>NC_135823.1:44362154-45563596 GCF_964213995.1 Mustelus asterias | reverse complement strand
ATTGCCATTACTGTAAGGAAGGATTCTACCGAGACCTCACCAAAGTCATTACTCACCGAAAGGCATGCAGAGGTATGTAAGGACTTTCTATCCAACCAAAGGACTATGTCCAGGTTGCAATCATATGGGCATGCACGCGCATACATATGTGAGTGGACACAAGTGGACTCAGAGGCACAGGGATTGATAGACACTGATGGACAGATGGGTGGCACAGTGGCTAGCACTGCTGCCTCACAGCGCCAGGGACCTGGGTTCGATTTCTGGCTTGGGTCACTGTCTGTGTGGAGTTTGCATATTCTCCCCGTGTCTGCGTGGATTTCCTCCGGGTGCTCGGTTTCCTCCCACAGTCCAAAGATGTGCGGGCTAGGTAGATTGGTTATGCTAAATTGCCCCTTGGGAATCATTAATAGCTTTATTTTTACCAAATCAAACCCACTTAAGGGAACAAACGATTAGTAATTAATAAATATCAAAAACTCTCTCACATAGATCCTTTCACAATGTCAATCAAAATGGACTGGCTCAAGTCAGGTTGTCTAAAACCATGGGAAAATGTGATTTACACTCCTTTCCTTTATATCATTGAGCAGGACATGACCAGCTCACCCAATCCAGGGGGGACTACCTAGGGTAAATGCATAGGGTTACGGGGATGGGGCCTGGGTGGGATTGTGGTCGGTGCAGACCTGATGGGCCAAATGGCATCCTTCTGCACTGTGGGATTCTATGATTCTGTGACACATAGGCAGACAGACAAACACAGACGGGATTTGTTTGGCATAAACTTTCACTCTGAAAGGTATATTAATACAAATTGGTAGATGCGTATGCATGTAAGGGAATGGACAAACAGATAGTGTGGAATTTTTCAATCCTGGTTTTGCAGTTTTAAGAAATCACACAGATAGGACTGTAAAAGTCCTATAATGCTCAGGCTTGGTTTCTGGGCAAAGCTCTCTAATAAGCAGGTAAGAATGCTCAAAGAATTGGGGACCATGCCTCACCGCTGATTAAAATGTCAGGGTGCTAGTGACATTCCACAGTGTGTCTCATTGCTTCTTTCGTGCTGGGTGCAATGAGACTGGAAGAAACCGTTTTGTGGCATTATGGATCACTATTTTCAAAGTCACTCAGGGAAAGGGACTATGTCATTTGAAGTTTTAAGTCCATTATCAGCCTCCGGGCTGGAAATAAACTCTAAATCATGTAAAAAAAAGGAGTTAGTATTGGTCCCCACTCCCCTTCTAACAAGCTCATATTATAACATTGGGTTGAAATCCCTACGTTTATGACTATAATTAATTCTCACCTTTAGACTGAAGCCATATAACCTGGTCCAAATTATGTTAATCATTATACAAGCCAATCTCAGCACAACAGGAACACAGTACTGTGCTAACTGGAGTGCAATTAATTCCTACTTGTTAGTCATTGCAGGTAAAATTAGACACAAAGGTTAACAAAAAATAAAAAGTTTACTCCGAGTTTATTGTTTAATAATCTAAACCATCATAATTTAGCATATTAAAATAGATGAGTTTTATTCATTACAATATCAGAATGAAACTCAATTAGCCAGGTTAAGTTTACAGTTTTTATATTTAATATGCCATTGTTGCCCTGAACATTTCCATTAAACAAACACACCTCTTCCAGTGTATTCTTGAGTGAGACCTGTTATTTTTGACACATGTAACAAATCATTATTTCCTATTTGTACTTGCTGCCTAAGCCTGATTTAATAAATCTTGCTCCTGTTATCTGTGCCAAGTTACTTGACTTTCAGATATATGCTAGTAACTGACAGTGCAATGTCATAGAATCATAGAATCCCTACAGTGCAGAAGGAGTTTGGCCCATCGAGTCTGCACCGACCACAATCCCACCCAGGCCCAATTCCTGCAACCCCACATATTTACCCTGCTAATCCTCCTGACACTAGGGTCAATTTAGCATGACCAATCAACCTAACCCACACATCTTTGGGCTGTGGGAGGAAACCGGAGCACCCGGAGGAAATGCACACAGACACGGGGGAGAACGTGCAAACTCCACACAGACAGTGACCTGAGGCTGGTATTGGACCCGGGTCCTTTACCCTTGGTAAATATTACATACCTTCATCACTGAATATTTCTCAATCTTGTAGCTTTTAATTTCAGTACTCTCTTTTGAAGTATTATTTGATTTCCTTGTAGCCGTCATTTCACAAAAGCTCCCAATCACCTCTTGGAAGCATTCTGAAAAATGCCCTTGGGAATCATTAATAGCTTTATTTTTACTAAATCAAACCCACTTAAGGTAACGAACGATTAGTAATTAATAAATATCAAAAACTCTCTCACATAGATCCTTTCACAACGTCAATCAAAATGGACTGGCTCAAGTCAGGTTGTCTAAAACCATGGGAAAATGTGATTTACACTCCTTTCCTTTATATCATTGAGCAGGACATGACCAGCTCACCCAGTCCAGCAATCGTAAGCAATGTTCAATTCACTTTGAAGTGTGATGTGTTATCGGGATGCTCAAACCGTAGGTCGGATTTTCCACCCGTTCCCGCCGGCAGGATCTTTCAGTCCAGCCGACTGCAGTGCCCTGCTATGGGTTCCCCGGTGGTGGAGCGTATAAACAACAGGAAACCCCATTGACGGTGGCAGGACCAGAAAATCCCACTGCCAGTCAATCCCGTGCCGTCTCTATCTCTGCAAAATATGCCGCTGGGAGGGATGGAAAAGCCTACTCTGTGGCTATGATTTTCTGGCCTTGCCATGATGGGATTCACCATGAGGGATGCAGCAGACCAGCCAAAAGTCGCTTGGCAGGACCAGAAGATCCAGCAATGGGCGGGGCTGGAAAATCCCAGCCAGTAACTGAGCACAGACCAGTCCTGACAGGGAACCTCTGATCGTACCAGGATATGTCTGAGTATCAGTTTTGCAAAATTCAAAGTAAACTTTTAGTTTTACATAACTTCTTATATGAACTGGAATGCTGAGTTTTTCTGCTGCACAAATGTAGCATATACACAGAATAAAAAATGAAATGGATCTCAGAATTATACATTTCCTGGACTGCACTGCATTTCCAATGAACAACACCACCAAGTGAACTTCCAATTAGATTCCAGCCTATAGCTCACTCCCAGATATGTTATTCTACAAGTAAACCCATAAACCCTGCACCCCTCAATTAGATTCTAGCTGTAACACACTCCCAGACATCAGTTATTCTATCTATAAACTCCATCCCCCTGAACCTCTTGCTTAGATTCCAGCCCATAATTAACCCCCAAGATATTCTATACATACACTCCTTCAAATCCCTTTATTAAATTCAAGCACTTAATTCACTGCTGGGTGTCTGCTATATGCAAACCCCCTGAACCCCTTGATTAGATTCCAGCCTGTAACTCATTCCTAGCTAGCCAGTCACTATGTACCCAGTGCTGCTACTCGGCAGATGGATGTGCTGAAATTAATAACACTGGGGTTCCTGTAACAGCCGTTAATCTGATTGCAGGGTGGGAGATGACTGTGAAGCTGCACTCTGCAGTTCCCATCTTCACACCAGCTGCACCAGTATATATTTGCCAGTACGTGCTGGGGTTTTGCAGTTCTCTACCTGGATCCTGTATTGTCCTGAAGTAAAATAGATTGGCTCAAGGGTTTAGAAAAATTTGGAAAACTTGGAAGCAATTTTGAGACTTGCGAGCTAGTATGTGCGAAGTGCAGGATATCTGTTGAATCTAAATGGCATTGGGCTATAGGTGTGCACAGCTGGAGATCAGAAACTGAGAGGAAAAGTGTTTAGAAAAGGTGTCCTGCATCATTACTTGATCACTCATTCCTGACAATTTATTGCTGGGGTCAGGATACTCTTCAGATTCTTTTTCTCTCTCTCACTTGCACACACACATTCTCTCTCTCTCTTTCTCTTTCTTCTTGCTATCCTTCTATCTCCGTGCTTATTTCTTCCATGAGTGATTTTTTCATTGTTTCTGCTTGTGTTTTACTGGGGAGGTTTTTCAGCTGCTACTCACCTGATTCTTACATCCCTGAATTCTGTGCTGGCCCCTCTCATATATCTGTAACTTCCTCTAAACCTGGCCTCTTACTCATCTCCAATTTTAATCATTCCACCATTGAAGCTTTCAGCTACCTGGGCCCTAAGATCTAGAATTCCTTCTGCAAATCTCTTTACCTCTTGACCTCACCTTCCTCCTTTAAGACAATTCTTAAAACCTGTCTATTTGACCTTTGTCCTAATATCTCCATACGTGGTCAGTGTCAAATTTTGTTTGATAGTCATTTCTGTGAAGAACCTTGGGACATTTTAACTAGGTTAAAGGCGCTATAAATATGTGGTTGTTATAGGGAAGTATTTGGGATTTTAGGACAATTCTTTATGGCCAATTTCCAGATTTGAAATTCCCAACTGCCTCAATTCAGGTTCCGAGTTGCTAATTCCATGAACTTCACTCCACTCTGTTTCTTCAAAACATTTCTCTCTGGTTTCAATTAGTAGCATTTCCTGTAGTTTTATCCTGCTCCTTCTTTCACACTGTATTAAAATTCACACTCCTCATACAGTCTCCAACTCAAACATTTAGTTACAGTATCTAAATTGTGTAACTACGTGCTGTGCTCTGCGTGCTGCTGTCTGTTTGCTGTGTGATGCTGAGCTCTGTGTGCCATGGTCTGTGTGCTATGGTCAGTATGCCTTGCACTGCGTGCTGTGGTATAAGTGCTGCGGGCTGTGTGCTGTGGTCTGTGTATTGCGATCTGCATGCTGCGGAATGCATGCTGCAGTCTGTGTGCTGTGATATGTGTGCTGTGGAATGCATGCAGCGGTTTGTGTGCTGCAGTTTGCAGGTCGGCAATGCAGTCTGTTGTCTGTATGCTGTGGTCTGTGTCCCGTGTGCTGTAGTCTATGTGTTATTGTCTGTGATCTTTGTGCTGTGGTCTGCGTGCTGCGGTCTGTGTGCTGCGCTCTGCATGCTGTGGTCTGCGTGCTGCGCTTGCGTGCTGCGCTCTATGTACTGCGGTCTGCGGTCTGTGTGCTGTCTGTTTGCTGCATGCTGCGGTCTGCGTGCTGCGGTCTGCGTGCTGCGGTCTGTGTGCTGCGGTCTGTGTGCTGCGGTCTGTGTGCTGCGGTCTGTGTGCTGCGGTCTGCGTGCTGCGGTCTGCGTGCTGCGGTCTGCGGGCTGTCTGTGTGCTGTGGTCTGTGTGCTGTGGTCTGTGTGCTGCGGTCTGTGTGCTGCGGTCTGTGTGCTGCGGTCTGTGTGCTGCGGTCTGTGTGCTGCGGTCTGTGTGCTGCGGTCTGTGTGCTGTCTGTTTGTTGCGTGCTGTCTGTTTTCTGCGTGCTGCGGTCTGCACGCTGTGGTCTGCGTTCTGTAGTGTGCATACTGTGGTTCTTGTGCCGTGGTCTGCGTACTGTGGTCTGTGTGCTGCAGTGTGCGTGCTGCAGTTTCCTTGCTATGTGCTGCGTGCTGTAGTCTCAGTCCAGCCCTTCACCTGTGTTCTCCACTTTTAAAGGTTTGTTACGGTGTATCGGCCTAAGGCTATGAATTTTACCAGTCCTAGCATTCTCACTAAATAGCCACAGAATCAGCAAACTCCCAGACGTTGGGAATTAAATGAATCTCTGACTTATCCTTGACTGCTGACTCCTGCCCTTTATTGTACAATGATTGCTGATTGGCAGTGAACCCTCAGAGATTATCACCTCTCTTGTTTCTCCTCTTCCAGGTGCCAAATTCTTTATCAATTACATTAGCTCCATCTGCATCTATGTGAAGCTCATTAACTCCAGATACACCGCACTGTGTAGCCCACTAACACCATCTGCGGTGTTGTTTATGGGGCTGGTGATCAGTTGAGGAGGGACACTGGGGGTCAGGGAAGGTCGGGCTGGATGAGATGGGATCAGGGGAACCTGTTGGTGGTCAGTGGAACTTAGGGGGTTTGAGCTTGGTTTGAAATGTGTGGGGTCAGGCAGGTCAGTAATGCTGAGCTTTTTCAAAGCTCCACAATCTACTGGAGTTGGCATCAGTCCAGCTTTCTATTGCCTCAATCCTTGACCTGCCTCACTGTTGACAAACAGATTAGAAGGTTAAATGCATGGTGGAAAGAGTGCTGTGGAATCCAGGGTTATTCATGACTTCCTTCATCCCACCATTGGTGGCCTTGCCTTCAGTTACCCAGACTCTTCAGCTCTCAAGTTCCCTCCCTAACCCTCTCTGCCTTGCTACCTTACTTTCCTCCAACAAAAGATCCCTTTAAAATCTACCTTTGGTGTTTTTTTACCATGTTAAAGGTGCTATATAAATATAAGCTGCTGTCATTAGGTGTCACCTGCCATTGTGTACAATGGGCCTCCTGGCCTTGGTGGTCAGGAGAGCCTGGATTTATTTTTCATTCTCCACATGAAATTGTGAGACAGGTATCGCTCTCCAAGTGAGATTCAGAATAGGGGAACAACGGAACAAACACAAGAAAAATTTAAAGTGTGTGAGATTTGGTAGTGGTTGTGTGCTGGAATCTGACAGAACAGATGGAGTTTACCAGCAAACCAAACAGTGAGAAATTCTGCTCCAGACTTTAATGCTGCTTGAATAAAATGCTGTAACTTTGAGGCAGAGTGGTGTTCACTTTGTTTAATATCTGGAACACAGCCTGGGTGGGCAAACAACAACAAGGAATCCTGTCCCGTGCACTTGTGTTTATTTGTAATGCTGATTAAAGAGAACAAACTGACATCTGAGATGAAGAGTTTGAAATGGAACGTGTGGAAAGATTCTAGGTTGCAAACATCGATCCAACAAACTGGAATTGCTTCAAGTTTGTTTCAGTTTCTTGATATTATTTATGGCACCCATTTGAGTTTCTTCTTAAATTTGCACTTTTTCCATAGCTGAAAGTTCTACGATTTCAGTCAGAGAAATGGACCAAAGTGAATAATTCTGATTGATCCCAGAGCAGGCCCCAATCTTTGCATTTTGTACTGAGAGGATATCAGCTCCAAGAAAATATGTGAGGTTTGCCCAACTCTGAATCAGCTAGCATCTGTCTCCTTCCAAACCAATGGTATTAATGCCTCGTTAAGTTACTTATCACCTATTTTACACTTGGATGTTCACAGAACCTCCAAGAGGAAACAAACTAAATTCCTGCACATGTCAGACACCCAGAGGCTCAGTCGTCCAGTTTCACAGTTGCTTCTCGGCTGTCCAGACGCTCAGTCACCCAGACACTCAGACATTTAGTCACCCAGGCATTCAGTCACCCAGCCACTCAGTCGCTCAGGCACCCAGGCATTCCGTCACTCAGACACCGAGTCACTCAGACACTGAGTCGTCCATGGCACCCAGACATTGAATCACTGAGACGCCAGACACTAAGTTGTCCAGATGAACAGACAAGCAGACATTTGCTCAATAGTCGCTCACACAAGTAACCCAAGGAGCAGTACTATGGTGATGTAGTGTGTGTGTACTCATTGCCATGGTGATGTAGTGTGTGTGTACTCATTGCCATGGTGATGTAGTGTGTGTGTACTTATTGCCATGGTGATACAGTGTGTATTTGTGTCTGTGTCTTTGTGTCCCAGTTACTGTGGTAATGCAGTGTGTGCATGTGTGTATACCTGTTACCATGGTGATGCAGTGTGTGTGTACCTGCTGTGTGCTGAAATAACTGAGAAATAACGAAATTTGGATAGATATTTAAATAGTCACAAATCTGAATCTTTCAGTTTTCACCGGCATTCGCTGAAATCTTCTGCCTTCATGCAATTATACAGCACCGAAGGAGACCATTCAGCCACAGTTGCCCATGCTGGTTCTTTGAAAGAGCTATCCAGTGAATTCCAGTTCACCTGCTCCTTCCCATTGTTCTGCAAAGTTTTCTCCTTCAAGTATTTATCCGTTTCCCTTTTGAAAGTTATTATTGAATCTGTTTCTAGTATCTTCAGATACTCCATTCCAGATCAGTTCAACAACAATAATTGTATTTATATAGTGCCTTTTAAGTAACAGAACAACCCAAGGCATTTCATGGGAGAGCTCTAAAGCAAACTTCAATTGAGCCAATAAAGGTCATGTTAGGTCAGATGGCCAAAATCTTGGTCAAAGTTTTGAGGAGAAATGCAAGGTGGGGAAGTTTAGGGAAGAAATTCCACAGCTGAGGGTCCAGACAACTGAAAGCAAGGCCACCAATGTTTTTTTCCTTTATTCATTCATGGGAATATGGATGTCATTGTCTAGGCCAGCATTTATTGCCTATCCCTAATTGCCCTTGGGTAGATGGTGGTGAGCTACCATTTTGATGCAGCAATTAAAATCAGAGATGGTCAAGAAGACAAAATTAGAGGAGCACAGATATCTGAGTGTTTTGGAGGCTGGATGGGTTTACAGAGATAGGGAGGGGTGAAGCCATGGAGGGGTTTGAAAACGTGGATGAGAATTTAAAATTGAGATATTGCGTAACGGGAGCCAATGTAAATCAGCACAGCTGGGGTGACAGATGAACAGGATTTGGTGCGAGTGAATACATGGACAGCAGAGTTTGGATGATGTCAGATTTATGGAGGTAGAATGTGGGAAACCAGCCAGATGTGGAAAAGTCTAGAGCTAATAAAGGCATGGACAGCGGTTTGAGTAGTGGATGGGCTGAGACAGTGGAGTTGGACAATGTTACTGAGGTGGAAATAGGTGGTCTTAGTGACAGTGTGGATATGTATTCAGCAGCTCAATTTGGGATCAAATATGACACCAAGATTGTGAACAGACTGGCTTTGCCTCTTAATGTAGCTAGGGAGATGAATGCAGTCAGGAGCGGGGGAATGGAGTCTGGAGTGGGGACCGAAAATATTGGGAGGGATTTTCTGGCCGCGCTTGCCCCAAAACTAGAAAATCCCGCCTGAGGTCAATGGACTTTTCCATGGTCTGCCCTTCGCGTGCTACGACTCCCGTGGCAGGCGGAATGGGAAAATTCACTCCATTGGCTTCTGCTTCCCAGTACTTCATTGGAGAGAATTCCTACTCATCCAGTACTGTGTACCAAATGGGCAGGCTGATAATTCAGAGACAGTGGAGGAGTGGCGAGAGGTGGTGGTGAGATGGAGCTGGGTATCGTCAGTGTACATGTGAAAACTAATGTTGTGGTTTCATATGATGTTGCCGAGGGGTAACATGTAGATGAGAAATGGGAGGAGGCTGGAATAGATCCTTGGAGGATAGCAGAGTAATGGTGCACAATGACTTGCTGTGTAAAAACAGTTCTCCTCATCTCCCCACTGGGCTTTTTATCAATTGCCTTAAACCTGTGTCCCCTGGACACTGAACCTCCTGCCAGTGGAAATAGTTTTTTTCCAGTTTATCAAAATTTTACACAATTTCAAACATCTCTGCTTAATCACCGCTTAAGTTTCTCTGCCCTAAGGAGAACAATCCCAGACTTTCCAAATAACTGAAGCTCCTCATTCCAGTATCAATCTAGTAAATCTCTTATCCACCCTCCTCCATCTTACAAATACAAATAAAATGAGAGTTGTTCTTCCAGACTTGTAGGTGCTGTGTTTAAAGAAGGCTCTCTTAGATAAAGCTGTAGGAATGTTTTAATGTTTTATTGGAGCAGCTCAGAAAGTTTAATGGAGTGTGAGGCATGAAACCAAATCCACAGACCCTAGAACAACCAGCTCCTTGATTTTCCAACTAACTTGTCTGGTTTAATAAACACCCCAAAGCTGTGCTTGGATGCTGATCACAGGGCTGGTCTGGGTCTGGATCCTGATCTCACTCTGATCTGGGTCTGTCTCTGGATCCTGATCTCACTCTGATCCGAATCTGTCTTTGGATCCTGATCTCACTCTATCTGAGCCTGTCTCTGGATCCTGATCTCACTTTGATCTGAGTCCGTCTCTGTACTGGAACTTGAACCCTTGTGACCATGATGTTAACCTGGGCCTCTAGATGACTGGTCCAGTGAAATTACCGCTATTCCGCCATTGCCTCTAACACATTTTTTGGGATGTATTTGTGTCATCTCCTGACAAAGTTCTGATGGCAAAATAGAAATGAGAATAAAGGTTTGTGAGGCAGCTGCACAGAAAGAAGCAGCTGTAAAGCCCAAGTTCTGGGGTTTCCTTCAAACGCTCTGTTCCAGCTAAATGAGGGGAATTTTAAAAATATGTAAGCAAAAAAAATCCCCTGAGATTTCAGCCTTATTGTACAAGATTACATTGGAAAGACTGACAGATTTTGTTACACTCATTGCCAGAACAGTTCCAAACTGTAAATCTGGGATGTGGGATTAGTTTACGAGTCAATGAGGGAGAGGCACATGATGGAAACCCTGCTTCAGCAGCTTGGGAGGGGGTGGGGTGTTCAACCAGAGGATGTCAAGCTGGGTAGGGCCTAGCCTGAGAAGGTGATCAGAGAGACTTGGCCAAGCAAAAACTATCCAAGGAAAGGACCCGTGAGGCAAACACAAAACCTATTTCCAGTCAGAGGCAGATTGAATCGAGCAACATATAAGACCAGCTTACACCAAGTGATCTAAAGAGAGATCCAGATCAGGATCCAGATCCAGGCCAGCACTGTGATCAGGATCCAAACACGGCTCGGGGCTGTTTTGAAACTATAACTAGGGGGCATGACCTCAAAATAAGGGGGAGCAGGTTTAGGACGGAGTTGTGGAAGAACTTCTTCACCCAAAGGGCTGTGAATCTAGAACAAAAAACAAAGAAAATTACAGCACAGGAACAGGCCCTTCAAGCCTGCACCGACCATGCTGCCCGACTTAATTAAAACCTCCTACCCTTCCGGGGACCATATCCCTCTATTCCCATCCTATTCATGTATTTGTCAAGACGCTCCTTAAAAGTCACTACCGTATCCGCTTCCACTACCTCCACCGGCAACGAGTTCCAGGCACCCACCACCCTCTGTGTAAAAGATCTGCCTTGTACATCTCCTTTAAACCTTGCCCCTCGCACCTTAAACCTGTGCCCCCTAGTAATTGACTCTTCCATCCTGGAAAAAAGCTTCTGACTATCCACTCTGTCCATTCCCCTCATAGTCTTGTAGGCTTCTATCAGGTCGCCCCTCAACCTCCGTCGTTCCAGTGAGAACAAACAAAATTTCTCCAACCTCTCCTCATAGCTAATGCCCTCCATACCAGGCAACATCCTGGTAAATCTTTTCTGTACCCTCTCCAAAGCCTCCACATCCTTCTGGTAGTGTGGCGACCAGAATTGAACATTATATTCCAAGTGCGGCCTAACTAAGGTTCTATAAAGCTTCAACATGACTTACCAATTTTTAAACTCAGTGCCCCGGCCAATGAAGGCAAGCATGCCGTATGCCTTCTTGACTACCTTCTCCACCTACATTGCCACTTTCAGTGACCTGTGTACCTGTGCACCCAAATCCCTTTGCCTGTCGATACTCTTAAGAGTTCTGCCATTTACTGTATCTTTCCTATCTGTATTAGACCATCCAAAATGCATTACCTCATTTGTCCAGATTAAACTTCATCTGCCATCTCTCCGTCCAAATCTCCAACCGATCTATATCGTGCTGTATCATCTGATGGTCCTCATCGCTAAGCGCAAATCCACCAACCTTTGTGTTGTCCGCAAACTTACTAATCAAACCAGTTATATTTTCCTCCAAATCATTTATATATATTACAAACAGCAAAGGTCCCAGCACTGATCCCTGAGGAACGCCACTTGTCATAGCCCTCCATTCAGAAACGCACCCTTCCACTGCTATCCTCTGTCTTCTTTGACTGTTGTGGAGATGCCGGCTTTGGACTGGGGTAAACACAGTAAGAATTTTAACAACACCAGGTTAAAGTCCAACAGGTTTATTTGGTAGCAAATGCCATTAGCTTTCGGAGTGCTGCTCCTTCGTCAGATGGAATGGAAATCTGCTCTCAAACAGGGCACAGAGACACAAAATCAAGTCACAGAATACTGATTAGAATGCGAATCTCTACAACCAACCAGGTCTTAAAGATACAGACAATGTGAGTGGAGGGAGCATTAAGCACAGGTTAAAGAGATGTGTATTGTCTCCAGACAGGACAGCCAGTGAGATTCTGCAAGTCCAGGAGGCACAGCTTGCCTCCTGGACTTGCAGAATCCCACTGGCTGTCCTGTCTGGAGACAATGCACATCTCTTTAACCTGTGCTTAATGCTCCCTCCACTCACATTGTCTGTATCTTTAAGACCTGGTTGGTTGTAGAGATTCGCATTCTAATCAGTATTCTGTAACTTGATTTTGTGTCTCTGTGCCCTGTTTGAGAGCAGATTTCCATTCCATCTGACGAAGGAGTAGCGCTCCGAAAGCTAATGGCATTTGCTACCAAATAAACCTGTTGGACTTTAACCTGGTGTTGTTAAAACTCTTTCTTTGACCAAGCCAGTTTTGTATCCATCTTGCCAGCTCACCTGTGATCCCATGCAACTTCACCTTCTACACCAATCTGCCATAAGAGACCTTGTCAAAGGCCTTACTGAAGTCCATGTGGACAACATCCACTGCCCTACCCTCATCAATCATCTTCGTCACTTCCTCGAAAAAAAGTGGAATCTGTGGAATTCCCTGCTCAGTGAAGCAGTTGAGGCTACCTCATTGAATGTTTTTAAGGCAAGGATAGATAAATTTTTGAACAGTAAAGGAATTAAGGGTTATGGTGAACAGGCGGGTAAGTGGAGCTGAGTCCACGAAAAGATCAGCAATGATCTTATTGATTGGCGGAGCAGGCTCAAAGGGCCAGATGGCCTACTCCTGCTCCTAGTTCTTATTAAGCCACTCAATCTGGAATTGAAAAGCGAGTGACCATGAATCTATTGTAATTGTCATAAAAGCTCATCCGATTCAACAACGTCCTTAGAGGAAATCTGGCATTTCTCACTGGTCTGGACTACATGTGACTCCAGAGCCACTGCAATGTCATTGATTCTTAGCTTCCCTCTGAAATGGTGTGGCAAGCCTCTCCGTTCAGGGACAATTAGGGAGAGGCAGAAAATGCTGGCCTTGCCAGTGACCCTTACACCCCAGTCATGTACTTTGCTCCTGATCCAACTATAATCTTAACATACAGGATGAATGGACTTCCTGCCCAAACATCAGGTAGTGAATGGCTGAAAATGTCTGTATAGAATAAGTCACACGAACATGTAATCTATTGATGGCATATACCAACAGTTGGACAAAACGACTTAACTTCAGATTTCATCAATTAATTTTGAGAATTTGACTTTAAAGAGATATAGGAATAAAAATTTAAAAATATGGTAATCAGAAAAAGTGACAATGATACCGTCAAATTGGTGTAAAAATCTGACGATTCACTAATATTCTTTAGGGAAAAAAACCTGCTGCCTTACCTAGTTTGGCCTTATAATTGACTCCTGACCCAAACCAAGCAACTGCCTAATGAATACTGTCCACTTTCTCCCTTCTAACAAATGTTTAATCTAGTTTCTATCCTCACCCTAATTTCCTGTTGCTTAATCATCTCTAGTAATCTCCCATCTGGTGCCTTGTCAAAGGCTTTCCTCTGGTCCATGCACACCTCATGCACTGCAACAACCATCTGTACCTCCTCCAATAATTCTCAGCTATGTTGATTGTCTGTTTTACTGTTGCCATCCAATTACTTTCTCTTTATTTAGATACCTGGCAATTTTATTCTTACTGAAGTTTTCCGAAATGTTTCCAATCAGAGATTTTCAGCTAGCTGCTCTGTAATTACCCAGGATAGCTCTTGTCTCCTTTGTTATCTACCAGCCATCAATTTCCACTTGTTGGTCAGTGTCCAATAATTGGTCAGTTTCCATCAGTTTCATGGGGTGTTGTCTGCAGCTGTCAATTTTTTTACCCATTTACATGAGTTTCCTATCACACTGCGCAGGATTCTGAGACTTTAGTTCTCTTTAAACTTGCATCACAGGATATTTGAATCCCTCATCATAAAGAGCAATTTGCCTGGATCAGTTTTGACAATTCATTTCAGAATCTTACAAATTCCAATGGGCATCTTCACCTCCTGAGTCCCTTGAGGAAATGAGTGCAGTGAACTTAACCTCTCCACGGTATTTCAATCAAGTACTGAATTACATTCTCCAAAAGTACCACAGAATGAAGCTCAGATACCAGCTGCAAAATAATTAAGATGAGCTTGTCAGGTCTGGAAATCTGTGACCGTCCTGACGGTTATCTGCTGGACACTCAATGGGAATGTGCCAAAGCTAGACTGAGATTCAGATAGACTGTCTAATGTGAGATTGTGAATGACCTTACATATCTGGATGCAGGAACAGCAGGTGTGATTAGGAAACTATGGTCACTAATGGTAAATGTGGAAAAGCCAGGCATACCTTCTAACTAACTAACTAACTAACTAACTAAATGGTTAACCAACACTTGAGACCTAAACCCTAAAGATTAGAATCACAAAATTATTTTAATGTCCTTTGTAAGAGAAATTCTAGCTTTCTTGCGGGGGCTGGTTAAACTCCCTGCATCACTGGGGAAACCAGACACCTCAGATGCATTACCAACCCGACACAGTCAAGGCCATGCAATTCATGTTACTTCTCCCTGACCCTGTGAACAATGATGGAGTTAACAGCAAAGGTCCAGGCTGTGTGTCTCTCAGCACATCATCCCACACATTTCCTGGGCCAAGGTGTTAATGGAATCTAATTGTACAAGCCAGTTCAAAGTCGGGGTTGAGAGAATGTTTGATTAAATATTCTTCCTATCATTTTGATTCAATTCACTTTAATAGGAGCTTAGTGTGTGGCGTTGTGTAGTGCAGCATGGGTAAACATACAGCTTTGGAGCAAATATACAGGTTCAATTTTCTCCTCCCCCATCCCACACATTGATTGGTTTTCTGGTTAGCTATGACACAGGGTGGCTGGAGACCATATCAATCCCACAGATGGAACCTTGTCCCCAGGGCTAAGTACGTACACCTTCTGCCACACAATTCTGAGCAGATGGCACTAAACCAAGACTGAAATAGTGTACGTGTGCTGGTGTTGGAGGCCAAATGAAATTGGAGGCTAAAACTGCTTGTAAAGTGTCTGACAAGTCTGCGTCTGCAGGTGGACTCATGGCAGGGAGCTCAGTGATGTCAACTGCTGATGGTATTAATCTAAATTTTAAAAACTGAAGCTTAAAATAATTACAAAGAATTTACGCTTGAGAGCAATCTTGCCCTTATGCCCAAGATCTCAAAGTATTCCCAGCAGAGTGAAGTAAAACTCTCACTGATACAGTGATAATTCATCTTTAATATGTAGCAGCTGTCATTTGCAGCAAACGCAGATATCCAGCTGTGGCTTAGACTCAGGTCTGTAAAAGCAGTGATCCATCTGTCCACACTGCACGCTCACTGTGATGTAACCCTTCCTGTTTGGAGTGATGTTACTACAATGAGTAGTTGCAGTCCTAACGCATGCAGCCGATCAGCCACTTGAACAGCTACACACAGTGCAGCCTGGCTGGCCGAGAACTGAAGGAATTCAAAGTAGTTTTGTGAATGTATGTCTTTTAGACAGCTGCCTGGTTCAATTAGCCAATCATGGTGCTGCCAGGTCATTCTTGTAATATCTTTGCAGTGATGTTGCTGTCAGTAACAGGACTTGAACCTTCACACTGTGACTAATTAAAGAAAGCTGAACATTGTTCCATGGACAGGTGAAAGCCTTTATGCCGCTTGCTTTTAACAAGGCCTGATTGTTATCTTTAGGATTATTTCAATATTTTGCATCTTAGCGACTGTGTGAAATTTATACTGAGGCCATTCACAAAAATAACGACTGGAATAAAGTTCCAGATCTCAGCCCTTAACATCCAGGAAACAAATTTCAGTTTATTGACACTCATCATATCCATTTTTACACTCATCTTCCCAAAGGAGTGCACAAGTGCAGAGGAGGAGGAAACCATAGCATTGGAATGTATCTTCATTTACTTTTGGAGAAATGTTAAACAAAGTTTCTGTTTGACATTGAATAGTTTTGGTAAATTCTACAAGTATAGATTGTCAAGGGCACCTGGGCTAACTCCTATTGGCTTCACCTTCTCTGCTATTATCATGGAGCAGGAACAGTCCCATCATATCTATACCGACAAGTTGAAAGAGTTATCCAATTAATCCCTCAACCCAGCACTTTGCTTCAAGTGTTGTAATTCTTTTTCTTATCAAGAATTTATCCAATTCACTTTTGAAAATGATTTTGAACAGCTCTATTAAATCTCCCTTTAACCTTCTCTGCTCTAAGGAGAACAAAACTCAATTTCTCCATGTAACTTCACTATCATTGGGTCAAAATCCTGAAACTCCCTACCCATCAGCACTGTGGGTGTACCTAAACCATATGGATTTCAGCAGTTCAAAAGGATGGCTCACCTTCTGAAGGGAATTCGGGATGGGCAATAAATGCCAGCATAGCCAGTGATGTCCATATCTCATGAAAAGAATAAATAAAATAATACTGAAGTCCGTTATTCCTGGGACTATTCTAGTTAACTTCCTCTCCAATACTCTAAAACTTTGCCATCCTTCCTGCAGTGTGTTGCCCAGAATTGGTTTTTTTAATATTCATTTATGGTTACGCTGAGGTGGAGGTACATGTACAGTGCTTTTAGGGAGGGCGTTCCAAATTTTTGACCCAGTGACAGTGATAGATTTCTAAGTTAGGATGGTGAGTGACTTGGAGGGAAACTTCCAGGAGGTGGTGTTCTCAGGTATCTGCTGCCCTTGTCATTCTAGGTGGCAGCGGGTTTGGAAGGTCATAGAATCATAGAATCATAGAATCCCTACAGTGCAGAAGGAGGCCATTCGGCCCATCGAGTCTGCACCGACCACAATCCCACCCAGGCCCTACCCCCACATAGTTTTACCCGCTAATCCCTCTAACCTACGCATCTCAGGACTCGAAGCGGCAATTTTTTTTTTTTTTTTAACCTGGCCAATCAACCTAACCTGCACATCTTTGGACTGTGGGAGGAAACTGGAGCACCCGGAGGAAACCCACGCAGACACAAGGAGAATGTGCAAACTCCACACAGACAGTGACCCAAGCTGGGAATCGAACCCGGGACCCTGGAGCTGTGAAGCAGCAGTGCTAACCACTGTGCTACCGTGCCGCCCTAAGGGCCTAGATGAGTTCCTTCAGTGCATCTTGTAGATGGTACCCACAGTTTCGACTGTTCATCGGTGGTAGAGGGAGTGAATATTGTGGAAGGGGTACCAAACAAGTGGGCTGCTTTGTCTTGGATGGTGCCGAACTTCTTGGGTGTTGTTAGAGCTGCACTCATGCAAGTGAGTGGAGAGTATTCCATTACACTCCTGACTTGCATCTTGTAGATAGTGGACCGGCTTTGGGAAGTGAGGAAGTGAGTTATTTGCCACAGGATTTCTAGCCTTTGACCTGCTCTTGTAGCCATATTTATATGGCTAGCCCAGTTCAGTTCTGCGTCAATAGTAATCTCCAGGTTACGATACTGGGGGATTCAGCGATGATAAAGCCATTTAATGTCAAGGGACGATTGTTATATTCTCTCTTTTTGGAGATGGTCATTGCCTGGCATGGCATTTATATTATTTGCCACTTGTCAACCCAAGCCTGGTCATTGTTCAGGTCTTGCTACATTTTGGCAGGGACTGCTTCAGTATCTGCGGAGGTGTGGATGGTGCGGAACATTGTGTAATCATCAGTGAACATCCCCACCTCTGACCTTATAAAGGAAGGTAGGTCATTGATAAAGTAGCTGAAGATGGTTGCGTGTATTACACTACCCGAAGGAACCCCTGAAATGAAGTGCTGGAACTGACATGATTGACCTCTTGCCACCACAACCATCTTTCTTTGTGCTAGGTATGACTCCAGCCAGTGGGGGGTTTCCTCCCTGATTTCAATTGACTCTAGCTTTACTCCCTGATGCCGTAATTGGTCAAATGCTGATGTCAAGCCGAATCACTCTCACTTCACCACTGGAATTCAGGTCTTTTGTCCACACTTGAACCAAGGCTGTAATGAGGTCAAGTGACTCTGGCAGAACCCAAATTAAGTATCAGTGAGCAGGTTATTGCTTAGGAAGTGCCACTTGATTACCCCTTCGAGAGTAGACTGATGGGGCGGTAATAGGTCTGGTTGCATTTGTCCTGTTTCTTGTGCACAGGATATACCTGGGCAATTTTCCACTAATAAGGGTATCCTTTGTAGCTGTATTGGAACAGTTTTTTTTATTCATTGGATGTGTGTCACTGGCCAGCATTTGGTGCCCACCCCTAATTGCCCTTGAACTGAGTGGCTTGCTAGAGTCAGCCACATTGCTGTGCATCTGGAGTCACATGTAGGCCAGATCAGGTAAGGATGGCAGATTTCCCTCCTAAAGGACGTTCGTGAACCAGATGAGTTTTTACAACAATCAACATTAGCCTATTAGCTCCAGATTTTTATTGAATTCAAATTTCACCATCTGCAGTGGTGGGATTTGAACCCAGGTCCTCAGAGCTGTGGGTCTCTCAATTACTAGTCCAGTGACAATATCACTATGCTCCTTGGTTAGGGGCACTACAGTACCCCAGTTGTGGCTGAATAGAATGATTTACAGAAGGTTTGGTGTAACATATAGACTTTTACTGTACTTACAAAGCCTATTTCCCGATTTAACAGACTTGTCCAACCATCTTTAAAGATTTGTAACATACACCCAGGTCTTTCTGTTTTTTCCCTCCTTGTAGAAGGGAATTAAAGGGACCACTGTTCTTTAATTCCATTAGCTTCAAATTTGCTAACAAGCCGAGTATGTGGGAGGGCAATTCTCCCCAAAAAATTCTAAGTGTTGAATTTACGTGAAAACTGGACTAAATCAGACTGTTTCAAAATGAATCTCTGACACTCTGTGCATTGCTGAGTGTACTAGCATGAATCAGTCCAAAAAACTAGGGGCAGGGCCTATTCCCGCTGGAGAGTCCAGCAGCATAGTTTTATAGTTTATTTATTAGTCACAAGTAGGCTTACATGAACACTGCAATGAAGTTACTGTGATAATCTCCTAGTCGCTACATTCCGGCGCCTGTTCGGGTACACGGAGGGAGAATTTAACATGGCCAATTCACCTAACCTGCAAATCTTTGGACTGCAGGAGGAAAACGGAGCACCCAGAGGAAACCCACGCAGAAACGGGGAGAATGTGCAAGCTCCACACAGGCAATGACCTAAGCCGGATCTCAGGTGCTGTGAGGCAGCAGTGCTAACCATTGTGCAACTGTGCCACCCTGAGCGGGCCACTGCACATGCGCCGATCTGTCAGTGCCGAGATCGGCGCGTGCACAATGGCCCCTATCTGCCGGCCTTCCGATTGCAGGCCAGCTCAATCGCTGGACAACCCTGCGACCCCAACATCACTGGCCGTGCGACACCCCTCCACAGCCCAATTGCTGGCCCGCCCCGAACATGACTTCCCCATCCAGCAGTTCCGATCTCAAGACCGCCCCTTCGATCTGTGCCCCCCCCCTCACCTCACCGGCAGCACCCAGATCACCCCCCCCCCCGCCCCCGCTCACTGTCCCAACCCCTCCCAGCAGGCTGCAGCACCCCCCCACCCCATTGGCCAGCCCGGATCACTGGTCTCCCTCCCTCTGTCACTCAGCCCAAGGAGTCTCACAACACTAGGTTAAAGTCCAACAGGTTTATTTGGTAGCAAAAGCCACTAGCTTTCGGAGCGCTGCCCCTTCGTCAGGTGAGTGGGAGTTCTATTCACAAACAGGGCATATAAAGACACAAACTCAATTTACAAAATAATGATTGGAATGCGAGTCACCCCCTTCCCTCCCTCGCCCAGCGATTCTCTGGCAGAGTGGCAGCGGGATCCCCGACCTCCACCGATCTCCCCCCACTCCCCCAACTAGGCCCTGCCCTCCCAATAGGCCCCACCCCTTGGCACTGCCCGATGCCCATTGGGCAATGCCAAGGTTTCCCTTGGGCATTGCCAGTTTGCCTCTTGGGCAGTGCCGGGGCCAGGCACTAACCCCTCCCTTATCTCTGACCTCCTGGGGGGGCCTCCATGGCCTCTGTTCCCTCCAGTGGGCTCGGCCACCTGTTTCCTGTTAGTGGAGAGCAGTGGTAAATCCTGCTGGAGATAACCATTCCTGGTGGGGGCAAGAAACGCTAGTGGGCTTGGAGACTTCAGTCCGGGGCCCACTAATGGGATGCAAATGGGGATTTCACTATTTAAATCATCTCCGCATCGATTTCCGGCACAGAACTGATGACTCTAAAATACTTTGCTGCGGAGATGTGCGGAGGCCCGGGCACCCAGCAGGAAGCCCCTAAATGGCCTCTGCTGATGTTTCCCGGCCCGTTACACTGCTAGAGCAGCGCAGCAGCCTGGGAGAATTCCACTCCCCCATATACACAATCACACTACCCTCATTAACCCTCTCTGCTACAAATCGTGCAAGTCAATCATGATTTACCTGAAACATCTCTATGCTGACTGTTATTTATTAGCATAAACATTTCTAAGTGCCAAGTACCAGTTTCAAGTGTATTCAAAAACCTCCCCATCACTGAAGTTAGGCAGACTAATCAGTAGTTGTTGAGTTTATGACTCTTCTCCTCGTTATGTAGGGGCATAAAATTCACAACCCTCCAGTCCTTTGGTTTTGCATATCCAAGGAAAATGAGCAGATTTCGCCCAGAGCCCCTGCACCTTCCCTTAGCATCCCATTCAGACCGAATGACATTTCAACTTTTGAGCACTGTCAATCTTTGAATCCCTCATCTTTATCTAATTTTAACTCATCCAAGTTCTTTGCTACATCATCCTTTACTGTGACATTGGAAGAATTCTCTTTTTTAGTGAAAACAGATGTAAGTACTTATTTAGTACCTCAGACATGCCCAAGAAGATCTCTTTTTTTGATCCTTAATTGACCCCATGTTTCCTTTGGGAAAAAAACTAGGTTAAATTTTAGTTTCATAATAATACACTATCTAATCTACCCACATCCCAGCACTCTGTTTAACAAATTCATCCAATTCTTTGCTCATAACTTCCAATATTACAATGGGTGATGGTAGGTGTAATGTACATGTTTAAAAGCTCAATATCGCAATATTCCGAGTGTGAAAGCTAGAAAAGGACAGAAATTTATATGCTTAGAGCATGTAAAAGCTCAGTAAAGATAAATTGGCTGGTTTTACATTGCTTTAAGTTGATCAGATAATCATATAACAGTGCACTCATCTGGAAAATGAGATATTAGCCGTTCCTGCCAGAGTCAGATGCCCTAATCCTGCAGTTTCCTTCAACCCCATGTTGTACCTGTTAATTCTCAGATACTTTCAACCAGTTTACTTACTCCAAGGTTTTACCCCGGTGCCCTTATTTGCAAGGTGGACAAAGGACAAACACAAGTAAAGGTTCAATAAGTTTATTAATAATAACACTATTAACCCTTAAATTACCCACATAAAACAAGAGGATACTCCAGATTCAAGTATACTACCCACAAAGATGGTTTGGTTAAACTGCAGGCCCGATTCTCTGAGTCCCTCTGGTCTGTCGTCACGAAGGTGAGTCTCGATGGCTGCTTCTTCCTTCCTTCCTTCCTTCTCTGGTCAGTCTTCCGAATGGTCACGGCTGTCTCCCCTGTCGAGTCTTCGCTGCTGTGTGCCTCTGAGTGTGTCCCTTTATCCCCAGCCTGCTTGCCTTTCCAGAAACTTCTCTGGCTTCTGGCCAATGAGGTCCCAGGAGGGGGTTCCAATACCCAGTGGGTTTCTTGATGTCTGCCTGACAGGACACCAGGGTCCGCCCCCCAGGTGTCTATCTCCATGTTGTTGAACTTGTTATCAGGTAAGGTTTCTACAGGATCTCTTGGTGACAGAAAGTCTGGCCCGATCTGGGCTTCTAACAATAGACCGATGCATTTCAATGAGGTGCCATGATCTCCTGCTAAGTCTCAAGTAGAGTGTAACGACCTTTGATGGGTGGTTGATGGGTCAGGCCCAGACACATTTGTGTATTGTACAATTGGCCTGCCTGAGGTTTGACTGTGTTTGATTTCAAAATGCCCAATTCTTTAATTTAGGATATCCAATTTTATCAGCCTTAAAACTAGGCCCTGTTTATATCACCACACCCATCATTTTATGGCAGTCTACAGCTGACTTTCAAATTTTATTCAAAGCCAATCTTATGTAATTAGCCAATCAGAAATTGGATCACATGTTCATCAGTGCAATGTGTGTCTCTTGAAAGATAAAAGGCTGATCAAACTTTTACAGAAGCGATGAGGTTGGCAAGGGCATTGGTGAAACATCTATTTCGAGACATGTACGGTGGAGCCCCGTTATAACACAATGGTTGGGGTCCATGAAAGCGGGGTTGCGAAAAAAGCGGGGTTGCGCTAAATCGGGGTCGCGCTAAATTTGCCAATTATTAGCGGGAAAAAACGGGTCCAATGACACCATCGCGTTATATGCGAATTCGCGCTAAATCGGAGCGAGTTAAATCGGGGCTCCACTGTAGCTGCATGGATGATGGATTGTTTGGTTGCCAGCCTCTATCCATCACCCGGCAGTTAAAACAAAACAATTTTGGGGCCAACCATCATGGGGGTGATTCTCCCAAAAGTGCTGAATTGGTAGCAAAACTGTTCTAGATTGCGCCAGTTCTGACAGGTCAGCTTCTCACCTGAATCTCCGCACTCTGTGCAATGTAGAGGGCCCAGTCATGAATCTCATTAAAAACCCAGGGGGGCGGGGCCTATTTGCACCAGAGTTTGACAGTTCTGGAATTCTGCGCATGCGCAGTGGCCCCAAACTGTCAACCTCCCATTTGTTGGTCAGCCCGATCGCTGGTCAGCCCGGGACCCACACAGTGCTGCCCCTCCAGCCCCCCCCACGGCCTGATCACAGTCCCCACAACAATTCCAGGGCCAGCCCTGACCCCCCAGCCCCGGAATGCCCCGATGTCCAGCCCACCCCCCCAATAGTGGCTATTTCCCCCATCCCCGCACCCTGGCAGGCCCCCCCCGGATTCAGCCATGCCCCCCACTGACCAACTCTCCCCTCCCCCCCAAACCCGCCCCAATCGCTGCCCTCCCTCTGTCCCAGACCGATCCCAATGCAGAGTGATGGTGGGACCCCCTATCCCCACCGATAACACCCAGGCCTCACCCACAATAAGCCCCCCCTTGGCACTGCCCATCGGGCAGTGCCAAGGTACCCCTCGGCATGGGCACTTTGCCCCTTGGGCAGTGCGGGGGGCCCAGGCTGGCACTGCCAGGGCACCCATGCCCAGAGGGCACCACCCCTGCCCCCCCACCGCCCGACCCCCTGGAGGGTGCCCGATTGCCCCCCCTTCATTCCAGTGGGGGCTCCCGCTAGCTCCCCGAACGTGGGGAGCTAGTCTGAACCCCGCTGGAATGAAGTACTCCTGGCGGGGTGGGAGATTCAATTGGGATCTGAAAGGTCCCGATAATTAACACATTTTAAAAATAGATTTAAAAAAGATTTAAATTACTTACCTGCCTTCCCGCCAGTTTCCAGTGTGGTCTGGCGGGCAACTGCTCGCCGGCCCTGGGAGATACGCATGCATTCCCCGCGCATACGCAAATCCCTGTTCAAGGCCACGGATGTGCATCTCCCGGCTGGACCCGCCAAAAAAGTGGCGGGCGCGGATGGGAGAATCGTGGCCCATGTTTCTGCATACAGTTAAGATTCCCTGTGGAATCTGACATAATTTTGTGAATCTAATAGTTTTTCCAGTTATAATATCCGGAAAAAACTCGCATCTCTTTCTATAAGTAAAAACTTTATCTATTTTTGTGAAAATTCAGCCCTCTTTCCTCTTGCTTCTGAAAGGCTTCCAGTCATTCGGCAGGGCCTGGTGAGTCTAAATTCTGGTTTACTCTCAGTGCTACATGCCAAGGAGAGTAGAAATAGAAAAATAAGGAGGATCAGTGCATGGTTTGAGATATGGAGTAGGAGGGAGGGTTTCAGATTCTTAGACATTGGGACCAGTTTCTGGAGCAGGAGAATCTATTCAAAGGGATAGGTTACATCTCAATCGGATTGGGACCAATGCCTTCACCAGTGGGATGGGGAGGGGGGCGGTTCCCAAGTATGGTTGGGGAAGGTTTAAACTAAATTGATAGGGGTGAGTATCAGCTTATAGAGGTAAAAAAGAGAGCCAAGGTGTATAAAGGACCGAGAGAGCTGATTAATGCTGGAGAAGAAAGTAGATACTAGATATTGGCTGGAATTTTACCACCCCGCCCACCACAGGAATCGGAACCGGTGAGGGGTGGACAATGGGAAGATCCGTTGACCTCGGATGGGATTTTATGGTTTCGGGACGAGCGAGGCCGTAAAATCCTGCCCATTATGTTTATGGATATAGGTGGAAACAGACCAAAAGGAAGTTGGAGGAGTACAAACACAGGTTTTATGGCAGACATATAAATGCACAAAGTGTTGTGAATAAGGTTAGTGAGCTACAAACACAAACAGCTGTGTAGGAAAATAATGGCAATGACAGAAGCAACAACAATAACACATTAATATAGCACCTTTTCAATGTTTGCCCATGGGATGTGGATATTGCTGGCTGGACCAGCATTTATTAACCATCCCTAATTGCCCTTGTGAAGATGGTGGTTTGCTGCCTTTTTGAATTGCTGCAGGCCATGTGTTGTAGGTACAGCCTCATTACCTTTCCAGTTTCCTTTAAAATAATGAAATGTCCCAAGTCATTTCACAGGAGCATCATAAAACAAAGTATGACACTGACCCACATAAAGAGATGTTACTTCGGATGACCAAAAATCTTCATCAAGGAGGTAGATTTTAAGGAGTGTCTTAAAGGAGGAAAGTGAGGTAAGAGGCCAAGAGGTGTTGGGAGGGACTTCCAGAGCTGAGATAACTGAAAGCATGGCAGAACAATTAAAATTGGGGATGAGTGGGACGCCAAAATTAGAGGAGCGCAGATATCTTGGAGGGTTGTAAGGCTGGAGGAGGTTACAGAGATAGGGAGGAACAAAGCCATGGAAGGATTTGAAAACAAGATGCTGTTTGAACAGGAGCCAGTGTAGGTCATTGAGTGCAGAGGTGCTAGGGAAAGGAACTTGACATGAGTTAAGACAAGGGTAGCAGAGTTTCGGGTGACTGCACATTTACAGAGAGTAGAATATGGGAATCAGTCAGGAGTTCACTGGAATTGCCAAATCTAGAGGTAATGAAAGTATGATTAGGGTTGCAGCAGCAGTTGAGTTGAGACAGGGATGAGGTCAAGTGATGTTATGGAAATAGGGAGTTTTAGAGATGGTATGGCAATGAGGTCAGAAGCTCATCTTGGGATCAAATGTGACACAAAAATTGTGAACAGATTATTATTTCAGACTGTTATTGGGGAAAGGGATGGAGTCAGCAACAGGAGTTTGGGATGGGGATGGAAAATTATGACTCCAATATTTAATTAGAAGAATGCTATTAATTATAGGTTAATTAGAGTTTGGGGATGAAGATGGAAAACAATTACTTCAATATTTAATTAGAGGAAATTTCTGCTCATAAAAGTGATGGTGAGGTAGAACTGGGCGTCGTTATACATGTGAAAAGCGAGAGCTGCGCCTTGAATGATGTTGCCATGGTGCAGCATGTAAATAAGAAATAGGACGGAGCCAAGGATAGATCCTTGGGAGATGGCAGAGATAAAAGTGTGGAAGCAGGAAGTTGTATAAGCCAGTATAAGTGATTCTCTGGCTATGATTAGGTAGACATGAATGGAACCAGGTGAGAGCAGTACCACCCAGCTGGATGGCAGTGGTGAGACGTTGGTAGTCAACTGAGTCCAAAGCTGCTGACAAGTCAAATTTTGAGGGAAAGTTTACCCTTTGTCATGGTTACATAGCATGTCATTTGTAGCTTCAATAATAGCCGTTTCGGTATTATGGCAGCTGCAAAAACTTGATTTGAAGGTTCCAAACATGGAATTCTGAGAAATGTGGTAATGGATTTGGGAGGCAACAGCATATTCAAGGACTTTGGAGAGAAAAGGGAGGTTGGGAAGGTAGTTTGCAAGGACAGTGAGTCAAGGGTTTTTTCTTGAGGAGAGTGGTAAAGATGTTAAACATGAAGGACAGAGGGACAGAAGGTGTCAACCTGTTCTGATTGTCATTCAGCACCTTGGAGAGGGAATACGACTCATGACAGGTTGCTCTCTGTCAAAGTGTCTCACATGGAGCTCTGGGTAAGCTTGAAACATGGTGCTAGACTTATTTGTCTGGAGTAGGAATGCAGTGCCAGTACTGGGATCACTGCTTTTCTTGATCTATGTTAATGACCTAGATTTGGGTGTACAGAATAAAAGTCCAAAATTTGCAGATGACAGAAGTTGAATGTATTGTGAACTGTGAGGAGGACAGTGATGGATGATACAGACAGGATGGTGGAATGGGCAGACACATGGCAAATGACATTTATGGCAGAGAAATGTGAAGTGAAATGTTTTGGAGGAAGAACCAGGGAGGAAATATATAAAGGTCTCAAAAATGTGAGCAACAGGTGAAGTTAGGTTTGCACGCTGTTAATTTGCAGTGGCAACACAAGTGATATTCTCCACCAGCAGAATGCTGCCATCAAACCAAAAAGGTTTTTCACACAAATGAGCAATGCAGTTTATGTATTTCAGTGCCAGTGTGATGCCAGGCATATAGGCCATATGTCCCAACAATTTGTGGATCATATCAAACACAACGTTCCTTTGCTGTCTGAAACAGGCAAAGTACTAACTGTACCCAATCGGCCCGTGCTTGCAAAATTCAGTGTCCAACATTAGGTGTGATTCTGAGATTGGACAACATCTGCTGAATAATCCTGATTGTGCCAGTAACTACACTGAAAACCAGTTTAAGATTGTCAGTCAGGCTCGCAGCGTGGCTCACTTATGCATGCTGGAAGCCACATACATTCACACACAGGGTTCTATCCTTTGCAGGCAGTAGGAACATATCCATATTAGGTGTCTTTTTCAACTAAACAAAAGCTTAGGGAGCACTCATTGCCTGGTTCATCCCCCAAGGCAATATCTTGACCAATCAGAGTCAATCTGTCTGGTTTGAATTTGAACAAAGTTGTTCCATGCTGCATTTTCATGGCTACGCCTCCACCAATCAGAGTCCACTTGCCAACCAATCAGCACACTCTTCTCATGCAATATAAATTGTTGTTCCCCCTGTTACTGTTGGTAATTTCGTGTAAGCTATGTTGATGAGCGCAAGATGAAAAGCTTTGACAGCATGTCTCTTTTTTCAGCAATACTCATGTAGTGTACTACCAAATGACTGATTATATTTATGCGACACTTTGAATGATTGGTAACCATTCCTTTACTTCTGCAGCTTGTGACTGCCATCCTGTTGGTGCTGCTGGCAAAACCTGCAATCAAACGACAGGACAGTGTCCGTGCAAGGATGGTGTGACCGGCATCACATGCAACCGCTGTGCTAAGGGTTACCAGCAGAGCCGATCTCCAGTTGCTCCTTGTATCAGTAAGTCCATTTGTTTCATTTTGCTGCCATTACCATAGGTATTGCATAGCAGCTGGTGCCTAGTCAAGCCTGGACAGTCATTGGTTCACTTCAAGTGAGGAGCAGGTGAGAGGAAAAATCCCCACATTGCCTTGTCTTAATCCTATGGACTGTTTCTAGAAAGTAGACAACAACTTTGTGAAGAATGTATTAATTGAATTTGGTTCCATCCAACTAACATTCCACATAATATCTGACTGATACTCCGCACAGCATCCAGCTGACACGCTACACAATATCATTGTAACACTGCTCACAATATCAAGCTCCTCGCAAGTTCCAAATATACTCATTGATTTTATACTTTCCAATATGTAATGTGGAACTACTACTGTGTTTTGTATGACTCTGGATCAATGTAACACCACTGTGTGTATATGAGGTACTGTGGGCCTAACAGCAAGAGAAATATGAATCACCATGATCTGTAACCTCATGGCCCAACATAACTCCCTCAATAATTACCTCCCTAATCCATTGATGGACACACGAAGATGTGTCAAGAGCAGCAGGCCTGATGTGGAGATGCCGGCGTTGGATTGGGGTGGGCACAGTAAAAAGTCTCACAACACCAGATTAAAGTCCAACAGGTTTATTTGATATCACAAGCTTTCGGAGCACTGCTCCTTCATCAGGTGAGTGGCACGGGAAAGAGCAGCAGGGGAAAACATCAAAGGAGGTATGAACCGATGAAGCTACTACACATGGCTACTTGCAGCTAAATACTCACAGCAGCAGCCGTGGACAGAGTAACTGATCCCACAACCAATGAATCAGAATAATGCTCTCTTGCCCTACCACTTCCCATTGAGAATGGTTGGGATTCAAGGCTGGAGTGTTTGTAAGTGTCTTCAGCCAAAAGTGCCAATTGGATGACCCCATTCAGCATCCTCATGTTTTTAGTTTTCGAAAAATCCAGTTTACTCCATGTGCCATTCAGAAACAGCTCAAAACTGCAAATTCAACAAACCCTGACAACATTTTGCCTCTAAAACAAGATCTGGGCTTCAGAGCTAGCTGCTCACCTTGCTAAGCTGCTTCAGTACAGTTATGCCACTTCCATCTACATAACAATGTGAATGATTGCCCAGGTAAAGCCTTTCCACAGGTTTAATCCAGTGCACTGTTATCATATCAGTTTCTTCACAAGCATTAGCAAAGTTTAAAGTTTATTTTGTTAGTGTCACAAGAATGCTTACATTAACATTGCAATGAAGTTACTGTGAAAATCCCCGAGTTGCCACACTCCGACGCCTGTTCCGGTACACTGAGGGAGAATTTAGCATGGCCAATGCACCTAACCAGCACGTCTTTTGAACTGTGGGAGGAAACTGGAGCACCCGGAGGAAACCCATGCAGGCACAGGGAGAACGTGCAAACTCCACAAAGACAGGGATCCAAGCCGGGAATTGAACCCGGGTCCCTTGCACTGTAAGGTAGCAGTGCTAACCACTGTGTCACCGTGCTGCCCGTGATGAAATTGATGAAAGAAATCATCCATAATATAATCAAGCTGCTCCTAATCGTCTATGATCTGTTTACTGCTGGTAAGTTTGGATTTCACCAGAACTGCTCAGCTGAAGACCTCAGCACAGCCTTGATCCAGATAAGAATACAGGTGCGGAATTCCAGAGGAGAGGTGAGACTCGCTGCCCTTGACATCATGGCAGCATTTGACCAAGTATAGCACCTTAGAATAACTGAAGAAAAAGGTGGGAAAGTATTGGAGGTGGTGGGGGCGGCAGCGGGGTGGCGGAGGGGGGAGGGGTTGTTAAAGGGAAACCCTTCATTATTTGAAGTCATACCTGAAACCAAGGAAAATGGCTGTTGTTGGAGGACAAACATGTAAATCTCAAGCATCACACTAGGAGTTCCTTAAGCAAGCATCCTTGCTCCAACCATCTTCAGTTGCTTCACCCATGACCTATCCTGCATCACATGGTTAGGAGTCACACTTTTCACTATCAATCCCATAGTGCTCAGTTCTATTCATAATTCTTCCAATAATCAAACATCCATTACAATCTATTTTACGATCTGGATATTATTCAGAGTTATCAAGTGCCAGCTAACACTCACCACATGTAAGGTAATGATGAGCATGAACAAAAGAAAACCCAGTCATTTCCTTTTGACCATTAATGGTAACACCATAATTGAGACTCCACCATCAACAGCTTGGGGATCACCATTGACCAGAAGCTGACCTCGGCCGACCATATCAACACAGAACATTCTGAGAGGGTGGGTGAATAGCTAGAGGCTTTGGTCCATATTGGTATCAACAACATAGGTAGAAAGAGAGATAAGGTTCTGCAGGCCGATTTTAGGAAGCTAGGAAGGAGACAAGCAAGCAGGACCTTAATGGTAGTAATTCCCGATTACTGCCAGTGCCACCCGCTAGTGAGTATGGAAATAGGACAATGGAGCAGATGCACGTGTGGCTAGCGAGGTGACCCCAGACAGTAGATGCAATCAAGTCAAAGCCTCCTTGTCAATGGATGATGTTACGTTTTCTGCTCAGATCTGCTGTCAGTGCATAGGCTGATCAACACCTGTGACTAGTTCAAACTGGCCTTGTGTACCAAGGCAAATTGCTGTAAAAGTGAGGTCATGTTCTTTGGAAAATGGGCTGACCAATCCCTTGTCCCTTCACCGTCAGGTCAGATGGCTTGAAGGTGCTGGGTACATGATTTGGAGATACCAGGACATGTGTTAGAAACTGGAAGGAGCAAGTACATGTAATGAAATAAAAACTGGGCATGTGGGCGCGGTGCTCCCTCTCCATTGCAGGTAAGAGCCTGGTCATCAGGTGTGAGGCACTCTTGGTGTTACTGCACGAGGCACCGGTCTGACCCATTCCTCACTCCTGCTCTGTGGTAGTTACCCAAGCCATTTTCCGCCCTATCTGGAGGTTGAAAATGGACCGCATTCACAGAGATGCAATGTACACATCTTTAGATAAAGGGGGAAAAAAACATGCCCAACATTGCCCTAATCCTGATGGCTACCTTTGTGTGTGCATAGTTCCTTGGTATGCAAATATCAACTATGGGATTTTCTGGCCACGCTCGCCCCAAGGACTGAAAATCCCGCCCGACGTCAATGGACCATTACAATTCCCGTGGTGGATGGACGGGAAAATTCTGCTCCAAGTGTCACTATGCGCTGAGATTCTACCTGTCCCTGGTGTTGCGAAGGATGGGTTAGGTCATGCTACCGTGGAATGCTCCAAATAATTGGACTGTGCCAAAAATCTATGCAGAGAAACACCTCTGACCACTAATCCATCAGGCAGTGGTCTGCACATAACATCCCAGAGCTCCTACGGGATAAGGAGATGGTGGATCCTATCGGATGGTTTCCTGAGCAGTCTGTCAAGGTACTTTAGCAGAATATTTTTTCAAAACAAAAAAAGAGCTAGTGCAGGAGGGCGGGCTTGAGATTCCTTAGACATTGAGGTGAATTCTGGGGAGGTGTACAACTGAATGGATTGTATCATAACAGAGCCAGGACAAATAACCTAATGGGGAGGGGTGCGTCATGTTGTTGTGGAGCAGGGGAGGGGTGCGTTAAACTAGTTTTGCAGAAGAATGGGAGCATGAACATTCATGCAGAAGAGGGAGAGAAGAGGAAAGCTGGAAATGGAAGGCACAAAATTTGTAAACAAACGTGGAAGATGGAGAAATCAAAAGCCAGAAAATAGATAACAAATGGGTTTAGTGATTAATGGTATATTCTTTAATATAAAGAGAATCATGAATAAGACAGATGAGTTGAGGGCACAGATGGATACTTGGAAGTATGATATTGTACCTGTGATGAAACATAGCTTAAAGAAGAACAGGAAAGACAACTAAACATTCCTGGCTACAGGATTTTCTGGAGGGGTAGCAAATGGGATAAAATAAAGGGTCATAATATTCATCAAAAAAAATAATTAGAGCTATGAGGAGATATGATATGTTAGAAGGAACATCAAATTAGTCCATATGGGTTGAACTGAGGAACAACAAAAAGCCAGTCACACTGCAGGGAGAATATTATAGACCCTTAAACAGTCCGAAGGAGATAGAAAAGAAAAAAAACAGAGAAAATGGTTCATTTTTGTCAGGTAGACTGATGGAGAATTAATGCTAATGGAGAAGGAACCTTTCAGGGTTACCGCTAGATTCATACAGAGATAATATTTTAGCAAAACAGAATAATATCTTTATTACCACCAATCATGGTTTTTTAAAGAATTTGTTTTTGGAATGTTGGGATTGGTAGCAAGTCCAACATTAATTCCCATTCCTAATTGCCTTTGAGAAGGTGATGGTGAGCCACCTTTCTGAACTGCTGCAGTCCATTTGATATAGGTACATGTTCAGTCGTGTTAGGGAGGGAGTTCCACGATTTTGACCTAGTGACAGTGAAGGAATGATAATATAGTTCCAAGACAGAGTTGTTCCTCCGGCAGAAAGGATACTTCAGTTGCAAGCAATAAAAGAACTAACTTCACAAAGTAAATCAAAGAAAAAAGATCTAATAAAGAAACTTCATTATACCAACACCCAAGCTATGCCCTGGGCCACATAAGATTCCCACGATCCCCATCTGCTTTCTATTTATACTGGATCACCTGGTCAGCTAACCATCACATCATTTTGCGATTGGTTACATTGTCTATTGGGTCAGCTGGTCAGATGACCCTCACAGCATGTTACCTTTGTCACATTATAACAGGTTCCAGTGTTATCCTTGGTTACATTATGACAAGGGTGATGTGTGATTTGGAGGAAACTGGCAGGTGCTGGTGTTCCCAAACATTTTCTGACATTGTCTTTCTAGGTGGTGGAGGTCAAGAGTTTTACAAAAAACATTGAAAAATCCTTCCTTTTATCAGTTGTCCATTCTTTTTCAAAAGATAGAGGCATTATGTGTATTAGCCTAGTATCTCTGGTTTGTGGAACCAGTGAATGAGGCAAGTTTCTAATGGATATTCTATTTTGATTGTATAAATTAATAGTAATCATACCCAATTTTAAGAAGTTTTTGTCAAAGTAGGTGGCTTGTCTTTTCTTCCTTACTCCTCATAGTCTTCTTTCATAGTCTGGTTCATTTCAACAGTGAGGATGATGGGTAATGTGGAGTAAGAGACCAAATTAAAGGACCACCAATCATAGCAATCTCAATGATAGAAATAGGAGAGGCAAAGATAAAAATTTGGAGGCAGAGAAAGACGAGACAAGAGAGAGACAGAAAGAAACAAACAGAAAGAGAGAGAGAGAATGAAGCAAATAAAAAGCGAGAGACTGTGACTGAGAGAGGGAGACACACATACACACAGCGAGAGTGGAAGAGAGCAGGACAAATGGAGTTGGATTTAATGAACCCCTGTCTGTCTATTTGAAGGTGGGAGGGCTCATCAAATGAAGCCGGTGGCCTTCTCACTGTCTTCCCAATCACCCGCCACCTGTCTCCCATATTATGGCATGCATGGAAGGTATTTGACAGCCATTCTTACACCAGGGCCTAGTGAGTCCTTTAAGTAATCAGTTAATGGCCAAATAAAGGACTCATCACCTTGGCCTCTATTTTACATGCAGCAGGGGAAGGCGGAGGCAAAGTGTGTAGCTCTATAGTTTTCACTGGGCAGGAAGTGGGGGTTGGGGAGGGGATGGGGGTGTGGAGGAAGAGGTGGTAAGGGGAGGTGTGAGGATGGGGGGGAGGTTGTACCTACTTATGAGTCCCCTGTGGCCATCAGAGGTCCAAGATTGCTCTCCATTTTTAACACTCCCCTCTTGCCTCTCAGACCTGTTCCTCATTTCCCCCCCACCCCCACCACCCCACTCCACACCCCCCACTTTTCTAGCCAGTCCCTGCTGATGTTCTGCACTTGCCTCTCAGTCCAGGCTCTGTCATCCCTTTCTTGAGGCCTGCCTGTTGTATGAGCAGTTACCACTGTTCAAAGCTGGCATTGCTGGGACTACAGAGCTGCTGGCCAATCAGATTGGTTGGCAGCTCTCTAAGGCAGGACTTTCTCCTAGATTTGGCAGGAGGTCCCACTCTGAAACAATTAAGACTACTCCCAGCGTAATATCAATGAGAGGGGCAGTCAAGTTTGAGATAGTCTGGCTGATGACTGACTTTTTGGTCAGGGAATGAGAAATCCTATAACAATTCAGTCTATGTGAAGAATGAGTCACAGAGACAGCGAGACACACAAAGGGACAGAAAGTTGGAGATGATGGATTGTAAGATAATTGACGTTTTGTCTTGTGGAGAACATGATTCTGGAAAAAAATTCAGGCTATGATTTAGTGATTGGATGAAGTTGGGCTTTATCAGGGATGAAGCTGTATGAATACAACACTTGGGCAGAGAGGTAGCTGGGGTTGAGAGTGGGAACAATTAATTTTCTGTATTTTGATGTGGTCCTCTCTTTAGCAGTTGGGGGTCAACAACTTTTTATATAATGGTGTTGCATATGTGCAGAAACATTGGTAGAAGAAATCGCTCCGGTTTCGCAATGCATGGGAAAAACACCAAAATTTCAGATTTCCTCGTGAGATCGTGAGAGAGGTTTAGTTTTATTTACAATTTGTGAGAGCTGGCAGGTGTGTTTCTGGAGGGAGTTTGGGACTGTTAATCCCAGGCCCCAGTGTCGCTGTCTCACTCAATCCCACTGTCTCCTTGGTTGTGATGAGCCTCCGACCTCAAGATTCATGCTCACGCTAAGATAACCTATTTCCACCTCTGTGACATTGCTGCCTCCACCCTTGTCTCAGCTCAGCTGCTGATGAAACTTTCATTCATATTTTTACTATCTCTAAACCTGACTAAGCCAACACACTTCTGGCTGGTCTTCCACATTGTGCCCTCTGTAAACTTGGGGTCATCTAAAACTCCAATGTCAGTGTTCTAACTTGTTCCAAGTCCCGTTCCCCTATCACCCATGTGCTCACTGACCTACACCACTTTGGTTCTCGGTTAAGTAACATATTGATTTTAAAATTCTAATCTTTGTTTTCAAATCCCCCCAATGCTGAGAGGTTTGCAGCTATTGAGGGCTCCAACAGAACTACAACTTCTGGGGAGCCCATCTGCACTCAAATCCGGAGATTTTAGTGCACCTGAATAGGCTCCAGAGGAGCCCATGCTGATGGTTCCTCAGGAACATGTCATGTGGGGATGTAAGCTGATTGTCCAGCTTTATGTTGATTTATTTAGGGCTGTTCCTACAGCCCCCTACCCCTGGCACCGACTTCCCCAACCCCTCAGCATTTCCAACTTTGCTGAAAAAATAATGGAAAATCCCCTCCGCCAAGTGCTGTTTCTGACATTGGTCGGACTGATGGGATGGGCTAGAGAAGGGCTGCAGTTGTTAGGGTTCAAGACAGGTGGGGTGGGGTGATCTGTCACTCAGTGGTCTTGTTTTCACTCTTAATTCTAGTGTTGCATACATTATGTACATATATAACATTCACTCAGGGTTTCACAATGTGCATTCAAGGCTTTCAAAATTATTAGATATAAGGTGATATATGCTTTGTAGCAAACCCTTCCCAACAGTGTTAAAAGTGTTCCTACTCTTACTTTTCAGGTTTGTTAATTACTCTATTGCAATCTCATAGTCACAACTGGAAAAACTGCCAGTTTTGCCATGCATCATTTTTCATTTGGTCAGAGATGGGAGTGGAACATTACTGCAATCATTTTCACTCACAATAATTTACTTGCAGCTCCTTCCTGTCTGTTTTCCCTTTGTCCTTTTTCTCTGCAGGCAGTGATTTCACTTGCAACCTAAGGTGTGTTTTTCTTTGTCCTTGTTTTTTAGCAACTTTTTTGCAGATTTCCACTTTCCTGATTTTGAACCTTCCTGCATTCCTGGGTTCTCAATATCTTCACTGCTCCTTTTAACTGGAGGCATGGGTTTGAATCCCACTTCTGATACCATGTTGCAATTATATGGACATCAGGTCTACTTCCAGAGGCAGACTTATGACATGACTACAGAAAGCATGAGGTGTAAATCAGACTGGTTACATCTTGAAATAAGTTCCACGCCATAGTCTCCTTATGTGTCTCAGTCTCAGATTTTGTTTTATAATACTCCTGGGATGCTAATGTTAAAGGTGCTATATAAATATAAGTTGTTGTTGTTATTTCCAGCATGTTGTTGCAGCACAGGCCAGGGTATGTTAATTATGAATCAGTATACGCACAGCTACTTCAGCCTCCTCTAACACTCAGCAATATAATAGATCGGGGAATATTTAAAGGGGCAGTTTTACAGTACAATAACCAAAGAGCAGCAAAGTGAAACTGATTAGAAAGTTTGCACCCAATAGTTCGAACGGCATCTTTCAGTCCAGTGCAATTCTATATTTTGAGGAATCTCTACTCTGTATCTAATCATTCTCTTCATGTCCTTGGAGTGTTTGATGGGACATAATCGGAAGGAGCTTTACTCTAATATATAACTTGCACTGTACTTGCCCTGAGAGTGTTTGATGGGAGAGTGAAGAGAAATGAAATCACCTGCGTCTCAGTTTTATCCCATTCTTCATGTTGGAACATTGATGAAGAATGTTATCCTGTGCAATTACTCTCTCCTTCTTCAGGTTCCTGAAATACTGAGGTGCTCAGATCACATAATTATTCAATGATTCAAGTATTATCTCCATTGACTTTCTAATTAATATTTTTGTTTCAATTATTATTCTCCCTTACATGTTGAATTATATCCTGCTACAATTCTGTAACTTCACATGACTTGGTGGTAATTTGCACCCACCTCCGTACTATATCCAGAGTGTGTTTGCAAACAGCCTTTTCACAAAATGGCTCTGCCTTTGCATTTTTTCATTTTCCCCTCTGTTATTCATGTTTGTTTTAAAGAGCTTGCTGACAGTCACTCACTCCAGTGTGCTTCCCAAAAGAGTCCAGCTAATTCTAACAGACAAAATCCCTTTACTGTTGGCCAGCCTTGACTGTGATTCAAAGTCATCAAAAAATCAAAGCAGCACGGCATTCCTTTTCAAAAGGTTCCAACATTCCCAAAATTCCTTGCACTTTCATTACATTTCATATTGTATACTAGAGGCTGCTTAACAGCTTCCAGGCTTGGCTCAGATCTGCACACCAGCTGCACTTTGTATTTTGTCAAAACTTTCCGACAATAACTTGGATATATTCCTTTCTTGACTGGCTGAGATTCAAAGCTGAAATGTCAAAGCATTACTTACACTTGCTAACTCATTGGTTGCTGTGAGAGGGACATTAATCTCCGTATGATGGACTAATTAAGCAGCACCATCCACACTGTGTTAGCATGACTCATCCTTAACCTTTTACCGTGTACCAGAGGCTGGAGCAAAGTCTGGACTGCTACCCCTTCCATAGCCCATGTATACTCTCCCCTATCATTGACTCTACCCACCCATATAATCTCCTCCCACAACCCCATTTGCCTCGAGCTATCTGTTATCACAGACTCTAATAGTCACTCAGAGGCAGAAATTCATCAGACCTTATTTTTTTGGTGACGTGTTATTGTGAACAAAACTCCAACCAAACTGAAAAGTTCACATTGTGCCTCATTAATATTTATTGAACATTCAGTATGGCATGGGCTATAGTTCACAGCTGCCCACACAGAGGTGGGGTCCAGATGGGGAAAAGGGGGCAATGGCAGGGTTGGGGAGCTGTAATTGATAGGGCTACTGTGGAGTTTGGGGGGGTTGATTGGGGTACTGTGTAGTTTGTATGGGAGTGTTTGGGGTATTGTGAATTTGGAGCGGTACTGATTGGGAGATTGCAAGGTTTGGGGTAGTGCTGCTGCTTCTCCTGACTCCAGATCACTTTGGACAGTAAAAATCTATGTTTTCTGATGTCAGGTTGAGTGTGAGAAATGCAGTTGGTGGAACAGGCATCACTCCACCCAATGCCCAGAACCTATTGACCATGCATTTGCTAATCATGTATACTCATTAACTGAAAAGTCCTACCTTAAGATTAAATCTGTGGCACATGGGAATCGTGTGCCTCCTGTTTTTCAATAGCTTAAAAGGTATTGTGCATCAGGTGAGGTTGTTCAATCTTTGGATCCGAGGTGAGGTTTGGTGTTTGTCTAACTCAACAGTGTAGGGGAAGGGAGCAGGTGAAGCTGGACAGTATAGCAGTGACAAGGAGGAGGTGTCGGAGAGATGGCGATAGTATTCAGATCCTCAAACAGCACAGTAGTTCAGGCTGGCATTAGGGTAGTGGTGGTTGGAGTCTCAAATGGCAGCACAGCACGTCACTAGCATGTGTGGGGGTGGAGAGGAAGGAGCTAAGCTCTGACCTATAGGGCAGGGTTGCAGTGGTCTGGTCCATTGTGTCCAAGGGAGGCAGCTATTCCAACAGTCAGAGAGGACAGGTCCAGGGCACGCAGGTCAATGGTATCTTAGGGAGGTCGACAGATACTGCGGGGTCAGGGATGATGGATGGAGGCTTCAAAATGATGGCAGGAAAGTTGAGGGTGAGGTTGGGAGGGTCAAGCGAGATCAAAGGAAACTAGAGGGTGATAGAGGGCGGATGGAGGTGGATGGGTTGCAACTGCAGGGTCACAGTGTTAGTTCCATCGTCATTGCTGCTAAGAAGGTTTGAGCTTACAGGGGATCAGGTTGTGTGGGAGGAGGCAACTGTGGGATGCGAGGAGTTCTGGATGTGGCTCTTGGGAGCATCATGCATTCCCATTAGTCAGCTGCCGCTGCTCTACGGGTGAAGGCCATGTCAACAGAGGTTTTCATATCATTGCATGCCTCCTTCACACAGTTCATTTTGTAAATTCGCTGCAGGTCTCATACATCCAATATTTTTGGAACCTTGGGCTGTGGTGGAGAGGATTCACCAGCAGTTGGCCTTGGTCACAGAACAACTTAGGCCACAAGGCCATCAGCCAGCATTGGAGAAATGCAACCAGGGATTCATTGCCAAAGAGCATTGGCACTTCTGAATGCACACCAACTACCTCCAGATGTTTGAGAGGAAATGCTGGAGAGGTCTAAAGCTTCCCTGGGAGGCAGTCACTGAACTGTGTATGCTCCTTCCCCAAGATCTGCAGCCCCGTGGCTTTGGAGGGAACACCATGCCAGTCACTTCAAGATAAGACCATAAGACATAGGAGCAAAATTAGGCCACTCAGCCCATCGAGTCTGCTCCACCATTCAATCATGACTGATATTTTTCTCATCCCCATTCTCCTGCCTTTTCCCCATAACCTCTGATCCCCTTATTAATCAAGAACCTGTCTATCTCTGTCTTAAAGATATTCAATGACCTGGCCTCCACAGCCTTCTGCAGAATGAGTTCCACAGAGTCACCACTCTCTGGCTGAAGAAATTCCTCCTCATCTCTGCAGATGACTGCAGCCCTAACTTTCTGCAACAGTGGTTCTCTAGGAACAGCCAGCGAGCTGCATTTGTCAATTGAAAGGAGTTTCACTCCCTCAACATTCAAGTTGTCTGTGACCACTAGAAAAGGTTCATTTCCCAGGGAGCTCTCATGACACGTACGTTTTAATGAACTCCCAGCTGCCATAGTTATTTGAGGCCCCTGCGCAAATGCAGAGTTGGATCCTGGGTGACAAGGGTTATTCCCTTAGATGTGGCCCATGATACCTGTGTGTCATTTCTGCAGCACCATTGAGGAACATTACATTGTTGCACATGGCTCAACAAGAGCAATCATAGAGGAAACCATAGGATTGCTGAAAATTTGCTTCTGATGCCTTGGCCGCTTTTTGGAGCAGTGCAATATGTGCCACAGAGGATGTCCAGGATTGTCATCGTCTGCTATTCCCTACACAACATTGCATTGCAAAGGGGTAAAGAATTGTCAATCAAAGACATGGAGGATCTGCTAATCTCCACAGGTGACAATGACAGAGAAAAATATGAGGAAGAGGACAAAGATATCATGGCAGCTTTCCAAGATGCCAAAGCCATGGAGAGACCTGCTAGTGCCTTATCTTCATTAATTTTACCCAGGAATGAGGCATCCACATGACAATCATGTCCTTACCTGTAAACTTTTGCCTGCTTCGCATGTGTGCCCACCTTGCCAGCATCCATTCGGAACTACCTCAGTACACAGACCCTCTATTCCCATGAAGACCAAGTGGAATGGATTGTTCTCACACAGGAGGAAAAGAGATGACTCCCCCTAGGATACCAACTTTGCATTGATACTTAAGTCAATTAAGCTATGAGCCATATCTCTGCTTATAGCCCATATTGCCCTTGCACACATCAACTCCGGTCTTTCAGCTTGCCTGCACCCACTACAGTTTGTCTATCGCTGTAACAGGTCCACAGCAGACGCCATCTCCCTGGCCCTTCACACAATCTTGGGACATCTAGATAAAAAGGACACTTATGTCAGACTCCTATTTATTGACTACAGCTCAGCGTTCAACACCATAATCCCAACAAAACTCCTCTCCAAATCTGTGACCTCAGGCTCTGCTCCTCTGCGACTGGATCCTCAACTTCCTAAGCTACGGATCATAATCGGTAAGGATAGGTAATGACACCTCCTCCATGATTATCCTCAACACCGGTGCCGCACAAGGCTGTGTCCTCAGCCCTTTACTATACTCTTTATACACTCATGACTGTGTGGCCAAATTCTGCTGTAACTCCATTTTCAAACTTGCTGACGACACCACTGTAGTGGGTCAGATCTCAAACAATGACAAGAAAGAGTACAGGAAGGTGATAAGGGTGCAACGACAATTATCTCTCCATCAATGTCAGTAAAATGAAGGAGATAGTTGTCGACTTCAGGAAATGTAGTGGAGGACATGCCCCCACCTACATCAGTGGTGGAGATGGTCGAGAGCTTCAAGTTTCTTGGCGTTCAGATCACTAACAATCTGTCCTAGACCTTCTATGCCGATGCTATAGTTAAGAAAGCCCACCAATGCCTCTACTTTCTCAGAAGGCTAAGGAAATTCGACATATCCACTATGACTCTCACCAATTTTTGCAGATGCACCATAGAAACCATCCTGTCCAGATGTATCACAGCTTGGTATGGCTCCTGCTCTGACCAAAACCGCAAGAAACTACAAAAGGTTATGAACGTAGCCCAGTCCATCACGCAAAACAGCCTCCCATCCATTGACTCCGTCTACACTTTCTGCTGCCTCGGGAAAACAGCCAGCATAATCAAGATCCCATGCACCCCGGATATACTCTCTTCCACCTTATTCCGTTGGGAAAAAGAGACAAAAGTCTGAAAACACGTACTAACAGATTCAGGAGCAGCTTCTTCCCTGCTGTAATCAGACCTTTGGCCCTATCATATATTAAGCTGATCTTTCTCTTCACCGTACCTGTAACTGCAACACTCTCTATCCTTTTCCTTTTCCGCTATGTACTTCATGAACGGTATGTTTTGTCTATATAGCAGCAAGAAACTTTTCACTGTATCCCAGTATGTCTGACAATAAATCAAATCATATTGACAGCGCCATGATTACAGGAGTAGCATGTGACTTCTCATGCTCATCAGTGATCTTGGCCAATCTCTTTGGTATGCCATTTATGGGAAGATAAGCAGATGCTGCATGTGCAGCCATGTCATACTGCCCTGAAAATACAAATCAAGCCATGCATATTATCATCCAATAAAGACTGATTTTTAACACACCTCCACATTCTTGCCTACACAAATGAGACATCCTTCAGTAGCCTTCATTCAGTAATAACTGTCAATCATGATGCATGGTGTGGAGATGCCAGTGTTGGACTGGGGTGGACACAGTAAGAAGTCTCACAGGTTAAAGTCCAGCATGTTTATTTGGTATCATGAGCTTTCGGAGCACTGCTCCTTCATCAGGTGAATGGAGTACTGGGTTCACTAACACAGCACATATAGACAGAGACTCAATTCCAATATAATGGTTGGAATGCGAGTCTTTACAAATAATCAAGTCTTTACAGGTACAGAAAGTGCGACATGAAGCATGACAGTACAATATGCTCTTCAAAGGAAGCATCACCTATTGGAGGCTCTGGAGTCACCAGCAGAGGGGGTGAGGAGCATCTGGTCACCCCGTGAGTGCCCTGAAAGAATGACTTCAGGACAGCTAGGGAGCATACCTCCTCCTCCTCAGTCAACAATGGCACCTCCTTGTATCCATGAGGAGAAAGGGGAGGCTGGGAGACGTTCCCAACAGTGGGGTTTACAACTGCACCCCACCAACGGGGACCAGAAATGCTCACACCGCTGGTGGGGTCAGAGGCCATTGAGGCACACCCAGGAGATTGGGGGCAGGGGGGCACCAGCCTGACACCCTGGCACTGCCCACCAGCTCCCGGCAGGGGGCAGGGCTGATCGGCAGTGGTCGGGGGGCCTGCTGTGCACTCTGCATTAGGGATCGGTGGGGTTGGGAAGGAGGAGGTGATTGGGGCAACTATCTCCTTCATTTTACTGACATTGAGGGAGAGATAATTGTCATTGCACCCTTATCACTTTCCTGTACTCTTTCTTGTCGTTGTTTGAGATTTGACCCACTACAGTGGTATCAACAGCAAACTTGAAAATGGAGTTAGAGCAGAATATGTTGGGGGGGGGGGGGGGGTGGGGGGGAAGATCAGGGCTGGCCATGGTGGGGGTGGGGGAGAGGTCGGGGCTGGCCCGGGGGGGTGGTGGGAGGGTGGGTAGGCGTTGGGATGCCGGCGATCGGGGTGGGGGGGCGTTGGGATGCCGGCATTCGGGGGGTGGGGGAGGCCTGGGATAAAATCATGTGGGCCATTGATCGGGAGGCGATGGGGTGTGCCAATGCGCATGCACTGATTCCCTGCTGACAGATCGGCGCATGCGTAGTGGCCTACTCAGCACTATGCTGCCAGCCCCACCCGTGGGATGTGTCCCCCCCCCCCCCACCCCCTTTACTGGCGTGAATCTCTCTGAGACCCTTTGTGATGCGTAGAGTGCCAGAGATTCATTCCACTAAGTATGCACAAAAAACGGGTGGGAAATTCTCCAGTTTTCTCACTCGTTGGGCACTTAGTTTATTTTTGGGAGAATCCCAGCCCATATGTTCTGGGGCCTCAGGTTCAAACCCATTCTAGGACTTCAACACAATCAAGGCTGGTGCTCCAGTGCAAAACTAAGGGAGTGCTGCACTGTCAGAAATGCTGTTCTTTTGGATAAGACCTTAAACGAAGACCCTACTTGCTCTCTCAGGTGGATGTAAAAGATCCCATAGCCACTATTTCAAAGAAAAAAAAGGAGGTCTGCCCGGTGACCTGACCAATGTTGACATCACAAAAACAGATTATCTAGTCATGATATTTTGCTGTTTGTGGGAGCTTCCAAATGCAAATTAACTGCTGGATTTCCTACATTACAATAGCGATTACACTTGATTGGTTGTAAGGCTGTTTGGGATGTCTGGTGATTATGAACATATGAACATTTGAAATAGGAGCATTTAACCCCATGAGCCTGCTCTGCCATCAAGTAAATCTCCTCTAAACTGCCTCCAATACATTTACATCCTTCCTTAAATAAGGAGGGAGGTCTTGTGGTGCAATGGGTTGCATTGCTGACTCTGAGCCAGAAGCTCCGGATTTGAGTCCCACCCAGGAAGGTGCATTCATAACACGGCCAAACAGGTTGAGTGTCAACCTGAAAATCTTCCAACATTCCAATGGCTGGCAGACAGAGTGGAAGAGACTTCAGCCATGTTTAATGCAGAGTGGTGCCCCTCAAGCTATAAGCTTCTGGTGTCAGATTAGCGACCTGTTCCAGGAATAACCAGCTATGGAAACAGATGAAAGTCTGCCTTAATGCACCACTAGCTGCAGGAAGAAAATTGGAATGGAAATTAAATAAGGAGACCAAAACTGCACAGTATTCAAGGCATGGTCACATCAATGCCCTTTATAACTGAAGTATTACATGTTTACTTTTATGTTCAATCCCACTTGTAATGAAGGATCGCATTACAGTAACACTCTTAATTACTTGCTGTACCTGTGTTATAATCTTTTGTGGCTCATGCACTAGAAAACCTAGATCCCTCTGCACCTCGACATTCTGCCATCGTTCTCTGTGTAAGTATTACTCTGCTTTCATATTCCTCATACAACAGTGAACAACTGCACATAAATCACATCATCACATGACCCTGTCAATCACTCTAATCAGAAATCCCAGAGGAATTTAAGTAAACAAAAGTCAATTAATCACCACTTGCAAGGCTAAAATGAGTAATTACCCTGCTCTCTCAGCGTCTGAGTTGCATTCCTCCAGACATACCAACTGCCTGTAGCATAAAACTGAATTTTTAAACATTCCCCTTAAAGACACAGAAAAAGTATGTATCCATATCAATTGTACAACCATCATCACACTCTGAACCTGAGAAGCTATCACAGGCAAATAATCCAATAGTGAAAAATAAAGAATATTAGCAAAACTAGTTGGTGTTACTTTTAAAAAAGCATCCATCTTTTTCGGTGCTGGATGTAAGTAGATAATATGATCCAAATATTGGATTGATGTCTGGAAAAAGTCACACTTTTCTTTCTTTGATACGTAGACCTTGTTTGTGAAGATATTCCAATGTTGCTTCTGAACTATTCAAGTGCCCCTGTTTATTGTACCTTGTAATTAGAATATCATCCATGTAACATTGTACACCAGAGAGACCACTTAATATCTGATCCATTGATCTTTGGAATAGGACTAATATGGATGTTATTTCAAAAGGTAATCTTTTATAATGAAAGAAACCTTTATGAGTAATGTTGGTAAGCAATGGTTGAGATTCAGCTGTTACATTCATCTATAAATATGCTCATGAAAATCCATCTTGCTGAATTTCTGCCCACCTGATAACGCAGCAAACAAATTTTCAATTAAGGGAAGCAGATATTGATCCACACAGGATTTAAGGTTGTTTTAAGATCACCACAAATATGAACTGAACCATCTGGTTTCATGGTAGGTACTATGAGGGTAGCCTACTCACTCATTGTAACTGGCTCTAACGCACCAGTGTTAACAAGTCATATTAATTCTTCTTTGACCTTGGGACAAATTGCATATGGGACTGCTCTTACTTTGAGACTTTTTAGTTTACTATTAGGCTTTGTCTTGAGTTTCTTGAACTCCCTTCATTGAGCAAAGTGCCTCTTTGATTACACCCTTGTATTCATCCAGAAGGTGCTGTAGGTCTGTTTTGGCATTGACCAATCTGTTGACAGCACTCCAGTTAAGCTTTATCCTCTCCAACCATGATCTCCCAAATAGAGCTGGAAAATTATCACAAACCACATGGAGAGGTAACTTCATTGTTTATCTACTCAACTCTACGTTGACCATGATTAACCTTTTAATGGCACAATCTCTTCTGTGCATGTCCTGTGCAGATCAACTGGTTTTAAAAGAAGCAGCTTCAGCTTTTGTTGATAAGTAGTCTCAGGAATTAAAGATACAGCAGCACCAGTATCTTTTTTTCCATGTTGTAAATTATTTTTGTAGAATGCAACTTGTTCCTCTTCTTGAAGGTACCCAGATTCTCCCTTTGAATATTCTTCTCAGGGCAAGCTGGTCTAGCCCAATAAAATTTTGCAATGTGTCCTCTTTTGTCACAATTACTGCATTGACTATCCTTGCTCCAGCATTCACTCACTGAATGGCCCATTTTGGCACATATGTGACATGCATGTTGCTGTTTTGACTTCTTCTCAGCAGTTTCCAACTTGTGGATTTTCATTCCTGCACCAAATTCTGAAGCCTCTTTGGCAGCCAGTTCCATCGACGCTGCAATTTCTACTGCTGTCTTTAAAGTCAAAGCATGTGCAGTAAGCAATCTTTTTTGGATAGCCTCATTTTGGAGACCACAAACTAGACAATCATGAAAAGTTTCTTCTAATGATTCACCAAACTCACAATGTTGGGCCAATCTTTTTAAGGTTGCCATAAACTAAGCAAGCTTTCACCTTCCACTTGATCCCTTCGGTGGAACTTGAACTATTCCACAATGATAAATGGCTTTGGAAAGTAATGGTCTTCAAGGATCTCTGTCAATTTGTCATCATATTTTGGTTCCTGGCTGTGCTAGATGAACCAAGCATTGGGGCATATTTAGGCTTTTACTTCCTATTGGACTGAGGAAAGCTGGTAAAAGAAACACATCTGCAATTTTATTTGCTTATACGAAGTACTGAAAACGCTCTGGAACTCCATGATTCATTTTCTTAATTCAAAGGGCACATGGATCCTAATTGATCTGCCATTTCTCTTGCAGGCACTAGTGACTCAAGACTGCTCAGTATATATTTTCTTAACTGTCTTCCCTGTACTCCCCTTTTTACCCTGGAGACCCCCATTGACTTGATGTATTTTTATTCAAATGACCCCAAATGTACAGCAAAACAGCCCTTCTTTTTAATTATGCCAGATATTGCCTGGAATCTTATCCTTCTCTGATCAGAATAACCATTGGTTTTAAAACCACGCAGAGAACTTACCTCTTAATTGGTCTTCCTGCACTGGCACTTCAATCTTTAAGCCTGTTGTTTCTTCCCCGGCCTCCTAATGTTCGAAGTGTGAGGGTGCACAATGGTTTTACTTCTACTTAGGATCTTTTCTCGAAGTTCTCACTGAAACCAAATCTCATCCTCGTTGCCAATTTCCGTTATGTAATATCCTGGCTATGTTAGGGGTTTCTGGGTTTAAAAAAATGAAAATATGTTGTTTGCACATGTAGATTCAAAATAACACACAACAGATTCATTGAAAGAGATGTTCTCTGCACATAACAGAAACTGAAACTAAACAGTAGCTTGTGAAACACCCTAATGATGTGACCATCTCTTAAAACAATCATGCAACTATTTAAATATATGACAAAGATGCCTGAATGCATTCCATTCTCCCAAGAGAAGAGCAGTGTGAGCACATAGCATTGTGAGGACTGCAGGCTTCCTCATGGTGCACGGTGCCACTGACTGCACAAATGTTGATTTGCGGGTGCTGCATGTCAGCTCTGAGTGGTACCTCAAGCAAAACAAACTACACTCCCTCAAATCCAACTACTGTGCCACCATACAACGGCTCAATGCTCGGCATCTTGGCAACACTTGTGATGCCTTCATCCTGTGGCAGTCGCCTGCCCCATTTTAAAATGAGCCACTTGACAAACTAGGGGGTAGCTATTGGATGACCAGGACTATCTGCTGACCTCATAGCACATGACTCTAACCTATGCATCCGTGGGCAGCATGCACATAGGAAAAGCCATGCAATGTGATAGAGTGGACCATTGGGCGGCTTAAACAATGCCTCCCCTGCTGACCCAGTCTAGAGGAGCCCTGAAGCACTTGGTAGAGCACATGTCAAGATTTTTTGTGGTCTGCAGCATGCTGCCCAACCTTGCCAACATGAGGGCATTTTTACTTATTTTATTTAACCTTCACTTAGCTAAGTGAGTGAATTGTGAACCAATTCTCATTTACAATAATGGCTTGGTCAAGAGGCTAATGCTGCAGCAACAGAAATTGCACAAGAATACAATTCATTTAGACCCAAAAAACAATAAAATACAAATTACCAGTTGTATGGCGACCAGCTGAAAAGAGGAAAAGGAGGGAAGGAAGCGAGGAGAAGGAGGAGACAAACAACAAATCTCCTTCTCTTTGGAGTTCCTGTGATTGGCTCATTACAGGCGGCACAGTGGCACAGTGGTCAGCACTGCTGCCTCACAGCGCCACAGACCTGGGTTCGATTCCCGGCTTGGGTGACTGTCTGTGCAGAGTCTGCATGTTCTCCCCGTGTCTGCGTGGGTTTCCTCAAGGTGCTCCGGTTTCCTCCCACAATCCAAAGATGTGCGGGTTAGGTGGATTGGCCATGCTAAATTGCCCTCTAGTGTCAGGGGAACTAGTTAGGGTAAATGTATGGGTTATGGGTATAGGGCCTGGGTGGGATGTGGTTGATGCCGAATGGCCTCTTTCTGTACTGTAGGGATTCCAATGATTCTAACTGTGATATCAGCAAACATGACCTCTATTCCCTATTTAGCAATAATCTCAGAACTTATTTTCCCTTCGTTATTGACCATCACTTCATCTGCTTAACCACACTGCTAAAATAAAAGCCACCACAAAATAAACTTTCTAAACCAAAGTTATAAATCAAGCCATGTCATATTGCATGCAAATATCAACCACTTAACCTGTGGATTTCCTCTGTGTACATCTTCCATGTTTGAAGACCATTACTTTCCAAAGCCATTTGCCTGTTCTAGTACACCTAAGCAGTCCCCCACCGCCACACCACCCCACCCCCCCACACCCCCGACCTGTTCTAATACCCCTAAGCAGTGCACCCCCATGGTTGCAGCATTGGCTGGTGGGCAGCTGCTGACATTTAGTAGGGAGACTGCATGGGGCCTTTGAAGATGTGGTTCTTGAAGGCCTGGATTTAGGTTGTATCATCTCAGCATGGGGGCAGAGATCTAGGATGGCTGGCTAGCAGGCAATAACACTGGCAGAATGATAGTGGCTGGAGGATATCATTCTGAGAGTAGACAATAAACTTGTGCCACATGGAGCCACTGTCACTTCCAACATCAGCAATTATGGAAGGTTAAATTGCTGGATTGCTGTGACGCCCTTTCCATACTGGTATCCACAGTGATGATGCATGACAGCAGTCTGAGCTTCCACTGCATTACTCAGAAGTCATCTGGTTCCTGTCTGTATTGCAGTGGAAGCTGAGACATTGGTCATCAGATGCTGTATCATGGTTGGATCTCATGGAGTTGGCCAGGAATTCTATGCTGGAAAGGATGGACTCCATACTTTGTGTGAAGCCCTGTGCCAAACCAGAGCCAGACTCCTCTCTGCTCCATGACAGTGATCTATGACCTTCAATCAAACTCAAAAACAAATTAGTTCAAATGATAGAAATCTGAAATAAAAACAGAAAACGTCAAAAAATACTCAGCAGGTCTGGCAACATGTGTGGAGGAAGAAAGAGAGATGAAGTTTCAGGTCAAAAACCTTTCATCTTTCTACCAGACTTGCTAATGCAACAAACATTTGTGTGTGTCTACCCATCAGCTTTCTCCTGCATGCTGGCCCATTGACATCCTCATCAAATTCTCTGTGTGTAACCTCATCCTCCATTGAGCTGGCACCAATGTGCACTGACCCACACCCTGACTGCAGTAGACTCATTACTGGTGACTCATCACACGCAGCTCCCACTGCTAAGCTTGCCTCTAAAGTATGAATTGTGTCTCTATCTGAGTTGGTGGATATAAACTCTGTTACCTAGCTACCAACTCCATCCCTCTCCCTGGCAACTATCTGTGGCTGCACCAGTCTGTTCACAGCCTCGGTGTCATAGTTGAGCTAAAGATGAGCTTTCAACCAATTTCCAGCTCTGTAACATCACCCAGACCCTCTCCTGCCTCAACTCATCTTCTGTTCAAACCCTCATTTATGCCTATGTTACCCTTCAATTTGACTATTCCAACACACTCCTGGCTGGTCTCCAAGATTCTAACTCTGAGGTCAGTCAAAACTCTGTCCTAACCATGTCTTAACTGGCAGCAAGTTCCATTCACCCTATCATCCCAGACCAGACAGATTCAGATGTGAAATTGCAGGGAAAAAGGGCAGTATGTTCCTGGAATCTTCAAAGGAAAGGGAGGTAGGACAGAGGGGTTTATGATTCATTTTTAAGGGGGGTTATGATAGCACATTTGGAAGCTGAAGAGGGGACAATGTTTGAGGTATCTTATAAAATGTTATTGTGGAAGGTGTAGTTTAACTGATCATCCTATAACTCCTATCCTCTAGCTTTGTGGGTGAGAATTTGCATGGTTTTATTCCGAGCTAGCTGAATGCCATGAATGCATCTTCATCAATGGTTTATTTTCCCTAATTCTCCTCCCATCATCTTTGGAGTTTTTCTGAAGATCCATCCACTCCCCTTCCACAACTACCTGGTGGCTATTGTGCACAGGTGGTGTGGCAGCTTCGCTGTGTGACACTGATCTTCAGCACTCCTGTCACCGCTGTGTTAGGAAGGAATCACAGGTCTCTCCATTTGGACATCAGGAAGAATTGAAGCCATCATTGTTATTCCCATCAGGAGCTGCAGAACAAAATGAAAATCCTGTAGATGCTGGAAAATTGAATATAAAATCAAAAATTTTGGAAATACTCGGTAATTCTCGCAGCTTCTGTGGTGATAGAGTTAATGTTTCAGGTTAATAATCTTTCCTCAGAACTGGAAGCTCCATGCTTTTTCCTACATTTCTGCTCTCACTTATTCCCCTCACTCCTACTATGATAATAAATTTCCCTTTGTTCTCATCTTCCAACTTCCTCATTCTATGGATCATTCTCTGCCATTTCTACCACCTCCAGTGTGAAGCACCATCAAATACATTTTCCTCTCCACTTCCCTTTCAGCATTCTGAAAGACCATTCCCTCCATGACACCCTGATCCACTCCTCAGACACTCCCAATATTCCCTCTCTTTTCATAGATCATAGAAACCCTACAGTGCAGAAGGAGGCCATTTGGCCTATCGAGTTTGCACCGACCATAATCCCACCCAGGCCCTACCCCCATAGCCCTACATATTTACCCACTAATCCCTCTAATCTACGCATCTCAGGACACTAAGAGGCAATTTTAGCGTGGCCAATCAACCTAATCCGCACATCTTTGGACTGTGGGAGGAAACCGGAGCACCCGGAGGAAACCCACGCAGACACGAGGAGAATGTGCAAACTCCACACAGACAGTGACCCAAGCCGGGAATCGAACCCAGGTCCCTGGAGCTGTGAAGCAGCAGTGCTAACCACTGTGCTACCGTGCCGCCCATGGTACATTTCTATGGTACATTTCCATGCAAGCACAGTAAATGCAACACCCACCCTTTTACCTTCTCAATGTTCAAGGTCCCAAACATTCCTTCCATGCAAACAGTGATTTAATTGTACTTTTTTCAGTTTAGTGTACAATATTCACTATTCGCAATGTGGTTTCCTCTACACTGGGGAGACCAAACACAGACCAGGTGACCGCTTTGCTGAGAATCTCAATTCAATCTACAAGCATGACCCTGTGCTTCCTATCACTTGTCATTTCAATTCTCCACCTTGCTCTTACTCTGATCTTTCTGTTCTCAGCCTCCTGCAGTGTTCCAAAGAAGCTCAATGCAAGCTCGAGAAACAGTATTTCATTGTTTAAGTGGGCACTTTACAACTTCCAGACTCAACATTGGGTTCCACAATTTCAGATTGAATCCTCTCCCCTCATTTTTCAGCAGTGTCTGTTATTCGATCTCCTCTCGACCTACCTTCTAGTTTGTTACTTGTCCCATTACCATCTTCTTTTGCCTTGCACCATCATCCCTTTTGTCATTTAATCTCCCTTGCCTTCACCCTTCCCTTTTGTGTTTCAACCTCCACCGTTCCCCTGGCTCTGTTTAAAACCTGTCACACCTCTAACTTTTTCCAGTTCCAATGAAAGGCCATCAACCTAAAATGAACTCTGTTTCTCTCTACACAGATTCCACCTGATCTGATAAGTATTTTCAGAATTTTCTATTTTTATTTCACCAAGAACTCAGCTCTCTGGCTACTTACTCCATTCCTCACTCCATCCCTTCCAATTGACCATTCACTCACTAACCCAGTTTGACCACAAGCCAAGATTCAGACACCATGGAAGGAAGGATGTAATTCGGTATTGGGGTTAGCTCTGAATGACCAATAAGCTTCAAAATAGATTGATCGGGAGTTTAAGAGATTGCTGTGCATTTTCTCCATTTTGCCTATCACACGCATCTCTCAATTTTTGTTTTCACAGAAATTCCAACTGTGTCTCCACGATGGGTAGCAAGTAGCACAGAGGAGCCTGCAGGTGAGTGAAAAGCAGATGGTTGCAGTCTTACAGCAAAATGAAATTGCAGAGATTTCCTTTAAAGGAGGATAAGATGGTGCAATAAACTTTAACCTTAGAGGCAGCAACATTGAGTGCATAAACATGAATCTAATAGAGAGGATCACGAGCCTCATTATATTCTTTGTGGGACTGTGTGGTTCTGTGTGGTTCATTGTGGTTCTATGTGGTTTTCTGTGTGTAACTGCGTGCTTCCGTTACTATGGCCAGAATTTTACGAAAATGATTCTAAGTGTCCAGCTAGCATGAAAATGGGAGAGTTCTTGATCCGCTTTTTGGGCAAGTTTTCATGTCCAATCTGATGTACTTAGACATTAGAAAAAAATGGTGTAGACTGTTTCTAGCTGCTGCAGATAGCGGGCTGGGCTTAATTTGCCTGACAACCCGTAGAGGAAGCTAATGTGCATGTGCAGAATTCTGATTCTACACATGCACAATTCCAACAGCATGGGTCTGACGGAAAGAGAGACAGCTGTCAGGCCACTGCTGCTTCAGGCAGCCTGAACCAACTGCCCCCCCCTCCCCCCCACCCCTTGCAATTGCGGGGACCTGTGGCCGATCGCGAGCCCCACACCACCCGAAAATGCAATCCCCACCACCCTCCAGCCCAGATCCCTTATACCCCCCCCCGCCTCCCTGCTACGGATCGGAGCTGCAGAGTGCCGGCAGTACTCCCCTCCTTTCCTCCGATCTAATTGCAATGCAGAGCTGTTTCTTACCTCCACACATACAAATTCCACGTTTTGTTATTGCATTCTAACATCCTCTCTCACCAATGTACCGATCTCATATTTTACTAATCGCACTATACACCTCCTTTTCCTTTTTGCTTATCCTCCTGAAATGTTGAATACTTTGAACATTTAGTTTGCAGGATTGGCACCCCTGCATCCTCATGTCTGTAATGGCAGTTAAGCCTTATAGATTTACTTCTACCTTGTTGGGATTTATTTGTATTCCCATCCCTAATTACCCTTGAGAAGATGGTGGTGGGCTGCCTTCTTGAACTGCTGCAGTCCATGTTTTGTAGGAACACCCACACTGCTGTTAGGGAGTTCCAGGATTTTGACTCAGTGACTATGAAGGAACAATAATATAGGCCCAAGTCAAGGTGGTGTGTGATTTGGAGGGGAAACTTGAAAGTGGTGGTTTTCCATGTCCTGTCCTTCTAGGTGGTAGAGTTGTAGAGGCCATGGGTTTGGAAGGTACCGTCGAAGGAGCCTTGGTGTGTTGCTGCAGTACATCTTGTAGATTGTATGCATTGTTGCCACGTTGTATCAGTATTGGAGGTAGTGAATTTTTGAAGGTGGAAGATGGGGTGTCAGTCAAGTCAGCTGCTTTGTGCTGGATTGCGTCATGCTTCTTGAGTGATATTGGAGCTACACTCATCCAGGCAAGTGAAGAGTATTCCATTACACTCCTGACTTGTGCCTTGTAGATGGTTGACAGGATTTGGGGACTCAGGAGGTAAGTTACTCACTGACGGCAATGTCATTAAATGTCAAAGGGAGATGATTAGATTCTCTGAATCTGAGATGATTTAATGAAATTCGTTGGGCCTAAGGAATTCCTGCAATGATGTCCTGGGGCTGAGGTGACTGGCTTCCAACAACCACAACCATCTTCCTTTGTACTCAGTATGAATCCAACCAGTGGAGACTTTTCTCCCAGATTCCCGTTGACTTCAATTTTGCTCGGGCTCCTTGATGCCACACTCGGTCAAATGCTACCTTAATATCAAGGGCAGTTACTCTCACCTCATCTTTTGAGTTCAGCTTTTTTGTCCATGTTTGGATCAGTGCTGTAATGAGGTCAGGAGCCAGTGGCACAGCAAACTGAGTGTCAGTGAGCAAGTTATCATTGAGTAAGTGTCACTTGATAGTACTGTCAATTACACTTTTCATCACTTTGCTGATGATCAAGAACAGACTGGTGGGGCTTGATCGCTGGCCAACCCCACGACCCCCACATTGCTGCTCTTCCGACCCACCCACGGCCCGATTGCTGGCCCACTGGACATGTCTGGGCCAGTCTCAACTCCCTCACTCCCCAACCCTTTCACCCGCATTGATCTCCCCACTCCCCCCCCGCAGTCCTGATCTTCCACCACCCCCCAAGTCCCAACCCACCTCCCAGCCCCGATGGCCAGTCCCGATCACTGGCCCCCCTCTCTCTGTCACTGCTGAATGCAGAGTGGCAGCGGGACCCTCCCACCCCCAAGGATCTCTCCCGCCCCATTAGGTTCTGCCCCATTAAGCCCCGCCCCTTTGGTACTGCCCCATGCCCAGTGGGCAGTGCCAAGGTGCTCCCTGGACATTGCCACTTTGCCCCTTGGGTCAGGCTGGCACTGCCCAGTTGGCAATGACTAGTGGGCACTCCACTCATCCCCGACCTCCTGTGGGGGCCTCGATGGCCTCCCTTCACTCCAGCGGGGTCCGGCTGCCAACTCCCCGCAAGTGGGGAGCTGTTGTAAACCCTGCTGGAGTGAAACACTCCTGGTGGAGGCGGAGACTCTTGCGGGCTGAGGGACTTCAGTCCCGGGCTTGCTAATGAGATGGCAATCCTGATTTGAATACATCATGCAGCCAGAAATCGGCTCGGAGCTGACGATGCTGGGAATCTGGTTGCCAGAGACTCACGGAGGCCATGGCACCCAGCGGAGAGCCTGCTAAACAGCCTCCACTTGAGTCTCCCGGCAGCACAGTGGGCTGGGAGTATCGCCCCCACCCCTACATAGAGTGAATTTAATTCTGCCTTTTTAACATTTTTCCAAACTTTGACCTTATTTATTTTTAGCCTTTGTTGCCACTGTTTTCCAGTTTTGCTTATTATTTTTCTTTCTATCATTACTAATGTAATGATGCATGCTAAAAATTTCATCAGGAACACAAAGGGTATTCATTAACAAGGAAAAACTGTACAGAGACCGGCAGCCCCCAAGTTGCCCCAGTCCCTACATGTCTTCTAGATGTCTTCTGCCTAAGAGAGCGAGCTCCACCCACTGGGTGATTACCCACTCTCAGTCTGAATTGGTACCCCAAGTCAGGTGACCTTCTTCTGCTGTGTCGTCTTTAAAGGGACAATCATCACAAGCACCAGAACTAGCTATGCTTCTCTCCTATCTGAGTTCCCTCTCAGCTTCCCACCTCCCTGCCAAGCTAGTTTAAATCTTCCCTGTGTGGTTCTCTTCTGTGTGGTTCTCTGTGTTACTATGTGTTACCATATAGTTGTGTGTGTGGCAGTGTGATTCTATGCGTTACTATGTGGTTGTGTGTATTATTGTGTAGTTCTCTGTGTGTTACTGTGTGTTATTGTGTGGTTCTGTGTTTTACTGCATGTTTCTTTGTGTTACTGTGTGATTCTGAGTTACTGTGTGATTCTGAGTTACTGTGTGGTTCTTTGCCTTATTGTGTGGTCTGTTACTGTGTGAATCTGTATGGTTCTGGCTGTTACTGTGTGATTTTGCCTTTTACTGTGTGTTACTGTTTGAATCTGCGTGGTTCTGCGTGTTACTTTGTGGCACTGTGTGGTTCTTGGTGTTGCTGTGTGTTACTGTGTGGTTCTGTGTGGTTTTGTTACTGTGTACACCAACTGTTTGCAGTTGTTTTACAGCCAAGTTTGCAGTTGTTTTACTGTAGCCAAGTCCAACATGAGGACTCCAGAATTACTGCAGAGCATTATTTTTGCTATAGTTGAACACAACACGGATCAAATCTGACTGGAGAAAGTTGTTTGTTCAGGGCATGGAGTCACCAGCTGTGAGAATGTTTTCCCAAAAATGAGGAAGGGAGAGTAAACAGGTCCTTGTGTCAGTCAGCATGTGCTGCTGACATGCCTGCTGTGTTACTGTTTTGATTAGAAAATCAATTGGTTACAATTCTGGTCTGACTGCTGACCAGGCCTCTCTATAACAGGCGGAAAGGGAATTCAAGGAGCCTTCCCAGTGTGAGCAGCAAGTGCACAGCCTGGTATGCAGAAGCACAAAAGTTCATTCAGTTCCCACCCACAGGCAGGTAATCTGCATATAGAGCTGCCACGAGAAAAGGTTTGGTAAGAGTGAGGAGAGATAAACAGCACAAATTGTTCCATTAGGAAACTTCAGCACACTGGGAAATGAGCTGCATCACGTTCCAGTGTGTTAAAATGGCATTATTGATTCCAGTGTATTAAAATGGCATTATTGATCTACCATGTGACACCAATACAATGTACTATGTTTTCATTGTGTGGTACTGTCTCACACCATGTGGTATGACAAAATACTATGTGTCAGCATGTGGGCTTGTGTGACCAGAATTTTATGCTCCATCCAGGCGCGTTCTAAGGCTGGGGTGGGAAGCATAAGATAGCACGAATGGGATTCCCTCTGGGATCCTTCCCTGACCCACACACAATTTCATGTCAGGGTGGACTGTGCCTTGGCCGGGAAGTCCATCCATGCCCCTGTTAAGGCCCTTAAGTGTCCACTTAATGGCCACTTGAGGGCCTTTACCTGCCCAACCATAATTTTTAGGTTGGCAGGCGTTGGTTGTATCAGGGTGCCGAATAGAAAAAGTAAACTTTCTTAAGCTCGGGCGGGTGGAGGAGCGCCTCAATCTGAAAGCCCCCTTCAGATTTGGGATGCCCTCCCCCAGGGAGCTCTGGCCCTTTCTTCCCACCTCCCTGGGCCCTCCCACCTCCCTGCATCCCCTCCAATCTCCCAGGGCATTCCCAACCCTCCAACCCCAGGACCCTTGGTATTTACCTGAAGTGCGGTTCTGGAACTTAGGCTCAGGTAAAGTGCTACGGTACCACTTCTGGCCACTGCAGCACTGCGCTTGGAGGGGCTGGAGAGCTGATGGCCAATGTGATTAGCTGACAGCTCTCCAGGGCAAGACTTCAGTCCAAGGTGCTCACCATCCTAAAAATTCAGGCTGGTGTGTTATTATGCAGCTCTGTGTTGTGTGTGGGATTGTGTACTCTGTAGGGCCGTGTCCTGTGTGTAATTGAGTGGGACAGTGTTTTGGGTGGGATTGTGTGGGACAGTGTGCCCTATGGGACTGTATATTGTTACTGGTTACTGTGTAGGACAGTATACTTTGTGTGACTGTGTACTCTATGGGATTGTGTCCTGTGTAGAGCTGTGTAGACTTGTGCACGGTGTGGGACTGTGTATTGAGTGGGATTGTGTATTGAGACACAGATCAGCCATGATCTCATTGAGTGAAGGAACAGTTTTGAGAGGCTGAATGGCCTCCTCGTATTCCTGTGAAATATGTGAGGAGGTAATACTAAACATACAATTGGAAATCAAAACACATTAAAGCCAACGTGATTCAGTGGGGATATAAAGTGTAGCATTAGGGATAAGGAAAAAAGCTTTTAAAACATTCAAGGTCCTGGTGGGTAGGAGAATTCAGCCAATTATAAAGTAAGCAAAAGTAGATGAAAACAGTAATGAAGGTAGCCAAGATAAACATTGAATGTGAGGTTACTGAGAACATGTCAGGGAACAGCTCAGGAAAAGGAGGGAAGGGTGCCTGAGACGGATATATTCCAGGAATAGCAGAGAAAGAGAAAAATAGCAGCCAATAACAGCAGATAAATGGCTACAATATTGTATGTACCTTCATGTTCTAATAAAGATAGGAATATGATAAATGAAAGTCTGCTAAACTGGAAAGAACTTCCTCAGAGTTGGAAAGTAGCTAACAATGCTGCATCAATTACAAAGTGTCAAGACAAATCTTTAACTAAAGACCAGTAAATTTAATATCAGTTGTCAGGAAGACATTTTGAATAATTTTGGGTGCCGTTGTACACTTGGCAAAGCAAACGTTGGGAATGATGACAAATGGATTCAGCAAAGAAATGTCATATTTAAATAATCCAAATACAGGAAAATATAATTCATACCAGGTATGGGATTTTGAGAAAGTTTGCTTAAAAGTGACTATTAAATAAATTAAGACTCATGGAATTGAAGGCTAATCATGGAACAGCTTAGATGGTTAGTTACATAATAGAAGACAGAGAGGTCATGTCTGACAAATCTGTTAGAGTTCTTTGAGGAGGTAATAAGGAAGTTAGATAAAGGAGAGCCAGTGGACGTGATTTATTTAGATTTCCAGAAGGCCTTTGACAAGATGCCGCATAGGAGACTGTTAAATAAGTTAAGTGCCCATGGTGTTAAGGGTAAGATCCTGGCATTGATAGAGGATTGGTTGACTGGCAGAAGGCAGAGAGTGGAATAAAGGGGTCTTTCTCAGAATGGCAGCTGGTGACTAGTGGTGTGCCTCAGGGGTCAGTGCTGGGACTACAACTTTTCACAATATACATTAACGATTTGGAGGAAGGAACTGAAGGCACTGTTGCTACGTTTGTACATGATACAGAGATATGTAGAGGGACAGGTAGTATTGAGGAAGCGGGGGGGTTGCAGAGGGACTTGGACAGGTTAGGAGAGTGGGCAAAGAAATGGCGATGGAATACAATGTGGAAAAGTGTTAGGGTATGCACTTTGGAAGGAGGAATGGAGGCATAGACTATTTTCTAAATTGGAAAATGCTTAGCAAATCAGAAACACAAAAGGACTTGGGAGTCATTGTTCAAGATTCTCTTAAGGTTAGTGAGCAGGTTCAGTCGGCAGTTAGGAAGGCAAATGCAATGTTAGCATTCATGTCGCGAGGGCGAGAATACAAGAGTAGGGATGTACTTCTGAGGCTGTATAAGGCTCTGGTCAGACCCCATTTGGAGTATTGTGAGCAGTTTTGGGCCCCATATCTAAGGAAGGATGTGCTGGCCTTGGAAAGGGTCCAGAGGAGGTTCACAAAAATGATCCCTGGAATGAAGAGCTTATCGTATGAGGCACTGTTGAGGACTCTGGGTTTGTACTCATTGGAGTTTAGAAGGATGAGGGGGGATCTTATCGAAACTTACAGAATACTGCGAGGCCTGGATTGAGTGGACGTGGTGAGGATGTTTCCAGTAGTAGGAAAAACTAGAACCAGAGGGCACAACCTCAGGCTAAAGGGACGATCCTTTAAAACAGAGATGAGGAGGAATTTCTTCAGCCAGAGAGTGGTGAATCTGTGGAACTCTTTGCTGCAGAAGGCTGTGGAGGCCAGGTTGCTGAGTGTCTTTAAGACAGAGATAGATAGGTTCTTGATTAATAAGGGGATTGGGGTTATGGGGAAAAGCCGGGAGAATGGGGATGAGAATAATATCAGCCATGATTGAATGGTGGAGCAGACTCAATGGGCCGAGTGGCCTAATTTTGCTCCTATGTCTTATGGTCTTTTGGTAGGAAGGAAGTAACCGGTGATGTCCCAGAAGGATTTGGGTTGGTCTCTCATTTTTTAGTATATTTAATAATTCCTGAAACAACACAATAGAGAGATATATATCCATGTTTTCTAACGATATAAAAATTGGTGGTTGATACCAGAGATGAGGGGTGTTGATTATGAGGAGAGACTGAGCAGATTGGGTTTGTACTCGTTGGAATTTAGAAGGCTGAGGGGAGATCTTATAGAGACCTATAAGATAATGAAGGGGCTGGATAGGGTAGAGGTGGAGAGATTCTTTCCACTTAGAAAGGAAGCTAGAACTAGAGGGCACAGCCTCAAAATAAAGGGGGGTCAGTTTAGGACAGAGTTGAGGAGGAACTTCTTCTCTCAGAGGGTGGTGAATCTCTGGAATTCTCTGCCCACTGAAGTGGTGGAGACTACTTCGTTGAATATGTTTAAATCACGGATAGATGGATTCCTGATCGGTAAGGGAATTAGGGGTTATAGGGATCAGGCGGGTAAGTGGAACTGATCCACTTCAGATCAGCCATGATCTTATTGAATGGCGGGGCAGGCTCGAGGGGCTAGAAGGCCTACTCCTGCTCCTATTTCTTATGTTCTTATAAAATAAAAACAGAAAATACTGGAAAAACTCAGCATGTCTGGCAGCATCTGTGGAGAGAGAAATAATGGCCGTGTTCTCTGATCCCATTTGTCCCCCCACCACTGCCAGCGAGAATGGAGAATTTGGCGCTCAGCCAAAACTTCATTCACTGCAGTGGGACTGAAGTTTCTAGAAGTTTCCACATCACTGAAGTTAAACTAACTGGCCTGCAGTTGCTGGGCTTATCTTCACACCCCTTTTTGAACGAGGGTTGTAACATTTGCAATTCTCTGGTCCTCTAGCACCTCCCCTGAGTCAAAGAAATACTGAAGAATTATGTCCAGTGTCTCCACAATTTCCATTCTCAATTCCTTCAGTATCATTGGGTGCCTCTAATCTCATCCTGGTGCCTTATCCACTTTAAATATAGACAGCCTATCCAATACCTCCTCCTTATCAATTTTAAATCCTTCTAGTGTCTGAATTATCTCCTCTTTTGCCATGGCCTGGGTAATATCTTCTTCCTTGGTAAAGATAGATGCAAAGTATTAATTTAATACTGCAGCTCTGCCCTCTGTCTTCATGCATATGTATAAAGCCCTTTTTTGCTTTTTATTGGCTCTTCACCTTCTACTATCTTTTTTTTTGTCTCTGTGGAAGACTTTGCGACTCCCTTTTATGTTATCTGTCCATCTCTTTTCATGTTCCCTCTTTGCTTCTCTTATTTGCTTTTTCACCTCCCCTCTGAATCTTTTATATTCAGCCTGGTTCTCAATTATGTTTTCTGCTTGACATCTATCAGAAATACAACTTTTCTTCTTAATTTATATCTCTTTTGTCATCCAGGGAACTCTGGCTTTGTTTGTTCTACCTTTCCCTTTCAATGGAATATCCTTGACTGTGCCAGAATTATCTTTTCTTTGAAGGTAGCCCCTTGTTCAGCTATTGTTTTTCTGCCAATCTTTGACTCCAATTTATACAGCCCAGATTCATTCTTACCCCATTGGAGTTAGCTTTCCTCAGTTAATTATTCTTACTCTGGATGTTCTTTGTACTTTCCCATAGTTAACTTAAATCTTATGATACAATGACCACTCTTCTCTAAATGTTCTCCAACTGACACAATCTACTTGCCCCACCTCATTCCCAATAATCAGATCTATCAGTACCTCCTTTCTCATTGGACTAGAAACATATTGCTGTAGAAAACTTTTCCTGCCCCGCTCTGACCTTTACACTACTACTATCCGAGCCGATATTTGGATCATTAAAGTCCCCCATTGCAGCTATTCTATAATTTTTCACCTCTCTGTAATTTCCTTACATCCTCCCACTAGTTGGTGCCCTATAGATGATATCGAGCAAAGTAATTGTATCGCATTGTGTGGGTCACCTCTGGTTTCCTTCCACAGTCCACAGATGTGTCGGTTAAGTGGATTGGCCATGGTGAATGCGCGGGGTTACGGGTACAAGATAGGGAAAGGGTAGGGTTGTTGGCCTGGGTAAGAGGCTCGTTGAAGAATTGGTGCAGACTCGATTTGCCAAATGGCTTCCCTCTGCATTGTGTGGATTCAGTGGTATGTTATTGTATAGTCTAAAGGGCACCAACTATTGGGAAGGATGTAGAGGAACAAACCCTTCCCAGTAGCAGTAACAAATAACTCACTTCCAGTTCTATTTAGGTGCAAACTATCTGGCCTGTGCAAGTCTCATTTCCCCAGATCCGGTCTCAATATCCCAAAGCCCCCCCTCCTGCACCTACTCTCCAGCCATACATTCATCTGCTTTATCCTACTATTTTTATACCCACTTGCATATGGCATTGGGAGTAATCAGAGGTTACTACTTCTGAGGTTTTACTTGCTAATTTTCTACATAGCTCCTAAATTCTGACTGCAGAACCACATCCCTCTTTTTGCCTATGTTGTGCGAACCACTGTGTACTGTGATTGCTGGCTGTTCATCCTCCCAGTATTAGGGTGCTCTGCAACTGTTCAGTGACATCCTTGACTCTGAACATCATTCTAGATTCACATCTGTGGCCTCAGAAAAGCCTGTCGATTCCCCTATCGAATCATCAATCAGTATTGCACTTCTCATCTTCCCTTGTACCCCGCCCTGCACAGCTGAGCAACCCATGGTGCCAATTACTTGGATCTCGCTGCAATTTTCAGATGAACCATCACTCTCATCAGTACTCAAAACTTAATATTTGTTGCAGAATGGGATACACTCAGGAAACTCTACTTGCCTGATTGGAGGTCATCCATTCCCTCTCTGCCTGGATATTCTTAAGCTGCAGGATGACCATATCTATAAATATGCCATCCACAATGTTGTCAACCCCATGGATGCACTGCAGTAATGACAGCATTTTTTTCTCTTCAGATATTTCAAGTATTTATCTAATTTTTTTAATGTCACGACTCAATCTATTTCCACTTATCTACTGGATAGTGCATTTCAGACCATAACATCACATTGAGAAAATACATTTGATCTCATATCTTTGATTGTTTGCCAATCATCTTAAGTCTGTACCCACTGGTTATCAATCTTCAGGTATTGGAAACAGTTTCTCCTTATTTACTCTGTCTAAAACCTACATAATATCGAATACCTCTATTAAATCTCATTTTAGCTTTGCTGGAAGGAAAACAACCCCAGCTTCTCCAATCCTTCCGTGCAACTGTAATTCATAATCTTTGAAACCATTTATATCACAATATGATAAAAAATGGGAACAGGAGTAGGCCATTCAGGCCATCAAACCTGTTCCATCATTCAATTACCTCATGGCTGATGTGATTGTGGCTTTATCTCCATTTTCTTGCCTGCCCATAATGCTTAACACCCTGGTTGACCAATAATCTGTTGAATCAAACTCCTTGCAAACAAAGTCTAAGGTAGAGAGCCTGCAAATGGGAGATAAAATGTGGGGATTATAGAAAACTGACTTGAAAACATGAAACATAGCCATAAAATGGAATTATCCATTATGTTAGGAGATTAAGTTGAGGGTTGGTCTCAGCTCGCCTCCTACTTTTAATATATTCTGTTAACTTGGACAGGAACATTATAAACAATATTCCCCAAGTTTGCAGATGATATGAGATGCAAGGTGAAGTAATAATGAGCATCTGCCCAGCCAAAATAAACACCAATTCAACTCATGATAAGAGTCTGAATGCAATTCTGTTGCAGTTGTAAAAGGCCAGAGGGAAGGTCCAGTACGAAGTAGCAGGACAAATAATCAGAAAAAGCCCCAACACATAAAGAGCAATTAGAAGTTTTCAGATAACTTGCTTATTGGCAGATTCAGCTCATGCAATATAATTAATGTGGGAGCAAGCAATCTAAAGAGGAACTAAAAGGATAATGGGGAAGAGAGCTGATTAAGAGAGAGAGAGATTAGATCACAGGATTGTGGTACATATTAGGTTTCTGCCTTGGCTCACCCTCACCATTAAGCCAGAAGATTGCAGGCTCAAAGATTTAAGAAACTTGAAAACATAACCCAGGCTAACATTTCAGTGAGGTAACACTGCACTGTTGGAGATGCAGTAGTGTGAAAGTGCTGCATTGTCAGAAGTCCTCTCTTTTAGAAAATATTAAACTGAAGCTCTATCAACCCCCTTAGGTGGAGGTATAAGATTTCATGGCATTATTCAAAGAAGAACAGTGGGAGTCTACCCCAATGTCCTGGTCGATATTTATCCCTCAATCGACATCACAAAAATAGATTGGGTTGCAACATTAGTCTCAGTAGCACCTGTGGATTTGGTATGAGGATTGCTATTTTAGACCAAAGTGGCAACCTCACCACCTGGACTCATTTCCATTGTGGCGCACGCAGAGCGCCATCTTGCTGAGATTGCTGGTGTGGGTGTTCACAGCACTGAACGTATCCAGAGTGGACAGAACAGGACATCAGTCAGTATGTAACACTGGTTTGATGGCAGCGCTGCTGTTTTGGCCCTCCCCATCCTAGCTCACTTATCCTTGCACTGCTGAATGTGCATTCAGTAGCAGGAAGAACACTCTGCCAGTGATTTAAAAGGCATAATTAACCACACTCAGATGAGTTGCTGGTTACATTCTGTTGGTTTTGATTGTGTTTGTGGAGGCGCTGAGTAGTTTGAGGAATTGGTTATTTGGTGAAGTCTAGACGAGTGGGACTGCAAGTGGAAAAGGCACTGGTTGTTACTACAAAGGTTCAGGGAACATCAGTTGTTCCCTGTCATAGGTTCTATAGTGGCAGACCTCTTAGGCTGCAGCGTGGAGGTGGGTGAGATGGAAGAGAGGCAATGGAGGAGAGAGGATAAGTTGCTTGCAATGATTAAAGGGCTCTCAGCAGGAGACCATATTCTTCTATGGTCTTCAGGGAACATTTCACATCCCTCCATTTAAGCATTGTGTGAATCGTTTGTGTTTTACTGAGGAGGCACTCACAACCTCAAAACAGAGCACTGATGCTGCTGCCAGTGGTTGTGTAGGTAACCATAGCTCTGAATTTCTTCATGCCGAGATCCTTTCAGGTTGGAATAGATGACTAATCTAACGTACCCTAGCTCACTGTCCACTGCTGCACTGAAGAGCTGACAGGCTCTGTTATTCCATGACATGTGTTTACTCTGACTGGAGAAAAACATGATGTGGAGATGCCAGCGTTGGACTGGAGTGAACACAGTAAGAGTTTTAACAACACCGGGTTAAAGTCCAACAGGTTTATTTGGTAGCAAATACCATTAGCTTTTGGAGCGCTGCTCCTTCGTCAGATGGAATGGAAATGTGCTCTCAAACAGGGCACAGAGACACAAAATGAAGTTACAGAATACTGATTAGAATGCGAATCCCTACAGCCAACCAGATATTAAAGATACAGACAATGTGGGTGGAGGGAGCATTAAGCACAGGTTAAAGAGATGTGTATTGTCTCCAGACAGGATAGCCCGCAAGTCCAGGAGGCAAGCTGTGGGGGTTACTGATAATGTGACATAAATCCAACATCCCGGTTTAGGCCGTCCTCATGTGTGCGGAACTTGGCTATCAGTTTCTGCTCAGCGACTCTGCGCTGTCGTGTGTCATGAAGGCCGCCTTGGAGAACGCTTACCTGAAGATCAGAGGCTGAATGCCCGTGACCGCTGAAGTGCTCCCCCACAGGAAGAGAACAGTCTTGCCTGGTGATTGTCGAGCGGTGTTCATTCATCCGTTGTCGTAGCGTCTGCATGGTAGACGCTACGAAGGTTGAAAGAAGGTTTGTCAGGGAAGATGCAAGAAGGTTGAAAGAAGGTTTGTCAGGGAAGATGCACAACCAAAATAAGAAGAGACAGCAAGTAAATGAGTCAGGAAGGCGTAGATGTTATAGGCCAGTTAAGGCACAAGGGAGTTTGGCAAGATTGGATGGTATTTGTTGTAATGCAAGAAGTCTGACAAACAAGGCAGATGATTTAAGGACACAAGTTAAATATGAGAGCGTAATGTCATTGCTGTCACTGAGACATGGTTGAAAGAGGGGCAGGATTAACAGTTCAATATTCCAGGATATTAGATCTTCAGACAAGACAGGGACGGAGATAAAAGAGGAGGGAGTGTCATGATTTTGATCAGGGAATCAATTACAGCAGTAAAGAGGCATCTTAGAAGGCTCTTCAAATGAAGTCACATGGGTAGAACTTAAAAACCAAAAAGGAGCAACCACATTGCTGGGAGTGTTCTATAGGACCCCTAACAATCTGAGAGTAACAGAAGAGCAGAAATGTAGGCAAATTTCAGAAAAGTGTAAAATTAAGAAGGTAGTGATAGTGTTTAGAGGAAGTATAATTCTTAAATGCGCCCAGGAGAATCTTTTAAGCCAATACGTAGAATGTCCTACAAGAGTAGGGGTGGTCCTGCACTTAATTTTAGGTAATGAAGCCGGGCAAGTGATTGAAGTATCTGTGGGGTGCTGGAAAATGTGATTAGAATAGGTAGGTGGTTTGTTTTTGACTGTCGCAGTTGCGATGGGCCGGAGGGTCTTTTTATGTGCTGTACTCCTCTATGACTTTATGATCCACCCAGTCTTTGTGGACATCATGCGGAAGGGGAGAAGCACAGATGGCAGGAGGTCCAGGCTCCAGAGGCTCCACAGTAGCAACAGCAGGAAGAGAAAAAAGACCAACCTCTGAATGGGCATGCCACATGCACCAACAGCTGGCTAGACCAAGAAGCATCTAACCTGGTTTAAAGAGTTCTCCAGAGAAGTGGTCACTTACTTACGCACTGTGCTGTAGGATGAGCTGAGATGGGGCTTGGTGGGCACGCAATGTGTGCCTTCTCATCAGTTGCAGGTACAGAGGGCTACACATAAGCATGTTCATAGTAATAGGACACAAAGGGTGGTGGTAGAAGGCCATTTGAGTGACTGGAGGCCGATGTCCACTGGAATACCACAAGGTTCAGTGCTGGGTTCCTTATTGTTTGTTATATACATAAATGATATAGATGAGAACGTGGGGGGAATGATAAGCAAGTTTGCAGGTGACATCAAGATTGGTAGTATGGTTAATAGTGAAGAAGAAGGTTGTAGGTTACAGAAAGATATGGATAGGTTGGTTTTTGGGCAGGGCAGATGGCAAGCGCGAGGTGATGCATTTTGGAAGAAGTAACAAGACAAGGTAGTATTTAATGAATAGGACACTAGGTAGCTCAGAGGAGCAGATGGATCTTGGGGTACTTATTCACAGCTCCCTGAAGGCGGCAGAACAGGTGAATAGGGTAGTTAAGAAGGCATATGGGACACTTGCTTTTATTAGTCGTGGCATAGAGTATAAGAGCAAGATGGTTTGTTGGAGCTATACAGAACATTGGTTAGGCCACAGCTGGAGTACTGTGTGCAGTTCTGGCCACCTCACTATAGGAAGGATATGATTGCATGAGAGGGGGTACAGAGGCGATTCACTAAGATGTTGCCAGGGATGGAGCATTTGAGCTATAAGGAGAGACTGGATGGACTTGGATTGTTTCTTCAGAGCAGAGAAGGCTGAGGGGGGCATGATTGAGGTGTATAAGATTATGAGGGATATGGACAGGGTGAATAGGAAGCATCTGTTCGCTTTGGTTGAGGGATCAATCACGAGGGGGCATAGTTTTAGGGTGAGGGGCAGGAGTTTCAGAGGGAACTTATGAAAAAACTTTCACTCAGAGGGTGGTGAGAATCTGAAAAGCACTGCCTTGGAAGGTCGTGGAGGCCGGAAATCTTACAAGCTTTAAATAGTATTTGGATGATCGCTTGAAATATAGCATTCAAAGATATGGGACAAGTGCTGGAAAATGGGATTAGTGCGACTTTAGTGACAGTTATTGTCAGTGCAGACTTGACGGGCCGAAGGGCATTTTCTGCGCTGTACGACTCAGAGTTCCTTCGAGCAGTGTCTTAGACCCACCACATCTTCAACTGCTTTATTAATAGTCATTCTTCCATCAGAAGGTTAGAATTGGGGATGTCCAGGTAATTGCACAGCTTTCAGAACCATTCACAACTCCGAAGATACAAAAGCTGTCCATGTCCATATGCAGCAAAACCTGGATAACATTCAGGTTTGGGCAGGTGCAAGTAACATTCATGCCACACAAGTATCAGGCAATGACCATCTCCAACAAGATAAAATAGTTTGTGGGACAGGCGAAGTTGGACTTTGAGATAAGGAACATACTATCATCCTCTGTGTCTCAGCCCTGCCACAGGTCACAGTCTCTGTTAAAACTGTCTCCTCCATGAAGGTGGATACAGGCAGTTGTGCATGTCTCCCTCTGGTTAGCTGCTGCTGCCTCTGGTTGTATGCCAATTTATCTAGCAAGACAGATTCAAATATGTCTGAAGATGTGTGGGTTAGGTTGATTGGCCGTGCTAAATTAACCCTAGTGTCAGGGGGATTAGCAGGGTAAATATGAAGGGTTACAGGGATAGGGCGTGGGTGAGTTTGTGCTTGGTGCAGACTCAATGGGCCGAATGGCCTCGTTCTGCACTGTAGGGATTCGCTGATTCTGATTCTATGTCAGCAAATGTGATAACGTCTTTGTGTGATGAGCCTGCCATGATTGAATAGTTGGGAGTATGTGCAAGCTATGAAATTTTCAGCAGTGTGAAGCGAGGCAATGAATGTGAAGTATGAGTCATGCTTGATGGACAATCTTTTCAGGTTAGCGAGGGGGGTATGATACATTGAGCAGTATGTGAGGCTAATGGCTCATTTGTAAAGAAATGGCTTTTGAAGATGAATTCACTGACCTATACCATTCATGTGAGGTCATTAAATTTCTTTCGGTAATGCATTAAAGTCTTCTTGACCAGACTGCTGGCAATGACTACACCATCTACTTGCTCCAAACCTTGCACTTTTTAGTATCTTCCTTGAGGGTTTCCTGGCTCTCTGAGGGAAGAGCACCTCTTTCCTCCTGTCCACCTCCTCTAGTTGCATCAGAGAACCTTGGCACACACTGATGTGTATCTGATGTGCATCTTCCAAGGTTCTTCTTGCTCACAAACTTCACTTTAACCACTTCAATGCATTGGTGCAGCCAGAATTCACCTTGCCTTTAAGAGGTGCAGGGTGGTTTTAAGTAGTTTACGCTAACTTGAAATGGTGGCAGCCCTCCCTGCATATACTTGAGCCCCCTCCTGAGACATGCAGTTACTCACCAGAATGTTCAGCACTGGACTGCACACGTTTAAATTAGCAGACAGTGACAAGTTTGTTTGCTGCCTGCCATACCTCAAATGGACTTTGCATATTGCCTATCACAATCCCAGGAAATGTTTTCAGGGGCAATTGAATTTTATACCCATGAGCTGGTCATTTATCTTATTGTTGTTCATGGGAGCTTCCTGTGGGGAAAATTGGCTGCTGCTGTTGTGACTACACTTCAGAAGTATTTCATTGGCTGTAAAGAGTTTTGAGATTTTCTGAGGATGTGAAAAACGCTATAGAAATGCAAACCACTCTTTCTGTGGAATGGACAATGTGCTGATTGGTATTTTGCAAGATTTGGAAATCACGTCTTCAGTTCTTAATCACAACATTCAGCATGAGTTATGGGAACTTACTGAAATGAAGTTGCTGACATTTTAGGACGTTTCTTGCTGCAACATATTAAAATTTCCCAAAGCATGCCATTGGCCTGTGAGGCATGTTGTGAGCAGGGTATCAGGGAATTCACCATGAATCAGCAGTTTCCTTCTGCGTTGCCTGTGCTGTTTTTGGCAGGACCCAGACACACCAATCTCAACATTTGGGACTTAGTGATGGACCACTTCAGACAATCTGCAAATTCCTTTTCGGCAAACTTACGCATGAAATGAAAGAGAGGCTCTGAAAAGTCTTTATTTATGAATTGAGCAGCAGTGATCTTCAGAGCAGAATCATAGAATTCCTACAGTGCAGAAGCAGGCCATTCAGCCCATCACATCTACACTGACTCTCTGACAGAGCACCCCACCCAGACCCTATCCTTGTAATCCCACATATTTACCCTTCTAATCCCCCTAACCTACTCACCTTTGGACACTAAGGGGCAATTTAGCAAAGCCAATCCACCTAATTTACACACCTTTGGAGTGTGGGAGGAAACCGGAGCACCTGAAGGAAACCCACGCAGACACGGGGAGAACATGCAAACTCCGCACAGACGGTCACCCGAGGCTGGAATTGAACTTGGGTCCCTGGCATTGTGAGGCAGCAATGCTAACCACTGTGCCACCGTGTCGCCCTGTTTCGCTCAATTAGTTAAGACTGGGTCAGCCATTCGTGAAAAAACAGAAACAGGAACTTAAGACCATAAGACATAGGAGCGGAAGTAAAGCCATTCGGCCCATCGAGTCCACTCCACCATTCAATCATGGTTGATTTCAACTCCATTTACCCGCTCTCTCCCCATAGCCCTTAATTCCTCGAGAAATCAAGAATTTATCAATTTCTGTCTTGAAGACGCTCAACGTCTCGACCTCCACAGCCCTCTGTGGCAATGAATTCCACAGACCTACCACTCTCTGGCTGAAGAAATTTCTCCTCATCTCTGTTCTAAAGTGACTCCCTTTTATTCTAAGGCTGTGCCCCCGCGTCCTAGTCTCCCCTGCTAATGGAAACAACTTCCCTACGTCCATCCTATCTAAGCCGTTCATTATCTTGTAAGTTTCTATCAGATCTCCCCTCAACCTCCTAAACTCCAACGAATACAATCCCACGATCCTCAGACGTTCATCGTATGTCAGGCCTACCATTCCTGGGATCATCCGTGTGAATCTCCGCTGGACCCGCTCCAGTGCCAGTATGTCCTTCCTGAGGTGTGGGGCCCAAAATTGCTCACAGTACTCCAAATGGGGCCTAACCAGTGCTTTATAAAGCCTCAGAAGTACATCCCTGCTTTTGTATTCCAAGCCTCTTGAGATAAATGACAACATTACATTTGCTTTCTTAATTAACTTCTTATTATAACAGACTCAACTGGTAGATACAACTAAATGTCTTGTTCACTGATTGATATCCTGAGGGAGCCTAGCAGCTACAGCCCAGTGGGATACTGATGCTGCTCAACAGGTTGATGCACCCCAGCATTGTGCCATATTACACTCAGGATGAAATCTATTCTTTCACTGGGCAGCATTGGCTAAGCTAATTTAAGATGGGTAGCTGTGTCTACAAGTAGCCTCAGTCATTGTGAGGGACGAATTGGAAAATGAAGCCAGGTGTACTACTCCTCAGTACATACTTGTGTAAAGTTTGTGAGTTTCAATACTTGAGCACCAATTTCAACAGTTTTCATCAAAGACAAAATAGTTGAAACTGTCCAGATTCACTGGAGGAAACTGGACAGTATCGATACCCCCAAAATTGTCAGCAACTCTGGCTCTCTACCAGTGGAAGCCAACGCACATGGAAATGTATCCCAGTGGGAGACAGACAACAGGAAAATGCATCCCAATAGAAGCTAGCACACAGCGAACTATGCCTGAGTCAGCACACAGAGAATTTCATCCCAGTGGGAGCTAAGGAACTATATCCCAGTAGGAGCCAGTAAGAATGGCAAAGATTATAGTTAGAGCATCCGCAATATCTTGTCTACTTTTCTTTATTCATTTGTGGGACATGGACGTTGCTGGCTGGCCAGCATTTATTGCCCATCCCTGGTTGCCCTTGAGAAACATGGAAAGTAAAGTAAAGCTTATTTATTAGTCACAAGTAAGGCTTACATTAACACTGCAATGAAGTTACTGTGAAAATCCCCTAGTCACCACAGTCTGGTGCCTGTTTGGGTCAATGCATCTAACCAGCATGTCTTTCAGAATGTGGGAGGAAATGGAGCACCTGGAGGAAATCCACGCAGACATGGGGTGAGCATGCAAACTCCACACAGACAATGGCCCAAGCCAGGAATCGAACCTGGGTCTCTGGTGCTGTGAAGCAGCAGTGCTAACCACTGTGCTACCGTGCCGCCCCATCATAAACATAAAAGATAGAAGCAGGAGGAGGCCATTTGGCCCTTCAGGCCTGCTCCGCCATTGATTATGATCATGGCTGATCATCCAACTCAATAGCCTAATCCTGCTTTCTCCCCATAACCTTTGATCCCATTTGCCCCAAGTGCTATATCCAGCCGTCTCTTGAATATATTCAATGTTTTAGCATCAACTACTTCCTGTGGTAATGAATTCCACAGGCTCACCACTCTTTGGGTAAAGAAATGTCTCCTCACCTCTGTCCTAAATGGCCTACCCTGAATCCTCAGACTGTGACCCTCTGGTTGTGGACACCCCCACCATTGGGAACATCCTTCCTGCATCTACCCTGTCTAGTCCTGTTAGAATTTTATAAGTCTCTATGAGAGCCCCCTCATTCGTCTGAACTCCAGCGAAAACAATCCTAACCTCGTCAATCTCTCCTCATGCATCAGTTCCGCCATTCCTGGAATCAGCTTGGTAAACCTTCGCTGCACTCCCTCGAGAGCAAGAACATCCTTCCTCAGTAAAGAAGACCAACAATACTCTAGATGTGGCTTCACCAAGGCTCTGTACAATTGCAACAACACATTCCTGCTCCTATATTCGAAACCGCTCGCAGTGAAGGCCAACATACCATTTGTCTTCTTTACCGCCTGCTGCACCTGCATGCTTACCTTCAGTGACTGGTGCACAAGGACACCCAGGTCCCGCTGCACACTCCCCTCTCCCAATTTACAGCCATTCAGGTGGTAATCTGCCGCCTTCTTTTTGCTTCCAAAGTGGATAACCTCACACTTATCCAAATTATACTGCATCTGCCATTGATTAGCCCATTGACCCAACCTGTCCAGATTATTCTGAAGGATCTCTGCATCCTTGTCACATTTCATCCTCCCACCCAACTTAGTATCATCTGGAAACTTTGAGATGTTACATTTTGTTCCCTCATCCAAATCATTAATATATATTGTGAATAGCTGGGGTTCCAGCACTGATCCCTGTGGCACCCACTAGTTACTGCCTGGCAATTTGAAAAGCATCCATTAATTCCTACTCTTTGTTTCCTCTCTGCCAACCAGTTTTCTATCCATCTCAATACACTTCCTCCAATCCCATGCGATTTAATCTTGCACGATAATCTCTTGTACTGGACTTTGTCAAATGCTTTCTGAAAGTCCAAATATATCACATCAACTGGTTCCCCCTTGTCAACTAGTTACATCTTCAAAGAATTCCAACAGATTTGTCAAGCATGGTTTCCCCTTCATAAATCCATGCTGACTCTGTCTGATCCTGCCACTGCTTTCTAAAGGTGGTGGTGAGCTGTCTTCTTGAATCGCTGCAGTCCACGTGCTGCGGGTTGACCCACAATGACGTTTGGAAAAGAATTCCAGGACTTAGACCTAGCGGCTGTGAAGGAACAGCGATATATTTCCAAATCAGTATGGTGAGTGCCTTGGAGGGGAACTTTGCAGGTGGTGGTGTCCCATGTATCTGCTGCCCTTATCCTTCTGGATGGAAGTGGTCATAGTTTGGTAGATGCTGTCTAAGGATCTTTGGTGAATTGCTGCAGTGCATCTTGTAGATAGTACATACTGCTGCTACTGAATGTTGGTGGTGGAGGGAGTGGATGTTTGTGGATGTGGGCTGCTTTGTTCTGGATGGTGTCAAGTTTCTTGAATGTTGTTGGAGCTGCACCCATCCAGGCAAGTGGGGAGTATTCCATCACATTCCTGACTTGTGCCTTGTACATGGTGGACAGGCTTTGGGAAGTCAAGAGGTGAGTTACTTGCCACAGTATTCCTAGCCTCTGACCTGCTCTTATAGCCACTGTGTTAATGTGATGAGTCCTGTTCAGTTTCTGGTTAATGATAACCCCAAGGAGTTGACAGTGGGGGATTCAGAGATGGCAACACCATTGAATGTCAAAGGTTGGTGGTTTGAGCATCTCTTATTGATAATGGTCACTGCCTGGCATTTGTGTGGCACAAATGTTACTTGCCACTTGTCAGCCCAAGCCTGGTTATTGTCCAGATCTTGTTGCACTTGAACATGGACTGCTTCAGTATCTGAGGAGTTGCGAATGGTGCTGAATATTGTACAATCATCAGCGAACATCCCCACTTCTGACCTTATGATGGAGGGAGGTTGTTAATAAAGCAGCTGAAGATGGTTGGGCCTAGGACACTACCCTGAGGGACTCCAGTAGAGATGTCCTGGAGTTGAGATGACTGACCCTCCACAACCACAACCATCTTCCTATGTGCCAGGTATGACTCCAACCAGCGGAAAGTTTGCCCCTTGATACCCATTGATTCCAGTTTTGCTAGGGCTCCTTGATGCCCCACTCGGTTGAATGCAGCCTTGATGTCAAGGGCTGTCACTTTCACCCCACCTCTGGAAATCAGCTCTTTTGTTCATGTTTGAACCAAGGCTGTAATGGGGTCGGGAGCTGAGTGAACCTGGCAAAACCCAAACAGGGTGTCACTGAGCAGGTTATTGCTCAGCAGGTGCTGCTTGATAGCATTGTTGATAACCCCTTCCATCACTTTGCTGATGAGAGTAGACTGATTGGGCGTTAATTGGCTGGGTTGGATTTATCCTCCTTTTTGTGTACAGGACATGCCTGGGCAATTTTTGACATTGTTGGGTAGATGCCAGTGTTGTAAGTATACTGGAAGAGCTTGGCTCGGGGAAAAGCAAGTTCTGCACGTAAACCCTGGGATAGAACAATCTGGTCCTTGGGATTTGTCTCTTTTTGATTCCACTAATTGCTTCATTTCTATTATCTTGCTTATGTTAATGTTGTTGAGTTCCCACCACTGATTATTTAAGTTTCTTTGGGATGTCTGAAACTCTGACCACTTCCTCCACTGTAAATACTGATGCAAAGTGATTATTTATCATGGCCATTTCCTTATTTTCAATGACCATATCACTGTCATCAGTTTACAAGGGGCCCATATTGTTTCTGACCACCCTTTTCTCTCACTCTCAACAGATACAGGCTCCTGGCATCACCAGAGCCTGAAGGAAGGCACATCTGATGAAAGTTTCCATTTTTATTCTGACTGCCCTCATGTATCTGTAAAGGTATTTTAGGAAACACTCCTACAAAGAAAGCATGATAAAATTAAAAAAACAGAAAGTACTGGAAAAACTCAGCTGTTCTGGCAGCATCTGTGGAGAGAGAAACGTTTCAAGTCCATTATGATGATAGAAGTTTGAAACTCTCTTCTGCAAATGGCACAAATGCTTGCATGGATTGGTTGGGCTGAATGGCCTGTTTCAATGCTATATATTCTATGTAATTAATTCTAGATCAGTTGTAAACTTTAAAACTGAGCTTAATCGGTTTTTGTTATCCGAATTAAGACATATTAGTTCAGCCAGGATCTAATTGAACTGCAGAGCACTACATGGGCTGCAGCAGTTCAAGAACAGTAAGAGTTTTAACAACACCAGGTTAAAGTCCAACAGGTTTATTTGGCAGCAAATACCATTAGCTTTCGGAGCGCTGCTTCTTCGTCAGATGGAGTGGAAATCAGATTTCCACTCCATCTGACAAAGGAGCAGCGCTCCGAAAGCTAATGGTATTTGCTACCAAATAAACCTGTTGGACTTTAACCTGGTGTTGTTAAAACTCTTACTGTATTTACCCCAGTCCAATGCCGGCATCTCCACAGCAGTTCAAGAAGGCAGCTCACGACCAGTTTCTCAAGTATTATTTCAGATGGGCAATAAATGTTGACTCTGCCAGCAATGCCTACATCCCATAAACTAATATAAATAAAATGCTTGAGGGGTTAAATGGCCTGTCCCTGTGCCTATGTTCTTGTTGACCTCTCCTCACCCTACCTGTGCACCACTGCACCCCAGTGGTTGCATCCTACGCAGCATGAGACACTATACAGGATGCGTCAGAAATGACCAGCATGAAGAGTGCTAGAGAGCCCAATTTCATGGCCATGATGTTTTTGCATGCCTGAATATTGCAACCAGGTGTAGCTGTGTTTGCAGGGGCTCCTGTACTCTTCCACTAAAGCAGAGTGCACGGATCGGCTCTGATTCCTTTTCAACCTCCCAGTTTTACATCTGTTTATGGTGGCTGTGAGCCAGAGAGACATAGCTCAGATAAAGTATTAAAATATGCTGTTTTTGGAACTGTGACTCAGGCAATTCTTGGCAGCGTGCAAATTAACCCCAGTCTTTGCACCTGAATAAATTATGCAAATTATAAATAGTTGAACAATAGTATTTTAGTTCATTTGTCAGTGATGCCCCATGTGGAACTAACACTTCACTGTGTTTTCTGTTGCTCTCTTCCTCTCTGTTCCCTTTCATCCTGCCCTTCGCTACCACTCCTTTTCTCTCTGCCTATCTCTCCGCCTCTCCCCACTTTCAAATCTCCCCCTTGCGCATGTTCTCTGCAACTCTCTCTTCCTGTTTTTTGCCTGTTTCTTTCTCAATCTTTATTTTACACTCTATTGTCCCCTTGCAGTTAGATTCCTTGTGCAAGTTTGGGCCCCATCGTAGGAAGATTTTGAAATCCAGAGAGAGTGTAAAGTGTAGCTTCACCATACTGATGCCATAGTGTAAGGAGGGAATTCAGATACTGAGACTATTTCCATTAATGCAGCAAAGATTTAATTAAGGTTTTAATATAGTGAAGGATTTTGATAGAAAGAACAAAGAACTCTTTTACTAGTTCCACTCAGAGTGACTTACAGAATGGGAGAGAGATCAGGAGAAGTTGTTTCAGGCAGCGGGTAGTTGTTGAGCACACATTGAGTGGCAGAGCCCATTTCATCTGTCACTGGGTAAAACTGGGTGCTTAAAGCTCTTTCTTTTTGGTGCTCCCTTGCTACATTATCACTGCCCCATTCTCTCTCTCTCTCTCCACATTTACTCTCCTTTATTCTTTCTCTCCATATTATCTCTCATTCTCTTGTCTTGTCCTATTTTACTTTCTGTCTCTTCTTTCCTACCAATACAACAATATTGCTGGATTAGGTATGGTCAATGACTCAATAATGGACACTTCATGCTTCCGCAATCCACAAGCATTTTATTTATATTCGTTCATGGGAGGTGTCATTAAAGGAACTTGTAGATGGGACACTTTGCTGCCACTGTGTGCTGGTGGTGGAAGGAGTAAATGTTTAATGTGGTGGATGGGGTTCCGATCAAAAAGGCTGCTTTGTTCTGGGTGGTGTTGAGCTGCTTGAGTGTTGTTCAAGCTGCACCCATCTAAGTAAATGAAGAGTATTCACCCATCCAAGTAGGTGAAGAGTATTCGATCAAAATCTTGATTTGCACTTTGTAGTCGGTGGACAAACTTGGGAGAATCACTGCAGAATTCCCAGACTCTGACCTGCTCTTGTGACCACTGTATTCATGTGGTTAATCCAGTTAAGTTTCTGCTCAATGGTGCAGTGATGGTAATGCCATTAATGCTAAGGACTAGTGTAGCACAATGTTGTCCAGTTGTTGCATGCAGGAACAGGTTGCTTCAGTACCTGAGGAGCTGAATATTGTGCAATCATCAGTGTACACCCCTGCTTCTGCGCTTATGATGGAGGGGAAAGCCATTGATGAAGCAAATGAAGATATCTGGGCCTAGGACACTAACCCGAGGAACTCCTGCAACCCTGATCTGGGACTGAGATTATTTGCCTGTAGCAACCACAATCACCTTGCTTTGTGCTACGTATGACTCCTTGCACTGGAGAGTTTTCACCCCGATTCCAATTGATTTCAGGGACCCTGGATGTCAGACTCAGCCGATTGTTGCCTTGATGCCAAGGGCAGTCACTCTCCCTTTACTTCTGGAATTCAACTCTCTTGCCCATGTTTGGATGAAGGCTGCAATGAGGTCCAGTACTGAGTGACCCTGATAGAACCCAGACTAGAGCAGGTTATTGCAGTTTATGCACTGCTTGGTAGAACTGCCGATTACATTTGCCATCACTTTGCTAATGATTGAGAGTAGACTGATGGGGTGGTCATTGGTAGAACTGCCGATTACATTTGCCATCACTTTGCTAATGATTGAGAGTAGACTGATGGGGTGGTCATTGGCCAGAGTGGATTTTTCCTACTTTCTCCAGGACATACCTGGAAAATTCTTCTAATTGTCTGGTAGAAGCAGAAGACATTAAACAGACAGTGATAACTTGGGTGTGTAATTAAGTAAGGGATGGAAGTTAGAGAGCTGTGGTACACAGATGCTTTCCTGACTGGAGAGGAGCACAAAGTGGACTCCCCAGGGGTGCAAATTCACAAAGTTCTGAAGGTGGCAGTGCAAGTGCCACCCCATAAAATACCAGATTTACTGAATTCAAATTGTCAACTTGTCATAGTGAGAATTGGACTCACCACATCTGGATAGTAGATTGATCAGTATTGAAGTTCACATATTGGCCACTGGGTGACTCTGTGAACCACAATTCTATATTCCTCTTCTCAACTCTTGACACCATCTTGATTTATTTTCCAAGTGATTTTTCCAGGTGGTTACAAAGATTTCAAGCTACAAATTTGAAATTGTGAATTTAAGGACTCTGAAATTGCATTTTTTATCACTGCTGATAGTGTTGCTATGTAAGCCCCAAACTCAAAAATGGCATGTTTGGCACTTCCTCTGCTTCTGGACTGACCCGGATGGCGTTGCCTGCTGGGAAGACAGCTAGCACATGAATGCCTTGCATATATCAGAATCTTTCATTCTACCTGTTTGACACACGGTTTAGAAACTTGGAACACACAGGCCAGTGAAGACCTGTGTTCTCACTCATGTGCTCAGCTGGAAGAGGAACTCCTCCATGTCCACCAACTGATGCTATTTAAAGCGACAGGTATCCAACTTGAAGTTGAAGTGCTTTTAACTTCCTTCTGCTATTGCAAAGTTTGGGGAAGTATTTTGGAGCTTTTTTAAAGAGGTGTTGTGGTGAGTTGCTGGACTTTACAACTGGAGTTGATTTGTTGATATGCCAATTCTCCAGTTGCTGGTGGAACAGGAAACTAATACTAAACAAGGACAGGGGAATCATCTGAATTAACATAATAAAAATAACAGTAGTTAAGAAAATAATGACACACAAGTGTGGTAAATCTCCAGGACCAAATTGTTTCTATCTGAGAGCTTTAAAGGAAGTAGTTGGAAATATTGCAGATGCCCTAACTTCTTCTTCAGTTTTTTTCTCAAAGGCAGGTCTGGCCCACAGTGCCACAATCTCCACCATGGATGGGGCAAGGTGCCAGGTCCCAAATCCACCCCAGCCAGAACAGTGATTGATCCCCATGCTATTGGCACCAATCTGATCCTCACAGGCTATCCAGTCAAATGTCCCCACCCCCAACCCCAAGGAGGCCAAGTTGCTGTGGCAACATACATGCATGTTGTAGTCCTGGAGCTATGGATGGTGATTTAGAGACCATGGAGGAAAGTTACTGAACAAGTTCACAGGAGTCTGCTGATGAAATTTTAATACAACTAATAAAATATTTATTAAAACAAGACAAATGAACAATATCAAGAAGATGATTCACATTCCCACTATTCCTTTACCCCAGTAATATCTTTACAGACACAATCAGTGAAGAGTTACTACTAGCGTGACACACAGGCTGCTTGCTGGAGACTGATACAGTTGCCAACAGTTTTCTTCCAGAGAATTCCTGAGCATTCACTTGATGCCTCTCACCCAATTCAATTCACTCCCCAAGACAACTAAAAACCACACTCTAAGCTCACTCTTTCTTCATTTGCTGGGCAAACAAATGAGGTCCCTAAACTCAGTCTTCCAATAGCACCTCCACTGAACCAATCAATTTACTGAGTTCCAGTATTATTCAGTTAACTGTCCCACTAGCCTTGCACTTTATCTCTCAGAGAGCTTCAAATCCCTGTGTCCTCTTTCTGACTCTATGCGGAACCCCCTCTCAAGTCTTGTCTTTTCTGTGTCATTGGATCAGTGTTGCTATGCAACAGTGAAACTTTCCTATATTTTTTCAGAAGAACTGGATTTTCAACTCCTTTTAACCCATCTCTTTCACATCAGGGATTGTAAGACCTCATTAAAAATGGATGTACACATGTAAACTCAAAAGACCTGCAACCCCAGTCACAAGCCTAACCAGACTCCCGGGCACCAAGGTTCATAAACAAAACCTAAATGAAACTGAAACCATCTTTTACCTTTCTTAACACACAAATATATATATAATATATATATATAATATACACAAAATTATAGATTGTAGGTAACACCTGCAAAGTCTGTGTTGCCAGACTCCAAGAATTAACCTCCTTGGCCACCTCTCTCATTCCCTTTGGAGGATGGTCTCCGAGAGCATTCTGTCCAACTTTGTGGCAAAAAACCATCTCTCCTCCAATCAAGCTCCATCACCAAGGCCTCCATCGCCACATCCTTGAACCACTGATCACTGGTGCTTCACTTATTCAGTTTCTACTTGCAGCCTCTGATGGTGCCAGGCTGCCTTCATGAGGAGCAGGTCTGCTGGGGCATGTATTCGTCTCACCAGCTGTTGGGCCACCTGTTGAACATTCAGCCAGCCAACCATGTGGGTTCTATTTGACTGAATAGTATAATCAGGCAAATAAGAAGGCAGTATAAAATTTGTGTATTGCTTGCCTTAATGGGATCAGGCATGGGCCATTCACAAATTGGGACCCCTGCACCCAAAAATCACAGGAAACAGGATCTCTACATATGATTTTACATAATATTAAAGTTCTGAGTGTGTGTTTGTCTTACTCCATTCTCCAGTTTATAGTATTAGGTATGCAGAATAGAACTGGTATAAAACACTAAAGTGAGCCTGCACTCTGATCCATTCAAGTATCTCTTGGGCTAGAGAGGAGATAAACTGGGAAATATGAGTGTGTTTATAACAGGTGAGCTCAGCTACTGATGGTGATGTTATCAACAATTAAATAGACTCCTTCCTGAAGAATAGGTCAAAGGTGTTGGTATTCGTGGAATGAAACTATGCCCCAGCAAGGCACTGACTTACAAAAATGGTGAGGGTTGTAATGGTGTTGGTTACAGATCATCTCTGTTCAGGAAGTCTTCTGTATGTTAATAGATAGCCTTGTTACTACTTGTAACTATATACATACATAGAGAAACATACATAGAAACCCTACAGTGCAGAAGGAGGCCATTCGGCCCATCGAGTCTGCACCGACCACAATCCCACCCAGGCCCTACCCCCACATATTTACCCGCGAATCCCGCTAACCTACACATCTCAGGACTCTAAGGGGCAATTTTTAACCTGGCCAATCAACCTAACCCGCACATCTTTGGACTGTGGGAGGAAACCGGAGCACCCGGAGGAAACCCACGCAGACACAAGGAGAATGTGCAAACTCCACACAGACAGTGACCCGAGCCGGGAATCGAACCCGGGACCCTGGAGCTGTGAAGCAGCAGTGCTAACCACTGTGCTACCGTGCCGCCCACTGTATACATATATACAGTAAAATGTTCAGCAAGGAGATATCTCCATATCTAGATCTTAACATATCTTTTGCCAATACCACACTGACCCTAGGTCTGGGTCATGTGCCTTTTTACATTGGGTGGTACTGTACTGAGTGACACTTATACTGCACCTCCCCCATGGATATAGAGTTACATTAGTTTACTTCAAGTCTTACGCTGTTATAAGTCTTTCGCATTTACCTAATTGTTACAATGTTAATGCTATTTCAACATTATTGCTGTTACAGTATAAGCATTAACAACATTCTCACCATCTCCCCTTTCAAGTTCTTGTAGAATCATAGAATCCCTGTAGTGCAGGAGGCCATTTGGCTCAACGGGTCTGCACCAACTCTCCAAAAGAGCACCTTACCCAGGTCCTCACCACTATGTTCCCATAACCCTGTGCATTTAGCATGGCTAATCCACCTAACCTACACATCTTTGGAACGTGGATGGAAACTGGAGCACCCGGCGGAAACCCATGCAGAAACAGGGAGATTGTGTAAACTCCACATCGACAGTCACCCAAGGCTGGAATCAAATCCGGGTCCCTGGCGCAGTGAGTAGCAATGCGAACCACTGTGTCACCATGCTGTCCTTGTAGTTAGAGGTTCAGATGGTCTGGAGGCCTTATAACCCTTACACATCTTGTTTACTATTTTGTTGGAAGAGTGGCAGGGCCTGTTGCTTCTTGTTCTTTTGATTGTTTAGATGTTTGACTGACATTTGGATGTGCTTCACTCTTTTCTTCCATTGTCTTATGTTGACCCACACCTGGTCCGTGGATGCTGTTACTCTTAATTGTTTCCTTTAAGCCAAAGGTGCCCACTTGATAGGCATCCCCTTCCATAAACATTCACTTCCTCTACCACTGATGTATAGCAGCAGCAGTGTGTACCATCTCGAAGATGCACTACAGGAATTCACCAAGGCTGTTTAGACAGCATCTTCCAAACCACAAGCACTGTCACCTAGAAGATGCATCAGATGCATGGGAACATCTCCACCTGGAAGCTCCCCACTCACCATTCTAGCTGTAAATATATCACTGTTCCTTCACTGTTGCTGGGTTAAAATCCTGGGATTCTCTCCCTCACAGTGCTGTGGGTGTACCTACACCACATGGACTACAGCAGTTCGAAAAGGCAACTCACTACCATCTTCTCAAAGGCACATTATGATGGGCAATGAATGCTGGCCTAGCCAGGGGAGCCCACAGCCCTTGAATAAATTTTTAAAAAACCATTGCGGACTTTCCGTGACCTGGAATCATAATGGACAAACCCGTTCTGCAGAGAAAGAAGAGAGATCAAGAGTAAAATGAGAGTCTGAATATTCTCTAGTGTTTGCGAACTGATGACTGTGCTGCTGTGGCTGGCTAATGACAATGGTAGTCTTGACACCCTCTGCCATCTGGAGAAGATGCAGGGTGACACAGGCATCCCTGCTTGTGAGAGAGAAAGTCTGGCTATAGATGACACACCTCAGCTCAAAGATCTATTTGCTGCCAATTTCAGTGGTTCCAGGATCATGCTGATGACAAGGTGTTGGACTCCCCTCGCCCTGTAAAGTGGAATGTCTGTTGTTCAAAGCTAGAGATCTTTTCTCCATATCTCCTTGCCTGACAGGACTGTCACACCAGCATCTGAATCTAATTTTGAATTTGTTAAGTAACTATTTACCAGGATGTCAACATTCCAAAATGAAGAACCATAATCTTCGAACTCAGCCAAGAAGCATGGCTGTGTGTCTGCTCACTTCATGCGATGACAGTGATGAAACATCTCTCACTTTTCCTGACTCTGTTCTGTGGACTGAGAGGTGGCGAATGTTTATTACCAATTATTTGAAGGGATGAATTCTATCCAAACTTTTCACATACCAGCAGGAAAAGAACACAGAGCCTGATTGCTACTTACCCCACATTCTCACCCATATCCATCAATCTAATCTCCTTACTGTATCCCACCCACTCATCTCTAAATCCTGTCTAATATATAAAGAATACAGTCACCATATTTTCAATCTTTAGTCCATTTACATTTGTGTAACAGATTGCAACATCAGATTGGAATCTAATTCACGTTAATGTTTTATAAAATGCCCAAAGTTGTTGGACCAAATCACGATTCACTTGATTTCTTAGTAGGCTATATCTAAATATTTTCTCATTTTCTTTGCTGCCAACAATTTCTTCAATCGTGTTTCCTTTCACTTCTTTGGATAAATTCTCCTCTAATTTGCTTCCAACCCCACACTTTAACACCCAACTGTCTAAACTTTGTCCATTTAATCACCTCAAAACTGCTGAATTTGATCAACTCAACAACTCCATCACACCTTTCAATGTCCTCATCCACAGTAGAACTTGCACTATCTCCTATCCATTTAATTTAGTACAATGTCCATTTCAGCTCCTTGAAGTTCAAGGGCTGCCACTTGGCATGCAACTAGCTTAGCAATCACTGACAGATGTCATTGCAAACTGCAAGTTCCACCAGACCTCACTCTCTGCTACCAAAACTAATGGCTCTGTGTTCTTTTCCTGCTGGTATTATGCAGAACAAGTGACAGCTTCATTCCTCCATAACTGACTCTTGCTTGCCCTCTCGTTCTCTAATGAAAAATGTCAGGAACTCATGAATTTGTTAATCACCAAGGTTACAAATATCTGTTCATCTTCCACCTCGACTTCCCCTGTTTCCCTTGTCATGATTAATGTTTCCCCCAGTCCCATCTGTCCCTATTGAGTTTCTCCCCTCTCCCTTTTCTGCTTTGTCCAAAATCATTCTGTCCATGAGACCAGCTCAGGAAGCTTTACTCTGTCTTGTACCCAGTGTTGTACTTACCCTGGGAGTGTTTGATGGGGACAGTGCAGAGGGAGCTTTACTCTGTATTGAACTCAGGTTGTACTTGCCCTGGGAGTATTTGATGGGGACAGTGCAGAGGGAGCTATACTCTGTATTGTACCCAGTGTTGTACTTGCCCTGGGGGTGTTTGATGGGGACAGTGCAGAGGGAGCTTTACTCTGTATTGTACCCAGTGTTGTACTTGCCCTGGGAGTGTTTGATGGGGACAGTGCAGAGGGAGCTTTACTCTGTATTGAACTCAGGCTGTACTTGCCCTGGGAGTGTTTGATGGGGACAGTGCAGAGGGAGCTTTACTCTGTATTGAACTCCGGCTGAACTTGCCCTGGGAGTGTTTGATGGGGACAGTGTAGAGAGAGTTTTGCTCTGAATCTAACCCATGTTGTACTTGCCCTAGGAGTGTTTGATGGGGACAGTGCAGAGGGAGATTTAGTCTGTATCTAACCCAGGCTGTACTTGTTCTGGAGGTTTTTAATGGGGATGTGCTGTACCTACCTACAGAATGTTTGATAGAGACACTAATTGCAAAATGTTCAATCCTTAGCTCTGACATCACTCACCCTCCCCTACAGAAAGATTAAATATTTGAAAATCCTGTAAGCTGGTTATCTTTTTAAACGCGGAGAAATCGACAAGCTTGCTGAGCATAAAGGAAAAAAAAAGCTGATTTTGTGCGAGTGTTTTGCAAACAGTGTGAGTTTGGCTACAAAGCACAAAGCCATCATTCACAGAGCTTTTTCCGGGCAGATATGGTGAGCAGGTGTACCTCAGGAATGTAGGCATGACATACCCTTCAGTAATAACAATGGTCAATGCCAAAATATACTCAGACATTGGGTAACATTTCCCTGGGGTATGAACAAAACTTGTAGCACATTTACAGAAATACAACACCTGCTGGACACAAAGGAAATGAATAACCGGGTGGAGCCTGTCCTGGCGTAGGAAAGTCCTTAGATCCTGACTCACTGTTGGTATGCCTGATACAACTATTGAACCATTGAGGTTTACAGCACAGAAGGTGGCTACATGGCCCAATGTGCCTGTTTTGCCTCTTTGTTCAAGCATCAAAACCAACTCTGCATTCTTTTCTTGACCCAGACCCCTATATCTTCTGGTTTTACTACTTGTCCAATTTTCTCTAATAACTTGCAATAGTCCTTCACTCAACCACTCCCTAAAGCAGCACTTTCCCGATTACAGCAAACATCTGGGAAAATAATTTTTTCCTAACTACTCTCCTCACTCTCAGCAACAATTTTGAATTAACAGTTCAATGTTGCATACAACCATTGCTCTACACCACCTTACCTTTCCATCTCTTTATTACAGACATCATAGCATCCTCTTGGCCAAAGTCCTAAAATAAAATATTTCACAAACCAACCACCCCATACCAATTTAATCTGATAATATTTCCAGTGTTAGAACCATAAAATCCCTACAGTTCAGAAGGAGGCCATTTGGCCCTTCAGGTTTGCACTAATTCGCCGAAAGAGCATCCCACCCATGCACTCTCCCCTGCCCTATCCCTGTGACCCCGTGCATTTACCATGACCAATCCACCGAACCTGCACATTTTTGAACTGAGGGAGGAAACTGGAGCACTCGGAGGAAACCCACACAGACACAGGGAGAATGTGGAAAATCCACACAGACAGACATCCAAGGCCAGAATTGAACCTGGGCACCTGGCGCTGTGAGGCAGCACTGCTGACCACTGTGCCACCCTACATACAACACATATAATATTCAACAAATCACTCTTACACATTTCCTTGGGAACCTGTTTTGCAGGTTTCTTTGCCTCTCCTAATGTTCTTAAGCATTGCTGACCCAGTGGCTGCAGCATGGCAGGTGGAAAGCTGTTGGGTGGGATTCTCCCAAAAAAATCTGAGTGCCGAATTTGTGTAAAAACTCGAGTAAATCCCACTGATTTTTTCAGCAAGAGTTTCAAAATGAATCTCCCACACTCCATGCATTGCAGTGTGCACTAGTGTGAATCTCATTAAAAAGCTGGAGGCAGGGCCCATTCCCGCTGGAGAGGCCAGTAGTTTAGCACTGAGCTGGCCGCTGTGCATGCGCTGATCTGTCAGAGCGGAGACCAGAGCATGTGCAGTAGCTCGCAGTGCCGGCCTCCCGATCACTGGTCAGCACAGCAACCCTGGATCGCTGCCTTGCAGAGCCCCCCACCCCCGGTAACTGGTCCCCCGGATGTGTCCAGGCCAGCCTCAACCACCTCACCCAACCCTGGTAGTCCCGATCTCCCAATCCCCCCCTGCTCCACCGCAGCTCCAACTCGTCCAGCAGGCCGAACCCCCCCCCCCCCCCCCCCCCCCCACCCCAATGGACAGTCCCAATCAGTGGCTTCTCTCCCTCTGTTACCGTCGAGTGCAGAGTGGTAGCGGGACCCGCATCCCCACCAATCTCCTTCCCAAAGGCCCCGCCCTCTTGGCACTGCCTGATGCCTGGTGGGCCGTGCCAGGGTGCCCCCTGGGCATCTCCATTTTGCCCTTTGGGTAATGCCAGGATGCCAGGCTGGCACTGCCAAGCTAACAATGCCCAGGGGGCACCCCCTTAACTTCCACCTCCTGGGCTCCTCCTTCACTCCAGCGGGGTCAGGCTGCCAGCTCCCTGCTAGGGGGGGAGCTGTTGTAAACCCCACTGGAGTGAAACACTCCTGGCAGTGGTGGAAGAGGCTAGCGGGTACGGAGATTTCAGTACCAGGCCCGCTAATGCTATGCTAATTATCATTAGCATAATTTATACAGCTCTGTACCAATTTCTGGTGCGGAGCTTACAGCGCTGTAAGTACGGCGGCCGGAGACACGCGGATGCCGTGATACCCAGCGGGAAATCCGCTACATGGCCTCCGCTTGAGTCTCCCAGCTTAACAGCACGCTGGGAGATTCGTGCCCATTGACTTTCAATCACAGAGAGGGCAGATGGCTTTTCAGACACCCTCGAGCAACACTGACCTTGGTGGGCCTGGAATCAGACTACACTAGTTCAGCATAGACTGCTGTAGTCTGGGCTGGTTACCTGACAGGGAACTGCAAGGATATAATCCTGGTGGTGGGGCAGAAACACTGTCACCCTGAGTGAGAACAGCATGTTTGTACTCTACAGAATCACTGGCATTCCCAGGGACAGCATCACAGCAATCCAAATAATCAATGTGAGCAAAGATTCCTGTACTGCTGTGAGACCTTGAACACTCCCTTGAAAAATGGTATTTGCAGCCATAATGGCAGAAGTCTGATCTGGATGGCACCAAGCTGAGATTTCATGATCTCAATCTGAATTTCCACTGCAGCACTCAGATGTTAGATTGCTTCTGCCTGTGCTGCAGTGGAAGCTGTGACATAGGCCACCAAACACTGCATCAAGACTGGGTCCTCCATTGCCATGCAATTGGCCACCACTTCCATATTGGTAAAGCTGGGTTCCAAGCTTCGCATAAAGTTTTGTGCCAAGTTGGAGTTAGGTTCCTCCATGTTCCTCGAGTGTCAGCAAACTATTTGGCAGGCATGTCAGTGCATCAAGTATTTCCAGTACACTGCCCCATCAAAGTCTTCATCTGATTTTGCTGCAGCAGAACTTGCCTGCAACTTTGCCTCCCAAGGACCAGGGTGCTCAATCCTTTCCCTCAGCCTTATTGCTGTTGACTCAGAACATGCTGATCACACCTCTATACTACCCACCAAAGTGCGCACAATTCCAGTATCTGTGTCGGTGGCATCAACTGACAGTGTTTCTTCAGCTATCTTCTCTTGCTTGCACACTTCATTGCAAGGGGAGACAGTGGCGTAGTAGTACTGTCACTGGACTAGTAATCCAGAGACTCAGGGTAATGCTCTGGGGACCCAGGTTCAAATCTTGCAATGATAGATGGTGAAATTTGAATTGAATTAAAAGTCTACTGATAACCATGAAACCATTGTTGATTATGGCAAAAGCACATCCCAGAAGGAAATATACCATCTTTACCTGGTCTGGCCTACATGTGACTCCAGATCCACAGCAATGTCGTTGACTCTTATATTGTCCCCTCAAGGACAATTAGGACAATGGGCAATAAATACTGGGCCAGTCAGCGACACCCAAATCCCATTAAAGACTTTTTAAAAATGCTGGTCAGGTGGCATCACTATCAGAGAGCATAAATGGGGAAGAGGAAGGTTCTGATGAGAGAAGGGAAGTTGAATGGAAAACAAGAGGTAACAGTCACGGCCACGTCATCTGCAACTTGCCCTTCATACCAGATATCAAGATGAGATTGAGGTGGGATTTAACAAAATACATAAAGCAGGAACATGCCATCAATCTCATTAGTGACAGACAGCATGGTTTTGTAAGAGGGAGGTCGTGCCTTACAAATTTGGTGGAGTTTTTTGAGGAAGTGACAAAAACGGTTGATGAAGGAAGGGCCGTGGATGTCGTCTATATGGATTTCAGTAAGGCATTTGACAAAGTCCCACATGGCAGGTTGGTTAAGAAGGTTAAGGCTCATGGGATACAAGGAGAAGTGGCTAGATGGGTGGAGAACTGGCTTGGCCATAGGAGACAGAGGGTAGTGGTCGAAGGGTCTTTTTCCGGCTGGAGGTCTGTGACCAGTGGTGTTCCGCAGGGCTCTGTACTAGGACCTCTGCTATTTGTGATATATATAAATGATTTGGAAGAAGGTGTAACTGGTGTTATCAGCAAGTTTGCGGATGACACGAAGATGGCTGGAATTGCGGATAGCGAAGAGCATTGTCGGGCAATACAGCAGGATATAGATAGGCTGGAAAATTGGGCGGAGAGGTGGCAGATGGAATTTAATCCGGATAAATGCGAAGTGATGCATTTTGGAAGAAATAATGTAGGGAGGAGTTATACAATAAATGGCAGAGTCATCAGGAGTTTAGAAACACAGAGGGACCTAGGTGTGCAAGTCCACAAATCCTTGAAGGTGGCAACACAGGTGGAGAAGGTGGTGAAGAAGGCATATGGTATGCTTGCCTTTATAGGACGGGGTATAGAGTATAAAAGCTGGAGTCTGATGATGCAGCTGTATAGAACGCTGGTTAGGCCACATTTGGAGTACTGCGTCCAGTTCTGGTCGCCGCACTACCAGAAGGACGTGGAGGCATTGGAGAGAGTGCAGAGAAGGTTTACCAGGATGTTGCCTGGTATGGAGGGTCTTAGCTATGAGGAGAGATTGGGTAGACTGGGGTTGTTCTCCTTGGAGAGACGGAGAATGAGGGGAGATCTAATAGAGGTATACAAGATTATGAAGGGTATAGATAGGGTGAACAGTGGGAAGCTTTTTCCCAGGTCGGAGGTGACGATCACGAGGGGTCACGGGCTCAAGCTGAGAGGGGTGAAGTATAACTCAGACATCAGAGGGACGTTTTTTACACAGAGGGTGGTGGGGGCCTGGAATGCGCTGCCAAGTAGGGTGGTGGAGGCAGGCACGCTGACATCGTTTAAGACTTACCTGGATTGTCACATGAGCAGCCTGGGAATGGAGGGATACAAACGATTGGTCTAGTTGGACCAAGGAGCGGCACAGGCTTGGAGGGCCGAAGGGCCTGTTTCCTGTGCTGTACTATTCTTTGTTCTTTGTTCTAATCTGGATGTTCCTATCCACACCATTGCAATGACCTCAGTCTCTATTGGCCAAATAATTTATAGCACCCATAAGAGGACACAGAGATTGTGTTGAACGATTACCCAATGCTCTATCGAAGTCATATAGGCAGCTCACAACTGAGTGAGTTTGCGCCGCTCAAAGTTAGGGTGCATTCTGAAGTATGTAGAAGATGTGGAGGTCTTGCGGTGCAGTGGGTAGTGACCCCACCTTTTCAGTGTCGGCCTGGGCAGTTTCTTGGCCACTTGTAGAAAGATTAGATTTTTCTTCCTTTCCATTTTATCACTAAGGCCACCAGCACTGCATCCAAGAAGCTGGAAGATAGAGAATCAGAGAACTCTGACCTGCTGCTCCATTTCTCACCTTTCTTCCTGATCGCAAAGTTTCTCCTAGGCACTTCCCACCCCTGCAGCCAGAATGCAATCCAAGCTTAAGAAATGCAGCTTTACTAAGCAGCATGCTCAGCTCGCTTAACCTTGGAACCTTGCATGAAGTTTGGGTGCTGCCTCTATCACTTCATGAGGGCATTTGGTAATTTCTTATCATGATCTCTGTGTTTGCTTACGAGTCTTATCCAATTTTAACTCCTTTATTCATACTACAATCCCTTTGTAATGAAAACTGACATACCATTTGCTTTCCTAATTACCTGCTGTACCACGATGTTAATTTTTGTAATTCATGTACAAAGATAGAAGAACCTGCCTCACAGTGCCAGGGACCCAGGTTCGATTCCCAGCTTGGGTCACTATCTGTGGAGTTTGCACATTCTCCTCGTGTCTACGTGGGTTTCCTCCGGGTGCTCCGGTTTCCTCCCACACTCCAAAGAAGTGCGGGTTAGGTGGACTGGCCATGCTAAATTGTGCCTTAGTGTCAGGGGGACTAGCTAGGGTAAATGCATGGGGTTTATAGAGATAGGGCCTGGGTGGGATTGTGGTTGGTGCAGACTCGATGGGCTGAATGGCTTTCTTCTGCACTATAGTAATCTATGATTCTATGAACCCTGTGAATAAAAGTATTCTTCTTTTGTATTTTTCCTACCTAAGTGAATAACCTCACACTTCCTCACAATATACTCCATCTGCCACTTTGTTGCCCATTCATGTAAGCTGTCTTTCTCTCTTTGTAGTCTTTCTCCCAATTTACACTCCCACTGGTTTTGTATAATCAGCAAACTTGGATACATTCTCTCTGTCTCTTCAACTCGGACATTGATGGGGGTTATAAATATTTTATCGGAAATAAATAAACCTGGAAACCAGAGGTTGGAGGAAAATTGATTCCACCAGTAACTAATAGTAACTTCCTGAAATACTGCTGATATCTAATGATAATACTATTAACTGGGGTGGCATAGTGGCAAGTGGTTAGCACTGCTGCCTCACAGTGCCAGAGACCCGGGTTCGATTCCCGGCTTGGGTCGCTGTCTGTGTGGAGTTTGCACGTTCTCCCTGTGTTTGCATGGGTTTCTTCTGGGTGCTCCAGTTTCCTCCCACAGTCCGAAAGACATGCTGGTTAGGTGCATTGGCCATGCTAAATTCTCCCTCAGTGTACCCGAACAGGCACCGGAGTGTGGCGACTAGGGAATTTTCACAGTAACTTCATTGCAGTGTTAATGTAAGCCAATTGTGACACTAATAAATAAACTTAAACTTAAAACTTAAACATTCAAAATTTCTCTTAAAATCTACAGTAATTCATTCATTCACTGCTAGTCCATATGTAGCTGGTAGTAATATGTGCAATCAGTAGAAATTCTATAAACCATTGATAATCACTCTGAATTCATAGCCAGAATCTTCCTGTACTGGATGAGGTCTGTTTAGGCATTCAGTCGATGCCACATTTAACATGGTCTATCTCTCTCTCTCTATCTTGGACTCTGGCTGGGACTCCTGTTGCCTGTGAAGATGTTGACTCTGAACTGGGATCCTCAGTTGGAGCCAAATTATGTTTAGATTTCACAAATTAAAAACCGACCAATATAAATCCAATCCAGCCAATTATTGCTGCATCAGTCCAGTCTTAATCATCAGCAAAGTGATATAAGATGTCTGCAAAAGTGCTAATAAGTGGCATTTACTTAGCAATAACCTGCTCACCAGTGCTCTTTTTGGGTTCCACCAAGGGCACTCGGCTCCAGACCTCATTGCAGCCTTGATCCAAATACGGATAAAAGAGCTGACTCCCAGAAGTGAGGAGAGAATGACTGCCCTTGACATCAAGGCAGCATTTGGCTGCATGTGGCACCCAAAACCCTGTGTAAATTTGAAGTCAATGTGAATCAGTGGGAACATTCTCCATATGCTGGAGCCATACCTGACAGGAAGATGGTTGTGGTTATTGGAGGCTGATCATCTCAGCCTCAGGACATCATTGCAGGAGTATCTCAGGGTGGTGAACTAAGCCCAGCCATCTTTAGCTGCCTCATCAATTACCTTACTTCCGTCAAAAGCCAGAAGTGTGGATGTTCACTGTTCATTGAATTCAGTTTAATTTGTAACTCCTCAGATAGTGAAGCAGGCCATTCCAACATGAACAAGACTTTAGCAACATTCAGGCTTGAGCTGATAAGTTGCAAGTAATAGTTGTGCCACACAAGTGGCAGGCAATAACCATCTCTAACAAGAAAAATTCAACAGCATTTTTATTGTTGAATCCCTCAACATCTTGGGTTTACCATTAACCAGAAACTGAACTTGACCAGTCATATAAATATTGTGGCTACAAGGGCAAGTCAGAGGCTGGGGATTTAGCAGTGAGCACCCCTCCTCCTGACTCCACAAAGTCTGTCCACCAATTACAAGACACAAGTTAGGTATGTGAATGAATGCTCTCCATTTGCCTGGATGAGTACAGCTTCAATAACACTCAAAAAGCTTGACACCAAAACAACTCACTTGAAGGCAGCATATCTACCACCTTAAAAATATACTGTCTCCATCAGCAGCCCCGCCCCACAGTGTGTACCATCTACAAGATGCACTGCAACAACTCAACAATGTTGCTTCGACAGCATCTTCCAAACCCATAACTACTACTATGTAGAACAACAAAGGCAGCAGATGCATGGGAACACCTCAACCTGCAAGTTCCCCTCCAAGTCACATACCATCCTGACTTGGAACAATATCACTTACCCTTTACTATCACTGGATCAAACAGCACTGTGTACACACAACACATGGACTGCAGCAGTTCAAGAAGGCAGCTCACCACCATCTTTTCAAGGGCAAATAGGGATGGGCAGTAAATGCTGCCCTACCAGTGATGCCCACATTCTGTGAATGAATAATTTTGATAAACTATTATGCAGGAGTCAGGGTTGCTTCAGACCTACATTTCTATTTTGGACATATTATTGATCCAATCAATAACCCTGATTCTATTTTTTAAATATTTGAATAGTTTATGGTGTTGGAAATCATTATGCTATGTTTATCTTTCTTTTATGATGTGGAGATGCTGGTATTGGACTGGGTCGGGCACGTCAGAAGTCTCACAACATCAGGTTAAAGTCCAACAGGTTTATTTGGAATCACGAGCTTTCGGAGAACTGCTCATTCATCAGATGAGTCTGATGAAGGAGCAGCGTTCCTTGTTGGACTTTAACCTGGTGTTTTGAGACTTCTTACTGTATCTTTTTTTATTTCAGTTCGGAAACAAATGGTAATAACCTCTGATGGCTTCCTGAGTGTTAGTTATTTCCACTGTTCAGTTCAGTGCAAGCCGATTGCATTGAGATTATAATTCATCGCAATTCCTTTCATTATTCCTGGGTGAGAGGGTGGAAATCAATGGAAACCTGATTACAAGTCAAGTTTCTCTGCCGAAAAATTAGGTGGCTGGAGAAGGAGAGGCACTCTACAGTCAGATAGCCTGAAACATTTATTATCAGGCTTAGATATAAAGAATAGAAAATACAGTGAGGACCAAGGAATGTGTGCAGCACCATGAGATTGGACCCCAGCACTCGTGGTCTGTACCCCATTGCCTATAACTGTGGAGGCCGATATTAAAAAGGGAAAGGAAGCTTTGGAAGATAAAGTGCTTCACACAGCATTGCCAATACCAGGGCTCTCATTCCAGCGTCACAGCACAAGAACACTGAACCCTAATTGGGTTCAGCTGAAAGATGTAACAACGGCACCTCACACCACATCAGAAGCCTGCAGACTTACAAGCAGTGAAAGAAGGGAACTGTCCAGGTATCAATCACTCGCTCTCTTTTCACCAGGCAGCATTGAGCTTATTAATGACAAATTATGAGTGAAAGGTCCAGTAATTAATGCTGAACAAAGCTTGGCAAACTGTGCATTGCCTGTAATGTGAATAAGCCACACAAATACCTTCAGGCTCAGTGCAGCTGCCTCTAACAAAAGGTGCATTTATAGGACGCAGTGTGTGCCAGTAAAACTGCAAGTTCTTTTTGGGAGGGAAATAATAATAGCAAAGACTTTTTAAAAAAAATTATCTGAAGAATAATTGGAAATAAATGATTATTTGTTGGCTGTAACACAAGGTGTGGAGAGCTGCATCTTTTAATCTGCTTTTAATGGAAGGATCATCAAGAGGATTTTAAACACTTCATAATATCAGAGTAAAGAAAATGGAGCAAAGATTCAAGATCCTGGGATGTGGGGCTACGGGAGTCTAAGGCATAATGTCACTAACACATGGAAGATGAGGCCTAGTTCACTGCATCATCCTGATATACATATTCCTTTTATCTCCTTCCCAGACTGTGAATCCTACTGCAAACCTGTGAAAGGAAACCTGAAGATCAACATGAAAAAATACTGCAAGAAAGACTATGGTAAGCTACATATAATTTCACACACTGCTACATGTTAGTAATGCTCAAATTAAGGCTTGCATTGAGTAACATTGTAACACTACCCCTGCCATTGTCCAATGATGTATATTGATCAGACATTGCAGTTTCCAGTGATGAATGCCATTATAAAAATACCTGGAAATCAAAAATATAATAAAAACTAATTAGGATCATTTTGACTAGCCTTAATAAACTCCTTGAAGAAAAAGCTGCAAGACTAGATAAGGGTAATGTAGTAGATATAATCTATTTGTCTTTTCAAAAGGCCTTTGTTAAGTTACCAGACAGTAGACTCATGACTAAGATCAGAACATATGAAGTCAGAGGACAAGTATTAGAATGGTTAGCAAGCTGACTATAAATGAAAAAATAGATAGTAGGGGTTAACGATAGTTACTTGGACAGGCAAAAGATGGAAAATGGACTTCCAAAAGTATCAATGCTGGGACAGTTGTTATTCACCACTTCCGTAAACAAGTTGGATTCATGAATAGGAAGTACATTTCAAAATTGGCCTGGGGTAGGAATATTTAAAGCAGAGGAAGACTGTGACAAAATACAATACCTGTGCAACACTGCCAAAATTGCCTCGAAAATCACTGAAAATTGATATCTTAACTACCTGTTAGTAATCCCTTAACTATCTAAATTGGCTTCTCATTGCAGTTATGCAGGTTGTCGGCATCAAACCCAGCCAGGTCCTGGGAAAAACAGACAGAGACGGGAACTTGTTAGCAAACTAACTCATTTGTCCCTGCATTTGTTTTCCAAACCTCTCCTCCAAATTCATCACCAAGCACCCCCCATTTTACCCGTACTGAAGGGGAATCATTTCAGGAAGTTGAGGGAAATGAACTTGCAGGGCAGTGAAGATAGAGTGGGGAAATGGGACTGACTGAATTGTTCCGCAGTGAGCTGGCATGAACTTGATTTGCCTGAATGACTTCCTTCTATGCTGTAAAGCATTTTCTGACTCACAGAGCATTTTATTAAACTTGCAGAATAGTTTGCAAATGAACTTCAATACAGATAAGTATGAGGTGGGGAATTTTGGTAGGAGGAATAAAGAGGTTACATTGTTCTTGAATAATAGTCTAAGTGGGCAAGAGGAGAAGAGGGATCTGGGGGTACAGATGTGCAAAATACTAAAAATAGTGATGCAGGATAATAAGGCCATAAAATGCAAACAAAATACTGGGGTTTATTTCTGGTTAGATAGAGCTAAAAATCAGCAAAGTTATATTAATCTTGTTTCCGAACTTGGTTAAACAGGGAACAATGTTAAATAAAGAATAGTAGTTGGCAAAATGGTAAAATCTATTATTAGGGACTCATAAAGTCAAAAGGTTGTAAGTTTCTATGACCACCCCACTCGACAGTACTTACCTTGAAATCCAGGCAATCCTATTTCGTCCTATCTTCCAACTCAGACTGGGTGAGATCTGGGCTGTGCAGCGTGTCCCCAGGGCATAGCATTGAGGGCTGTAGCATTGCAGGTAAGGAACTGACAGCTCCCTTTTTATAGCACTAACTCTGTAAACTGGGGGTTTGGGGGAGGGGGTGGGGTTCCCCTGGGTGTTTGGGGTCCCTTGGAGGTTTGGACAATAGTTCCACAGTGCTTTTTTGGGATACCCTGTGAATACCACACCCTGGACCTCAGAAGTTATTGGCCAAAATATGATTAAGTGGAATCAACATGGATTTATGAAAGGGAAATTTTGTTTGACAAATATTTTTCTTTTTTAAGGAAGTAACTGGTAAGATGGATAAGAGGAATCAATGTATCTGGATTTTCAAAAAGCATTCAATGAGGTGTCGCACAAGAGATTATGATACTTGTGGTTATTTTAGCCTGGATTGAGGAATAGTTAAGAGACAGAAAACAGAGAATATGTATAAAGGAGACATTTTCAGGTTGGCAGACTGTAATGAGTGAAGAACCACAAGAATCGTCACTTGGGCCTCAGCTACTTATAATTTATGTTAATAACTTAGATGAGGAGACTTCGTGTAACGTATTCAAAGTAATTGGTGAGGAGAATGTAGAGGCTGCAAAGGGGCAAGTTGTGTGAATGAGTAAGAGCCTGACAGATGGAATATACCATGGTGATGTGTGAAATTATCCACTTTGGTAGGAAAATTAAAAACAATATATAATGATAAGAGACTGGGAAATGTTTGCATTCAGAGGAAAGTGAATATTTTTGCACTTGAATCACAGAAGGTTAACATGTAGGAACAGAAAGCAATTAGTAAAGCAAATGGTATGTTAGATATTGTTACAAAGGGTTTGGAGTATAAGAGTATAGATGTTTTACTATAGTTATACATGGCATTAGTGAGACTACACCTGAAGTATTATGCACAGTTTCAGGGCAGGATTTCCCTGTCCCGCCCCCCCACAGGAATCGTAGTGGACGGGGTGGACCATGCAAACGTCTGATGACCTTGGATGGGAATTTCCGGCCTTGGGGCAAGTGCAGCCGGAAAATCCCACCTTTAATCTCCTTACATAAAGAAGAATATTTTGCCCTAGAGGAAGAGCAAGAAATGTGCACTTGACTGGTTCCAAAGATCAGGGGAAATTGAGTAGACTGGGCATGTACATCTTGGAGTTTAGAAGAATGAGAGGTTATCTCATTTATGCATAAATTTGCAAGTAAATATAGGCTGAGAAAACTTTTCTCCTGGATGGGAAATCTAGAGCATGGAGGATCAGTCTCAAAATAAGGGTTGCCCATTTAGGACTGAGCTGAGGAGACATTTCTTCACTTAAAGGCTGTGAATCTTTGAAATTCTCTATCCCAGCAAACCGTGGATGCTCCATTGGTGAGTATATTTGAGACGGAGGTCGATAGATATTTGGGTACTAAGAGAATGAACAGGTATTGGAATAGTGTGAGAAGATGCAGTTGAAGTAAAAGATCAACCATGATTTTATTGAATGGCAGAGCAATTGAAAGGGCTAGATAGCCTACTCCAGCTGATATATATTCTTATGTTCACCATACTTGAATGATATATAGTTCTGGTTTTTATATTATAAAAAGCAAAAAAAAGGTTGTCAGTACTGATAGGAAAATGAATTAAGGGAATGGTGTTGGTATGGACATAGAGTTGGTTCAATGACAGGAAGCAGAGCGTCATGGTGGATGGGTGTTTTACAACTGGGAGGTAGTGGAGGTCTGCAAGGGTCAGTTCTGGAATCTTCATTCTTCAATTTTTACAAATGACTTCGACTTGAGTGTAAGGAGTAGTATTATAATGTTTTCAGTGATAAAAAAACTTGGCAACAGAGTAAATAATGATGAAAATAATTATAGGTTTCAAGATATTAGGATGGTGAAATGGGCAGCAGTATGACAAATTGGTGTGACAAATTGAATTCAATGCAAAGTTGCGTGATATAATACAGTTTGGAGGACATGTTGTTAAGATCCCTGTAGAGATTGATAACATTTTAGAAAGAAAGGGATCCCGATGATGATAATGAAAAGAAAATCGCTGGACAAGATTTCATTTCATAAACTTTTACTGTCACAGATCAACTAAGATCAAGATAATTCAAACATTAAAAAAAGGTAAATTTCACTTTAAACTAGTCGATACAACACAGATATGACTCACTTACTCATAACTTCCCACATAAATATGGGCCCATATGTAATCTCACAGTCTTTCCAGCTCAGCTTCCATTTTGTAGGATTTCTCACTTCCCATCCAATCATTTTGGCTCTTGAGTTGCATTTATCAGCAGCTGTATCCATCAAATGTGCACAGACATGGTTACCACTCACAAGGTACATAACTATGAACCCTCTCTCACTCAGATCATAAGCATCCTAATGACAAAGAATCCCCAGAGACTCCTTTCCCTGACTTTTTTAAACAGTCTGAAGAGCTCTAGCATACTTCAACAGCAGCAGTGTGTAATGCCCAATTCACAATCTCTTGCTCCTCCTGTGTTAAGTGTTCTGTCTTTTCCAACCGTATAATGCACACAGTAACGCAATTTTGACTTTATTCTCAGAGATCTACTTTAATACCAGGATCTTTTCAAAGACTGTCAGAAACAGAAAGCTTTCTGTTTGCCCTTTGCTTCTTAGCTGCTCATCCTCGTGGCAATCCCAGGTCATATGAACATTTCTTGGGACCTAATGCTGGATACTAAGGAAACCAATTAACCCTCTTTCAAAATACTCCCCAATCACTTTGTTCTTAAAGGCATTTCTCAGCAAATGGGCCATCCATAATATAAGAAACTAAGAACATCAGAAATAGGAGCAAGAATAGACCATTCAGCCTCTCAGGCCTGCTCCTCCTTTCAATACGATCATGGCTAATCTGATCGTGGACTCAACTAAATTTTTCTGCCTATCCCCCACAACCTTTACCTCCCTGGTAGATCAAAATGTTGTCTAACTCAGCATTGAATATATTTAATTACCCAGCCTCCACAGTTCACTGGAAAGAACTCCTCCTCAACTTTGTCTTAATGGTAGACCTTAAATTCTATCGCCTAGTTTGAGATTCCTTATGAGGAGAACATCCCCTCAACATCTACTTTGCCAAGACCCTTCAGAATCTTACATATTTCAATAAGATCACCATTCATTCTTCTAAACTCCAATGAAAACAAAGGAAACTGCTTAATAACTAGGGCGCGCTAGGGGACAAGTTTTATTGTTGGGGAAATTTAAATAAAACAACAAAAAAAAAAGTGGGCGGCATGGTAGCACAGTGGTTAGCACTGCTGCTTCACAGCTCCAGGAACCTGGGTTCGATTCCCGGCTTGGGTCACTGTCTGTGTGGAGTTTGCACATTCTCCTCGTGTCTGCGTGGGTTTCCTCCGGGTGCTCCGGTTTCCTCCCACAGCCCAAAGATGTGCAGGTTAGGTTGATTGGCCATGCTAAAAATTGCCCCTTAGAGTTCTGAGATGCGTAGGCTAAAGGGATTAGTGGGTAAATATGTAGGCATATGGGGGTAGGGCCTGGGTGGGATTGTGGTCGGTACAGACTCGATGGGCCAAATAGCCTCTTTCTGCACTGTAGGGTTTCTATGATTTCTATGAAAATATAGGCTCAAACTGCAAAGTCTTTCCTCATAAGGTAACTCCTTCAACTCTGGAATCAACATCGTGACCCTCCTCTGAATTGCCTCTCATGCATGTATCATGATCATTTAAGCTGTGTTTATCTAATGTAGGATATAGCTCATTATCCATTTTACTCTATTCCTTGCTTGTTTTATCCAATTACTTCATAGGTATGATATTTTGTTATCTCGTCAAATTCTATGTTTCTGTCTTCTTCTCATCACTGTTCTTGGCTGTCACTCCATTAACTTTTGTGTCCATCTGTTATCATTTTTTCAAGCAACATATCAGGTCTCCATTTGGTTTATTTTATCTTCTGAATGATGTCCTGAACTTTGATTATCTGCACCTAATTTATTCCGAATGGCTATGTATCTCTGAGCTGTGCAGTTTTAGGCATATTCAAGATGTGATCTCACCTATGCCCTATACTGTTGTTGCAAGGCTTCTCTACTTTTATGCTCCACCTCCTTTTCAATAAAAGTCAACACTTCATTTACCTGCTTAACTACTTGCTGTACTTGCATGCTAACATTTGGTGATTCATGTACAAGGACACCCAGATCCTTCTATACCACAACGTTGTATCTATCGCCATTTAAATAATATTCTGCTTTACAGTACTATTCTTCCCACTAAAGTAGACAACTTCAGATTCTCCCACTTAATATTGCATCTGCCAAGTTTTTGCTCACTCACTTAACCTATCTATGTCCCTTTGCACTCTTTGCATCCTCCTCACAACTTGCTTTCCAACCTGTCTTTGTATGGTGAGCAAATTTAGCTGCAATACACTTGGTTCCTTCATCCAAATTATTAATATAGATAATAAATAATGGAGGCTTCAGCACTGATTCCTATGGCACTCCACTCGTTACAGTTTGCCAACCTGAAAATGACCCAATTCTGTATTTCCTGTTAGCTAGACAATCCTCAACACATGCTAAAATCTTGTTCCCAGCACCATATTCTCTTGTGCAGTAATCTTTTATGCGGCACCATATCAAATACCTTTGAAAATCTAAATGCATTATGGCTTGAATTTTTTTCAAAATGTTATCTTGGGCGGGAAAAGCAGAGAGCAGCCCTGACTGAGTCAGCATTTATTGACCATCCCTAAAGGCAATTAAGAGTCAACCACATTCGGTGGATCTGGAGTCACATGTGGACCAGACCAGGTAAGAATGGCAGATTTCCTTCCCTAAAGGACATTAGTGAACTGGATGGCTTTTAATGATAGTAAACAATGGTTTCCTGGTCGTCCTTAGACTTTAATTCCAGATTTTTATTGAATTTCAATTTCACCATCTGCCATGGTTGGATTCTGACTTGGGTTCCCAGAGACCCTGAGTCTCTGGTGTCCAACGGCAATCCTGTTATGCCACTGCCTCCCCCTCAAACACTTCGTCAAAAAAAGAATAGAAGAGGTTGGGCCCACAACATCATGATGGTAGGGGTTGTACTCAGCTGTATGCCTCTGCGGGTTTAGTTCACCAGGTATGTCATGGGGGACTTGTCATGATTCATGTTGATCTGCCCTCATGCTGCCATGAGTGGACAATGAAACAAGGGGGGACTATCAGGTAAATGCCTGATAATCATATTTAAATTAATGCAAATGGGGATTGCGACTTGTAAACTTGGGATTCCTGTTGCGTCATTGGCGGCGTGTAGGACATCCCACTGGCATAAAAGTGTTTTGAGAATCCTGCTCGATTCTCTGCCCCTTCTTCTGTTCCCACCCTTCTGCTCCCTTCGTCAACAGAGGCAGAAAATCCTCCCCATGGGCGGAATGTTCTGCTCCATTGACCAAGTGTGGTGGCAGGCAGGATTAGAGGCTGGTTTCCCGCTGATCACCAGGTTGTGTTCTTACGCTTAATCTGCTGCTTGAAACCTCATTAATTATGCATAGGTGAGCTGCTCACTGAATCACATGGCGGGGTGGATACTGATTCGTCTCCCTGCTGTCACCAAAGAGCTCAAGGTCCTGGTGCCATATTTAAATGACACCCGAACACACACATTACTTTCTGTCACCCGGCTGTAAGATGGCCCTAAAGAACCAGAAGAGTGTGTCAAGGTTTATCCATGGCTCCCTGGAGGCTTTAATTAGACATGTTCACCAACACTGGCAGGGATGGATCCAGAAGATCCATCAACCTCATCTTGTCAGCCTGGGAAGTGGTCACAAAAGAAATCAGCTCTGTGAGCAACGACCAGGCAATGCATCCAATGAAGGAAGAGAGTGAATGATCTCATCTGTAACACAGGCATAAGTCAATCTTCATCTCAGTCCAAACTCTCACTCTCATAATGGTATCATGCACTCAAAGCATCACACAGCCCAGGAATCAGACACAATATTAATGGGGGTGATATCCGAATTGAAAGCCTATTCACCAGCATGCCATCTATTATCTTGTACAAATAACATTTTCAGCCCATACTGGGAGTGGTCTCAGCACACACAGTAGTCATGCATGCTTCCAAACCTCTGCTCCATTCCTTCTCATCACATCCTATCCTTTTGTCCTCGTGCAGGCCAACCTTGCCCACAACAAGAGGGAGAGATCCCAGACTGGAAAAGGAATGGCCAATATCCAGGACCTTTCCAAATTCGAAGAGGATGCTGCCAAGTTGGCAGGGGAGGATAGAGATCCCTCCTGTGGTGAAGGCAATACTGGCCTCTCCCAGCAAGCCAGGATAGGCAATATAAGTCCCAGCCCTCAAGCCACCTCTGAGGAAGCTGCTGAGCAGCCATTTGAAGATAACCTGTCACAGTGTTCACCTGCATCCTCCACCAATGCAGAGACACATAGTTCTAGATTAGACTCAGGGTCACATTCTGGGGAATACCCCACTGACATGTCCCAACAGCGATCGAGGGCAGTGACAACCCAGATCTCTGGCACTTGAAGGACTACTGGAGTGCAGCCACCCACTGAGTCTAAGTCAGATGAAGAAACTCTGGAAGCAGCAGTTGCAAACATGCCAGAGATGCAAAGACAGGCGGTGGAACATCAGGCAGAATTACGAGAGGCAGTCAACAGATTAGAGTGAAGGATGGACCAATGCGTCCGTGTTGTGTCTGTTGCCATGAATTTGACATGCAAGCACCTCAGATCTCCATGGGATAGGTGGCATCCACCTTTGAGATCTTGGCCCAACAGGTTCTGCCGGACTTACGTTCAGAGCTTCACTCCATCACTATAGGCATTGGTGGATCCATCGGTTGCTAGGCAAGAGGGGAGTGGGGCACCTGGACCTCCCTCAAGATGCCCCTTCTCCACAAGGAGTCAGGCAGGGGCCCTCAGGCACCCAAAAGGTGGAGGACCAGTAGTTGTACGCCTGGGCCATCCACTCAGGTGAACCTGCGAATGTTCAGCCAATCCCAATTCCACCTTCCTGTGGCCCCATCACTTCCGGCTGCTCAGGCCAAGAAGAGTGCATCTGCCTTAAAGCAGGAGACCCTAAGCAGGCCAGGGCTCTCTTGGCTTTAGCCCTCCAGAAGACACCCACCTAACTCATCAAAGACATCAGGTGAAGCAGTGAATAGGCTGTCTCCATCTTTGCTGCTGATGTTGGGGATCCACCAAGATGTAGTGATAGGGTTTGAAAGATTAAAAAACCTTGACATCACTTTTGGATCACGAGTGTTTACTCAATCAGACACATTTGTAAATACATTTGCTGTTCAAAACAATAGTCTCATCATCTGAATGCTTTGTGCATATGCATCTATGTGGCCTCTTATTTATTACAAGGCCGACCCAAGCTCCCACTCTGTGATTGCTTCCCTTTGTGAGCCTCATGTTCAACTGAAGTCCAGCTTGATGTCAGAGAGATGTGTCAGCCTCTCTATTGAAAGTGACTCAAATTGCATTAGGAAGTGATATTCATTAAAAGACACCATGGATTTGTGTGTGTTCAATTGCATTAAAGGATTACCACTCATGTTGTCTCAGCATCATTAAAAAGCTGTCTCCTTTGCTTGTGCCAAAGTACAAGATCTGCAGCCATATAAAAGCAAAATACTGTGGATGCTGGAAATCTGAAATATAAACAGAGAATGCTGGAAAAACTCATCAGGTTTGGCAGTATGTGTGGAGAGAGAAACAGAGTTTAACATTTCGAGTCTATGTGACATTTCTATAGAAGATCTTCAGCCTTGATGGTCTCTCCATCCATGTACACATCTTTGTGGTAGCAAGATGTGTGTCATTTAGGAACCCGAACGTATCAAGTCCATTTGACACAGGTTTTGTGCAGGTGTGCTGCCTTTCACTTCCCAAAATGGCTACATACAGATTTGGCTGCCGACCTATCCAAAGATGGGCTTGGTGAAACATGAGGATTGGAGGTCCAAGATCCAATGCTGACCCTTTTCCCGATGCTAGTGGTTGTAAAGGCCTCTCAGATCACTGGCATGCCATTATGAGATATGAGAAATGCGGTTGGGTACTCTTGCCAGTACTTTACTCCTCCTGGTGCCTTGTGGCTATTAGTATGTCATGGGTACATCTTCCATGCCTTGCAGCTTCAATCACATCCTCACATGGAAGTTCCCCATTATCGCACTTTTTAGGTTCCTGCTCTTCCAGTTCTTCATCATTCGAGAAGTTCTCAGCCTCCTCTGTGTCGCCATCTGGCATGATCTCCCCTTTGAAGTGTCAGGTTTTGCACAGGCGTAACTGTGGTGAACCATTGTTGGTTCCCACCAGGTAGTGCTGAGCCAGGGTCTGGCCAGTACTATGAGTCTGTATATATGTTACTGTTGGGGTTAGGGTTGGGCTGTTCTACATGTTACTGTTGGGGTTAGGGTTGGGCTGTTCTACCTGTAATATAGTTCTTATGGTACATCCCAGTCGGGCTCCGCCTCCTGGGAGAGGTATAAAGGTCACTGCTCTGTCTGGGACCCTTTAGTCTGGGATCGTGTATTATATATGGTAGCTCTATTGTTGTAGTCAATAAAAGCCTTTATTTCCCCGAGTACCTCTAGCCTCGTGAGTTATATCGCGCATCAGTAACACACCATGATGATACAGGACATTCTTTCTCGAGAGTACTGCAGAGCCTGTCTGAGTGGACTAAGCATCGGAAGTGCATCTTCAGGATGCCAATGGTCTACTTAATGATGGATCTTGTCAAATGATGCATCATGTAGTATCTTTCTTCCAAGGTACTTTGAGCATGGTATATGGTTGTCAAAAGCCATAATTTCAGCAGGTTCCACTTCGCACTAAGCAGCCAGCCCTGTGAGCATCTTGGAGTGCCTCAGGATAAGACCATAAGACATAGGAGCAGAATTAGGCCACTCGGCCCATTGAGTCTGCTCCACCATTCAATCATGGCTGATATTTTTCTCATCCCCATACTCCTGCCTTTTTCCCATAACCACTGATCCCCTTATTAATCAAGAACCTATCTATCTCTGTCTTAAAGACACTCAATGACCTGGCTTCCACAGCCTTTTGTGACAAAGAGGGTGTATGGGTCATGGGAACTCAAGGGTACCTGGCACAAATGTACATGATCTGCTTCTGATAGTCGTACACCAGCTGAATGTTTAGTGAGTGAAACTTAATGTTAATGAAAAGCAGCAACTGCAGCCATGGAGCTCTCAAAGCCACATGTGTGCAATCAATTGCACTCTGTACTCTAGGGAAGCCAGAGATTGCCACAAAACTCTGGAATCTAACAGCCTGGCTAGCTTCTTCCAATGTGACTTCACATAATGATGAGCCTTACTGTAGATAGCATCCATCATTTCCTTAATACATTTATATGTTGAGGACGGAGGGATATCACAAAGGTCCACTATGGATCCCTGGAACATTCAGCTGACAAAACACTTGAATATGATGATGATCTTCAGGGGCACTAGTAGGGGATGTCCTCTCTGTCCAAGTAATGTTAGCTCCTCCTGCAGAATGTGGCAGATATGACCCACTACATCTCTTGACAAGCATAGTTATACACAGCATTGTTCTTGCTCATCTCCAGATCGGAACAGCATCTTCAGTAGACCCTTGGTTGTACAAGTTGCCTCTGTGGGATAGCTTTGATCTTCTGATCCTATGGGTCTTGCTGGGGCTCCCCTGAACCATGGTCCTCAAGTCAAGTCTTTTGTTGAAGCAGTGCTAGGCAGCACTAAGCCTTTCTTCTCCTCCTCAATCAGTTCACTGCCATCAAGAAGGCAGCATTGAGCAGAGGCTCCACTATTCAACCCTCCTTTTCCCTATGGATAGAGAGATCCAACAGATGGAAAACAATGGGCAGCTATAGTGGATCTCGTGGACAGAAAACCACTGTCATACCCTAGAACTGTGTCTGTGCTACTTAACTTTCCCTGATCCAGCATTCCGGCTGAGGTGCAACCTAGCTGACTAAGATGCCACCCGAGCTACTTGACATCTTCACTCCAGAGAGGTCGGAAGGGGCTTGAGTTCATGCAGAATATTTTCAACCTTCCTTAATGTGCTCTTACTATGTCTTACCTGATGTATTGACTATTGGAATGACTGGATGCCCTTTGGTCTGTTAGCCATGCCAATTGCAGAAAGCACCTTAGCTCAAATTGATCAACTTTCACTGTGAACCAATGACTCCTGCAGTCCCACGTTAAAATGTTCTAAATGTCAATGGCTCCACTTGCAACTTCTCAATGAACTCTCCCTGGGTGTTATCAGCTCAGATTCCATTTCCATGTTGTTACTCTAAGCAGTGTGAGGGTACCTCCTGTTAGGGCCCCGAGTCCAGTCGTGGGCTTCTCCTACACTGCCTCAGTCTCCTCCCTTGCAGATTCTTTTTTGGTTTTGATTTTAAACTGCATCATAATTTTGAGGTCTCAAGATGGCAAAGAACAAAGAACAAAGTACAGCACAGGAATAGGCCCTTCAGCCCTCCAAGCCTGTGCCAATCATGACTCAACTACTGCAGTACTGCATTTTTACTTTAAGACCAGCTTTGACCCTCCCTCTGTCAGAGTTTGGGCCCCCAGTCTTCCTGGAGCCTCACAATGTGCAGGTAGAACTCCCTATATTGATTCTCTAGTCCCCTTCAGTATCCGTGAATCCCATTGTCATTATTGTGAACCCTCCCTGCTGAACACATCACTGTTGATATCCCCAATGCTCAATGTAGACTTCACCCCTCTCCATCTTGAGGCTGCGTGCATGGTTACATACAGCGGTGACTGTTTCCCTCAACTTTGGAGAGTTTTGAGTACCCTCCCACCCCACCCCACCTTTCATTAGGTTTTCCCCATTTACAGGATGTAGATGCCTCTCTTGACTATGACCATCCCACCTGCAACCCAGTGTCGAAACTGACACTCCCATCACCACTGACTGTAAGGCAAAGACCATGCCTTTTGTACTCTAGAGTTTGCATCCATCCCCTCCCCTTCATGCAAATCTAATCCCATCTATCCCATTTTGTGTCTGTGTTCTACTGTTCCATGTCAAGCTCCAGTTTGCCCATACCCAATTTCCTTCTACCTACCATTGATTTTCCCCCTTCCAAACTACCAAACCCCCTTCACCCTCGTGTCTCTGTCATCTCCCCATCCTGGTTGCCATGCCAGTCTCTGTTTTAGAATGCAGCCCTGCCAGAGACTCACAGCACACAATGCAGTCCTGCCGGAACCAAAAGAGAAAATGCTGGAAAATCTCAGCAGGTCTGGCAGCATCTGTAAGGAGAGAAAAGAGCTGACATTTCAAGCCCAGATGACCCTTTGTCAGAGCTTTTCTCTCCTTACAGATGCTGCCAGACCTGCTGAGATTTTCCAGCAGTTTCTCTTTTGGTTTCAGATTCCAGCATCTGCAATAATTTTATCCGCTGTCCTGCCGGAGTAGCCTCGGTAAGTAAACCAGCTCAACATTGGAGGCAGCCTCGGTGAGTAAGTCAGCTCAACATCAAAGGCAGCCACGAATAACAGTCCAACTCAACACCCGAGGCAGTCACGGTGAGCAGCCCAACCATAGACCCTCACCAGCGTGGACTAACACTGACACGGCTGAGGAGCCAGAGCAGTTGCTGGTAGGCGTTGAATGTTGCACTCACCTCAAATTCACAAGCGAAGTGAGGGTGGGCGGCTGCACACCACATATATCTGGTTGTGATTTAAACTGGTCCAATATCACACAGGCATGGCAAATAATTGGGAGGAGGAAAATGATTCCGGTGAGTTGCATTTTTAATGGGTGTTCACGACATGGTAATTAATGCGTGCAAATGGCATTCCTGACATGGATCGACAGGAAAGCTGCCCGCTTCATACTGCCATGAAATTGGTGAGGGGAAAATTCTGACTTTTCTTTGCTAGAAGGAATCTGGTCTCTCTCTCTGAATGTTCCACTCCACCCACCATGAAACCTGCCTCTGGTGGGATCAGAAAATGTCATCCTGCATCTACTTGTTTCCCTTTACCCACCATGTTTGTTATCTCTTCAAATAGATTTGTCAAATACAATTTCCATTTCGTAAAAACATGTTGATTCTGCTTAATTGTGTTATGATTTTCTAAACGTCCTGCTACTAATTCCTGATAAATTGATTCCATCTTTTTCCAGCGACAGGTGTTAGGTTAACTGTAGCCGATTGAAACCTATAGTTTCCTGTTTTTATTTCCATCTTCTTTAATAGTGGTGTTACATTTACAGCTTTTCAACCTGGGACCTTTTCGTAATCTGGGGAATTTTGGAAGATTACAAGCATTGTATCCACTATCTGTGCAGCCACTTCTTTTCAGATCCTAGGATGCAGGTTATCAGGTCCAGGGCATTGCAACCTCCATGCACACCGCCCTTCATTTTTGCCTTTAAAATTTCTGCTGCTTTGAGATCTTTTTATTGACTTCCACTGAGAATAAAGATTTAAAAACTACTTATTCAAAATCCCTGCCATTTCCCTGATTTCTATGATTTTGAAGAGAATAAATGAGCAATTTAAGTGCTCATGAGTGTAAATGGCGCCACTTTTTACAAATTCTTAAAGGCAAGTTAATAACATGGCCAAAATGCATTGATGTCACTCAGGTTTATAAATTGAACAATAGAATATAAAAGCAAAGACAGCCTGCTAAAATTTCATAAATTACTGATTAGGCCACAGATAGAGTATTGTGGACAATCCAGGAAAACACAGCCCACTTGATTAGCACCCCATTCACCACCTTAAACATTCACTCCCACCATCACCAACGCACAGTGGCAGCGGTACGCACCATCTACAAGATGCACTGCAGAAACTCAGCAGAGCTCCTTTGACAGCACCTTCCAAACACGTGACCCTCTATCATTTAGAAGGACAAGGGCAGCAGATGCATGGGAACACTACACCCTACAGGTTCTCCTCCAAGCCACACATCATCCTGACTTAGAACCATATCGCCATTCCCTCACTGTCACTGGGTTACAATCCTGGAACTCCCTCCCCAACAGCACCGTGGTTATATTTATGCCACATGAACTGCAAAGCTTTACGAAGGTGGCTCACCACCATTTCTCAAGTGCAATTAGGAACTGGTGATAAATGCTAGCCTAGCCACCAAGCCCACATCCTGTGATAGAATAACATAATTCTGGCACCACATTTAAGATGCAATGGCCTTAGAAAGGATACCGGGGAGGTTTAACAGGATGTTACCAGGGATTTCAGTTATAAGGGGATGTTGAAAAAGTTAAGACTGTTCTCATTAAAACAAAGAATGTTAAGATCCGACCTAATAGATGTTTAAGTTAATGAAAGGTTTTGATAGAGTAGATAGAGAAAAACTATTCCATCTGGCAAGTGGGTCAATATCAGAGACAAAATGCTGTGGTGTGGGACCAACGATGACTACATTTTCAAAGAGTCAGCTCAGGCCAAACATGATAGGCTGAAGGTCCTCCTTCCCTGAAGCAAATTTCTATGATTTGGAACTGAGAGTTTCTAACTATCAGGAAAGACTCAAAAGGCTAGGGCTATTCTTTCTAAGACAAAGAGAAGTTTAAGAGGTGATGTGACAACAGTTGTATAGCTAAGTCTGTAGAGAGGACTTTAAACTAATTATTGGGGCAGGGGGAGGTTCGGGTGAGCGGAGCTTTAGGAAGTCAAAGTGACATTATGGGTAATGATAACTATAGAAACATAGAAATTAGGAGCAGGAGTGGGTCATTCAGCCCTTCAAGCCTGCTCCGCCATTCAATACGATCATGGCTGATCTTCTATCTCACCGCCACACTCCTGTGCTCTCCCCATACCCCATGATGCTTTTAGAGTCCAGAATGGGGAGCGACAGTGCATTCTAACAGATCAGTGCACTTGCCAATAGAGTCATAATAGGGAAACATGGTAAAACAACATAATTAAAGGCTCTCCATCTTAGTACAAGCAGCATTTGTGACAGGATAGATTAATTGATGGTGCAAATATAAATAAACGGGTATGATCTGATAACCATTAGCTAATTAGCTTCCAAATCAATATCCTATCTCAGAGTGATGGGATATTAATGAGAGCCTGTGATTCCTCACAACGACGGGATATATTTCCCTATCCCTGGTTTAGGAGTGTTTATCACACACCAGCTGAGATCAAAGCTGGGACCTAGTTTTCTGCTTTGTACCTTTTACCAACTGGCTATTCAGCAGCTGCAGACCAGATCAAGATGTAATAAGAAGGCTTTCGACAGATGGTGCCAGTTAGTTTAAAAATAGAAAATTAATGAGGATCTCGAAAGAATTCTTACTTATTTCTAAAGATTTTTTTTGCCAGAAAACAGACCCAGAGTTTTGCTGAAGCGTTTTTTGGATGCTAGTGAAGAGATGTTAATGATTGTCAGATGCCTTAAAACTCCCAAGTGTGTCTGAACTGAAAGCAGACTAACTTCTCTGTTATCCTTTTCCAGCGGTTCAGGTTAATGTTCTAGATATGGAGACAGTGAGTGAATGGGCAAAGTTCACCGTGAATATCGTGTCAGTCTATCGAAGCAGAGATGAGAAGATTAAACGGGCAGACCAGTTCCTGTGGATTAATATGAAAGACTTGGCATGCAAGTGCCCAAAGATCCAAATGACCAAAAAGTATCTAGTGATGGGGAACACTGACAGCGTGTCCGAGAGGCTCGGAGGCCTTGTGGCTGATAAGAACAGCCTTGTCATTCAGTGGCGGGATGTGTGGACAAGAAGACTTCGGAAATTCCAACGCAAAGAGAAAAAAGGGAAATGTGGGAAAGCCTGATTGACTCATTCAGAAAAAAAAAACTCTGTGAGAAGCATCATGGGCCACAATGTAAATACACTTTGGGTTCAAAATATTTACCTTTCAGAACAGGCTGAAGGGCGTTAGACTATAAGGAGGGAATTAGAGGCAGGAAACAACATGATATTCAGCTTAACACATTACACAAGTTGTTGGCTGAATATGCTTTTCAGATTGCTTAATCCTTTTCTAAATGTGGTCATGAGTCTCTTTCTCTGGGGTGAAGGTCAGGCCGCTACAGAAGCTTTGTTGGCTGATCACAGAGCCCGGTTAGTATCTGACAGAAGGACATATTCACCATGTCCTACCCATTGGTTGGCTGGCTATCCCCATTAAAGTCCGCCATACCTCTGTTTTTGCCTGTTATGACTAACATATGAGACAAAATGTGGTGGTCTATGTAAGCCTGACAGCTGTGCTGAACACAGAGTGTAAATATGGACAGGTTCCAGGACTTTTATAAGCAGACAAAGCATTTGGCATGCAGCAAGTTATCTGTTAACATTGTGTATTTCGAACTGTGATTTGAAAATATCCAATTTCAATTAGATTTTACAAAGCACGTTAGTATTGTAAAACTTTCTGTCTGACACGCAACCCTTCAGCCTAATGAAACATTTCCTTTTCAATACTCCCTTGATCACCTTGCCAGAGAAGCTGTAATATCAGTCTTCAAGATACTGTACCCTCCAATATGTGTTTCACACATTCAAAATACTATACCATCCAATATACCGTCCTCATCCTTCAAATACTGTACCATCCAGTGTACCCTCCTCAACCTCCTATATACCATACCCTCCAATGTACCCACCTCACTCTCCAATGCACCACACCTTCCAATATACATTCCTCACCATCCAAATACTGGACCATCCAATATTGCCTCCTCACCGTCCAATATACTTTGCCATCCAATATACCTTCCTCAGCCTCCTATATACTGCACCATCTAATCTGCCCTCCTTATTCTCCAATACACCACACCCTCCAATATATCCTCCTCACTCTCCATTACACCGTACCCTCCAATGTAGCTTCCTTACTCTCCAGTACACCATACTCTCCAATATACCTCCCTCACCTTTCAATTTACTGTACCTTCTGCTATACCATACCCTCAAATATATCAAACCCTTTGATATACCTTCTCATCCTCTATTAGGGCGGCACGGTAGCACAGTGGTTAGCACTGCTGCTTCACAGCTCCAGGGTCCTGGGTTCGATTCCTGGCTCGCGTCACTGTCTGTGTGGAGTTTGCACATTCTCCTCGTGTCTGCGTGGGTTTCCTCCGGGTGCTCCGGTTTCCTCCCACAGTCCAAAGATGTGCGGGTTAGGTTGATTGGCCAGGTTAAAAATTGCCCCTTAGAGTCCTGGGATGTGTAGGTTAGAGGGATTAGCGGGTAAATATGTGGGGGTAGGGCCTGGGTGGGATTGTGGTCGGTGCAGACTCGATGGGCCGAATGGCCTCCTTCTGCACTGTAGGGTTTCTATGTTATTATACTACACCCTCCAATTTATCTTTCTCACTCTTCAGTGCACTGAACCCACTGATTCTTAGCATTTTCTGATATACTACACCTTGATATATGGCACCCTCTGATGAAGAAGTCAGCTTTGCCTCAGTAGTAACATTCCCATCTCTGTGAAAGTTGCTGGTTCCAGTCCACGTCAGAGAGTTGAGCACAGAATCTGATTTCACACCCCAGCGCCAAGGTCCTTTTTGCCCTCTTAGATGGATGTAAAAACACCCATGGCACTATTCGCAGAAGAGCTGACATGCTGGCCAACTTTGAGTGTTCAACAGATATCACTAAATCTGATTATTGGGAATTTATCTCATTACTGTTTGTGAGAGCTTTGGGCAAATTTATTACCATCCTTTCCTATTTATATCTACAACCTTGGTGAAAAAAATGAGAGGCACGATGAAGGATATTCTAAAGGGAGTGTAGGAGCAGGAGGATCCGGGATGGTGATATATGTGGACAAATCGTTGAAGGTGGCAGGACAGGTTGAGAAAGTGGTTAATAAAGCATATGCAATTCGAGGCTTTATAAATAGAATGCAAAAGAAAGAAAGTTATGATAAAACTATAGACGATACTGTTTTGACCCCAGCTGAAGTAATGTGTCAAATTCTGTTCACCACACTTTAGGAAAGATGTGAGGGCATTAAAGTGGGTGCAGAAAATATTCATGAGAATGGTTCCAGGGATGAGGAACGTCAGTTGCGTGAATAGATTGGAGAAGCTGGAGTTGTTTTCCTGAGAGAAGAGAAAATTAAGGGGAGATTTCAAAACCATGAAGGGGGCTAGACAGAGTAGATAGGGAGAAACTGTTCCCATTGGTAGAATGATGGAGAACCAGAGGACACTGATTTAAGATGATTGGTAAAAGAAGCAATGGCAACATGAGGAAAAACTCTAACCCAGTGAATTATTAGGATGTGAAATGCATAGCCTAAGAGTGTGACGGAGGCAGAATCAATTGTGGTTTTTAAAAGGGAATTGGATAGTTTTATGAAGAAAATAAATTTGCAGGACTATGGGGAAAAGGCAGGGGAGTGGAAGCTAACTGTGTTGAACTTAAGAGAGCTGACATGCACATGACGGGACATTGCTTCTCTATTATAACATTCAATGTTTCAATGACTATAACTTGGTTAAATTACTGTGATCTACATCACCATGAAGGACAAGAGGAGCAAAATTGTGAAAACTCTATAATCTCCAAGCTTTCGCATCTCACACATCACCCTGATTTGGATATATATTGCCATTACTCCACAGACTAGGATATGAACAGAGGTGAGGTACATAGGCAGTAAAGTGGCAAAGTTCCAAATTTCCCCACATGTAGAATTTTAAATGGAGTTTTCTATTGGAAATTAGCCTGAATGACAGAGGTTGCTTCCAGTTGGGCTGGAAGCACTTTGGAGAAGGATGCAGCCTGCACGTTCAATTAATGATCCAGGAGGGGGAATGACCCAGTCACTGATCCCAAGGGTTGTTGTCTGGCTCCTGCTCTTCCTGGCCCACAAGCAGTACTGTGAAGGTACTTACCTTCTTGAAGCTGTTCTTGTCTGGTGGTCCATGGCCTTGGATGCAGATTAGATCAGAGGCTGCAAGCTCATTTAAATATTTAAACTTCCAATAGGCCTCCTTGGAGTGGATTGGCTGCCTGTCCCTTGTCCCGCCTCCATTAAAACTGGAGGTCGGCAGGCTGGGTCATGTTTCAGACTTTTAACATTTTAACAACGCACCAGAAAATAACCCACTCAGTTTTCATAGAATCCCTACTGTGCAGAAGGAGGCCATTTGGTCCATCAAGTTTGCACTGACCACAATCCCACCCAGGCCCTATTTGCGTAACCCACATATTTACCCTGCTAATCCCCCTGATACTACGGTCAATTTAGCGTGGCCATTCAACATAACCTGCACATCTTTGGACTGTGGGAGGAAACCGGCGCAGACGCAGGGAGAATCTGCAAACTCCACACAGACAGTAACCCGAGGCCAGAATTGAACCCGGGTCCCTGGTGCTGTGAGGCAGCAATGCTAACCACTGTGCCACTGTGCTGCCCCTTGTGTGTTAAAATTCAGCCCATTTCTTTGAGGCCAATGTCCTGGAATTCTTCACCTATTACTATTGTGAAAAAACTATCAGCACACAGACTGTAGTGGTTCCAGGAGACAGGCACAACTATCACCTCTTCAGGACAAGTTGGGCAGGGCAATGGATTGATGTCTGCAACTGTGAACACCCTCTGACATTCACATTTTCCAACAACATGTCATACTCCCTGATAAAACCTATGGAAGTTCCCAGTACACTCTTCCAACACTGATAATTATACACGCATAAATTGCCAGAACTCTAATAAAGCACACTGGTTATAACAATACCCCAACTGTAAAACTATTTTCTACATATCTCAAAGGTATAGGTTCTGGCCAATGGAAATAGAAAGCCTATACCGCCATTCAGGATATTCCATAACCCTTCACAGCCAATGGAGTACTTTCAAAGAGTAGTTAGTGTCTGTTGTAGTGTAGGAAATGCAGCTGCCAGTTTGCACACAGCTAGCTCCCACAAACAAGAATGAAATAATAATCTGATAAACACTTTTAAATATTGGCATAGTTATAAAGATCTTCCTTGGTGTTCTTGAAAAAAAAGTAGTGGAATCTTTCATGCCTACCTGGGAACGTAAGCTAGGCCTCAGTTTAACGTCTCATCCAAAGGACAACATAGGTGACTGTCCAGCGCTCCCCAGTACAGCACTGGAATCTCAACCCAGCAATATGTGCTCAAGTTTTGGAGTCCTATTTGAAACCACAACCTATTGATTTGCAGGGCTACCAATTGAGCTGTGGCTGGCACTGTGAAGGGGTGATGTAAACCCCCCCCCCCCCCCCCATTCTCCAAATTTTTCCATTCCTGTTCCCAAGCAATAAGTTTAAGAATTTTTCCAAGACATTCCCAATTCTTTAAAACTTGTTTGCAACAGGCTGAAAGGTTGTGTCACAGAGAGGGTTCACTATACGTCCTGCACATTTGAGGCCTTCACACAGATTAAGTGGTAAGTCCTCATTGTTAGCGTCACTGTCATATCCTAACGTGCCAAAGGTTGGCAAGGGAAATAGTTACTCACATGCTAAAGATCAACTAAGATATTAATGTTGTACCAATTTTACTCATAAAGGAAAACAAAATCTGGAATAACATAAACTGGATCTGGTTGTGTTCTTTGTTCCTTGTGGCTGATTGCTGGTGGCATAGTCTAGCTGTGATATACCACAGTCTAACAACAAATACAAACGCAGTATCATGTGGAGAGCGCTCAGACATATTGTACTGTAACAGGTGCAAAGTGTTACAAAGGGAAGAGAATGTTCAAACTTCAGATGCTGTTCTCATGGTTCATTATATTATTGTTTAATAAGTCTATTGTAACTCTGTTAAAAAGTTTCTGCTTTATGGTTTGGTGCAGTCAAGGGCACACCACTGAGGTCAGGATTGAAACTTCCAAGAGGGCCTTTTGGCTAAGATCACATGTGAAATCAAGCCCAACATGGGGTCAGCTTGGATCTTGTTCATCTCTTTCATGGGGACCTTGATTTGGATTCAACTGGAATTTGAATTTGGTTTTTGGAGCAAACAAGGAATGAATTTGAGTTTGCCTGATCCATTCTGAGCATTGGCTTTGTAATTTTAAGAATGGAGTAATTTTTTTAATAAATAGGGCAAGTATAGAGGGAGCTTTAATCTGTATCTTACCCTGTACCAGCCCTGGGTGTGGTTCCTGGGGCAGTGTAGAGGAAGTTTTATTTGGTACCATATCTATGCTGTACCTTCCCTGAGAATGTTTGATGGGAACAGTATAGAAGGAGCTTAACTTTCGATCCAACCCATGCTATACTTCCCTGGGAGGTTTTGATGGGGACAGTGTAGATGGAGCTTCACTCTGTTTCGAACCCCTGCTGTACTCTCTGAGAGTATTTAATGGGAACAGAGTAGAGAGAACTTTACTCTGTATCAAACCTGTTCTGTACCTAACCTGGGAGCTGGTGAATGGTGGTTATCTACCTAGTTGATTCCAGATGATTGAAGAGGACAACATGTGGTTTTGACAGCTCAGTACCAATCTTCTTTCATTCTGTCCATACCCCTCATGCTTTGGAAAACCTCTGTCAAATCCTCTCTCAACCTCCTTGAAGGAAAACTGGCTGACTTCTCCAATTTACCCACATAACTAAAGCCTCTCATCACTGGAAACATTCTCATAAATCTTTTCTGTACCTTTTCTAATGCCTTCATATCTTTCCTATAGTGTAACAACGGGCTAAATCTTCCAAGGCGTGGCAATCACTGTCGGATTACCAGTAGGTAGATAACCACTTCTATATTTTACACCAAGATGGATCTCTGCATTATAGTCTGGGCTTCCAAACTGAGCCTCTTCAGAAATGTGGACCATACCTGTTTTGGGATTCCTCCTTCATAGGACAGGATTATCGAGGAAAGCCAAGTCTACTGCTCCTACTGCTAGTGCCCCCTTTTTACAGCACTAGCTGCAATATTTTGGTAATCCTCATTCATAAATACAGTGAAAAGATTTGGGATATTTAAATAGTTTTTCATAAGACTATGAGAAATATGAACAGGAGTAAGCCATTTGGCCCCGCTAGTCTGCTCCGCCATTCAGTCATGGCTGATCTGACATTCCTCATGTCCACTTTCTTGCCCTTTCCCCGCAACCGTTGATTCCCTTAATGATCAAAAATCTATCCATCTCAGCCTTAAACATACACAAGGACTCTGCCCCCACAGCGCTCTGCGTACAGGAGTACACAGTGCAGTGGGAGGTTGTCACCCTCTCCTGCCCGGCCGATTGCCGTCTTGGCGATCCCTGCTGCAGAATATATCGCTCCCCATGCACCGCCTCCCCTTCAGGCCCTGCACCCTTCAGGTGTTGCTCTTCCCTTAAGCCTCGCCCCTCGCCTTAGACCCCACCCCTTGGCACTGCTAGGTGCCTAGTGGGCAGTGTCAGGATGCCCAGTGGGCACTGTCAGGGTCCCACACTGGCAGTGCCAGGCTGGCACTGCCCACCCCTGCCGCCATCCACCCAGGTGGGCTTCAAAGGCTTCTAGACCCACCGGCGAGGCAAATACGTCTGGCCCACATTGGTGGGGGATCCATACGTGATCCTCGCCGGTGAGGACCTCCACCATCAACACCGTTAAGGCAAGTGAGCCCGGATGATTGCGTCCCGGGCTCATTAATAATATTAAAATTAGGTTTTGAATGACCTAGGAACGAGACTGAGTGTGCCGGCAGAACAGGGCTGGTAATATCGTGTTATGAGCCGGTAAGATCGCCCCCTGCATGTTTTAAGGAGATCACCTCTCATTCTTTTAAATTCTAATGAGTAGACTCCCAACCTGTTTAAACCTTTTCTCATGAGACAATCCCTACATACTGGGGATCATCCTAGTGAACCTTCTCTAAACTGCCTCCAATGAAATTACTGGTGGAATTTCCCCCAAATACTTCTAAGTGTCATAATGGTGAGACAATGGGAATCCTCTGCGCCGGTCTTTCCAGTGCACTCCACATCGCAATCTTTCAACTCTTAGTGCAGTGAAAGAGCCTCCATGTGAATCACGCCATCATGGATGCACCAGGTGCGAGACTTGCCAAAGTGGCCGCAGTTGTGCACCGTTAAGCAGTGGGAGCTGCACTTAAACGATAATGATGCACTCACAGTCACTCACACTAAGAGGATAGCACCTCATAGATTTGCTCCATGATTTACACTTGTGGAGCTAGGATGGCTACTTAACACCATAGAGGAGAGAAGGGCCATTTTCTTCCCCAGAGATGGTCAGCGGCTCAGGGGTCGGGCTGGCAATGTGGCCTGGGAAGCATTGGTAAGGGTTGTCAGTGCACACGTACTGGCACAGAGGATCAGTGGCCAGTGCAGAAAGAAAATGAACAGCCTCGTTCAGGCAGCAAGGGTGAGTGTGCATCCCATTCTGCCATGAGTCCCATCCATCGTGACTGGAATGTCCACATTGATCCACTCCCTGACACCCTGCCACCTTCCAGCCTTCAAGGCTTTCAATCCCCCATTCTATCCCAGCAGGAGAAGATGGCCCATAATCGCTGGAAGCAGAAGACCAAAGGTGTGGTCCATGAGCTGTGAATCCTCACCGCGTTCGAGGAGCGAGCTATGGAACTGTCGGGGGGGTCCGAGGATAGAGCTGTGATTGACAGTCAAGTCAAGGTGCACCACAGAAATGATGAACCACAAGACCTTCATTAATATGATCTATCTGAAGTAAGTTGCAATCTGCCCAGGTACTTGTTCCTTGCTTGCACTGAACCATGTATCTTGTTTTGCAGGAGATGACCCTGATGAGGCCAGGCCATCAGGAGTCGGCACCTCCCCTGCGGTCCCTGTCGATAGCTTGGAGGAAAGGTCCAAGGAAATGCTGGAGGAAAGCTCCCGAGAAAAGCACCTGCCAAGCTCCCTTGATTGAAGTGACAGTTGGCAGACCTGGTTCTTGTCACTGTTAGTGGGGCCTGGGATGGAAAGTCAGCAATCAGCCACAGAGCCTGTTCAGCAGATAGATGTCAGGGTAACCATAACGGCATTAGTGGGGTTGGGACTCTCCCTCATATGCAAACCCTTGGGGGTTGTTCAGCGACCAGGGGAATGTGCGCAACATTAGCCCCAAGCCAGCAGTGACCCCCAACATGAGGGCCTCTCATGGTCCCATGAGGACTGTTGCAGAACGTGCAGGCCCCCCCCCCCCCCCCCCCCACCGAATGGCCTGTCCTGTCTGGTACCAACCTCTCAGTTGGCCCCTCCCCTCTGGCCCTGCCCCTTGGCAGTGCCCGGTGGGCACCCCCTGCCCCGACCTCCCACGGGGGCCTCAATGGCCTCCGGTTCTATTGGCAAGGCCATCGCAACAGGTCCCCATTGATGGGGACAATATGTGATCCTCGCCGGAGAGGACCTTCCCTGGTGAGGCCACGGAGGCAAGTGAGCCTGGACGATTGCATCCCGGGCTCACTAATAATATTTAAATCACATTTAAATGCGATTTAAATATTGAGATCAGCCTTGCGCCTGAGGCTGACTTCACCGGATATCTGGTGTCAGATTGCGAGAAAAGAGAAATCTGGCGCGAACCTGATTTCTCAGCTCTCTCGTGACCTTTACCAGCTCGCCCCGTCCAACGGCTGGTAGGCTGCAATGGTAAGATTGCCCCTATGAATCTGCCCTGGCTGAAGGGTGGTGCTAGATTCTGAGCACGAGGATGACATCCACTGAGAGGCATCAGGGGCAAATATTCTTCAGTCTATCCGATCAGCACAGTCTGACCTCCTTTGCCCTCACTTCCCAATAAAGATATTCCTTCAGATCTCAAGCCACCCCTTCATATTGATTTATTCTAGAAAAAATACAATTTGAGATACAGGATATGAGTAATTTGAGGCATTATATGGTAAGGTTGCGTGCTTGAGAGGAACTGGCAACCTTTGAGTCCCAAGGCATTCCACACTGGGGGTTTTCATTGCCTCATATCTGGATCTGTTGTAGACTCACTGAGAGAGATTGATCAGTGTGATTGGTCAATAACTCCATTATCGTTGTTGTATCATTTGACCATCTCCCAGAATGATTGAAGGTGAACTCGAAGTTCTTGCTCTGTTTTCATGCAGCAATTCAGATGTCTCTACCACATGATAATGCATCAACTCTTCACCCAATATAACATTGTCTAATACTGATTAACTAAAGTCAAATATGTTAGTACCAAATAAGAAAATCTTAATAAAGGACAAGGTGTATTTTGCTTTAATAATGGCCAAATTCTGTACTCTTTCCGAAGATTATGCTTCCCGTTGATAGTTAAACATGTTTTTCTACATCCTATTTCAGTGTCTCTTCAATGTGCCACATGAAGGGCAGGGTGAAGCCAAGATTCAAAAGAATAATTTAACTTCCAAAATAGGATGGGTTTAGGTTGGATGGGATATTAAAATTTTTTAAATCTCAAACACACCCATTTCCAAGTTTAAAGGAGGTGAGACAAGGCTTTATATTCATAGTCAGAAGTCTCACAACACCAGGTTAAAATCCAACAAGTTTATTTGGAATCATGAGCTTTCGGAGCGCTGATCCTTCAAGTGAGTGATGGACTCTCACTCACCTCATGAAGGAGCAGCGCTCTGAAAGCTTGTGATTCCAAATAAACCTGTTGGATTTTAACCTGGTGTTGTGAGACTTCTTACTGTGCCCACCCCAGTCCAACGCCGGCATCTCCACATCATTTATATTCACAGAAGGTGTATTGGCCATATTTAATGTGGTTACAAGCCTCAGATTTGATCTTTCTTCTCAGGTTAACCCTGGCTGGCCAGGTTTCTTAGGCCTTGGAAAACCCATCAACTCAAGGGAGGAGAGGACTGTTGTGTGGAGAGGTAATGCATATGGTCCAGGAGGAGAAAGAGTATTTCTCCCCTGGACCCAATGCTAACCTGCTCCTCACTCCAAGACTGGCCCCTAATCCACAGTCACCAATCCACTGCCCCGTGATCGCCAACTCCCCAGCCCCCATTAGTGCCCCTGATCTCTCTCAGAGCCCCTGCAACCATCCCTGATCATCCAAACCACATTTTACCCAAGCTGCACTGCACATTACTTTTAATCCCAGCTGCAGGTTCTCTACCTAGGGCAGCACGGTGGCACAGTGGTTAGCACTGCTGCCACACAGTGCCAGGGACCCGGGTTCAATTCTGGCCTCGGGTCACTGTCTGTTTGGAGTTTGCACATTCTCCCTGTGTCTGCGTGGGTTTCCTGCAGGTGCTCTGGTTTCCTCCCACAGTCCAAAGATGTGTGGGTTAGGTTGATTGGCCATGCTAAATTAACCCTAGTATCGGGGGATTAGCAGGGTAAATATGTGGGGTTACAGGAATAGGATCTGGATGGGATTGTGGTCAGTGCAGACTTGATGGGCTGAATGGCCTCCTTGTGCACTGTAAGGATTCCATTATTCTACCTGTTCCTGGCTTGTCTGCTCTCTGCTGCCCCAGCCTGTCAGTCTGACACCTTGGAGGTAAAACTCCACAATGTGTGTGTGGTGATTGTGCCTTTCAGGGCAACAAAGCAGAAGAAGGTCACCTGGCTTGAGGACCAATTGGGACTGAGAGTGGGTAGCCACCCCGGGGAGTGGTGCTCTCTCTTAGGCAGAAATCAGTCTGAATGCATATAGAAGACATGTAGGGACTGGGGCAGCTAGTGGGCTGTTCCAGGGCAGCTGGGGACCTGTTGGTTTTTCCTTGTTAATAAATACCCTTGTGTTGCTGACGAAGTCTTTCGAGGCATCATTACATTGGCGACAAGGATAAAATGGATTACGATGACAAAGCGAACCTGTGAGTATCCAGTTTAAACTGAAGCCTGAAGAAAAAGGATATTCACCCAAGTGCCTGTTTTTGTGTGAATAAACCCAGTGAGATGTTTAGAGATTGCCAGACCCTGAGGGACAGACACAGAACAAGCATGAATTGGCCGGTACCGTCAGAAAGTTAGAAATACTTGGAAAAAAAGAGAAAATAGCCCTTTGAAACAAGAACAATGACTTTGATTTTTAAAAAAGGTGGAACTTAAGTAAAAAAAAACAAGTTGCTGCAGAGTTTTATAAAAAAGCAAAAAGAAAGGAGAGTGCAGAGAGCAGTGTTTAAAGTAAAAAGGAACAAATATCCAGGGAACTGCAGGATCTGTCACAGAAATGCAGGATGCACCAGATGCACCAAAGAAAGCATTCTTTCTGATTGTATCGCAGCTTGGTTTGGTTCCTGCTCTGCCCAAGACCGCAAAACACTACAAAAGGTCGTGAATGTAACCCAATCCATCACACAAACCAGCCTCCCATCCATTGACTCTGTCTACACTTCCCACTGCCTCGGCAAAGCAGCCAGCATAATTAAGGACCCCACGCACCCCAGACATTCTCTCTTCCATCTTCTTCCATTAGGTAAAAGATACAAGAGTCTGAGTTCACGTGCCAATTGACTCAAGAACAGCTTCTTCCCTGCTGCCATCAGACCTTTGAATGGCAGCAGGGAAGAAGACCTCATATGAAGTTGATCTTTCTTGGATGGCGGGGCAGGCTTGAGGGGCTAGATGGCCTACTCCTGCTCCTATTTCTTATGTTCTTATGTTCTTATGTACACCCTAGCTATGACTGTAACACTACATTCTGCACTCTCTCGTTTCCTTCTCTATGAACAGTATGCTTTATCTGTATATCACGCAAGAAACAATACTTTTCACTGTATGTTAATACATGTGACAATAATAAATCAAATCAAATCAAATCAAACTAAGTGTAGAGGCTGAAACAGACAGGCTCTTGATCACAGCAGAGCCTGTGGGGCGGGGGTGGGGAAAAGAAGCTCCCAGCCTGCTTAAAAGAAAAAGAAGTTAAAATGTTTTGAAAATAACAATCCCAGACAGACAGCGCTGGATCAGCGAGTGAAATCAATAAAGGAAGGAACAGGCACATCAAAAGAAGAAGAAAAAAACTGAATCTCCCGTCAGAAAAAAAAGGAGATTGCTGCGAGAGTTTTTTATTCATAAAAAGATGTTTTGGAGGGTTGAAGAGAAGTTTAAAATTTTTAAAAAGTTTCAAAGGAGGACCTGCCAGTTTTGTGCCAAAATTTCAAAAGCGCGGGAAAATCATAGACGAAGAACCAATGGCTGCTGACAGTTATTTAACAAATTGGCCGTCCTAAAGCGGCCATACATTTAACGTGGCAATACATTTTAATGTGGCAATGTACTTAGAGCAGCAACCACAAGAAGAAACAGGGCAATGGACAGGAAAATTGAAGAATACCCCAGAGAGCGGGCAACTCTCAATAAAGGTCCAAAGTCAACAAAGACCTCAAGGAACAGGGAATGCACGATCTCATCCAGAGGGCACTGAAAGGCACCAGAAGGAGGGCATGAAAGACCCCTAAAGGAGGACAATGACAAAAGACCCCTGAAGGAAGTATTTGAAAGACCCCAAGAGGGCAATGAAAGACTCTAAAAGGACGGTAATGATGGAAGATTCCAGAAGGAGGGCAATGAAAGACACTTAATGACCAAATGAAAGACAATGAGAGAATTGAAGAATGGAAACAAGTCAACACTTCGTCAGAGACAGACTTGACTAACAGTGAAGCAAAAGAATGTTTAACTGAAGTTAAGACAAGCAGAAATCAAGGCTCCCTATTTTGGCACAAGTCCTCAGCTGTTAGTGAGGAGGACTCAGCAGGGTTAACTAGTCAGGGTGTGTCTTTTTTGTTTCCAGTGCTTAGTTTAATGCCACAGGCACATCCATTTTTATTCTTTTATCTGTAGCAGTTTGATACAACTGAGCAGTTTGTGAGGATATGTCAGAGGGCACTTTAGCGTCAACCACATGCTGTGGACATGGAGTCACGTGTAGCCAGACTGGATAAGCAAGGCAGAGTTCATTCCCTTAATGGCGCCAGTTAAACAGATAGACTTTTATAACAATTGGTAGTTTCAAGATCACCATCATTGTGTCTAACTCTTTATTCCAGATTTTAATTAGATTTAAATTACTGAGTTGCCAGGGCAGGATTTGAACTCATGTTGCTGCAGAATTAGTTGAGGTCCCTTGGATTGCAATTACAATAATATTAGCATTATACTAACATGCACAGCTAACTGCAGTGCAGTTCCTGAAGGTGCTGACTCTAACTGGGATATAGTTCCTGAAGGTGCTGACTCTCACTGGGATACAGTTCCTGAAGGTGCTGACTCTCACTGGGATGCAGTTCCTGAAGATGCTGACTCTAACTGGGATACAGTTCCTAAAAGTGCTGACTCTCACTGGAGTACAGTTCCTGAAGGTGCTGACTCTCACTGGGATACAGTTCCTGAAAGTGCTGACTCTCACTGGAGTACAGCTAAGTGAGTGGGCGAGGATTTGGCAGATGGAGTATAACGTTGACAAGTGTGAGGTTATCCACTTTGGAAGGAATAATAGTAAAATGGATTATTAATTAAATGGTGAAAAATTACAATATGCTACTGTGCAGAGGGACCTAGGAGTCCTTGTGCATGAATCGCAAAAACTGAGTTTGCAGGTGCAGCAGGTGATCAAGAAGGCAAATGGAATGTTGGCCTTTATCGCGAAGGGAATGGAGTATAAAAGCAGGGAGGTCATGCTGCAATTGTACAAGGTACTGGTGAGGCTGCGACGAGAGTACTGTGTGCAATTTTGGTCCTCTTATTTACGGAAGGATATATTGGCCTTGGAGGGAGTACAGAGAAGGTTCACCAGATTGATACCGGAGATGAGGGGGTTAGCTTATGAGGAGAGATTGAGTAGATTGGGCCTGTACTCGTTGGAGTTTAGAGGCTGAGGGGAGATCTTATAGAGACACATAAGATAATGAAGGGGCGAGACAGGGTAGAGGCAGAGAGATTCTTTCCACTTAGAAAGGAAACAAGAAATAGAGGATACAGCCTCAAAATAAGAGGGAGTCAGTTTAGAACAGAGTTGAGGAGGAACTTCTCTCAGAGGGTAGTGAATCTCTGGAATTCTCTGCCGATTGAAGCAGTGGAGGCTACCTCGTTAAATATGTTTAAGTCACAGGTAGACAGATTTCTGATCAATAAGGAAATTAAGGGTTATGGGGAGCGGGCAGGTAAGTGGAACTAAACCACTATCAGATCAGCCATGATCTTATTGAATGGCAGGGCAGGCTCAAGGGACTAGATGGTCTACTCCTGCTTCTATTTCGTACGTTCTTATGTTCTTAAAATGCTGACTCTCACTGGAGTACAGTCCCTGAAGGTGTGACTCTCACTGGGCGCAGTTCCTGAAGGTGCTGACCCTCACGTGAGTACAGTTCCTGAAGGTGCTGACTCTCACTGGGATACAGTTCCTGAAGTTGCTGACAGTCACTTGGATACAGTTCCTGAAGTTGCTGACTCTCACTTGGATACAGTTCCTGAAGGTGCTGACTCTCACTGGAGTACAGTTCCTAAAGGTGCTGACTCTCACTGGAGTACAGTTCCTGAAGGTGCTGACTCTCACTGGAGTACAGTCCCTGAAGGTGTAACTCTCACTGGGCGCAGTTCCTGAAGGTGCTGACCCTCACGTGAGTACAGTTCCTGAAGGTGCTGACTCTCACTGGGATACAGTTCCTGAAGGTGCTGACTCTCACGGGAGTACAGTTCCTGAAGGTGCTGACTCTCACTGAAGTACAGTACCTGAAGGTGCTGACTCTCACTTGGATAAAGTTCCTGAAGGTGCTGACTCTTACTGGGATACAGTTCCTGAAGATGCTGACTCTCACTGTGATACAGTTCGTGAAGGTGCTGACTCTCACTGGGCTGCAGTTCCTGAAGCTGCTGACTCTCACTGGAGTACAGTTCCTGAAGGTGCTGACTCTCACTGGGATACAGTTCGTGAAGGTGCTGACTCTCACTGGAGTACAGTTCCTGAAGGTGCTGACTCTCACTGGGATACAGTTCGTGAAGGTGCTGATTCTCACTGGAGTACAGTTCCTGAAGGTGCTGACTCTCACTTGGATATAGTTCCTGAAGGTGCTGACTCTCACTGGAGTACAGTTCCTGAAGGTGCTGACTCTCACTGGAGTACAGTTCCTGAAGGTGCTGACTCTCACTTGGATATAGTTCCAGAAAGTGATGACTCTCACTGGGATGCAGTTCCTGAAGATGCTGACTCTAACTGGGATACAGTTCAGAAAGGTGCTGACTCTCACTGGAGTACAGTTCCTGAAGGTGCTGACTCTCATTTGGATACAGTTCCTGAAGGTGCTGACTCTCACTGGAGTACAGTCCTGAAGGTGCTGACCATTACTGGAGTACAGTTTTGCTGAAGGTCCTGACTCTCACTGGAGTACAGTTCCTAAAGGTGCTGACTCTCATTGGAGTACAGTACCTGAAGATGCTGATTCTCACTGGAGTACAGTTCCTGACGGTGCGGCCCTCACTGGAGTACAGTTCCTGAAGGTGCTGACACTCACTGAAGTACAGTTCCTGAAGGTGCTGACTCTCACTGAGATACAGTTCCTGAAGGTACTGACTCTCACTGGGATACTGTCCCTGAATGTGCTGACTCTCATTAGAGTACAGTACCTGAAGATGCTGATTCTCACTGGAGTACAGTTCCTGAAAGTGCGGACCCTCACTGGAGTACAGTTCCTGAAGGTGCTGACTCTCACTGGAGTACAGTTCCTGAAGGTGCTGACTCACACTGGGATACTGTTCCTGAATGTGCTGACTCTCATTGGAGTACAGTTCCTGAAGATGCTGACTCTCACTGGGATACAGTTCGTGAAGGTGCTGACTCTCGCTGGAGTACAGTTCCTGAAGGTGCTGACCCTCACTGGGCTGCAGTTCCTGAAGCTGCTGACTCTCACTGGAGTACAGTTCCTGAAGGTGCTGACTCTCACTGGGATACAGTTCGTGAAGGTGCGGATTCTAAGTGGAGTACAGTTCCTGAAGATGCTGACTCTCACTTGGATATAGTTCCTGAAGGTGCTGACTCTCACTGGAGTACAGTTCCTGAAGGTGCTGACTCTCACTTGGATATAGTTCCAGAAAGTGATGACTCTCACTGGGATGCAGTTCCTGAAGATGCTGACTCTAACTGGGATGCAGTTCCTGTAGATGCTGACTCTAACTGGGATACAGTTCAGAAAGGTGCTGACTCTCACTGGAGTACAGTCCTGAAGGTGCTGACCATTACTGGAGTACAGTTTTGCTGAAGGTCCTGACTCTCACTGGAGTACAGTTCCTGAAGGTGCTGACACTCACTGAAGTACAGTTCCTGAAGGTGCTGACTCTCACTGAGATACAGTTCCTGAAGGTACTGACTCTCTCTGGGATACTGTTCCTGAATGTGCTGACTCTCATTAGAGTACAGAACCTGAAGATGCTGATTCTCACTGGAGTACAGTTCCTGAAAGTTCGGACCCTCACTGGAGTACAGTTCCTGAAGGTGCTGACTCTCACTGGGATACTGTTCCTGAATGTGCTGACTCTCATTGGAGTACAGTACCTGAAGATGCTGATTCTCACTGGAGTACAGTTCCTGAAGGTGCTGACTCTCACTGGAGTACAGTTTCTGAAGGTGCTGACTCACACTGGGATACTGTTCCTGAATGTGCTGACTCTCATTGGAGTACAGTTCCTGAAGATGCAGACTCTCACTGGGATACAGTTCATGAAGGTGCTGACTCTCGCTGGAGTACAGTTCCTGAAGGTGCCGACCCTCACTGGGCTGCAATTCCTGAAGCTGCTGACTCTCACTGGAGTACAGTTCCTGAAGGTGCTGACCCTCACTGGGCTGCAGTTCCTGAAGCTGCTGACTCTCACTGGAGTACAGTTCCTGAAGGTGCTGACTCTCACTGGGATACAGTTCGTGAAGGTGCGGATTCTAAGTGGAGTACAGTTCCTGAAGGTGCTGACTCTCACTTTGATATAGTTCCTGAAGGTGCAGACTCTCACTGGAGTACAGTTCCTGAAGGTGCTGACTCTCACTTGGATATAGTTCCAGAAAGTGATGACTCTCAGTGGAATGCAGTTCCTGAAGATGCTGACTCTAACTGGGATGCAGTTCCTGAAGATGCTGACTCTAACTGGGATACAGTTCAGAAAGGTGCTGACTCTCACTGGAGTACAGTCCTGAAGGTGCTGACCATTACTGGAGTACAGTTTTGCTGAAGGTGCTGGCACTCACTGAAGTACAGTTCCTGAAGGTGCTGACTCTCACTGAGATACAGTTCCTGAAGGTACTGACTCTCTCTGGGATACTGTTCCTGAATGTGCTGACTCTCATTAGAGTACAGTACCTGAAGATGCTGATTCTCACTGGAGTACAGTTCCTGAAAGTTCGGACCCTCACTGGAGTACAGTTCCTGAAGGTGCTGACTCTCACTGGGATACTGTTCCTGAATGTGCTGACTCTCATTGGAGTACAGTACCAGAAGATGCTGATTCTCACTGCAGTACAGTTCCTGAAGGTGCTGGCACTCACTGGAGTACAGTTCCTGAAGGTGCTGATTCTCACTGGAGTACAGTTCCTGAAGGTGCTGGCACTCACTGGAGTACAGTTCCTGAAGGTGCGGACCCTCACTGGAGTACAGTTCCTGAAGGTGCGGACCCTCACTGGAGTACAGTTCCTGAAGGTGCGGACCCTCACTGGAGTACAGTTCCTAAAGGTGCTGACTGTCATTGGGTACAGTACCTGAAGATGCTGATTCTCACTGGGATACAGTTCCTGAAGGTGCTGACTCTCATTGGGTACAGTACCTGAAGATGCTGATTCTCACTGGAGTACAGTTCCTGAAGCTGCTGACTCTCACTGAGATACAGTTCCTGAAGGTGCTGACTCTCACTGGGATACAGTTCCTGAAGGTGCTGACTCTCATTGGGTACAGTACCTGAAGATGCTGATTCTCACTGGAGTACAGTTCCTAAAGGTGCTGACTCTCATTGGGTACAGTACCTGAAGATGCTGATTCTCACTGGAGTACAGTTCCTGAAGGTGCTGACTCTCATTTGGATACAGTTCCTGAAGGTGCTGACCCTCACTGGAGTACAGTTCCTGAAGGTGCTGACTCTCACTCGGTTACGGTTCCTGAAGGTGCTGACTCCCACTGGGATACAGTTCCTGAAGGTGCTGATTTTCACTGGGATACAGTTCCTGAAGATGCTGATTCTCACTGGAGTACAGTTCCTGAAGCTGCTGACTCTCACTGAGATACAGTCCTGAAGGTGCTGACTCTCACTGCAGTACAGTTCCCCAAGGTGCTGATTCTCACTGGGATACAGTTCCTGGAGGTGCTGACTCTCACTGGAGTACAGTTCCTGAAGGTGCTGACTCTCACTGGAGTACAGTTCCTGAAGGTGCTGACTCTCACCGGAGTACAGTTCCTGAAGGTGCTGACTCTCACTGGAGTACAGTTCCTGAAGGTGCTGACTGTCATTGGGTACAGTACCTGAAGATGCTGATTCTCACTGGAGTACAGTTCCTGAAGGTGCTGACTCTCATTTGGATACAGTTCCTGAAGGTGCTGACTCTCACTGGGATACAGTTCCTGAAGGTGCTGACTCTCATTGGGTACAGTACCTGAAGATGCTGATTCTCACTGGAGTACAGTTCCTGAAGGTGCTGACTCTCACTGGAGTACAGTTCCTGAAGGTGCTGACTGTCACTGGGTACAGTACCTGAAGATGCTGATTCTCACTGGAGTACAGTTCCTGAAGGTGCTGACTCTCATTTGGATACAGTTCCTGAAGGTGCTGACTCTCACTGGGATACAGTTCCTGAAGGTGCTGACTCTCATTGGGTACAGTACCTGAAGATGCTGATTCTCACTGGAGTACAGTTCCTAAAGGTGCTGACTCTCATTGGGTACAGTACCTGAAGATGCTGATTCTCACTGGAGTACAGTTCCTAAAGGTGCTGACTCTCATTGGGTACAGTACCTGAAGATGCTGATTCTCACTGGAGTACAGTTCCTGAAGGTGCTGACTCTCATTTGGATACAGTTCCTGAAGGTGCTGACCCTCACTGGAGTACAGTTCCTGAAGGTGCTGACTCTCACTCGGTTACGGTTCCTGAAGGTGCTGACTCCCACTGGGATACAGTTCCTGAAGGTGCTGATTTTCACTGGGATACAGTTCCTGAAGATGCTGATTCTCACTGGAGTACAGTTCCTGAAGCTGCTGACTCTCACTGAGATACAGTTCCTGAAGGTGTTGATTCTTACTGGGGTACAGTTCCTGAAGGTGCTGACTCTCACTGAGATACAGTTCCTGAAGGTGCTGACTCTCACTGCTGTACAGTTCCCCAAGGTGCTGATTCTCACTGGGATACAGTTCCTGGAGGTGCTGACTCTCACTGGAGTACAGTTCCTGAAGGTGCTGACTCTCACTGGAGTACAGTTCCTGAAGGTGCTGACTCTCACTGGAGTACAGCATCTGAAGGTGCTGCCTTTCACTGGGATACAGTTCCTGAAGGTGCTGACACTCACTGGGGAACAGTACCTGAAGGTGCTGACTCTCACTGGGATGCAGTTCCTGAAGGTGCTGACTCTCACTGGAGTACAGTTCCTGAAGGTGCTGACTCTCACCGGAGTACAGTTCCTGAAGGTGCGGACCCTCACTGGAGTACAGTTCCTAAAGGTGCTGACTGTCATTGGGTACAGTACCTGAAGATGCTGATTCTCACTGGGATACAGTTCCTGAAGGTGCTGACTCTCATTGGGTACAGTACCTGAAGATGCTGATTCTCACTGGAGTACAGTTCCTGAAGCTGCTGACTCTCACTGAGATACAGTTCCTGAAGGTGCTGACTCTCACTGGGATACAGTTCCTGAAGGTGCTGACTTTCATTGGGTACAGTACCTGAAGATGCTGATTCTCACTGGAGTACAGTTCCTAAAGGTGCTGACTCTCATTGGGTACAGTACCTGAAGATGCTGATTCTCACTGGAGTACAGTTCCTGAAGGTGCTGACTCTCATTTGGATACAGTTCCTGAAGGTGCTGACCCTCACTGGAGTACAGTTCCTGAAGGTGCTGACTCTCACTCGGTTACGGTTCCTGAAGGTGCTGACTCCCACTGGGATACAGTTCCTGAAGGTGCTGATTTTCACTGGGATACAGTTCCTGAAGATGCTGATTCTCACTGGAGTACAGTTCCTGAAGCTGCTGACTCTCACTGAGATACAGTCCTGAAGGTGCTGACTCTCACTGCAGTACAGTTCCCCAAGGTGCTGATTCTCACTGGGATACAGTTCCTGGAGGTGCTGACTCTCACTGGAGTACAGTTCCTGAAGGTGCTGACTCTCACTGGAGTACAGTTCCTGAAGGTGCTGACTCTCACCGGAGTACAGTTCCTGAAGGTGCTGACTCTCACTGGAGTACAGTTCCTGAAGGTGCTGACTGTCACTGGGTACAGTACCTGAAGATGCTGATTCTCACTGGAGTACAGTTCCTGAAGGTGCTGACTCTCATTTGGATACAGTTCCTGAAGGTGCTGACTCTCACTGGGATACAGTTCCTGAAGGTGCTGACTCTCATTGGGTACAGTACCTGAAGATGCTGATTCTCACTGGAGTACAGTTCCTAAAGGTGCTGACTCTCATTGGGTACAGTACCTGAAGATGCTGATTCTCACTGGAGTACAGTTCCTAAAGGTGCTGACTCTCATTGGGTACAGTACCTGAAGATGCTGATTCTCACTGGAGTACAGTTCCTGAAGGTGCTGACTCTCATTTGGATACAGTTCCTGAAGGTGCTGACCCTCACTGGAGTACAGTTCCTGAAGGTGCTGACTCTCACTCGGTTACGGTTCCTGAAGGTGCTGACTCCCACTGGGATACAGTTCCTGAAGGTGCTGATTTTCACTGGGATACAGTTCCTGAAGATGCTGATTCTCACTGGAGTACAGTTCCTGAAGCTGCTGACTCTCACTGAGATACAGTTCCTGAAGGTGTTGATTCTTACTGGGGTACAGTTCCTGAAGGTGCTGACTCTCACTGAGATACAGTTCCTGAAGGTGCTGACTCTCACTGCTGTACAGTTCCCCAAGGTGCTGATTCTCACTGGGATACAGTTCCTGGAGGTGCTGACTCTCACTGGAGTACAGTTCCTGAAGGTGCTGACTCTCACTGGAGTACAGTTCCTGAAGGTGCTGACTCTCACTGGAGTACAGCATCTGAAGGTGCTGCCTTTCACTGGGATACAGTTCCTGAAGGTGCTGACACTCACTGGGGAACAGTACCTGAAGGTGCTGACTCTCACTGGGATGCAGTTCCTGAAGGTGCTGACTCTCACTGGAGTACAGTTCCTGAAGGTGCTGACTCTCACCGGAGTACAGTTCCTGAAGGTGCTGACTCTCACTGGAGTACAGTTCCTGAAGGTGCTGACTCTCACTGGAGTACAGTACCTGAAGGTGCTGACTCTCACTGGAGTCCCTTTCCTCAGGGTGCTGACCCTCACTGGATTACTTGCTCAATGGAGAACAGTTATCCTCTGGTATTTTAACCTATGTCCATTCATATGGTGTGAGCTGGGCACAGAGTGGCGGCAGTGATCTTAAACATTCTTGTGTTGTAAGTAAGTCAGCATTGACTTGGGTTGAATGTGGGACCATCTGGTGTGTGTGGCATAGTGCCAGCAATGTTACGGTTTAAAGATATTCACATATTCTGTTACATTAAAGAATCTTTTGCATCTGATGAGTGCCAGCTTTGAATTATTAACAAAGAAATAGTTTTATGCAACATATTTTTCTGAACCTACATTACAAGACATTTCGCAGCCAGTCTGTAGAATGGAATGTTGTCCTCAGGGACTCGAGCCCTCACAGAGTTCACAGCACCAAATGATTATATCTGGCATTGTTTTCATTCTCTAATTTGCAAACCCCTGGTGTCTGTTGCTGCTGCCTGACCTGTAATACTCCCCACATGGAGAGAATTAATTGGCTTCTAAAACTCTGAGATATTGCTGAGAGGGCAGTGCTCCAGTACAATCCAGTGTTAATGTATCTGTACTGAAGGTGAAGCTGCTCGATTTACAGCTTTCTGGTGATCTAGCATTTACCCTGGTGTGAAATGGAAACAGAAAATGCTGCAAACACTCGGCAAGGTGGTAAGGCACATTTGTGAAGTGAACACACACAGGGTAGAAGTTAACCCCACATTTCTCCGCAGAGGCTGCCTACGCTGCAGGGTGTTTCCAGAATTACGTGAACTGAATTTTATTGATCCTGTCCGCAGCTTTACAGGGGGCAGGCGAGGCCCAGCGCATCTCATTCACCCTTTTCAGAATTATGGCCCTTCTAGTGGCCACAATTCTGAAGTTGATTACTTAATGGCAGCTTCCCGGGCAGGAGAAATATGGGGGTAGGTCAACCTGTTTGGGCTTAGGGCGAGGGAGGGGCAGAGGTATTCCATCCCACTATCACCCCTCTGCCCCACCTCCGGCCACAGGGCCCCCACCCCTTTTCTCCCACATCTCCTCTCTCCTCCCTCTGTGACTCCCTCCTTCTGCAACTGGATGCAAGTCTTCTTAACCCACAGACCGCAATCAGCAAGGATAGGCAACAACACCTCCTCAACATTGGTTCCTCACAAGACTGTGTCCTCAGCCCCTACTATACTCCTTATACACCTATGACTTTGTGGCCAAGTTTCCCGCCAACTCAATTTTCAAGTTTGCTGATGACACCACCGTTGTGGGTCAGATCTCTAACAATGACGAGACACAGTATAGGAATGAGATAGAGAATCTGGAGAACTGGTGGGATGACAATAATTTCTCCCTCAATGTCAACAAAGTGAAGGAGATGGTCATCGACTTCAGAAAGCATGTGGAGAACATGTCCCTATCTACATCAATGGGGACAAAGTGGAAACGGCCGAGAGCTTCAAGTTTCTAGGTGTCCAGAACACCAACAACCTGTCCAAGTCCCTCGATGCCAACACCATAGTTAGGAAAGACCACCAACACCTCTACTTTCTCAGAAGCAAACTTGACATGTCTATTATGATTCTCACCAACTTCTACAGAGGCACCATAGAAAGCATTCTTTCTGGTTGTATCACAGCTTGGTATAGCTCCTGCTCAGTCTAAGACTGCAAAAAACTACAAAGGGCCGTGAACGAAGCCCAGTCCGTCACTCAAAGCAGCCTTCCATCCATCCATTGACACTGTCTATACTTTCCGCTGCCTTGGAAAAGCAGCCAGCATAATCAAGGACCCCACGCACCCTGGACATTCTCTCTTCCACCTTCTTCTGTTGGGAAAAAGTTACAAAAATCTGAGGACACGTACCAACCAACTCAAGAACAGCTACTTCTCTGCTGCCATCAGACTTTTGAATGAACCTACCTCATATTAAATTGATCTTTCTCTACACCCTAGCTATGACTGTGACACTACATTTTGCACTCTGGCCTTTCCTTCTCTATTTACGGTATGCTTTTTCTGTAACGTGTGCAAGTAACAAAACGTTTCACTGTATACTACCACATGTGACAATAATAAATCAAAAATCTCCCAGTCCTCACATTGCCATCGGACCCCTGCACTTAACTAGTCCTGTGTCTGGGACTTTGAACCTGGTGTACAAAGAACAAAGAAAATTACAGCACAGGAACAGGCCCTTCGATCCACCAAGCCTGCACCGACCATGCTGCCCGACTGAACTAAAATCCCCTACCCTTCCGGAGACCACATCCCTCTATTCCCATCCTATTCATGCATTTGTCAGATGCCCCTTAAAAGTTACTATCGCACCTGCTTCCCCTGGCAGCGAGTTCCAGGCACCCACCACCCTCTGTATAAAAAACGTGCTTCATACATCTCCTTTAAACCTTGCCCCTTGCACCTTAAACCTATGCCCCCTGGTAATTAACTCTTCCATCCTCGGAAAAAGCTTCTGACTATCCACTCTGTCCATGCCCCTCATAATCTTGTAGACTTCTATTAGTCCCTCCGTTGGAACCTCTATTGGAACCTCCGTTGTTCCAGTGAGAACAAATCAAGTTTGTCCAACCTCTCCTCAGAGCTAATGACCCCCATACCAGGCAACGTCCTGGTAAATCTTTTCTGTACCCTCTCCAAAGCAGCCACATCCTTCTGGTAGTGCGGCAACCAGAATTGAACACTATATTCCAAAGAACAGGCCTAACTAAGGTCTGTAAAGCTGCAACATGACTTGCCAATATTTAAACTCAATGCTCCAGCCGATGAAGGCAAGCATGTCGTATGCCTTCTTGACTACCTTCTCCACCTGTGTTGCCACTTTCAATGATCTGTGTACCTGTACACCCAGGTCCCTCTGCCTATCAATACTCCTAAGGGTTTTGCCATTTACTATATATTTCCCATCTGTATTGGACCTTCCAAAATGCATTACCTCACATTTGTCTGGATTAAGCATCATCTGCCATTTCTCCGCCCAAGTCTCCAATTGATGGATATCCTGCTGTATCCTCTGACGGTCCTCATCACTATCTGCAATTCCACCAACCTTTGTGTCGTCTGCAAACTTTCTAAGCAAAGCAGTTACATATTCATCCAGTAGTCCTAGTCCTGGCCATTGCTCCCACTGGTGTTGCTGGAACTACAAAGCTGCCGGGCAATCTGATTGCCAGACCACTCTCTACCTGAAATTGGGGTGTAACTCCTGTCTCCAGCCACTTGCAGCACTAAATGGCTATGGGGTTGCAGTGATGGGCAGGGGTGTGTTCCCAGCGACTCGTCATGTGGCTGGGCAGGAAATCTCGACATTGGAAAAATCAATTCTTTCCAATGTTCAGTATCTGCGGCCTTTTGCATTTTGTGTTATTGATGATACTTACAGTTGTCTCTTTGTTCACTTCACATGGAGCCAGCAACCTATCTCTGCTCTATACTTTACCTGGACATCATCATGTCCCCATACCACACACCCCCAGCTGATACTGATATATCTTCTTCAATAATAGTAAAGGTTGTTGCATTGTAGCATTGGAAGTATTAAAGAAGTCTAATGCTGTCAATATGCCAGTATCTAAACACATAAACTGTGGGGAAGGAGACATTGGTAGTGACACAGATGCACATATATGCATGCAGTTACATAGATTCATACACAGGTAACTGCACAGGGAAATGACTTGTATTTATATAACATCTTCCACCAAAGTTCACAATGCCCAAAAGTGCATGAGATTGAAACAATTTAGAAATGTAGCCATGGGGCGATGTGGCAAATAATTGTGCTCGTTGTGCCTATCATCAGAGTGCTGACGCTGGATGAATTTTAATTGGGATCAGATATTTCTGATTCCAGACACTACTCATAGTGCTGTCAAAACAAGTGTGTAACCACCAAAATACTCAACGCACTAAACACACAAAACCCAACTCCCTAAACACCCAAAACCCAACCCCCTAAACATCCAAAACACAACCCCCTAAACACCAAAAACCCAACCCACTAACACCCAAAACCCAACCCCCTAAACACCCAAAACACAATCCCCTAAACACCAAAAACCCAACTCCCTAAACACCCAAAACCCAACCCCCTAAACATCCAAAACACAACTCCCTAAACACCAAAAACCCAACCCACTAACACCCAAAACACAATCCCCTAAACACCAAAAACCCAACTCCCTAAACACCCAAAACACAACCCCCTAAACACCCAAAACACAATCCCCTAAACACCAAAAACCCAACTCCCTAAACACCCAAAACACAACCCCCTAAACACCCAAAACACAATCCCCTAAACACCAAAAACCCAACTCCCTAAACACCCAAAACACAATCCCCTAAACACCCAAAACACAATCCCCTAAACACCAAAAACCCAACTCCCTAAACACCCAAAACACAACCCCCTAAACACCCAAAACACAACCCCCTAAACACCCAGAACCCAAACCCCTAAACACACAAAACCAACCCTCTAACCAGAAAAAACCCGACATTCTAAACACCCAAAACCCTACCCCCTAAACCTCAAAACCTAACCCCCTAAACAGCCAAAACCAAACTCCCTAAACACCCAAAACCTAATCCCATAAACAGCCAAAACCGAACCACATAATACCACCCAAAACTCAACACTCTAAACACCCAAAACCCAACCCCCTAAACACACAAAACCCAACCCCATAAATACCCAAAACCCAACCCACAAAACACTCAAAATCCAACCCCCTGAACACCCAAAACCCAACCCCTCAAACACCCAAAACGCATAAACACCCAAAACCCAGTCCCTAAACACCCAAAACCCAACCCCCTAAACACTCAAAGCCCAACCACATAAACACCAAAACCCCTAAAGACGCAAAACTCAACCCTCTAAACATTGGAAACACAAATCCCTGAACATTCAAATCCCCTTCACACCCAAAACGCACCTCCTAAACACGCAACCCCCTAAGGACCCAAAGCCCAGCCGAATAAAAACCCAACCCCGCTAAAAGTCCAAATCCAAACCCCCAAAGCACCCAACCTGGCAACACTCTAAACCCAACTCCCTAAACACCCAGAATGCAACCCACTAAACAGCCAAAACCCAAAACATGAAAAGCATCCAAAACCCAACCCCCTAAACACCCAAAACCCAACCCTCTAAACACGGGAAACCCAACCCCCTAAACACCCAAAACCTAACCCCCTAAACAGTGGAAACCCAACCACCTAAACACCTAAAATCCAAACCCCTAAACACTCAAAACCCAACCCCCTAAACACCCAAAACCCAACTCCCTAAACACCCAAAATCCAACCACCTAAACACCCAAAACCCAATCCCCCTAAATACCCAAAACCCAACCCCCCAGTCACCCAAAACCCAACACTCTGAACAAGAAAACCCAGCATCCTAATAACCCAAAACCCAACCCCTAAACATCCAAAACCCAAAACACCTAAACACCCAAAACCCAACCCCCTACACAAAAAACACCACCCCTTACACACCCAAAACCCCTGAGAACCCAGACCCCAACCTCCCAAACTCCTAAAACCAAATCCCATACACCCCAAAACCCAACCCTGTAAACACCCAAAACCCAACCTCCTAAACACACAAAACACAACCCCCTAAATGCCCAAAACCCAACCCCTAAACACCCACAACCCAGCCCCAAAACACCTAAAACCCCACCCCCTAAACGCACAAAACCCAACCCCCTAAACACCCACAACCCAGCCCCTAAACACCCAAAACCCAATTCCCTAAATGCCCAAAACCCAACCCTCTAAACATTGGAAACATAAATCCCAAAACACTCAAGTCCCCTTAACACCCAAAACCCAACCCCCTAAACACACAACCCCCCGAGGAACCAAAGCCCAGCCCCATAAAAACCCAACCCACCTAAAAGCCCAAAACCAAACCCCCTAAAAGCCCACGGCGAAACACCCTAAACCCAACCCCCTAAACACCCAGAATGCAACCCCTTAAACATCTAAAACCCAAAACATTAAAAACATCCAAAACCCAACCCTCTAAAACACCCAAAATCCAACCCCCTAAACACTGGAAATCCAACCCCCTAAACACCCAAAATCCAAACCCCTAAACAATCAAAACCCAACACCCTAAACACCCAAAGCCCAACCCCCTACACACTCAAAATCAAACAACCTAAACACCCAAAACAGAACAGTCTGAACATAAATACCCAACTCCCTAAACACCCAAAACCCAACCCCTAAACAGCCAAAACCCAACCTCTGAATACCCAAAACCCAACCCCCCTACACAAAGAAAACACCACCACCTACACACCCAAAACCCCTGAGAACCCAGACCCCAATCTCCTAAAGACCCAAACCTAAACCCCCTAAACACCCAAAGCCCAATGCCCTAATCACCCAAATCTCAACCCACTAAACGCCCAAAACCCAACCCCCGAAACACCCAAAACCCAAACCCCTAAACACCCACAACCCGATCCCCTAAACGCCCAAAACCCAACAATCTAAACATCAACAACCCAACTCCCTAAACATCCAAAACCCAACCCCATAAACACCAAAACCCGTAAACACCCAAAACCGAACCCTCTAAACACTGGAAATGCAAACCACTAAACACTCAAATCCCCTAAACACCCAAAACTCAACCCCCAAAACATGCAGTCCCCAAGGACCCAAAACCCAGCCCCCTAAACACCCAGAACGCAACCCCCTAAACACCGAACACGCTGAACATGCAAAACCCAACCCTCTAAAACACCAAAACCCAACCCTCTAAAGACCGGAAATCCAACCCCCTTAACACCCAAAACCCAGCCCTCTAAACACCGGAAACCCAACCCCCTAAACACCCAAAATCCAAACCCCTAAACACCCAAAATCCAAACCCTTATAAACCCAAAACCCAACCCCCTAAACAGCCAAAACCCAACCCACTAAACACCCAAAACCCAACCCCTTAAACAGTCAAAACCCAAGCCCCTCGACACCCCAAACCGTAAAGACCCAAAACCCAACCAGCGAAACACCAGAGGCCCAACTCCCTAAACACTCAAATCCCCTAAACACCCAAAACCCAACCTTCTAAACACCCAAAATGCTGAAACACCCAGAACCCACCACTCTAGACACCCCAAACCCGTAAACACCCAAAACCCAACCCGCGAAACACCAGAGGCCCAACTCCCTAAGCACTCAAACTCCCTAAACATCCAAAACCCAACGCGCTAAACACCCTAAACCCAACACCCTACACTTCCAAAACGCCACCCCCTACACACCCAAAAGCCCTGAGAACAGCAAACCCCAACCTCCTAAACACCCAAAACCCAACCCCCTAAACACCCAAAACCCAACCCCCTAAAGAACCAAACCCCAACCCAAACCCCATAGACACCCAAACCCCCTAAACATCCAAAACCCAAGCCCCTACACACCAAAGACACACCCCCTAAACACCGGAAACCCAAACTCTAAACACCCAAAAACCAACCTCCTAAACACACAAAACCAAACCCCATAAACAGGCAAAACCGAACCCCTTAAATGCCTAAAACACAACCACTTACACAGCCAAAATCCAACCCCCTAAACAACGGAAATCCAACCCCCTAAACAACCAAAATCCAATCCCCTAAACACCCAAAACCCAACTCCCTAAACAGCCAAAACCCAACTCCTTAACCACCCAAAACCCAACCGCCGAAACAACCATAACCCAACCCCCTAAACACCCAAAACCCAACCCCCTCATCAACCAAAACATAACCCCCTAAACACCCAAAACACCTAAACACCCAAAACCCAACCCCCGGCACAAAGAAAACAACCCCGACACATCCTAAACACCTGAGAACCCAAACCCCAAACATGGAAAACCAAATCCCATAAACCCCAAAATCCAACCCCTTAAACACCTAAAACTCAACCTCCTAAACACACTCAAATACAATCCCTAAACACCCAAAATCCAAACTTCTAAGCACCCAAAATCCAACCCATTAAACAGCCATTAAACACCCACAACCCAACCCCCTAAATGCCCAAAACCAAACCACGTAAACACCAAAAACCGAACTTCCTAATCACCCAAAACCCAACCCCATTAACATCCAAAACCCAACCCACAAAACACCCAAAATCTAACCCCCTGAACATCCAAAACCCAATCCCCGAAATACCCAAAACATCGAAACACCCAAAGCCCAGCCCCTAAACACACAAAACCCAACCCCTAAACACCCTCAACCCAACCCCCGAAATGCCCAAATCCCTACCCCATAAACACCAAAACCCCTAAACACCCTAAGCCCAATCCTCTAAACATCGGAAACACAAACCCCTGAACAGTCAAATCCCCTTAACACCCAAAACTCAACCCCCTAAAGGCGCAACCCCCTAAGGACCCAAAGCCCAGCTCCATAAAAACCCAACCCCCCTAAAAGCACAATTCCAAACCCCCTAAGCACCCAACCCCAAAACACCCTAAATCCAACACCCTAAACACCCAGAACGCAACTTCTTAAACACCCAAAATCCAAAACATTAAAAACATCCAAAACCCAACCTCCTAAACAACCAAAATCCACCACCTAAACAACCAAAACCCAACCCTCCAAACACCCAAAACTCAACATTCTGAACAAGAAAACCCAACATCCTAAACACCCAAAACCCAACCCCTAAACAGCCAAAACCCAACCCCCTGAACACCCAAAACTCAACCCCCTACACACCAAAAACATCACCCCCTAAACACCCAAAGCCCAACCCTCTAAACACCCTAAACACCCAAAACCCAACCCCCTACACAAATAAATCACCACCCCTAAACACCCAAAACCCCTGGGAACCCAGACCCCAACCTTCTAAACACCCAAAACCAAATTCCATAAACCCCAAAACCCAACCTCCGAAACACACAAAACCCAACCCCTCAACACCCAAAATCCAAACGCCGAAACACCCAAATCTAAACCCCCTAAATACCCAAAGCCCAGTCCCTAAACACCCGTAGCCCAACCCCCTAAATGCCCAAAACCCAACTACCTAAACACCAAAAACCAAACCCCATAAACACCAAAACCACTAAACACCCAAAACCCAACCCTCTAAACATCAGAAATGCAAACCCCATAACATTCAAATCCCCTGAACACCCAAAGCTCACCCGCTAACCATGCAACTACTAAGGAACCAAAGCCCAGCCCCATAAAAACCTAACCCCCCTAAAAGTCCAAATCCAAACCACCTAAACACCCAACCCAGAAACACCCAAAACCCAACACCTTAATCAGCCAAACCCTACTCCTAAAACACACAAAACCCAACACTCTAAATACCCAAAGGAAAATGCCCTAACACCTAAAACCCAACCACTTAAACACCCAAATCCCAAACCCTAAACACCGAAAACCCAACCCCTTAAACAACCAAAACCCAACTCCATAAACACCCAAACCCCCTAAACACCCAAAACCCAACATTCTAAACACCCAAAACCTAACCCCATAAACAGCCAAAGCCCAACCCCTAAATGCCTAAAATCCAACCACCTAAACAGCCAAAACCCAAAGCTCTAAACACCCGAAACCCAACACTCTAAACATCAGAAACGCAAACCCCTAAACACTCAAATCCCCTAAACACCCAAAACACAACCCCATAAACACCCAAAACTCTAAACATCCAAAACCCAACACTCTGAAACACCCAAGATCCAACCCCCTAAACACCCAAAACCAAACCCCTAAACATCCAAAACCCAACCCCATAAACACCCAAAACATGTAAACATCCAACCCAACCCTCTAAACACTGGAACCACAACCCCCTAAACACTCAAACTGAAACGCCTAAACATCCAAAACCCTACCCCAAAAACACCCAAAACATGTAAACATCCAACCCAACCCTCTAAACACTGGAAAACCAACCCCCTAAACACTCAAGTCCCCTAAATACCCAAATACCAACCATATAAACACCCAAAAGCAAACTCCCTAAACACCCAAAACCAACCCGGTAAATACACGAAACCCAACACCCTACACAGCAACAACACCACCCCCAACAGCCCCAAAACCGCTGATAACAGAAAACCCCAACCTCCTAAACACCCACAACCAAATACTCTATACCCCAAAACCCAACCCCCTAAACACCCAAAACCGAACCCCCTAAACACTCAAAACCCAACCCCCTAAATACCCAAACCAAAACCCCTAAACACCCAAAACCCCACCCTCTAAACACCCAAAACCCCACCCCCTAAACACCCAAAACCCGACCCCCAAACAGTCAAAACCCAAACCCCTAAACACCCAAAACTCAACCCCCTAAACAGTGAAAATCCAACCCCCAAACACCCAAAACCCCACCCCCTAAACACCCAAAACCGAACCCCCTAAACACTCAAACCAAAACCCCTAAACACCCAAAACCCAACACCCTAAACACCCAAACCAAAACCCCTAAACACCCAAAACCCAACACCCTAAACACCCAAAACCCAACTCCCTAAACATGCAAAACCCAACACCCTATACACCCAAAACCCAACCACATAAACACCCAAAACCCAACCCCCTAAACACCCAAAACCGAACCCCCTAAACACTCAAAACCCAACCCCCTAAACACCCAAACCAAAACCCCTAAACACCCAAAACCCAACACCCTAAACACCCAAAACCCAACTCCCTAAACATGCAAAACCCAACACCCTATACACCCAAAACCCAACCACATAAACACCCAAAACCCAACCCCCTAAACACCAAAAACCCAACCCCCTAAACACCCAAATCCCAACCCCCTAAACACCCAAAACCCAACCCCCTAAACACCCAAAACCCAACCCCCTAAACACCCAAATCCCAACCCCCTAAACACCCAAAACCCAACCCCCTAAACACCCAAAACCGAACCCCCTAAACACTCAAAACCCAACCCCCTAAATACCCAAACCAAAACCCCTAAACACCCAAAACCCCACCCTCTAAACACCCAAAACCCCACCCCCTAAACACCCAAAACCCGACCCCCAAACAGTCAAAACCCAAACCCCTAAACACCCAAAACTCAACCCCCTAAACAGTGAAAATCCAACCCCCAAACACCCAAAACCCCACCCCCTAAACACCCAAAACCGAACCCCCTAAACACTCAAAACCCAACCCCCTAAACACCCAAACCAAAACCCCTAAACACCCAAAACCCAACACCCTAAACACCCAAAACCCAACTCCCTAAACATGCAAAACCCAACACCCTATACACCCAAAACCCAACCACATAAACACCCAAAACCCAACCACATAAACACCCAAAACCCAACCCCCTAAACACCCAAAGCCCAACCCCCTAAACACCAAAAACCCAACCCCCTAAACACCCAAATCCCAACCCCCTAAACACCCAAAACCCAACCCCCTAAACAACCAAAACCCAACCCTCTAAACACCAAAACCCAACCCTCTAAATATCCAAAGCCAACCCCCTAAACACTCAACTCCCCAAAACACCCAAAACCCAACCGCCTAAATGCCAAAAACCCAACACCCTAAACACCCAAAACCCAACCCCCTAAACACCCAAAACCCAAACCCCTAAACACCCAAAACCAAACCCCCTAAACACCCAAAACCCAACCCCCTAAACACCCAAAACGCAACCACTTAAACATCCAAAACGCCTAAACACCCAAAACGCAACCCACTAAACACCCTTAACCGAACCCCCTAAACACCCAAAAGCGAACTCCCGAAACACCCAAAACTCAACCCGGTAAACACCCTAAACCCAACACCCTACACACCAAAAATACCACCCCTACACACCCAAAACCAAATCCCCTATACCCCAAAACCCAACCCCCTAAACACCCAAAAACCCAACCACCTAAACAGCCAAAACCCAACCACCTAAACAGCCAAAACCCAACTCCCTAAACACCCAAAACCCAACTCCCTAAACACCCAAAACCCAACAAGCTAAACACCCAAAACACAACCCCCTAAACACCCAAAATCCAACCCCCTAAACACCCAAATCCGAACCTCATAGACACCCAAAAAACCAACCCTCTGAACACTCAAAACCTACACCCACTAAAAACCCAAAACCCAACAGCCTAAACACCCAAAACCCAACTCCCAAACACCCTACCCGAAACACCTAAAAACCCAAAACCCAACCCCCTAAACACTCAAAACCCAACCCCCTAAACACCCAAAACCCAACCCCCTAAACACCCAAAACCCAACCCCCTAAACACCCAAAACACAACCCCCTAAGCACCCAAAACCCGACCCCCTAAACACCCAAGACCTAACCCTCTAAACACCCAAAACCCAACCTCCGAACAGACAAACACAACCCCCTAAACGCCAGAACCCAACCCACTAAACAACTGAAGTCTATCCCTAAATACCCGAAGGCCAGCCCGCTAAACACTCAAAACCCAAACTCCTGAAACACCCTAAACCGAACCTCATAAACACACAAACCCAATGCCTAAACACCCAAAACCCAACCCACTAAAAACCCAAAACCCAACAGCCTAAACACCCAAAACCCAACTCCCAAACACCCAAAACCCAACGCCCTAAACACCCAAAACCCAACCCCCTAAACACCCAAAACCCAACCCCCTAAACACCCAAAACCCAAACTCCTAAACACCCAAAACCCAAACCTCTAAACACCCAAAACCCAAACCCCTAAACACCCAAAACCCAAACCCCTAAACACCCAAAACCCAACCCCCTAAACACCCAAAACCCAACCCCCTGAACACCCAAAACCCAAACTCCTAAACACCCAAAACCCAAACCCCTAAACACCCAAAACCCAAACCCCTAAACACCCAAAACCCAAACACCCAAAACCCATCCCCCTAAACACCCAAAACCCAAACCCCTAAACACCCAAAACCCAAACCCCTAAAAACCCAAAACCCAAACTCCTAAACACCCAAAACCCAAACTCCTAAACACCCAAAACCCAACCCTCTAAATATCCAAACCCAACCCTCTAAACAATCAACTCCCCTAAACACCCAAAACACCCAAAACCCAACCCCCTAAATGCTCAAAACCCAACCCCCTAAACAAATCCAAACCCCCTAAGCACTCAACCCTGAAACACCCAAAATCCAATCTCCTAAACACCCAGAACGCACCCACTAAACACCCAAAATCCAAAACGTTAAACACTCAAAACCCAACTCTCTAAAACATCCAAAACCCAATCACGTAAACACCAAAAACCCAACTCCCTAAACGCCCTAAAACCCAACCCTCTAAGCACTCAAAACCCAAACCCCTAAACACATAAAACCCAACCCCCTAAACACCCAAAACCCAAACCCATAAACACCCAAAACCCAAACCCATAAACACCCAAAACCCATAAACACCCAAAACCCAACTCCCTAAACACCCAAAACCAAACCCCATACTCATCCAAAACCTGTAAACACCCAAAACCCAACTCGCTTAAAACTGGAAACCCAACATCCTAAGCACCCAAACCTCAACCCTCTAAGCACCGGAAACCAAACCCCCTACACACCCAAAACTCGACCCCCTAAACAACCAAAATCCAACCCCCTAAACACCCAAAACCCAACCCCCTAAACAGCCAAAGCTCAACCCACTAAACACCCGAAACCTGTAAACACCCAAAACCCAATCATCTAAACACCGGAAACACAACACCTAAAACACTCAAATCCCCAAAACACCCAAAACCCAACTCCATAAACACCCTAAACCCAACTACCTAAACGCACAAGACACAACCACTTAAACACTGGAAATCCAACCCCCTAAACACCCAAATCCGAACCTCATAGACACCCATAAAACCAACCCTCTGAACACTCAAAATCTACACCCACTAAAAACCCAAAACCCAACAGCCTAAACACCCAAAACCCAACTCCCAAACACCCTACCCGAAACACCTAAAAACCCAAAACCCAACCCCCTAAACACCCAAAACCCAACCCCCTAAACACCCAAAACCCAACCCCCTAAACACCCAAAACCCAACCCCCTAAACACCCAAAACCCAACCCCCTAAACACCCAAAACACAACCCCCTAAGCACCCAAAACCCGACCCCCTAAACACCCAAGACCCAACCTCCGAACAGACAAACACAACCCCCTAAACACCCAAAACCCAACCCACTAAACAACTGAAGTCTATCCCTAAATACCCGAAGGCCAGCCCGCTAAACACTCAAAACCCAAACTCCTGAAACACCCTAAACCGAACCCCATAGACACACAAACCCAATGCATAAACACCCAAAACCCAACCCCCTAAACACCCAAAACCCAACCCCCTAAACACCCAAAACCCAACCCCCTAAACACCCAAAACCCAACCCCCTAAACACCCAAAACCCAACCCCCTAAACACCCAAAACCCAACCCCCTAAACACCCAAAACCCAACCCCCTAAACACCCAAAACGCAACCACTTAAACACCCGAAACCCAACCCCCTAAACACCCAAAACCCAACCCCCTAAACACCTAAAACCCAACCCCCTAAACACCCAAAACCCAACCCCCTAAACACCCAAAACGCAACCACTTAAACACCCAAAACCCAACCCCCTAAACACCTAAAACCCAACCCCCTAAACACCCAAAACCCGACCCCCTAAACACCCAAAACCCAACCCCCTAAACACCCAAAACCCAACCCCCTAAACACCCAAGACCTAAACCTCTAAACACCCAAAACCCAACCAGCGAAACAGACAAACACAACCCCCTAAACGTCCAGAACCCAACCCACTAAACAACTGAAGTCTATCCCTAAATACCCGAAGGCCAGCCCGCTAAACACTCAAAACCCAAACTCCTGAAACACCCTAAACCGAACCCCATAAACACACAAAACCCAACACCCTAAACACCCAAAATCCAAACCTCTAAACACCCAAAACTCATCCTCCTAAACACCCAAAGCCCAACCCCTGTAACACACAAACTCAACCCCTTAAACACCCAAAACCTAACACTCTACACACCAAACCCCAACCGCCTGAACACCCAAACCCCAAAATTCTAATCACCCAAAACCCAACCTCCTAAACACCAAAAACCCAACCCCCAAAATACTCAAAACCCAACCCCCTAAACACCCAAAGCCCAACCCACTAAACACCCAAAACCAACCCCCCTAAACACCCAAACCCCAACACTCTAAACATTCAAAACCCAACCCCCAAAACACTTAAAACCAAACCCTTAAACACCCAAAACCCAGCCCCCTAAAGACCCAAAACCCAAACCCCTAAACACCTAAAACCCAAACCCCTAAACACCCAAAACCCAAACTCCTAAACACCCAAAACCCAACCCTCTAAATATCCAAACCCAACCCTCTAAACAGTCAACTCCCCTAAACACCCAAAACACCCAAAACCCAACCCCCTAAATGCCCAAAACCCAACCTCCTAAACAAATCCAAACCCCTAAGCACTCAGCTCTGAAACACCCAAAATCCAATCTCCTAAACACCCAGAACGTACCCCCTAAACACCCAAAATCCAAAATGTTAAACACTCAAAACCCAGCTCTCTAAACACCTAAAACCCAACCCTCTAAGCACCCAAAACCCAAACCCCTAAACACATAAAACCCAACCCCCTAAACACCCAAAACCCAAACCCATAAACACCCAAAACCCAACCCCCTAAACACCCAAAACCAAACCCCATAATCATCCAAAACCTGTAAACACCCAAAACCCAACTCGCTTAAAACTGGAAACCCAACATCCTAAGCACCCAAACCTCAACCCTCTAAGCACCGGAAACCAAACCCCCTACACACCCAAAACCCGACCCCCTAAACAACCAAAATCCAACCCCCTAAACACCCTAAACCCAACACCCTAAACCCAACACCCAACACTTAAAACCCAACATTCTAAACACCCAAAACCCAACCCCCTAAACAGCCAAAGCTCAACCCACTAAACACCCGAAACCTGTAAACACCCAAAACCCAATCATCTAAACACCGAAACACAACCCCTTAAACACTCAAATCCCCAAAACACCCAAAACCCAACCCCATAAACACCCTAAACCCAACTACCTAAACGCACAAAATACAACCACTTAAAGCCTGCAAATCCAATCCCCTAAAAACCCAAATCCGACCCTCATGGACACCCAAAAAACCAACCCTCTGAACACCCAAAACCTACACCCACTAAAAACCCAAAACCCAACACCCTAAACACCAAACCCCAACTCCCTAAACACCCTACCCGAAACACCTAAAAACGCAAAACCCAACCCCCTAAACACTCAAAACCCAACCCCCTAAACATCCAAAACCCAACCCCCTAAACACCCAAAACCCAACTCCCTAAACACCCAAAACCCAACCCCCTAAACACTCAAAACCCAACCCCCTAAACACCCAAAACCCAACCCCCTAAACACCCAAGACCTAACCCTCTAAACACCCAAAACCCAACCCCCTAAACACCCAAAACCCAACCCCCTAAACACCCAAAACCCAACCCCCTAAACACCCAAAACCCAACCCTCTAAACACCCAAAACCCAACCCCCTAAACACCCAAAACCCAACCCCCTAAACACCCAAAACCCAACCCCCTAAACACCCAAGACCCAACCCCCTAAACACCCAAAACCCAACCCCCTAAACACCCAAAACCCAACCCCCTAAACACCCAAAACCCAACCCCCTAAACACCCAAAACCCAACCCCCTAAACACCCAAAACCCAACCCCCTAAACACCCAAAACCCAACCTCCGAAACAGACAAACACAACCCCCTAAACGCCCAAAATCCAAACCTCTAAACACCCAAAACGCATCCTCCTAAACACCCAAAGCCCAACCCCTGAAACACACAAACTCAACCCCTTAAACACCCAAAACCTAACACTCTACACACCCAAAACCCCAACCGCCTGAACACCCAAACCCCAAAATTCTAATCACCCAAAACCCAACCTCCTAAACACCAAAAACCTAGCCCCCAAAATACTCAAAACCCAACCCCCTAAACACCCAAAGCCCAACCCACTAAACACCCAAAACCAACCCCCCTAAACACCCAAACCCCAACACTCTAAACATTCAAAACCCAACCCCCAAAACACCTAAAACCAAAGCCCTAAACACCCAAAACCCAACCCCCTAAACACCCAAAACCCAACCCCCTAAACACTCAAAACCCAACCCCCTAAACACCCAAAACCCAACCCCCTAAACACCCAAAACCCAACCCCCTAAACACCCAAAACCCAACCCCCTAAACACCCAAAACCCAACCCCCTAAACACCCAAAACCCAACCCGCTAAACACCCAAACCTCAACCCCCTAAACACCCAAAACCCAACCCTATAAACACCCAAAACCCGACCTCTTAAACACCGAAAACTCCTAAACACCCTAGATGCCTAAATACGCAAAACCCAAACCTCTAAACACGAAAAACCCAACCGCCTAAACACCCAAAGCCCAACCCCCTAAACACCCAAAACCCGACCTAATAAACACCCAACACCCAATTCCCTAAACACCCAAAGCCCAGTCCCTTGAACACTCAAATCCCAACCACTTGTACACTCAAAACCCAACCCCCAAAACACTCAAAACCCAATGCCCTAAACACACAAAACCCAACACCCTATACACCCAAAGCCCAAACCCTAAACACCCAAAACCTAACCCCCTAAACACTCAAAACAGTCCAAAGATGTGTGGGTTAGGTTGATTGGCCAGGTTAGAAATTGCCCCTTAGAATACTAAAATGCGTAGGTTAGAGGGATTAGCGGGTAAATATGTGGGGGTAGGGCTGGGTGGGATTGTGGTCGGTGCAGACTCGATGGGCCGAATGGCCTCCTTCTGCACTGTAGGGTTTCTAAGATTTCTATGAAAACCCCATCAACTAAACACCTAAAACCCAACCCACTAAACATCCAAAACAAAAACCCCAAAACACCCCAAAATCTTAAACATCCAAATCAGTGAGTGAGTGTGAACAGTGAGTGGGTGAATAGTGAGTGTGTGTGTACAGTGTGTGTGTGAACAGTGAGTGAGTGTGAACGGTGTGTGTGTGTGTGAACAGTCAGTGAGTGTGCAAAGAGTGAGTGAGTGTGTAAAGAGTGTGTGTGAGAGAACGGTGTGTGTGAGAACAGTGTGGGTGTGTGCAAACAGTGGGTGAGTGTGAGTGAGTGTGCAAACAGTGTGTGTAAGAACAGTTTGTGTGTGAGAACAGTGAGTGTGTGAGCATGAACAGTGAGTGAGTGTGAAAAGTGTGTGTGTGTGAACAGTGAGTGCGTGAGAACAGTGAGTGAGTGCAAACAGTGAGTGTGTGTGAACAGTGTGTGTGTATAAACATTGTGTGTGTAAAGAGTGAGTGTGAACAGTGAGTGTGTGTGAACAATGTGTGTGTGTGTGAGAACTGAGTGACTGTGAACAGTGAGTGTGGCTGAACAGTGTGTGTGAACTGTGTGTGTGTGAGAACTGAGTGTGTGTGAACAGTGACTGTGTCTGAACAGTGTGTGTGTGTGAACTGTGAGTGAGAGTGAACAATGAGTGTGTGTAAACAGTGAGAGTGTGTGAACAGTGAGTGAGTGTGTAAACAGTGTGTGTTGGATTAGCGTGTGTGTGTGAATAGTGTGTGTGTGTGTGAGAACTGAGTGAGTGTGAACAGTGAGTGTGTCTGAACAGTGTGTGTGTGAACAGTGTGTGTGTGTGAGAACTGAGTGAGTGCGAACAGTGAGTGTGTCTGAACAGTGTGTGTGTATAAACATTGTGTGTGTGTGTGAGAACTGAGTGACTGTGAACAGTGAGTGGCTGAACAGTGTGTGTGAACTGTGTGTGTGTGAGAACTGAGTGTGTGTGAACAGTGACTGTGTCTGAACTGTGTGTGTGTGTGTGTGTGTGTGAACTGTGAGTGAGAGTGAACAATGAGTGTGTGTAAACAGTGAGAGTGTGTGAACAGTGAGTGAGTGTGTAAACAGTGTGTGTTGGATTAGCGTGTGTGTGTGAATAGTGTGTGTGTGAACAGTGAGTGTGTGAGAACAGTGAGTAGGGGTGTGAGAACAGTGTGTGTGTGAGAACAGTGTGTATGTGTGAGAATAGTGTGCATCTGTGTGAATAGAGTGCGTGTAAACTGTGAGTGTGTGTGAACATTGAGTGAGTGTGAACAGTGTGTGTGTAAACAGTAAGTGAGTGTGAACAATGCGTGTGTGAGAACAATGAGTGAGTGTGAAAAGTGTGTGTGCAAGGAGTGAATGACTGTGAACAGTTAGTGTGTGTGAAGAGTGAGTATGTGTGTAAAGAGTGTGAGTGTGAACAGTGAGTGTGATAACAGTGTGTATGTGTGTGAACAGTGTGTGTCTGTGTGAATAGAGTGTGTGTAAATAGTGAGTGTGTGTGAACAATGTGTGTGAACAGTGAGTGTGTGTGAACAATGTGTGTGTGAGAACAATGAGTGAGTGTGAAAAGTGTGTGTGCAAGAAGTGAATGACTGTGAACAGCGAGTGTGTGTGAATAGCGAGTGTGTGTGAATAGTGAGTGAGTGTGAACAGTGAGTGAGCATGAACAGTGAGTGAGTGTGAACAGTGAGTGTGTAAACAGTGAGTGAGCGCGTACAGTGAGTGTGTGTGAACAGTGAGTGAGTGTGAACAGTGAGTGAGTATGAACAGTGAGTGAGCGTGAACAGTGAGTGAGTGTAAACAGTGAGTGAGTGTGAACAGTGAGTGTGTAATCAGTGAGTGAGTGCGAACAGTGAGTGTGTGTGAACAGTGAGTGAGTGTGAACAGTGAGTTGTGAACAGTGAGTTGTGAACAGTGAGTGTGTGTGAACAGTGAGTGTGTGTGAACAGTGAGTGAGTGTGAACAGTGAGTTGTGAACAGTGAGTGTGTGTGAACAGTGAGTGAGTATGAACAGTGAGTGTGTGTGAACAGTATGTGTGTGTGTGTGTGTAAACTTTGTGTGTGTGAGAACTAGTGGATAGTGGACAGTGAAGAAAGTTATCTCCAATTGCAACGGGATCTTGATCAATTGGGCCAGTGGGCTGATGAATGGCAGATGGAGTTTAATTTAGACAAATGCGAGGTGATGTATTTTGGTAGATTGAACCAGGGCAGGACTTACTCAGTTAATGGTAGGGCATTGGGGAGAGTTACAGAACAAAGAGATCTAGGGGTACATGTTCATAGCTCCTTGAAAGTAGAGTCACAGGTGGACATAGTGGTGAAGAAGGCATTCAGCATGCTTGGTTTCATCGGTCAGAACATTGAATACAGGAGTTGGAATGTCTTGTTGAAGTTGTACAAGACATTGAAAAGGCCACACTTGGAATACTGTGTGCATTTCTGGTCACCCTATTATAGAAAGGATATTTTTAAACTAGAAAGAGTGCAGAAAAGATTTACTAGGATGCTACCGGGACTTGATGGATTGAGTTATAAGGAGAGGCTGAATAGACTGGGACTTTTTTCTCTGGAGTGTAGGAGGCTGAGGGGTGATCTTATAGAGGTCTATAAAATAATGAGAGGCATAGATCAGCTAGATAGTCAATATATTTTCCCAAGGGTAGGGGAGTCTAAAACTAGAGGGCATAGGTTTAAGGTGAGAGGGGAGAGATACAAAAGTGTCCAGAGGGGCAATTTTTTCACACAGAGGGTGGTGAGTGTCTGGAACAAGCTGCCAGAGGTAGTAGTAGAGGCGGGTACAATTTTGTGTTTTAAAAAGCATTTAGTTAGTTACATGGGTACGATGGGTATAGAGGGATATGGGCCAAATGCGGGCAATTGGGATTAGCTTAGAGGTTTTAAAAAAAAGGCGGCATGGACAAGTTGAGCTGAAGGGCCTGTTTCCATGCTGTAAATCTCAATGACTCTATGACTGTGAGTGAGTGTGAACAGTGAGTGTGTGTAAACAGTGCGTGTGTATGAACAGTCAGTAAGTTGCAAACAGTGTGTGTTGGGATAGCGTGTGTGTGTGAGAACAGTGAGTATGTGTGTGAACAGCGTGCTTCTGAGTGAATAGTGTAAACAGTGAGTGTGCGTGTGAACAGTGAGTGAGCGTGAACAGCATGTATATAAACAGTGAGTGAGTGTGAACAGTGAGGGAGTGTGAACAGTGTGTGAAAGAACAGCGAGTGAGTGTGAGCAGTGTGTGTGTAAACAGTGAGTGTGTGAACAGTGAGTGAGTGTGAACAGTGAGTGTGTGTTTGTGAACAGTGTGTGTGTGTGTAAAGAGTGAGCGTGTGTATAAGCAGTGTGTGTGAGAGAGAACAGTGTGTGTGTGAGAACAATGTGTGTGAAAACAGTGAGTGAGTGTGAACAATGAGTGTGGACAGTGAATGAATGTGAACAGTGAGTGTGTGTAAACAGTGTGTGTGAGAACAATGTGTGTGAAAACAGTGAGTGAGTGTGAACAATGAGTGTGAACAGTGAGTGAATGTGAACAGTGAGTGTGTTTGTAAACAGTGTGTGTGAGAACAGTGATTGTGGGAACGGGGTGTATGTGAGAACAGTGAGTGTGTGTGAACAACATGTGTGAACAGTGAGTGAGTGTGAACAGTGCGTATGAGAACAGTGAGTGAGTGTGAACAGTGTGTGTGTAAAGAGTAAGTGAGTGTGAACAGAGAGTGTGTGAGAACAGTGAGTGTGTGTGAACATTGAGTGAGTGTGAACAGTGTGTGTGTGAACAGTGTGTGTGGGTGGGTGAACATTGTGTGTGTAAATAGTGAGTGTGTGTGTAAACAATGTGAGTGTGAGCAGTGTGTGTGAGCAGTGAGTAACTATGAACAGTGAAAGAGTGTGAAAAGTGTGTGTGTGAGAACAGCGAGTGAGTGTGAGCAGTGTGTGTGTAAACAGTGAGTGAGTGTGAACAGTGAGTGTGTGTGTGTTTGTGAACAGTGTGTGTGTGTAAAGATTGAATGTGTGTGTAAGCAGTGTGGGTGAGAGAGAACAGTTTGTGTGAGAACGATGTGTGTGAGTGTAAACAGTGAGTGTGTGTGAACAGTGAGTGAATGTGAACAGTGAGCGTGTGTGTAAACAGTGTGTGTGTGTGCATGAGAACAGTGAGTGAGTGTGAACCGTGATTGTGTGTGAACAGTGTTTGTGTTTGTGAACAGTGTGTGTGTAAACATTGTGTGTGAGAACAGTGAGTGTGTGAGAACAGTGAGTGTGTGTGAACAGTGTGTGTGTGTTTGTGAACAGTGTGTGTGTGTGTTAAGAGTAAGCAGTGTGCGAGAGAGAGAACAGTGTGTGTGAGAACAATGTGTGTGAAAACAGTGAGTGAGTGTGAACAATGAGTGTGAACAGTGAGTGAATGTGAACAGTGAGTGTGTGTGTAAACAGTGTGTGTGTGAGAACAGTGAGTGTGGGAACAGGGTGTATGTGAGAACAGTGAGTGAGTGTGAACAATGAGTGTGTGTGAACAATGTGTGAACAGTGAGTGAGTGTGAACAGTGTGTGTGTAAGAGTAGTGAGTGAGTGTGAACAGTGCATGTGTAAAGAGTAAGTGAGTGTGAACAGTGAGTGCGTGCACAGTGAGTGAGTGTGAACAGTGTGTGTGTGAACAAATGTGTGTGTGAACATTGTGTGTGTGTAAAGAGTGAGTGTGTAAACAGTGTGAATGTGATCAGTACGTGTGAGCAGTGAGTAACTATGAACAGTGAATGAGTGTGAACAGTGTGTGTGAGAACAGCGAGTGAGTGTGAGCAGTGTGTGTGTAAACAGTGAGTGAGTGTGAATAGTGCATGATTGTGAACAGTGCATGATTGTGAACAGTGTGTGTGTGTTTGTGAACAGTGTGTGTGTGTAAAGATTGAGAGTGTGTAAGCAGTGTGTGTGAGAGAGAATAGTGTGTGTGAGAACAGTGAGTGTGTGTGAACAGTGTGTGTGCAAACATTGTGTGTGTGAGAACTGTGTGTGAGTGCGAACAGTGTGAGTGTGAACAGTGTGAGAACAGTTAGTGTGTGAACAGTGAGTGTGTGTGAACAGTGAGTGTGTGTGTGAGAATGGTGAGTGTGTAAGAACAGTGAGTGTGTGTGAACAGTGAGTGAATGTGAACAGTGAGTGTGTGTGAATAATGTGTGTGTGTGAACAGTGAGTACATGTGAACAGTGTGTGTGAACAGTGAGTGTGTGTGAACAGTGAGTGTGAGAACAGGGTGTATGTGAGAATAGTGAGTGAGTGTGACCAGTGTGTGTGAACAGTGTGTGTGTGAAAAGTGAGTGAGTGTGTAGAGAGTGAGTGAGTGTGTAAAAAGTGTGTGTGTGAGAGAACGGTGTGCTTGGGAACATTGTGGGGGTGTATAAAGAGTGAGTGAGTGTGAGTGAGTGTGTAAAAATAGTGCGTGTGAGAGAACAGTGTGTGTGAGAACAGTGAGTGTGTGTAAACAGTAGGTGTGTGTAAACAGTGAGTGTGTGTGAACAGTCAGTAAGTGTGTAAACAATGTGTGTTGGGATTGCATGCATGTGTGTTTTAATAGTGTGTGTGTGAACAGTGAGTGTGTGAGAACAGTGAGTATGTGTGAGAACAGTGTGTCTGTGTGAATAGTGTGTGTACAGTGTGTGTGTGTGTGTGTGTGAACAGTGAGTGAGTGTGAACAGTGAGTGAGTGTGAACAGTGAGTGAGCGTGAAGTGTGTGTGTGTGAGAACAGTGAGTGAGTGTGAACAGTGTGTGTGTTAAGAGTAAGTGAGTGTGGACAGAGAGTGTGTGTGAACAGTGAGTGAGTGTGAACAGTGAGTGTGTGTGAATAGTGTGTGTGTGTGAACAGTGAGTACATGTGAACAGTGTGTGTGAACAGTGAGTGTGTGTGAATAGTGTGTGTACTGTGTGTGTGTGTGTGTGTGAACAGTGAGTGAGTGTGAACAGTGAGTGAGTGTGAACAGTGAGTGAGCGTGAAGTGTGTGAGTGTGAGAACAGTGAGTGAGTGTGAACAGTGTGTGTGTTAAGAGTAAGTGAGTGTGGACAGAAAGTGTGTGTGTACAGTGAATGAGTGTGAATAGCGTGTGTGTTTGTGAACAGTGTGTGAGTGTAAAGTGTGACTATGTGTGTAAATAGTGTGAATGTGCGCAGTGTGTGTGCAAACAGTGAGTGAGTGTGAACAGTGAGTGAGTGTGAAACATAAGTGAGTGTGAACAGTTTGTGTGTGAACAGTGAGTGTGAGAACAGTGAGTGAGTGTGAACAGAGAGTGTGTGTGAACAGTGTGTGTGTGTGGGTGAACATTGTGTGTGTAAAGAGTGAGTGTGTGTGAACAGTCAGTAAGTGTGTAAACAATGTGTGTTGGGATTGCATGCATGTGTGTGTTAATAGTGTGTGTGTGAACAGTGAGTGTGTGAGAACAGTGAGTATGTGTGAGAACAGTGTGTGTCTGTGTGAATAGTGTGTGTACTGTGTGTGTGTGTGTGTGTGAACAGTGAGTGAGTGTGAACAGTGAGTGAGTGTGAACAGTGAGTGAGCGTGAAGTGTGTGAGTGTGAGAACAGTGAGTGAGTGTGAACAGTGTGTGTGTTAAGAGTAAGTGAGTGTGGACAGAAAGTGTGTGTGAACAGTGAGTGAGTGTGAATAGCGTGTGTGTTTGTGAACAGTGTGTGAGTGTAAAGTGTGACTATGTGTGTAAATAGTGTGAATGTGCGCAGTGTGTGTGCAAACAGTGAGTGAGTGTGAACAGTGAGTGAGTGTGAAACATAAGTGAGTGTGAACAGTTTGTGTGTGAACAGTGAGTGTGAGAACAGTGAGTGAGTGTGAACAGTGAGTGTGTGTGAACAGTGTGTGTGTGTGGGTGAACATTGTGTGTGTAAAGAGTGAGTGTGTGTGTAAACAATGTGAGTGTGAGCAGTGTGTGTGAGCAGTGAGTAACTATGAACAGTGAAAGAGTGTGAAAAGTGTGTGTGTGAGAACAGCGAGTGAGTGTGAGCAGTGTGTGTGTAAACAGTGAGTGAGTGTGAACAGTGAGTGTGTGTGTTTGTGAACAGTGTGTGTGTGTAAAGATTGACTGTGTGTGTAAGCAGTGTATGTGAGGGAACAGTTTGTGTGAGAATGATGTGTGTGAGTGTAAACAGTGAGTGTGTGTGATTAGTGAGTGAGTGTGAACAGTGAGTGTGTGTGTAAACAGTGTGTGTGTGTTAACAGTGAGTGTGAGAACAGGGTGTATGTGAGTGAGTGTGGACAGTGTATGTGTGAACAGTGTGTGTGTTCATACTGAGTAAGTACGAACAGTGAGCATGTGTGAGAACAGTGAGTGTGCATGAGCAGTAAGTGAGTGTGAACAATGAGTGAGTGTGAACAGTGTGCCTGTGAGTGTGTGAGAACAGCGAGTATGGGAACAGTGAGTGTGTAAGAACAGTGAGTGTGTGTGAACAGTGAGTGAATGTGAACAGTGAGTGTGTGTGAATAATGTGTGTGTGTGAACAGTGAGTACATGTGAACAGTGTGTGTGAACAGTGAGTGTGTGTGAACAGTGAGTGTGAGAACAGGGTGTATGTGAGAATAGTGAGTGAGTGTGACCAGTGTGTGTGAACAGTGTGTGTGTGAAAAGTGAGTGAGTGTGTAGAGAGTGAGTGAGTGTGTAAAAAGTGTGTGTGTGAGAGAACGGTGTGCTTGGGAACATTGTGGGGGTGTATAAAGAGTGAGTGAGTGTGAGTGAGTGTGTAAAAATAGTGAGTGTGTGTGAACAGTCAGTAAGTGTGTAAACAATGTGTGTTGGGATTGCATGCATGTGTGTGTTAATAGTGTGTGTGTGAACAGTGAGTGTGTGAGAACAGTGAGTATGTGTGAGAACAGTGTGTGTCTGTGTGAATAGTGTGTGTACTGTGTGTGTGTGTGTGTGTGAACAGTGAGTGAGTGTGAACAGTGAGTGAGTGTGAACAGTGAGTGAGCGTGAAGTGTGTGAGTGTGAGAACAGTGAGTGAGTGTGAACAGTGTGTGTGTTAAGAGTAAGTGAGTGTGGACAGAAAGTGTGTGTGTACAGTGAGTGAGTGTGAATAGCGTGTGTGTTTGTGAACAGTGTGTGAGTGTAAAGTGTGACTATGTGTGTAAATAGTGTGAATGTGCGCAGTGTGTGTGCAAACAGTGAGTGAGTGTGAACAGTGAGTGAGTGTGAAACATAAGTGAGTGTGAACAGTTTGTGTGTGAACAGTGAGTGTGAGAACAGTGAGTGAGTGTGAACAGAGAGTGTGTGTGAACAGTGTGTGTGTGTGGGTGAACATTGTGTGTGTAAAGAGTGAGTGTGTGTGAACAGTCAGTAAGTGTGTAAACAATGTGTGTTGGGATTGCATGCATGTGTGTGTTAATAGTGTGTGTGTGAACAGTGAGTGTGTGAGAACAGTGAGTATGTGTGAGAACAGTGTGTGTCTGTGTGAATAGTGTGTGTACTGTGTGTGTGTGTGTGTGAACAGTGAGTGAGTGTGAACAGTGAGTGAGTGTGAACAGTGAGTGAGCGTGAAGTGTGTGAGTGTGAGAACAGTGAGTGAGTGTGAACAGTGTGTGTGTTAAGAGTAAGTGAGTGTGGACAGAGAGTGTGTGTGAACAGTGAGTGAGTGTGAACAGTGAGTGTGTGTGAATAGTGTGTGTGTGTGAACAGTGAGTACATGTGAACAGTGTGTGTGAACAGTGAGTGTGTGTGAATAGTGTGTGTACTGTGTGTGTGTGTGTGTGAACAGTGAGTGAGTGTGAACAGTGAGTGAGTGTGAACAGTGAGTGAGCGTGAAGTGTGTGAGTGTGAGAACAGTGAGTGAGTGTGAACAGCGTGTGTGTTAAGAGTAAGTGAGTGTGGACAGAAAGTGTGTGTGTACAGTGAGTGAGTGTGAATAGCGTGTGTGTTTGTGAACAGTGTGTGAGTGTAAAGTGTGACTATGTGTGTAAATAGTGTGAATGTGCGCAGTGTGTGTGCAAACAGTGAGTGAGTGTGAACAGTGAGTGAGTGTGAAACATAAGTGAGTGTGAACAGTTTGTGTGTGAACAGTGAGTGTGAGAACAGTGAGTGAGTGTGAACAGAGAGTGTGTGTGAACAGTGTGTGTGTGTGGGTGAACATTGTGTGTGTAAAGAGTGAGTGTGTGTGAACAGTCAGTAAGTGTGTAAACAATGTGTGTTGGGATTGCATGCATGTGTGTGTTAATAGTGTGTGTGTGAACAGTGAGTGTGTGAGAACAGTGAGTATGTGTGAGAACAGTGTGTGTCTGTGTGAATAGTGTGTGTACTGTGTGTGTGTGTGTGTGAACAGTGAGTGAGTGTGAACAGTGAGTGAGTGTGAACAGTGAGTGAGCGTGAAGTGTGTGAGTGTGAGAACAGTGAGTGAGTGTGAACAGTGTGTGTGTTAAGAGTAAGTGAGTGTGGACAGAAAGTGTGTGTGAACAGTGAGTGAGTGTGAATAGCGTGTGTGTTTGTGAACAGTGTGTGAGTGTAAAGTGTGACTATGTGTGTAAATAGTGTGAATGTGCGCAGTGTGTGTGCAAACAGTGAGTGAGTGTGAACAGTGAGTGAGTGTGAAACATAAGTGAGTGTGAACAGTTTGTGTGTGAACAGTGAGTGTGAGAACAGTGAGTGAGTGTGAACAGTGAGTGTGTGTGAACAGTGTGTGTGTGTGGGTGAACATTGTGTGTGTAAAGAGTGAGTGTGTGTGTAAACAATGTGAGTGTGAGCAGTGTGTGTGAGCAGTGAGTAACTATGAACAGTGAAAGAGTGTGAAAAGTGTGCCTGTGAGCAGTATGTGTCTGAACAGTGATTGAGTGTGAACATTGTGTATGTGAACAGTGAGTGTGTGAGCAGTGAGTATGAACAATGAATTTGTGTGAACAGTGTGTGTGTGAACCGTGTGTGTGAACAGTGTGTGTGTGTGTGTGTGTGTGAACAGTGAGTGAGTGTGAACAGTGATTTAGTGTGAACAGTGAGTAGTGCGAACAATGAGTGAGTGAACAGTGTGTGTGTGAGAACAGAGTGAACGTGAACAGTGTATATGTGTGTGAACAGCGTGTGTGTGTGAGCAACGAGTGTGAGCACTGAGTGTAGATATTGAGTGTGTGTGAACAGTGTGTATGTGTAAACAGTGAGTGAGTGTGAACAGTGTGTGTGTGAACAGTGAGTGTGTGTGAAAAGTGAGTGAGTGTGTAAAGGGTGAGTGAGTGTGTAAAGAGTGTGTGTGTATGAACAGTGTGCTTGGGAACAGTGTGGCTGTGTGTAAAGATTGAGTGAGTGTGAGTGTGTAAACAGTGTGTGTGAGTGTGAGAACAGTGTGTGTGTGAGACCAATGTTTGTGTGAGGGAACGGTTTATGTGTGAGAACAGTGAGTGAGTGATAACTGTGTGGGTGTGTGTAAACATTGTGTGTGTGAGAACTGAGTGACTGTGAACACTGAGCATGTGTGGACAGTGTGTGTGTGTGTGTGTGTGTGTGTGAACAGTCAGTGAGTGTGAACCGTGATTGTGTGTGAACAGTGTTTGTGTTTGTGAACAGTGTGTGTGTAAAGAGTGAACATGTGTGTAAGCAGTGTATGTGAGAGAGAACAGTGTGTGTGAGAACAGTGTGTGTGTGAGGAAACAGTTTATGTGTGAGAACAGAGAGTGAGTGTGAACAGTGTGTGTGTGTGTGTGTAAACATTGTGTGTGTGAGAACAGTGAGTGTGTGAGAACAGTGAGTGTGTGTGAACAGTGTGTGTGTTTGTGAACAGTGTGTGTGTGTGTGAAGAGTAAGCAGTGTGCGAGAGAGAGAACAGTGTGTGTGAGAACAATGTGTGTGAAAACAGTGAGTGAGTGTGAACAATGAGTGTGAACAGTGAGTGAATGTGAACAGTGAGTGTGTGTGTAAACAGTGTGTGTGTGAGAACAGTGAGTGTGGGAACAAGGTGTATGTGAGAACAGTGAGTGAGTGTGAACAATGAGTGTGTGTGAATAATGTGTGTGAACAGTGAGTGAGTGTAAACAGTGTGCGTGTGAGAGTAGTGAGTGAGTGTGAACAGTGCGCGTGTAAAGAGTAAGTGAGTGTGAACAGTGAGTGTGTGCACAGTTAGTGAGTGTGAACAGTGTGTGTGTGAACATTGTGTGTGTATAAAGAGTGAGTGTGTGTAAACAGTGTGAATGTGAGTAGTGTGTGTGAGCAGCGAGTACTATGAACAGTGAATGAGTGTGAACAGTGTGTGTGAGAACAGCGAGTGAGTGTGAGCAGTGTGTGTGTAAACAGTGAGTGAGTGTGAACAGTGCGTGATTGTGAACAGTGCATGATTGTGAACAGTGTGTGTGTGTTTGTGAACAGTGTGTGTGTGTGTAAAGATTGAGAGTGTGTGTAAGCAATGTGTGTGAGAGAGAACAGTGTGTGTCAGAACAGTGAGTGTGTGTGAACAGTGTGTGTGCAAACATTGTGTGTGCGAGAACTGTGAGTGAGTGCGAACAGTGTGAGTGTGTGAACTGTGTGTGTGTGAGAACAGTTAGTGTGTGAACAGTGAGTGTGTGTGAACAGTGAGTGAGTGTGAACAGTGAGTGTGTGTGAATAGTGTGTGTGTGAACAGTGAGTACATGTGAACAGTGTGTGTGAACAGTGAGTGTGTGTGAACAGTGAGTGTGAGAACAGGGTGTATGTGAGAATAGTGAGTGAGTGTGACCAGTGTGTGTGTGTGTGTGTGTGTGAAAAGTGAGTGAGTGTGTAGAGAGTGAGTGAGTGTGTAAAAAGTGTGTGTGTGAGAGAACGGTGTGCTTGGGAACAGTGTGGGGGTGTGTAAAGAGTGAGTGTGAGTGAGTGTGTAAAAAGAGCGCGTGTGAGAGAACAGTGTGTGTGAGAACAGTGTGTGTGTGGAGAACAGTGAGTGTGTGTAAACAGTAGGTGTGTGTAAACAGTGAGTGTGTGTGAACAGTCAGTAAGTGTGTAAACAATGTGTGTTGGGATTGCATGCGTGTGTGTGTTAATAGTGTGTGTGTGAACAGTGAGTGTGTGTAAACAGTAGGTGTGTGTAAACAGTGAGTGTGTGTGAACAGTGAGTATGTGTGAGAACAGTGTGTGTCTGTGTGAATAGTGTGTGTACAGTGTGTATGTGAACAGTGAGTGAGTGTGAACAGTGAGTGAGTGTGAACAGTGAGTGAGCATGAGGTGTGTGTGTGTGAGAACAGTGAGTGAGTGTGAATAGTGTGTGTGTTTGTGAACAGTGTGTGTGTAAAGAGTGACTATGTGTGTAAATAGTGTGAGTGTGCGCAGTGTGTGTGCAAACAGTGAGTGAGTGTGAACAGTGCGTGAGTGTGAACAGTGAGTGTGTGTGACCAGTGTGAGTGTAAACAGTGTGTGTGAAAATGGTGAGTGAGTGTGAACAGTGAGTGTGTGTGAACAGTGTTTGTGTCAACATTGTGGATGTTAGAACAGTGAGTGAGTGTGAACAGTGAGTGAGTGTGAACAGAGTGACTGTGAACAGTGAGTGTGTGAGAACAATGTGTGCATGAACAGTGCACACGATCAGTGATTGAGCACTGAAAAGTGAGTGAGTGTGAACAGTGAATGTGTGTGAACAATGTGTGTGTGAGAACAGTGTGTGTGCGAAAAGTGAGTGAGTGCGAACAGTGAGTGAGTGTGAATAATGAATGTGTGTAAGCAGTGAGTGTGTGCAAACAGTATTTATGTGAACAGTGAGTGTGTGTCAACAGTGAGTGTGTGTCAACAGTGAGTGTGTGTGAACAGTGAGTGTGTGTGAACAGTGTGTGTGTCAACAGTGAGTGTGTGTGAACAGTGTGTGTGTGAACAATGAGTGAGTGTGAACAGTGTGTGTATGAGAACAATGTGTGTGTGTGAGAACGGTGGATGTGAACAGTGAGTGTGTGTAAACATTGAGTGAGTGTGAACAGAGTGGGAACAGTGAGTGAGTGTGAACAATGAGTGTGTGTATACAGCGAGTGTCTGTGAACAGTGTTTGTGTGCAGAGTGAGTGTGTATCATCAGTGAGTGTGTGTGAACAGTGTGTGTGTGAACAGTGTGTATGTGAACAGTGAGTGAGTATGAAAAGTGAGTGAGTGTGAGCAGTGAGTTGTGTGTGAACAGTGAGTGCGTGAGAACAATGAATGTGCGTGAACAGTGAATGTGTGTGAACAGTGAGTGTGTGTGAGAAAAGTGAGTATGTGTGTGAGCAGTGAGTGGGTGTGAACAATGAGTGGGTGTGAACAGTGTGCCTGTGAAGAGTGTGTGTCTGAATAGGGAACAGTGATGAGTGTGAACAGTGTGTGCGTGAACAGCGAGTGAGTGTGAACAGTGAGTGAGTGTAAACAGTGTGTGTGAACAGTGTGTGTGTGAGAACAGTAAGTGTGTGTGAACAGTGAGTGGGTGTGAGAACAATGAGTGTGTATTTGTGAAGTGTGTGTGTGTGTGTGACCAGTGAGTGTGTGTGAACAGTGTGTGTGTGTGAACAGTGTGTGTGAACAATGAGTGAGTGTGAACAGTGTGTGCATGAGAACAATGTGTGTGTGAGAACAGTGAGTGTGAACAGTGAGTGTGTGTAAACAGTGAGTGAGTGTGAGCAGTGAGTGAATGTGAACAATGAGTGTGTGTATACAGCGAGTGACTGTGAACAGTGTTTGTGTGCAGAGTGAGTGTGTGTCATCAGTGAGTGTGTGTGAACAGTGTGTATGTGAACAGTGAGTGAGTATGAAAAGTGAGTGAGTGTGAGCAGTGAGTTGTGTGTGAACAGTGAGTGCGTGAGAACAGTGAGTGTGTGTGAACAGTGAATGTGTGTGAACAGTGAGTGTGTGTGAGAAAAGTGAGTGTGTGTGAGAACAATGAGTGTGTTTGAGCAGTGAGTGTGAGCAATAAGTGGGTGTGAACAGTGTGCCTGTGAACAGTGGGCGTCTGAAAAGGGAACGGTGATGAGTGTGAACAGTGTGTGTGTGTGTGTGCAGTGTGTGTGTGTGTGAACAGTGTGTGTGTGGGAACCGTGTGTGTATGTGTGAGAAGAGTGAGTGTGAACAGTGTGTGTGTGAGAAAAATGTGGGTGTGAACAGTGAGTGTGTGAGAACAGTGTGTGTGTCTGAACAGTGTGTGTGTGAACAGTGAGTGAGTGTGAACAGTGAGTGTGTGAGAACAATGTGTGCATGAACAGTGTGCACGGACAGTGATTGAGCACCGAAAAGTGAGTGAATGTGAACAGTGTGTGAGTGTGAACAGTGAGTGTGTGTGAACATTGTGCATGTGAGAACAGTGTGTGTGCGAAAAGTGAGTGAGTGCGAACAGTGAGTGAGTGTGAATAATGAGTGTGTGTAAGCAGTGAGTGTGTGCAAACAGTATTTATGTGAACAGTGAGTGTGTCAACAGTGAGTGTGTGTGAACAGCCTGTGTGAACAATGAGTGAGTGTGAACGGTGTGTGTATGAGAACAATGTGTGTGTGAGAACAGTGAAGAGTGTGTGTGAGAACAGTGAGAACAGTGAAGAGTGAGTGTGTGTCATTACTGAGTGTTTGTGAACAGTGTGTGTTTGAACAGAGTGTATGTGAACAGTGAGTGAGTATGAAAAGTGAGTGAGTGTGAGCAGTGAGTTGTGTGTGAACAGTGGGTGTGTGAGAACAGTGAGTGTGTGTGAACAGTGAGTGAGTGTGAACAGTGAGTGAGTGTGAACAGTGAGTGAGTGTGAGCAGTGAATGTGTGTGAACAGAGTGTGTGTGAGAAAGGTGAGTGTGTGTGTAAGCAGTGAGTGGGTGTGAACAATGAGTGTGTGTGAACAGTGTGCCTGTGAAGAGTGTGTGTCTGAATAGGGAACAGTGATGAGTGTGAACAGTGTGTGTGTGTGTGTGAACAGTGAGTGAGTGTGAACAGTGAGTGAGTGTAAACAGTGTGTGTGTAAACAGTGTGTGTGTAAACAGTGTGTGTGAGAACAGTAAGTGTGTGTGAACAGTGAGTGGGCGTGAGAACAATGAGTGTGTATGTGTGAACAGTGTGTGTGTGACCAGTGAGTGTGTGTGAACAGTGTGTGTGAACAGTGTGTGTGTGAACATTGAGTGGGTATGAACAGTGAGTGAGTCTGAACAGTGTGTGTGAAAACAATGAGTGTGTGTGAGCAGTGTGTGTGAACAGTGAGTGTGTGAACAGTGAGTGAGTATGAACAATGAGTGTGTGTGAACAGTGTGTGTGAACAGTGTGTGTGTGAACAATGAGTATGTGTGAACAGTGTGTGTGTGAACAGTGAGCGAGTGTGAACAGTGATTTAGTGTGAACAGAGTAGTGCAAAATATGAGTGAGTGTGAACAGTGTGTGTGTGAGAATAGTGAGTGAGTGTGAACAGTGTATATGTGTGTGAACAGTGAGTGTGTGTGAGCAGCGAGTGCGAGCAGTGAGTGAGTATAGGTATTGAATGTGTGTGAACAGTGTGTGTGTGAACAGTGAGTGAGTGTGAACAGTGAGTGTGTGTGAACAGTGTGTAAGTGTGAACAGTGAGTGTGTGTGTGAACAGTGAGTGAGTGTGAACAGTGAGTGAGTGTGAACAGTACGTGTGAACCGTGAGTGAATTTGAACAGAGTGATCGTGAACAGTGCGTGAGCGTGAACAGTGAGTGTGTGTGAACAGTGAGTGTGTGTGACCAGTGTGAGTGTAAACAGTGTGTGTGAAAATGGTGAGTGAGTGTGAATAGTGCATGTGAGAACAGTGTGTGTGAACAGTGAGTGTGAACAGTGAGTGAATTTGAACAGTGAGTGATTGTGAACAGTGCGTGAGTGTGAACAGTGAGTGAGTGTGAACAGTGGGTGAGTGTGAACAGTGAGTGAGAACAATATGTATGTGAACAGTGATTGTGAACAGTGCGTGAGCGTGAACAGTGAGTGTGTGTGAACAGTGAGTGTGTGTGACCAGTGTGAGTGTAAACAGTGTGTGTGAAAATGGTGAGTGAGTGTGAATAGTGAGTGTGAGAACAGTGTGTGTGAACAGTGAGTGTGAACAGTGAGTGAATTTGAACAGTGAGTGATTGTGAACAGTGCGTGAGTGTGAACAGTGAGTGTGTGTGACCAGTGTGAGTGTAAACAGTGTGTGTGAAAATGGTGAGTGAGTGTGAACAGTGAGTGAGTGTGAACAGTGGGTGAGTGTGAACAGTGAGTGAGAACAATATGTATGTGAACAGTGAGTGTGAGCAGTCAGTGACTGTGAACAGTGAGTGAGTGTGAACAATAAGTGTAAACAGTGTGTGTGTGTGTGAACAGTGAGTGTGAACAGCGAGCATGTGTGAGAACAGTATGTGTGTGAAGAGTGTGTGTGTCAACAGTGTGTGTGTTAGAACAGTGAGTGAGTGTGAACAGTGAATGTATGTGAACAGTGTGTGTGTGTGTGAATAGTGTGTGTGAACTGTGAGTGAGTGTGAACAATGAGTGTGTGTAAACAGTGAGTGTCTGTGAACAGTGTTTGTGTGAAGAATGAGTGTGTGTCAAAAATGATTGTGTGTGAACAGTGTGTGTGTGAATAGTGAGTGAGTATAAACAGGGAGAGAGTATGAATAGTGAGTGAGTGTGAACAGTGTGTGTGTGAAGAGTGTGTGTGTGAACAATGTGTGTGTGAACAGTGAGTGAGTGTGAATGGTGAGTGAGTGTGAACAGTGTGTGTGTGAACACTGTGTGTGTGCGAACAGTGTGTGAACGATGTGTAGTTGAATAATGTGTGTGTGAACAGTGAGTGAGTGTGAACAGTGAATGTTTGTGTGAACAGTGGATGAGTGTGAACAGTGTGTGTGTTAGAACAGTGAGTGAGTGTGAACAGTGAGCGTATATGCACAGTGAGTGTGAACAGCGAGTGAGTGTGTACAGTGAGTGTGTGTGGGAACAGTGTGTGTGTAAACAGTGAGTGTGTGTGTGTGAACAGTGAGTGTGTGTGAATAATGAGTGGGTGTGAACAGTGTATGTGTGAACAGTGTGTGTGTGTTAATAGTGAGTAAGTACGAACAGTGAGTGTGAATAGTGAATGTGTGAGAACAGTGAGAGAGTGTGAACAATGAGTGAGTGTGGACAGTGTATGTGTGAACAGTGTGTGTGTTCATACTGAGTAAGTACGAACAGTGAGCATGTGTGAGAACAGTGAGTGTGCATGAGCAGTAAGTGTGAACAATGAGTGAGTGTGAACAGTGTGCCTGTGAGCAGTATGTGTCTGAACAGTGATTGAGTGTGAACATTGTGTATGTGAACAGTGAGTGTGTGAGCAGTGAGTCTGAACAATGAATTTGTGTGAACAGTGTGTGTGTGAACCGTGTGTGTGAACAGTGTGTGTGTGTGTGTGTGTGTGTGAACAGTGAGTGAGTGTGAACAGTGATTTAGTGTGAACAGTGAGTAGTGCGAACAATGAGTGAGTGAACAGTGTGTGTGTGAGAACAGAGTGAACGTGAACAGTGTATATGTGTGTGAACAGCGTGTGTGTGTGAGCAACGAGTGTGAGCACTGAGTGTAGATATTGAGTGTGTGTGAACAGTGTGTATGTGTAAACAGTGAGTGAGTGTGAACAGTGAGTGTGTGTGTGAACAGTGAGTGAGTGTGAACAGTGAGTGAGTGTGAACAGTGAGTGAGTGTTAACAGTGTGCGTGTGATAACAGTGAGCGTGTGTGAACAGTGAGTGTGAACAGTGAGTGAGTTTGAACAGTGTGTGTGTGAACAGTGTGTATGTGTAAACAGTGAGTGAGTGTGAACAGTGAGTGTGTGTGAACAGTGAGTGAGTGTTAACAGTGTGCGTGTGAGAACAGTGAGCGTCTGTGAACAGTGAGTTTGAACAGTGACTGTGTGTGTGAACAGCGAGTGTGTGTGAGCAGCAAGTGAGTGTGAACAGTGTGTGTGAGAACAGTGAGTATTAACAGTGTGTGTGTGTGAGCAGCGAGTGTGAGCAAGGTGTGAGTGTAGATTTTGAGTGTGTGTGTGAACATTGAGTGAGTGTGAACAGTGAGTGAATGTGAACAGTGTGTGTGGGAACAGTGAGTGAGTGTGAACAGTGAGTGAGTGTGAACAGTGTGTGTGGGAACAGTGAGTGAGTGTGAACAGTGAGTGAGTGTGAACAGTGTGTGTGGGAACAGTGAGTGAGTGTGAACAGTGAGTGAGTGTGAGCAGTGTGTGTGGGAACAGTGAGTGAGTGTGAACAGTGAGTGAGTGTGTGAACAGAGTGTGGGTAGTGAGCACTTGTTTTTATTGAGTGTAATGCATCAGTTTTCCACCCGAGCATACTCCCTCAATTCTTTCACATACTTTAGTGTCTCAATCAAGACTTTTCCTCGAGTGTTGCGCACTTTTGGAAGGGAAATAAAAGTGTGAAAAAAATCCTGAAAGAAATGTGTGGAATATCTTAAGAAACAAGCAGGCGAGTGAAGTTAAAGAGTAGCTGTGAGTGCGGTTCTGCTGGTTTCCTGCAGGAGAATTTGCTTCGGGTTTCCTTGTTCGTGTTTTGAACTGACACATGTACTAATCAGACTAGCACATGCTCTTTATTGTTTGGAGGTCAGAGCAGGGAGCATTAATATCAAACAGGTGAGAAGGTGGCGTTGGGAAAGTGGAATGTGATGGTGTTTTGCAATCACATCTAAAACACAGCAGTCACAAACCTGGATCAAAGAGCTAACAATTTTATTTTGAAAAGGTCATTTTTTACTAGCTGAAGTCTGAAAAACCATGAAATTGATTCAGCCAATCCCTGCCGGGAGAATGGCAAAACACTCTGGGAACAGTTTACATTCTCACAGAAGGTCACAGATGAAAGTTTAAAGAAAATGCCATTAAAATATTCAGCTGCAGCAGACAGCAACACCGTCCAATTCGCGATATTTAAGTAGTTGCAGCTAATGGTGTGATGATAGGGAAAGGGGAGGCAGGGTTTTGAAGATTATTAGATGAGGGGAATATGGTTGATATGGTTCAGCTTTTCAGAAAGCTTTTGATCAGTTCCCTGCATGGGCCAGGATTCAAACATTCTGAAACTCTGCACGAAAGGGAATCATAGAATCGTAGCTTCACGCAGTGTCTGGGAGGCATGCCAACCCTTTAACAGGGTTGCCCCAATAGATCCCTGTCCATCCTCGTTAGCCCCTGCTAATTGCCCTCTTCAAATACAACAACAAATTACATTTATATAGCACCTTTAATGCAGCAAAGCATTTCATTTCAGGACAGTTATCAGACAAAATGTGACACCGAGCCTGATAAAAAGGTATCAGATGGCCAAAAGCTTGGTCAAAGGGGTAGGTTTTGAAAAGTTTCTTAAAGGAGGGAAGACGGAGAGTTGGAAAGAGTCAGGGAGCAAATTGAAGGGCTCCGGGCTCAGGCAGTGGGAGACGCAGCCCCCCGTTGGAAAAGTGATTAAAAATTGGGAATAAGTGAGAAGCCGGAAGTAGAGGAGTACAGATATCTCGGAGGGTTTGGGGACTGGAGGAGATCACCGAGATAAAGACGGGGGGGAAGTCATGGGGGAATTTGAAAACATGAATGAGAATTTTAAAATCGGAGCATGGTCAGACTGAAGCCAATTCAGTTAGTCAGCAACTACAGGGTGCTGGGCAAATGGGATTTAGTGCGGGTTAGGATGCGGGAGCAGAGTTTTGGATGATCTCAAGTTTACAGAGGGTAGAATGTAGGGAGTCAGCCAGGCAATTGTTGGAATGGTCAAATCCAAGGGTAATGATTGAGGTTTTCAACTGCAGATGAGATGTGGCTGGGGCAATGTTGTGTGAATATCTGGAAGTGACAACAGGTGGCCTTGGTGATGCTGTGGAAATATGGTCGCAAAACTCACCCTGCTCTCAATTTTGACACCAAGGGCAGTGCAGCATGCACCTGTGCACACTCATATTCAAGTACGCAGAAATACATTCCCACACTCATTGGTACGCTTACAGACACTTAGCAAACTCAGACGCACAAACTCATGCAGACAGTAAAATAAGGAATTTGAAAAGCATTCACAGGATGAAGGACTGACACAGCTGATCATTTTTCAGCAAATAATCATTTTGGTAAAGACATTGTTTTGTAATAAATATGAAATTGGACAAGCGCTCGAGGAATTGGGAGAGTGTAAGAATGATATAAGATGTTGAATTATTGATCAGATGTTGTCTGAGTAAACTTGTCCAGATTTTAACCATTGCAGAGTTTCTGACATGTTGCTAAAATTGTGGCAGTGTTGTCCAAGAGTTTGCATGACAGAAAGCAGAGAGGAAAAGTGGGTAGATTGGCTGTTTGCTGGATCATCTGGCAGTGTTTAGCTCTCCAGCCCTGAACTACATTCTTTATAAACCACACAGAATACCTGTGGCCTTAATTCATTAATGAACAGTGATTTTTCTGCTTCCTTTCAACATGCCAATGTTTTTTTGTAAGGAACTGCCCTTTTTTCAGGAAACCCTTTAGGGCCCACACCTTCAATTGCTGGTTAGAATCCACCTTATACAATAACAAAACCACACATATTGCTTCAGCTTGTGTGCGGTGGCACCAATTCAACACACATGAGCAGAAGTCATCAACTGCAAGTGTGCCCAGCGTGCTGTTCCCAATGTACATACCCAAAGCCTCGGTACTTGCAATAAAACAGCATTCATTTTTGGGGGTGTTACAGAGCTGCAAATCAATGGAGACCTCTGGCACCATCCTGAACTTCAGTTTGAGTCTCAGCAGAAACACTGCCTGCTGAACTGAAGATGCTCGCTCGCTCAGTTCAATCCAATATTGATAGAAACTTCCAACACATGAGACCACTCATCCCATTATGTCTGTGCCAGCTGCAAAAGGACATCGTCCCTAAGCTCACTTTTGAACTCTTGGCCTTATATGTAAAGGTTACAGCACTTAACGTGCAATTCTAAATACCTTTTAAGTTTATTTATTTATTAGTCACAAGTAAAGGTTACATTAACACTGCAATGAAGTTACTGTGAAAATCCCCCAGCCGCCACACTCTGGCGCCTGTTCGGGTTCACTGAGGGAGAATTTAGCATGGCCAATATACATAACCAGCATATTTTTTTCGGATTGTGGGAGGAAACCAGAGCACCTGGAGGAAACTCACGCAGGCACAGGGAGGACGTACAAACTCCACACCGACGGTGATCCAAGCCGGGAATTGAACCCAGATCTCTGGAGCTGTAAGGCAGCAGTGCTAACCACTTTGCCACCGTGCTGCCCCATTTTAAATGTGATGAGGGTTCCTGCCTCTATGGTAGTGCGTTCCAGTCCCCCACCATTCTCTTCAGCTCCCCTCTCAGCCTTCTGTCAATAACTTTAAATCTATGCCCCGGGTTATTGACTTCCCTGTTAAAGAAAATAGGTCCTTCCAACTCACTCTGTCTAGGCCACTCAATTTTATATACACCAATTACATTTCCTTCAACCTCCTTTGTTTCAAAGAAAACAAACCCAAATCTATCCAATCATTCCTCATAGTGTTAGGGACCAGATCAGAAACTCCGAGGAATATTGTGAAGTTAGCTTGGACCCCAACTATTTTTGGTTTTGGTATTAATGTGAGCATAAGGTGAGTCCACTCCAGGTGTGATTCTATTGACCCACTAGGAAGCTTTTATTAAAAGAAACTTTATTTAACAATACAGTTTAACTATAACAAAAAGAATTAGCATAACTTTCACCAATTGAAATATTTAAACATGACAAGGTATAACTCTTAACTGCTAGCTATTTCTATTAGTTCCAATTTAAGCAATATCCCCCATAAACGTAAACCCCTCTTCAAATTCAGTTAGCAAAAACACACAGGCTACGTGAATTCTCAGTACTCCAGTCTTTTATCCCCTCTGACCAGAGATACAGAGAGACCCATCTTCTGACTCACAGACAGCAGCCTCCAGAGGAAAACCTATCTTCACACAGCAAAACTCCAGTGAGAGGGAGAGAGAGAGGGAGGAAACATATTTTGCCTTTTGCAGACATCTATCTCCTAGCAGGTCTGCAGACTTCAATTTCCAGAAAGAGAGAGAGAGAAAAAGAGCTACTGCTCTTTCCAAATTCAAACTGCAACTGCCTGCTTTTTTCCCCCCTGCAAGACTTGCTCCACCGACACACATGATTTTCTTGTCAATCATCCTAAGCGAACCCTACTCTGAAACCCCAGGGAACAAAACTAAGAATAACAATAATGCATTAACCCAAATTAAAACAAACACTGCGATAATTAGGAGAAATTAACCTTCTGCAGTGTCAGCATGTGAGCTGCCAGTTTAGACCACAGGCACTGTGATCAGAGTTGAAGTATAAGACAGTCCCTTCAGAAGAAACATGGAACAAATACATTTCTTAAAGGTACAGTTTTGTCAGAATAGCTAAACTTCTCCAATACTGGCAACATCCTCGCAAATCGCCTCCATACCCTCTTTAGTGTGATAACATCCTTCTTGGAATGTGGTGACCAGAAATATACAAAGTCTTCTAGCTATGGCCTAACTAGTGTTTTGTAGTTCTACCATGACCTCCCCAGCCTTATATTCTATGCCTCAACTAATAAGGGAAAGTATCCCATATGTTTTCTTCACCATTTTATCTGCTTTACCCACTACTTTCGGTGATCAGAAGGTTTGAACTCCCAAGGTCCCATGGATCCTCGACACCTTTCAGTTTTCGATTATTTATTTTGCCTTTTCCAACTGCATTACTTCACATTTCTCCAGATTAAATTCCATCTCCCACTTTGCCGCCCACTTGACCAGTATAACGGGGCTAGGGTCTCACACTCTATACTTACATGAACTGTTATATGTGTATAAATAATATATACAGGGACTAGCTTAGGGGTTAAAAACGGGGCGGCATGGACAAGTTGGGCCAAAGGGCCTGTTTCCATGCTGTAAACCTCTATACTCTATGGCTTTATATACATAAATAATATATGTTATATATTTATAGTCATGGCAATTTCTAAATTTTTAAAACTAGACAATGACTTTTTAAAATGGTTGAAGCCATGTCTGGCTGTGACCTTCAAATACTAGGAATTAATCTAATAGTGTCAGGGAAATTTGCATCTTGTTATCTGTGAAGAGACCCAGCAACTCTTGTGGGCTGCAGAGACCAAATACAAAGGGTACTATACCAAGGCCATCTGCATTTAAGAACCTTTAAGAAAGGCAGCACGGTAACACAGTGGTGTTACTGCTGCCTCACAGCGCCAGGGACACAGGTTCAATTCCAGCCTCGGGTCACTGTGTGGAGTTTGCACATTCTCCCTGTGTCTGTGTAGGTTTCCTCCGGGTGCTCCGGTTTCCTCCCATAGTCCAAAAGTGTGCGGGTTAGGTTGATTGGCCATGATAAATTGCCTCTTAGTGTCAGGAGGATTAGGAGGGTAAATATGTGAAGGTTACGGGGATAGGACCTGGGTGGGATTGTTGTTGGTGCAGGCTCAATGGTCCAAATGGCCTCCTTCTGCACTGTACATTCTATGATAGGTCTATGATAACCTAGACTGGGGAATTGGAACCTATTCGTCTGCTGAGACAAAGAGTCCTACAACCTTCCTTGCAAATTCTTAATGGTTTGAACATTAACAATCTCAGCAGCCAAGACACCCTTTGTCAAAGCCAAAGTGGAAAGGTTGGAGTCATCTGACATGACCACCCAGATTAGTTGAATCTATAATATTGCCTTGTTAAACTCTAAAGCTTTCTGCCAAGTTCTTATTTACCAAGCAGCTACACAGAAAAGGGGCTCTGGTCAGACTTGAATGCCCAACCCCCGCCGACACTACTTCTACTGGAACTTCTGAACATCTGCACCATCGCCTGTAAGACGAATTCATCTCTGCGTGCCTTTCTGAGAGTGGAAGGCATCTCTATTGGAAAATTAACCAGCATCAGTTTTCAACCTGCCAAACTCTGCAAAGGCACACACCGTTGGATTTTGACTATGATCTCTGGACTCACGTGAAACAATTTTCTTTGATCTGTGGTCTTTGCCCCGTAAAACTTTCATTCTCTTTCCCCTCTTTCATTGCATGAGTGAAAAGGTGGCAACTTTGCTACCCTCCCCCTGTGTTTGAAGGTGTGCAAAATAAACTAACCCTTTGAGTTCATCCTATCATGAATTTTCTGTGGGAATATTAATGGAAATTGGATCACACCAAAACCAAGGGGTTTGGAATTACAGCACCACATATAAAGGGGGAAATCAAAATCAAACATCTTCTTGTTTATGAATGGGTGACAAGTGGAGAAATCGGGGCTTTTTAAATTAAACTACCTCCTGTCTGGAACAGAATTTGACCAGAATCCAAGTTAAGAGATGAGCCAAATCTGATATAAAAAAGGAGATAAAACAGGAAATCTGATATAAAAGAGTCAATTGGAAGCCAAAGAGCAAGATGCAGTGGCTGGAATGAATTTTAAATTACAAGTCACTTATCACAGCAGGTTCCTTATCCCTAATACTAAGAAAATGTCAACCTTTGATGCCCAGAGGCACCTTTGATGCCTTTGGGGCAGCACGGTGGCACAGTGGTTAGCGCTGCTGCCTCACAGCACCAGAGACCAGGGTTCGATTCCCGGTTTGGGTCACTGTTTGTGCGGCGTCTGCATGTTCTCCCCGTGTCTGCATGGGTTTCCTCTGGGTGCTCCGGTTTCCTCCCACAGTCTGAAAGACATGCTGGTTAGATGCATTGGCCATGCTAAATTCTCCCTCAGTGTATCCGAATAGGCACCGGAGTGTGGTGACTAGGGGATTTTCACAGTAACGTCATTGCAGCATTAATGTAAGCCTATTTGTGATTTTAAAACTTTAAACCAAAAGGTATGGATCAAGCAAGGAAATGTGAACAGTGAACCTTTAGCAGCTCTCCGCACAGAACAACTGGAAGTGATAGCTAGGGAGGGACAGTTAAAATTGCCCAGCAAAGCGAGGAGAAGTGAACAGATCCAATTGTTGGTAGAACATTTGGGTCCCACGTTATCAGTAGAGCAGTTAGATGTAGACCTCAACCAGGACTCAGAATCCCTCTACTCGCCCAATTCGAGCTGGAAAAGCTCAGAGCGCAGTTAGAATTTAGGAGATGGAACAGGAAAGGGGAAGAGAAATCCAGCTCCGAAAATTGGAAATGGAGCTGGCAACTCAAAGGGAGGGAGAGAGAGACCAGATAATCGGAAGCTGCAAGGGAAAATCTCACTACCTGGTAATATCTCCTACCTCCCTACCCCAGAACCACTCTCTGAGACTCTCATGTTTGCTAGATTCATTCCCAAATTCGAGGAGAGCGATATGGAGTCATTTTCTCCCCCACTTTTGAGTTAAAGATCCAGGACAGCTAAATCAGCCATCAGAGATCTGGACACTTTTAATTCTAGGGCAGCCGTCAGGGACAGCCCAAGATGTCTACTCTGTGCTGACTCCTGATGTGTCCATGAACTATGAGCAGAGCAAGGATGCCATCATAAGTGCCTACTAATTAGTCCCGGAGATATATCGGCAGCAATTCCGAAACGCATGTAGGAAGGCCACACAAACCCGAGTTTAAATGGCTGAAGCAAATCATGTTCGACCGATGGATGGGATAGTCGTTGCCTGGCACTTGTTTAACATGAATTAAACTTGCCGTTTATTAGCCCAAGCTTGAATTTTGCCCAGGTTTTGATGCATGTGAGCACGGATTGCTGCAGTATCTGAGGAGTTGTGAACAGAACTGAAGATTATACAATCATCAGTGAACATCCCCATTTCTGACCTCATGATGGAAGGAAGGTCATAGTGAAGCAGTTGAAGATGGTTGGGCCCAGGACACTGTCATCAACATTGGGTTCATTGGTGTTAAGGTTGGTGAACCAAGTTGAAGCTTAGGGTTGGCGAATTAAGTTTTAGCATTAGTATTAGTGTTCAGGGTTAGTGTTGTGATTCTGTTAGGGTTCAGTCCTTGGTGGCTGTTTTTGAGTTAGAGTATTTAGGGAGAAGTAAAGTTTAGGGATTAGAGGTTATGATTAGGAACTATGGTTAATGTGAAGGTTAGAGTTGATGTTGTGGCTAAAATTAGAGTTGTGCTTGGAGAGTTTGGTTAAAGGTTAGAGCTTGGGTTGGGGGTTAGGTTTAGGGTTGGCATTATCAGGACAAATGTGTCCTTTGTTGACAAGAAGACATGGTTTAGTGTAAGGACTCTAAATTTACAGGCCTCAAAAGTAAGCCTGCATGGTGGAGCTGGTGAATATCAGCCAACAAATAAAATCCATTTTGTGAAAGGCAGAGGTCACTAAAGTGACAGTCATGTGCTTTGTGATGTATGAAGGATTTCCAGGACTTTGGATTGCCCAGAAGTCTCTAGAAATAGAGGATAGATATCCTGAGGATTGCTGCCAATGGCTCAGAACTAACAAGTAGAGTTGTTGGCCAATGGCAAGGCTGTAAATGGTGACCAATAAGCATGAGCTGGGTAGAGTTAGGTTTTTGGGGGTTAAAGTTAGGGCTAGAGTTAGGGCCAGGGTTAGGGTTAGGGTCAGGGTTCGGGTTAGGGATAAGGTTAGGGTTAGGGTTAGAGTTTGGGTTAATAATTGGCAGGTCAGAGACTGCAGTTCCCAGGCTTATCAGGAAACAAACGACCCTAACAATTGGAAATTTTTCCGAATCCATTTACCCAATCCACCCCTACTAATGTGTCATACTTTTCATCGGTTCATGGGAGCCCGACTCTGCATCTCAGGGGAACTTCCCAGTCAAACTGGGATCAGACCTACTGGAACCTACACTATAGAGAGGCACCTGGAGTTAGTGCCTGTTCATAGCAGCAGGAGCTGGGGCTCTGAGGGGGAGCATCATATGGTTTACTATCCCTGCCTACAATTGGGGAGAACTTTCCTGGGCAAAAGCAGGTGTCTTCAGGTGCATCAAGCCCCCTAAAAGTAATGTGTTGCGATCCCAACATCATCCCATCCTCTTCCTGAACTCCACTGGGACTGGATTGAAGGTGAGTAAGGAATCCCCTGTCAGCTGTTGGGTCAGCAACGTTCACCAAAGTAGGAGCAGCCATACCATCACCTTTCTCCTCCTTAGTGTTTCACCTGTTCACAGGTTAGATGGGATGGACACTGAGATCCACCTGGAAGGAGAGTAAATATTGAAATAAAGGAGATTGTAGGGAGATTTGATAGAGGTGTACAAGATAACAAAGGTTTAGGTGGACAGGGAAAGGCTGTTCTCCATCGGCTGCTTGTGCAGGTGTAGGGTACGTGGATTTGGGTGTGGGATGGGGAGTGGGGAGTGAGTAAGCATGTTTTTACACTGCAAGTGGCAATGATCTGGAGCCTGCTGCTTACCAGGGCACTGGATGTAAAGACAATCAATCATTGTGAATTGAAAGATGTGCACGGGAGGCCATGGCCTGGTGGTTAGACTATTAATCCAGAAACTCAGCTAATGTTCTGGGGATTTGTGTTCGAATCCCACCATGGCAGATGGTGGAATTTGAATTCGATAAAAAAAATCTGGAATTAAGTATCTACTGATGACCATGAAACCATTGTCAATTGTCAGAAAAACCCATCTGTTTCACTGATGTCCTTTAGGGAAGGAAATCTGCCATCCTTACCTGGTCTGGCCTACATGTGACTCCAGGGCCACAGCAATGTGGTTGACTCTGAAGTGCCCTCAGGCAATGAGGATGGGCAATAAATGCTGCCCAGCCAGCAACACCCATGTCCCACGAATAAAAAAAAAGATTAGGTGGATTGGCCATGCTATAAGTGGGGTAAATAAGTAGGGTTACAGGATTAGAGCTTGGGTAAGATGTTCTGTCGGAGAGTCAGTGCTGATTCGATGGGCCGAATGGCCTCCTTTTGCACTGTAGGGATTCTATGATTCTATGAAAATTGGATGGGCTGCAATGATAGAGCAGGCGAATGGAATTACAACGAATCAGCATGATTCTAGGGGGCTAAATGGCCTCCTTTTCTGTAATGACTCTATGATATTATTGGTAAATTATTGCATGTTCCAAATAAATTAATAAAGATTCCCTGTTTATTATATATTCTTGCAATATTCTTGGTAAATTATTATATGTTCTCAGAAAATTATTGAAAATTCTTGGTAAATTATTATAGATTTTTATAAATTATTAAACAATTCCTGTATTCAGTAAATTGTTAGCCATTCCCTGTAAACAAATACATATTTTCTGTAAATTATTAAACATTCTCAGTAAATTATTATGTGTTATCTTGTCGAAGTGGTGTGACCATTTGAAGGTTGGGATCCCAAAAGCCAAATGGGTGGTTTTATTGAGCCTCTCCCCATGAACCATGGCATTAGCATCCTACCTCTCGGCTCCTTTGTCCACTGGACCTATCAGAAGAAGGATTTCTAGTTAAAGGGACCCAAGCTGGTTTCCAAAGACTCAGCAGTCCTTGCATTTTTAAAGCTGCAGCGACAGTAGGAATGGAGGGTAGACCAAGGGACGGTGCTACGTCTCTCACTATGGCTGGTAGTCTTGCTGTGGGATCTGAGAGGCCACAGTGAGGAACAGGAAGAAGACATCCTCTTCATCCAAATGGATGTAGGTGGAAATGACCGAGGAAGTCAATAGTAGAAGTGTGCTTCCTCCATCCTGGAGGTGGTGCATTATGAGCATCCATGGCCTCAGGAAGGGGTGGTATTTGGCTTGGTTGGGTTTGTCCTGCTTTTTTGTGTGTGCCGGGCATATTGGACAATTTTCGCATTGCCAACTAGATGCTAGTATTGTAGCTGTACTGGAACAGCTTGGCTAGGAGCGTGACAAGTCTGGAGCACAGAACTCTGATAAATCTCCTCAGCACTCTGTCCAAGTCTCTCACATCCTAAAGTGTGGTGACCAAATGTGGATGCAATATTCTTGTTGTGGTCGAATCAGAGCTTTATAATGGTTCATCATAACTGCCTTGCTTTTGATACCAATACCATTGTTTATGAAGCCCATCTGCATTGCGAATTACTCTCTTAGTGTGTCCTGTCACCTTCAAAGATCCGTGCACATGAACCCCCAGATCCCACTGTCCCTTCATACTTTTTCGAACTGTGCCTTTAAGTCAATATTCCCTGTCCCTAATCCTTCTGCCAAAATGCATCACCTCACACTTCACTGTATTAAATTCCATCTGTCCCTCGCCTGCCCATTCTGCCATCCTGTCTATGTCACATTGCAGTTGATTTGTAATATATCCTCACTGTCAGCCACATGTCCAAATGTGCGATTATTGGCAAGTTTTGAAATTTTACTCTGCGTTCTAAAATCATTGTTGTTCACATAGAAGCAAAAGCAGTGGTGCTGGCACTGATCCTTGGGGAACACCGCTGTCTACCATCCTCCATTCCAAAACAACCAATATTTACCATGACTCCCTGCTGTCTGTCCTTGAGCCAATTAATTTACCAAAACTGATACTGACTCTCCTATTCAATGAGCCACAAATTTTATTAACTGGCCTCTTGTTTGGTGCTTTGCCAAAATCTTTTGTAAACTCCATTCAGACTGTGTCCATTGCATCAACCTTCTCTGTTACTTCATCAATAGGTTCAAGTTGCCTTTCACAAATCCATGCTGGCTCTTCTCAGTTGACACAAACCACTCTCAAATATATGTTGATTTTTCCCTGATCAATGTTACTAAAGTCTTACTCCCCACCGATGTTAAGCCGACAGGACTGTGATTACTTAGAATGTCCTGACACCCTTTTTGGAATAACAGTGTTGTGTGTGCCACTCTCCAAACCTCTGGCACCTCCCCCCATTGAGGGGAGTTTAGAAGATTATGGAAAGCCCTTTGTTATCTCCATCCCCTCTCCCTTCAGCAACCCGGAATGTAAGCCGTCTGGAGCAGGAGACTTATTCATTCGAAGCATTGCCAGCCTCTTCAATACCTTCGCCTTTCAATTTTCATGCCAATTATTGCCTCTTCCATCTCCTCTTCTGCCCATCTTTAATGGCCATCCTCTTCCTTAGAAAACACCGATACAATGTACTCTACACATTCTAGCATTGTCTGTATCATCTTATTTGTCTCCAGTTGGACCCACACTGCTTCTTACTATTTGCAGAATATCTATATGTCAGTTGAAGATTTTTGGGTTTTTGTATAATAATTTACCGAGAATATTTAATAATTTACCAAGAATATATAATAGTTTCCAGGGAATGTGCAATGATTTACTAAGAAGATGTAATAGATTACCATACAGAGGCAAAATACTGCAAATGTGGGAAATCTGAAATAAAAATAGAAAATGCTGGATAAACTCGGCAGGTCTGGCGGCATCTGTAGAGAGAGAAACAGAGTTAATGTTTAAAATCCATATGACCCGTCTACATATAATAGATTAGTCTGTCGGATTAATAATTTACCGGAGATATGTAATAATTAACTAGGAATGTTTACCTTGATCTCCGAGCACACTCTGAGGGGAAAACTCAATGACCCCCTCAGGAGTGGCAGGGAGGCTGAGTGACCTACAGCGAGTGGCAGAGAGGTAGGGTAACCTATGGGGAGTGGCCTGGGCAGTGGGATGACCCTTTTGGCACTAGAATGGGAGTTGGGGTGACCCTTTGGAGAGTGGGATGGAGGGGGGGGGGGGGGTGGGGTGACAGTTCCAGCAGTGGGCTGGCAGGGTATATAATCTGGCAGTGGAGAGCACATCACCTTCCCAACTCCTCTCGATCCAGTCAGGGGCAGGGAATGTTGAGGTGGGCTTTCCTGCACAGAGGAAAATTCAGGTTCTTGAGTGGCCAATCAAAGGCTGCTTCAGGGCTTCATCCTAGTGCTGCCAATGGGGGTTTGGGGCCCGGTACCTGAGCCATGTGGGCAGGCTACTGGGTACAGCCTGGCAGTCTCGCTGCAGGTTTGGCATGCTGAGTCCTGCTGAGTCCCACGCCGTGCCCCTCTGGAGCCATGGACTGCCCCTATTGAATACTACCCTCCACAGGGACAGTGCCCTTGCCCCTCGCTAGGGCCTGCCTAGCTGCCAGGATGAACCCACCCTACTCACATCTCTTCCAGGTCTCCATTCTGATCCAGGGTCTACAGGCTTACACAGTGATAAGCACTGCTGCCTCACAGCGCCGGGGGCCTGGGTTCGATTCCCAGCTTGGGTCACTGTCTGTGTGGAGTCTGCATGTTCTCCCCGTGTCTGTGTGGGTTTCCTCCGGGTGCTCCGGTTTCCTCCCACAGTCCGAAAAACATGCTGGTTAGGTGCAATGGCCATGCTAAATTCTCCCTCAGTGTATCCGAACAGGCGCCGGAGTGTGGCGATTAGGGGATTTTCACAGTAACTTCATTGCAGTGTTAATGTAAGCCTACATGCGACACGAATACATAAACCTTAAAGCACCACTCCTGGGACTGATTAACCAGCAGCCCTTGGGAGGCTGGGTCTTCACCTTGAAGGGCACTGGAACACCAATGCAAACAGTTAACTGCCTGATAGGTAGTTAATCCTCTGCAGGGCTCCAGTAAATGACCACAGTGCAGTTGCCACTGGCTTTCCAGCCCATACAAAGCGCCACTGCCACGGTTATCAAATCCATCCAAAAATTTCAATTCAGATACATACATCAACTATAAAGCAGAAATTATAACGACAACTTGGCTGCTTGCTGGGTGGGGGGAAGCTCTGAAAGAAACAGAGGGGAATATTTTAGTGAAGAGAGAGCTTTAATACCAGTTCAGGGATAAGTTTTAATTGTTTTTTTCCAAGAGTTTATTGTTTTCAGTTGGTACTGTGGCCTTTGTACAACATTAGTAGGGTAGTGGCTTAGGGGGAGATGGCAATGTAAAGGTAGTCATGATGTGGAGATGCCGGCGTTGGACTGGGGTAAACACAGTAAGAAGTTTAACAACACCAGGTTAAAGTCCAACAGGTTTATTTGGTAGCAAAAGCCACACAAGCTTTCGAGGCTCTGAGCCCCTTCTTCAGGTGAGTGGGAATTCTGTTCACAAACAGAACTTATAAGACACAGACTCAATTTACATGAATAATGGTTGGAATGCGAATACTTACAACTAATCCAGTCTTTAAGAAACAAAACAATGGGAGTGGAGAGAGCATCAAGACAGGCTAAAAAGATGTGTATTGTCTCCAGACAAGACAGCCAGTGAAACTCTGCAGGTCCACGCAACTGTGGGAGTTACAAATAGTGTGACATAAATTCTGATTCTAGGATCGCATTCGGCCTCTGATATTCGGGTAAGCGTTCTCCAAGGCGGCCTTCGCGACACACGACAGCGCAGAGTCGCGGAGCAGAAACTGATAGCCAGGTTCCGCACACACAAGGACGGCCTCAACCGGGATATTGGGTTTATGTCACACTATTTCACATAAATATTTCTGCTTTTTTCCTCCTGAGTCTTTATCATGCGATCCTAGAATCAGAATTTATGTCACACTATTTGTAACTCCCACAGTTGCGTGGACCTGCAGAGTTTCACTGGCTGTCTTGTCTGGAGACAATACACATCTTTTTAGCCTGTCTTGATGCTCTCTCCACTCCCATTGTTTTGTTTCTTAAAGACTGGATTAGTTGTAAGTATTCGCATTCCAACCATTATTCATGTAAATTGAGTCTGTGTCTTATAAGTTCTGTTTGTGAACAGAATTCCCACTCACCTGAAGAAGGGGCTCAGAGCCTCGAAAGCTTGTGTGGCTTTTGCTACCAAATAAACCTGTTGGACTTTAACCTGGTGTTGTTAAACTTCTTACAATGTAAAGGTATGCATGGGGGTGTGAGGGGGGAGGTGGGGGGTTTGCATAATGACAAGGGCGCACTATGCACGGGGGGTCGGCTGCTGTGCATGGCGGTAGTCGTGCAGAGGGGGGGCTGGTTTATGGATGGGGTCATGATGGGGCTTGGGGGGGGGGGGGGACATGTCAGGGGTTCACCGGGGGAGCCATCAGGAGGGCCCTGATGTCCTGATGCTGGAGACCAGTGTCGGTGTGGGGGTGACAATGCTGCCAATGACGAGGGCTGGTCTGCAGCCGCCTTCACCAGCGTGTGTAGTCTCTGTCCCCACCCCACCACCCACCCACTCACCCACCCACACACCCCCATGCCAGCTCTCAAAAAAATTGACCGAGTGCCGGAAGATTGCAACGCCGAGCTCACCAGAAATACCGGTGCGGAGGACTCCTGCTTTCTCGCCAACACACCGCCTTGGGAAAAACTCCGCCCAACATCTCCAGGTCTATCTGACTGGTTGGTGCGCTCAATTCTGATGGTGACTGGAGTCACTAAAACAAACTGCCCAATTTAATTTTGCTGTAAAACCTCTCTTTGTCCTGTCTGAAGTTGCTCGCCGCACTGTTTTGCAACAGGTCCAAAGGGAGACCTTTGTGAAAGATCCTTTCCTCCTCTTCAGTGGGGGCTGAGAAGTTGGGAAATGTCGATTTTCTGTTCTCGGTCAAGACACTGTGATTCTAGCATTCGAACCTTTTCCAGTTTAAATATTTCACCCAGTTATTGATCATAACAACATTCAACCCAGCGATCGGGGCCCTCACTGAGAGATTCAGCAGGTTATTGCTGCTATGTGAGTTTGGGTTTTTAAATATTGATTTGACTCCCGGACTGTATCCTTCTCTACCTGTGGAAATGTTCTATTAAAATTTATCTCGGGCACCCAGATTTGTGCATTTGGAAATGCATTTTTGTGACAATCTGAATAGTGAATGCAGCTGTTTAATTGCAGTCAATGCCCTTTGTGGTTAATGCTAATTGAAGGCAGCACCTTTTTAGAATTCTGGATGCAGTTCCAAATTGCTCCAGAATGCTGGAGCATGAGAAAATGTGTTTCCCGGGAAACAAGTCAATCCCTGCCATTGGATTCGTGCGACATTTTATTTGGGAGTGATTAGAGGGCCCTATTATCAATATTGGTGAACAGGTTTGATTTGCCAGGTGCTATGTTTTAGTGTGTTTCTGGGATATCGCGTCATGCTTGTAGGCTGTCCCTGTCAGAGTCAGATTAATCTGTGATGCTGTATTCAATGGGCTGGTCCCGCTTTACTGCTTTGTCTCTGTGGCCCGGATTGGAGTGCTATCGTAGTCTTGAGATATAAATTCACTGGGGGCAGGCGTTGTCAGTGAGGTTGAGGTTTTCAGCCTGAGTGGGCCTTTCCCCTGCGACAGGGACTGTTCTTTCATCATGGTCTTGGGAGGGAGGGAGGAGCAGTGTGTGAATAATCTTAAAATCATTCAGTACGGCTGAGGTTAGTTTGTTTATAATCCAGTTTATTGTAACCTGCTGTGGCTGGTTCCCCTCCTAATACCTGGACATGTTAAATTTGGACTCTGGGGAAAGCAGGCACAATGCCTGAATTCAAGATGCGAACCACAAGGGATCTGCTTTGTGGTACGAGGCAGCCCAGGTCGATGCATGACCTGTGGAGCTGTGACTGTCTGTGAGCACAGCTGAGTTACGTACTTCTAAATCGCCAATTGTTTTTGTTTTAAATGTCCCTTTCATTTTTCCTTTGTTGCAGCTTACTGTTCCGACAATGGGTCCGTGAAGTGGGTTAATCAACTCGGCCTTCTCCCAGTCCTCACCCAGGTTTTGCAGGCTGCTTATGTAAATGTTCAATCGGATCTTGTTTCTAAAGTCCACTTTTCAGAACCTGAAGCCAGTTTTTTTTTCCAAGGTTTTCCATGATGTGTTAGCTGCTTTTATGATCAACGTTCATTCCTTTGCCAAAGGCATTTGGGAGACAGGTTCTTTCTCTCCAGCAATAATAGCTCGTGGATTGTCCAGCTCATTTTATAAATGATTTGAACTATTCGAACAAAAACTTCCCCCCCTGGCTAATGGAAATCCATTTGACCCAGGCTTCAAACTCGGATGTTGGACGAAGCCTGTGCAGTGAGGTCCATCCTCTGAGTGTAGAATGCATTGGTGTGGAGATGCCGGCGTTGGACTGGGGTAAACACAGTAAGAAGTCTCACAACACCAGGTTAAAGTCCAACAGGTTTATTTGGTAGCAAAAGCCACTAGTGACTCGCCTGATGAAGGAGCAGCGCTCCGAAAGCTAGTGGCTTTTGCTACCAAATAAACCTGTGGGACTTTAACCTGGTGTTGTGAGACTTCTTACTCAGTAGAAAGCATTAACAGAGGGTGAACAGTCACCACTGAGGGATCTCAATTTCATGTTGGAACCATTCTCTGCGATCAACCTGAGACGTGACATTTGTTTTACTTCAGTTGGTATTCTCTTCCCACGTTTGTCTCCCCAAGCAGGTCAAACTGTTCTAAGTTAACGAAGGGTTTTGTTTCATTTGGAGGCAATGCTTTTGCATTTTGTCGCATTTTAAATAGACAATTTTGTTTGTAATGCAACACTGCCATCTGGTGGCTACTCGCTTTTGTAGGGCTCTCGCTGACTCTTCATTAATGTCAACCCAGGTTTTAGTTTCCATTATCCACATCCCAACCTGGGGTTATAGTTGGAATTAGAGCTCAAGGTGTATATCAATTACTTGTAATAGGGCTTATGAGAGAGCAGACTAGTCTAAGCTCAAGGTGAGGTTTAGAGTAAGGGAATTAGTTATTAGGAATGGGGGCGTATGAATGAAGATTGAGTGAGTTAAGATTCAACGTTAGAGTTAGTGTTCAGGGTTAATGTTGGCATTTCGATTTCTTTGACTTTTTTATGGGATGTGGATGTCACCGGCTAGGCCAGTATTTGTTGCCCATCCCTTATTGCCCTCAAGAAGATGATGCTGAGCTGCCTTCTTGGGCCGCTGCAGTCCATGTGCACCCACAGTACTGCTTAGGGAGGGAGTTCCAGGACTTTGACCCCGTGACAGTGAAGGAACGGCGATATATTTCCAACTCAGGATGGTGTGTAGCTTGGAGGAGAATTTCAATGATGGTGGTGTTCCCATGTATCTGCCATCCTTGTCCTTCTAGGTGGTAGATGTCGCAAGTTTGGAAGATGCTGTTGAAAGAGCCTTAATGAGTTGCTGCAGTGCGTTTTGTAAATGGTACTCACTGCTGCCATGGTAATGTAATTGAATGTCAAGGGAAAATGGTTAGATTCTCTGTTGTTGAAATGGTTTTTGTCTGGCACTTTGTTATGCAAATGTGACTTGCCACTTATCAGCCCAAGCCTGAATGTTGCCCAGGATTTGCTGCATATGGACACAGACTGCTTCGCTATTGGAGGAGTTGCGAATGGTGCTGAACATTGTGCAACTGTCAGTGAACATACCCTCTTCTGACCTTGTATTGGAAGCGAGGCCATTGATTTATTATTGTCACATGTATTAGGATACAGTGAAAAGTATTGTTTCTTGTGTGCTATACAGACAAAGCATACCGTACATAGGGGAGAAGGAAAGGAGAGGGTGCAGAATGTTATGTTACAATCATAACTAGAGTGTAGAGAAAGATCAGCTTAATATATGATCGGTCCATTCAAAGGTCTGATGGCAGCAGGGAAGAAGCTGTTCTTGAGTCGGTGGGTATGTGATCTCAGGTTTTTGTATCTTTTTCCTGGTGGAAGGTGGTATGTCCCGGGTGCGTGGGGTCCTTAATTATGTTGGCTGCTTTCTTGACGCAGCGGGAAGTGTAGATAGAGTCAATGGATGGGAGGCTGGTTTGAGTGATGGACTGGGCTACGTTCACAACCCTTTCTGGTTACTTGTGGTCATAGTCAGAGCAGGAACCATGCCAAGCTGTGATACATCTGGAATGAATGCTTTTTATGGTGCATCTGTGGAAATTGGTGAGAGTCGTAGCAGACATGCCGAACTTCCTTAGCCTCCTGAGAAAGTCGAGGCGTTGGTGGGCTTTCTTAACTATACCGTTGGCATGGAGGGACCAGAACAAGTTGTTAGTGATCTGGACACCTAGAAACTTGAAGCTTTCTTGGGCCTAGGGCACTACCCTGAGGAACACTTCTGCAGTCACAATCTGGAACTAAAATGATTGCCCTCCAACAACCATCTTCCTTTGGATTCCAACCAGTGGAGAGATTTCCTTCTGATTCCCATTGATTTCGGTTTTGCCTTGATGTCACACTTGGTCAAATGCTGCCTTGATCATAGAATCCCTACAGTGCAAAAGGAGGCCATTTGGCCGAGCGAGCCCGCACTGACAACAATCCCACACAGGCCCTATCCCCTTAACACCCAGGTATTTACCGTGCTAATCCCCCTGACATTAATTTAGCATGGCCAATCCTCCTAACCTGCACATCTACAGACTGCAGGAGGAAACTGGAGGAAACCCACGCAGACATGGGGAGAAGGTGCAAACTCCACACAGACAGTGACCCAAGGCTGGAATTGAACCCGGGTCCCTGGCAATGTGAAGCAGTAGTGCTAACCACTGTGCCACCATGCCGCCCTTTGATGTCAAGAATAGTCACTCTCTCCTCACCACTAGAGTTGGGCTCTTTTGTCCATGTTTAGACTAGAGCTGTAATGAGATCAGGAGCTGAGTGACCCTGGCACAATCCAAACTGAGCATCAGTGAGCAGCTTGCTGTTGTATAAGTGCCGCTTGATAGCACTATCAACAACACCTTCCATCACTTTGCTCATGATTGAGAGTAGACTGATGGTGATTGGATTATCTCGATTCTTGTGGACAGGATATTCCTGGGCAATTTTGTTGGCTACATGTCAGTGTTGCAGCTTAACTGGAACAGCTTGGTGAGGGGCGCAGCTAGTTCTGGAATACATGTCTCCAGTATTATTGCTGGAATATTGTCGGGGCCCTTAACCTTTGCAGTATCCAGTGCCTTCTGCTATTTCTTGATATCACGTGGAGTGAGTTGAATTGGCTGAAGAGTGACACTCGTGATGCTGGAGACCTCGGGCAATGATGGATCATCCACTCGGCATTTCTGGATATAGATGGTTGCAAATGCTTCCACCTTGTCTCTTGCACTGATGTGCTGGGCTCCCCCAATCAAATGAGTTTGGAGACATTTGTGGAGTTTCCTTCTCTGGTTGGTTATTTTATTTTCCATCATCATTCTTGACTGGATCTGGCAGGACTGCAGAGCTTAGAAACACAACCTGTGGGTGTCCACAACGTGAAGATGGGACTTGGTCTCCACAAGGACCACGATTATGTTTTGTGGCAGTACCAGAGTGCTAAATGGGATAGACTTCGAACAGAACTAATAACTCATGAGGAACTGTGAGCCATCAGCAGCAGCAGAATTGTATTCAACCACAATTTGTAATCTCATGGCCCAGTATATCCTCCATCCCACCCCTACCATCAAGCTAGGGGATCAACCCTGGTTCAGTGAGGAGAGAAGGGGGGCACGTCGGGAGCAACACCAGGCATATCTAAACCTGAGGTGTCAACCTCGTGAAGCTACAACACAGGACTACTTACCAATACCATGGACACATGTATCAGCGACAGGTAGATTGGACAGGGTCAAGTCAGTTTCTTTCCTCTTGTTGGTTTCTTCACCACTTGTTGTGGACCCAGTTTAGCAGCTATATCCTTTCAGACGGGGCAGCTTAGTCTGAGGTGGCATTTTGAGTCTGGATGACCCTCCGTCGGAGCTGACGAAGAGTCACCCAGACTCGATGTTAGCTCTATTCACTCTCCCACAGATGCTGAGATTTTCCCAGCATTTTCTATTTCTGTTTCAGATTCAAGCCTCTGCAGTATTTTACTTTTATATCAGTCTGAGCTGATGCTACTGAGCCACACTTGGTGATGGACATTGAAGTCCTCCACCCAGAGTACATTCTGTCACCCTTAGTGCTGCTTCCAAACATGGAGGGTGACTGATTCTTCGGCAGTGGTGAGGAGGGGGAGGGGCTGGGGGGTGCGTTGGTGATTAACTGGGGGTTTCCCTGCCCATGTTTGACTTGATACTCATGAAACTTCATGGGGACTGAGATGAATGTTGAGGACTTACGAGGGGTATGGACAGAGTGAATAGGAAGCAGCTGTTCCCCCTTGGGTGAGGGGTGAATCACAGGAAGGCAAGTTTTAGGGTGAGGGGCAGGAGATTCAGAGGGGATTTGAGAAAACATTTTTATCACTCCAGCGGATGGTGGGAATCTGGAGTGCGCCGCCTGGGAAGGTAGTGGAGACCGGAAACCTTACAATCTTTAAAAAGTATTTGGATGAAACATTAAAACTTTCCAAGGATATGGGGCAAAGTGCTGGAAAATGGGATTAGTGTGACTTTAGTGGATGTTATTGTCGGTGCGGACTCGATGGGCTGAAGGGCCTTTTCTGTGCTGTATGACTCTGACTCTTAGACTCCCAGTGCAACACCTTCCTGACAGTACACCGCTGATGGTGAATGTATCCGCCCGGTGAGAAAGGGCATACCCAGGGACGGTGATGGTGGTGTCTGGGACATTGGCTGTAGGGTACAACTCCATGAGTATTTCTGTGTCAGGCTGTTATGATTTGCAAGCTAGATTTAGGGTTAGGACATTAGTGTTAGGACGATTAAGCTAATGTTAGAATTAGGATAATAAGGTTACTGTATTAAGGTTATGGTGAGGCTTGGGGCTTTAGGTTGAGGGTAGGCTATGTTAGGGTGCATTAGAGCTGGTGCTTTGGAGTTCAAATGTGTTGGAGTTAGGGGTTCGGGGTTAAGGTTAGGGTATTTGGATAAAGGTATCTTTCCTTGTGTCCATTTACTCATTTCTTGTGTTTTATTTCACTGTTAGCTGCTACTTTTAATCAGCTCACACTTTGTATTCTTGTCTGCCCGGTTATTCTTGACATTATCCATACCCAGCTGGACTTTATGGTCTTGCAGGTTTAGTATTTTGGCACTTCCTGGGCAATACAATCACAATATGCTTCCCCCAGCCCGTGTTGTTTTATTTCATTGGTATTCAAAGATTCTGCTTCCACTGCCTTTTGAGGAAGAAAGTTCCAGAGACTCCCCTCTGAGGTAAAAAAAATAACTTTCTCCTCATCCCTATTTTAAATCCCTTATGTTTAAACAGTGACTCGTCCACAAGAGGAAAGATCCTCTTCACATCCACCCTGCCAGTAACGTTCAGGTTTCAATCAGGTCGTCTCTTACCCTTCTATAGAATCTTGGGATTGTTTTACCCCCAGGAAGCTGTGGAGGACGACTGAGCCCTTGAACATTTTCAAGGCTGAGATCGGTAGGTTTTTAATCAGTGGGGGAATTAAAGGTTATTGAGAGAAGGCAGCAAAGTGGACTTGGTGAGCATCAGATCATGATCTTACTGAGTGGCAGAGCAGGCTGAAAGGGCTGAATGGCCTACTCCTGTTCCTATTTCTAATGGTCTTAAACTCTGGTGGATTCAAACCAAACCCATCCAACCTTTCTTCATAAGATAAGTTGTCCATTCCTGGAACTTGCCTGGTAAATCTTTACTGAGCTGTTTCTAACAACATTTACATCTTTCCTTAGATAAGAAGACCAATTCTGTACGAGGTACTCCAGATGTGTTCTCACCAATGCCCTGTACAACCTACATTTGTAATCAATTCCCCTCATAAATGCTGGGTGCGATCAGGGGAGAATTCTCACCCCATATTCAAACAATTAAATTTTCAAAGTTTAATGGTTGAATGTGTTCTTTATACATTCTGCCTCCTTTAAATAAATAGCTTGCTTTCTTTGCTGGTACGACATTGCCATCTAGTGGTTTGGCATGATATCTGCACACCTGTAGAAACTTAATAAAAAGATTTGGATCTAATTCAATATAAAAACAAAATACTGCGGAGGCTGGAATCTGAATCAAAAACAGAAAATGTTTGGAAAATCTCAGCAAGTCTGACAGCATCTAGTGGTGAGGGAATAGAGGTAACGTTTCGAGTCTGGATGATCCTTCGTCACTCGCCTGTCCCAAAGCTGTCTAACATTGCTGCTATCCTGAAGTGCTAAGTTTAAAATTTTCATTCTATTTATTACATTTTTATATTTAAAGGTTATGAGGGAATTGAGCCTGGTTTAGTTCCAGCAGGCGTTGTGAATAGAAGCATGGCAGCTTCCCCGACAAAGACCTAGCACATGCAAGATGGGCCACATTTTGATTTGATTTGTCACATGTATTAACATAGTGAAAAGTATTGTTTCTTGCGCACTATACAGGCAAAACGTACCGTTCATAGAGAAGGAAACAAGAGAGTGCAGAATGTAGTGTTACAGTCATAGCTAGGGGGTAGAGAAAGATCAACTTAATGCAAGGTAAGTCCATTCAAAAGTCTGACAGCAGCAGGGAAGAAGCTGTTCTTGAGTCGGTTGGTACGTGACCTCCGACTTTTGTATCTTTTCCCCGAAGGAAGAAGGTGGAAGAGAGAGAGTCTGGAGTGCGTGGGGACCTTAATTGTGCTGGCTGCTTTGCCAAGGTAGCGGGAAATGTAGACAGAGTCAATGGATGGGAGGCTGGTTGGTTTGCGTGATGGACTGGGCTTCATTCACGACCCTTTGTAGTTCCTTCCGGTCTTGGGCAGAGCAGGAGCCATACCAAGCTGTGATCCAACCAGAAAGAATGTTTCTATGGTGCATCTGTAAAAGTTGGTGAGAGTCGGAGCTGACATGCCAAATTTCCTTAGTCTTCTGAGAAAGTAGAGGCGTTGGTGGGCTTTCTTAACTATAGTGTCGGCATGGGAGGACCAGGACAGGTTGTTGGTGACCTGGACACCTAAAAACCTGAATCTCCCAACCCTTTCTACTTCATTCCAATTGATGTAGACAGGGTCTTGTTCTCCTTTACGCTTCCTGAAGTTGATGACAATCTCCTTCATTTTGTTGACATTGAGGGAGAGATTATTGTTGCCAGATTCTCTATCTCATTCCTGTACTCTGTCTCGTCATTGTTTGAGATCCGACCCACTACAGTGGTGTCGTCAGCAAACTTGAAAATTGAATTGGAGGGGAATTTGGTTGCACAGTTATAGGTGTACAAGGAGTATAGTAGGGGGCTGAGAACACAGCCTTGTGTGGCATCGGTGTTGAGGATGATCGTGGAGGAGGTGTTGTTGCCTATCCTTACATGACCTCCTCCTGTGCAGGAATGTTTATAATTACATATTCTGTTTGATGGTACCTGCCCAGTACATAAACCAAACCAGGTTTCATTTCTCCATCAATGAATTGTTTGAATTCATACTATAGATTTGAGCTCGGATTTAGACCTGGAGTCTGTGGCCTTGAAGGTTTTTATTTTTGGCACTGCCTGGGCAATCCCAATACACAGTGAGTCACACTCAGTGTTGGGGAAGGGTATTCAGGTGGGAAAGGGGGGGAGGGGGGAGCTGTTTCTCCTCCAGCCCCCCTCCACCCCCGCCCCCCGAGTTAATTTATTCATGCTGTGAGGCTTTATTTCATTGGTCTCTGCCACGATTAACCGGATCACACTTTGCATTGAGGTTTTTCTTGCCATTGCCCAATCCTTCCTGGAGTTATAATTCAAGGTCTGTGCTAATTACTTGCAGATACTCGGTCATCAAATAATCTTTCTTGGACAGCAAGATCCTTTGCCGGAGAAACCTCGAAACGGTTTACGCACCGTCCTCCGGGGAAATTTACAAACTTCCTCACCAAAAAGAACTGTCGCTCAGAAACTCGCTTGCACCTTCGTTTCTTGGTGATTGGCTCATTCTAAGAGGCCACAGGTGACTTCAGCCGGCTCAGTCTGTTCAGTAGCCATTCTTGCACAATGCAAGTCATTCACGTTCTGCCTGCCTAGGTAATGCAGTTTATTATATTTGATACAGGAAGTGCTTTAATTTGCAGGATGCGGGTCGAACAGGGACCTCAACTGTTCTCTGTATTTATTAACGATTAAAATGATGGGAAATAAAAGCACATATTCAAGTTTGTCCGTGACACACACAACAGGCAGCATTGCAAACTGCTCAGCTAACGTAACCTAATGCAGAAACGATTTACCAGGGATGAGGGACTTTAATTGGGGCGGCACGGTGGTTAGCATTGCTCCACATCTCCCGAGGGACCCGGGTTCAATTCCAGCCTCAGGGGACTGTCCGTGTGGAGTTTGCACATTCTCCTCGTGTCAGCGTGGGTTTCCTCCGGGTGCTCCGGTTTCCTCCCGCACTCCAAAGATGTGTGGGTTAGGTGGATTGGCCATGCTAAATTGCTCCTTAGTGCCAGGGAGCTCAGCAGGGGTAAATACGTGGAGGTTAAGGGGATATGGCCTGAGTGGGATTGTTGTTGGTGCAGGCTCTATGGACTGAATGTAGGGATTCTATGATTCTTTAATTGTGTGGATAGATTGCGGAGGCTGGGTCTGTTCTCCTCAGGGAAGGAGAAGGTTGCGAGGAAGTTTGATAGAGATCTTCAAAATCATAGGGTTAGATTTAGCAGCACCCTACTGGCTGCGATACTGAGGGGAGGGGAGGGGGGCATGTGAAATATGAGGAATGGATAGCCCATCGCCTTGTCTACCCCTGATCTATCCCCCAAAATGCAGGCTGTTGGTGAGTGCCAAAATCAGCCACTCTTCCTCCATATGAAAATAAATAATTAAGGGCCAACCATAACATGTTTGACATGGGTAGACAGGCAAGGGTAGGCTGCCCGTTCTTTGCAGAAGGAAGGGGGTCCTATCTTCTGTGGCTTGCCTTTTGCCAGATCCCTCCCCACCCAATAGATTCTTTGAGCCCAGGATCCATTTGGGCCTCGATTGACCCCAATCACATTGACCAGTTGGCAGATCCTGAAGGTGGGGCTTTCTCCCAGTGAGGGGCCGAAGTGCCACACTTCCCTTGTTGGTGACGCCTGCAGCATGTATCATCGTGGGTCGGACTTTTTATTCATCAGTCAGTCCTCAACCAACCTTTCAGCTGGGGCAAGTAGCATACACCGCCCCGCCCCTCCACAACACAATCCCGTAAAATTCAGCCCATGAGGGGTCTGGAGAGCCCAGATAGAAAGAAACTGTTCCCATTGGCGGTGGAAGGATCAAGAATCAGAAAACAGCAGGTAAGGTGGTGCTGGGAAAAAAAATCAACGTGACCTGGGGGGAACCAGTCAGAGGTTAGGATCTGAGGTAGCATTGCCTGCGAGAGCGATGGGGATTGGTTCAGTTGAGGCTCTCATAAGGGAATTGGGTATGTTCCCCTTGAGGTGAAAATGCCAGTGGCTGCAGAATGAATGGGAGTGTGGGGCTGGGGTTAAACCGCTCTCTGAGAGGCAGCCTGGACGGGCTGAATGACCTCCAGTGCTGCAACCATAAACAGGACAACTCAGTGAGGTCACTCGCTATATTTCCAGGCGCTGGAACAATAGACTGAACTCATGTGGCTCCATGAGCTCCTATTGTCAACCCAGACGCCATTAATCAACTGACAGAGACTTTGATCCCAGAATCATAGAATCCCTACAGTGCAGAAGGAGGCCATTTGGCCCATTGAGACTGTACCGACCACAATCCCATCCAGGCCCTATTCCCATAACCCCACATATTTACCCTGCTAATCCCCTGACACTAAGGGTCAATTTACCATGGCCAAACCACCTAACCCACACATCTTTGGACTATGGGAGGAAACTGGAGCACCCGGAAGAGATCCCGGCTGACACGGTGAGAATGTGCAAATTCCACACAGACAGTGACCTGACGCCAGAATTGAACTCGGGTCCCTGACGCTGTGAGGCAGCAGTGCTAACCACTGTGCCACCGTGTCGCCCTGCGCAATCAAATTGATGCTTAATCAAAGCATGAATGCAGGCCCCAGGTTTCCACAGATCAGTGCCCAGTATATAAGATGTTATCATATTCAATCAGTCATTCGCAGTCGAGTGTCCCTGCACTCTGAAGCTACTGACATCTTCCATGAGGCAAGCGACATTGAATACTGGTGTGGTAACTAGAAACACTGAATAGGGGTGGAAGAATGCCACACTCGAGCTCATATTTGCATTCAAGTTAAAATTGGCATGGTGAAGGACAGGTTCAATTATGTCGATATGCTCAAAGTTCCCTCCATTAGCTCCCAATTTTAAAGGAGCATTTGTTGGGCCTAAGACATCTCAAACTGCTTTGCAGTCGATGAAGTATTATTACAGTGTAGTCAGTATTGTAATATAGGGAAATACAGCAACCAATTGTGTTCATCAGGAGGATAATGACAAGATTATCTATGCTTTTTAGTGAGGTTGATCAGGACTCCAGGAAAATTCCCTCACCTTTCGTCAAAATAGTGCTTTTCATCCCATCAGAGAGGGCAAACTTTCTGCCTCAGTCCCTGCTCCCTCCTCATCTCCATGTTTATAGTGAGGTCACAGAGTACAAAAGCAAGGCAATTATGATAAACCTTTATAAAATATTGGCAAGACCACAGTTTATAAAGAAGGTCAGAATCTCGCAGAGGAGATTTACCAGAAGGATGCCAGAGCTAATGGAATTAAGTTATATTGAATTTAGGTTTATTTATTATTGTCACAAGTAGGCTTACATTAACACAGCAATGAAGTTACTGTGAAAATCCCCTAGTCACCACACTCCGGCGCCTGTTCAGGTACACTGAGGGAGAATTTAGCACGGCCAATGCACTGAACCAGCACGTATTTCGGACTGTGGGAGGAAACCGGAGCTTTCGGAGGAAACCCACACAGACAGGGGGAGAATGCGCAGACTACGCACTGACAGTGACCCAAGGAATCGAACCCAGGTCTCTAGCGCTGTGAGGCAGCAGTGCTAACCACTGTGCCATCATGCTACTCTGAGAGACTGGAGAATCATAGAAATTTAAACTACGAGGAAGACCATTTGGTTCATAATGGTGCTGTTTTTTTGACAGAGCAGTCATACTTCATGCATGACATCCCTGCTTTCTGTCTATAACCTGTGAGTCCCTCATTTTCAGAATCTGTCCAACTCCCTTTTAAAATTATCTATGGAGTCCGCTTCCACCACCTTTCCAGGTTGGACATTCATTCCCAATAATTCTGAGTGAAAAGATTTCTCTGCAACTGCCCTCAGTCATTTTCTAAGGATTTAAATCTATTGCCTCTGGTAATTGAAATACTCAAAGGATAATTTTACTCTGTATAATCTACTGACTTGAAAATCTCTATTTGATCACCTCTTAACCTTTCCTGTTCCAAGGAGATCAGTCTTAACTTCTCATCATAACTGAAGTCCCTCATCCTTGTGACATTCTGATAACCTTCTCTCTAACCTTTCGATCCCTCTCTACATTTTTCCTGGACTGTTCCCAGAATTTTTTATTCTTTCATGGGAGATAGATGGCACTGACAAAGCCAGCGTTTGTTCATTATACCCAATTATGCCGGAGAAGGTAGTGGTGAGCTGTCTTCTTGAACCGTGTGATGTAGGTACACCTGCAGTGCTGTTAGGGAGGGTTCTCCAGGATTTTGACCCAGCAACAATGAAGCAACAGCGATATATTTCCAAGTCAGGATGATGAGTGGCTTGGAGGGAAACTTGCAGATGCTGGTGTTCCCATATGCCTACTGCCCTTGTCCTTCCAGGTGGTAGAGGTCACGGGTTTACAGGGTGCTGTAGAAGGAGCCATGTTGAGTTGCTGCAGTGTATCTTGTAGATGTTACCCATTGTAGTCACTGTGCGCCAGTGGTGGAGGGAGTGAATGTTTAAGATGCCAGATGAGGTACTGATCAAATTGTGCTGCTTTTCTTGGGTGAGTTTTGTCGGAGATGCATTCAACCAGGCGAGTGGAGAGTATTCCATCACACCCCTGACTTGGACCTTGCAGACAGGCTTTGGGAAGTCAGGAGGTGAGTTACTTGCTGCAGAATTCCCAGCTTTTGAGCTGTTCTTATAGACATAGGACAGAATTTTCCCATCCCACCTGCCATAGGAATCGTAGCAGGCGACCTCGGGCGGGAATTTCCGGCCTTGAGCTGAGCGCGGCTAGGGCGGGGTTTTCTGGCTGCCCTCGCCCCAATGCCAGAAAATCCCATGGACCTTTGCATGGTCCATGTCTCGCCCGCTACGATTCCCGTGGCGGGTAAGATGGGAACATTCCGGCCATAGTGTTTATACGGCTGGTACAGTTCAGGTTCTGGTCAAGGGTAACCCCCAGGATGTTGACAATGGGGGATTCAGTGATGATAATGCCATTGAATGTCAAGGGGAGATGGTTAGATTCTCCAATGCTGGAGATGGCCTTTGCCTAGAACTTGTGTGACACTGGTCAGGTAATTCCTCATTGCACTTAAATAGTGCTCAGCCCCCTTGGACAGAATGAATATGGGGGGGGGGGGGGTGTAAGGAGGTAAAATCACCTCATATAGGACCTATATTTCACACACTTGCTCAACAGCCAATAAATAAGCATTCTTGTAAGATTACATTTCACATTAGGATCAGAGATTTCTTAGTGAGTTAATTGCAGCCACTTTGTATTCATTGATATAGGTTCCTCCCACTCTGAGCTCAGTCACTTTCATTGCAGGAAGTATTTATTCCTGTTTTCCTAGCCCAAATCAATCATTATTGATGTATCGCTAATCCACCCAAAGCAATTTTCTAAGATGCTTTCTTTCAGCTTGCTGCAATTTCTTCAACATTATTCAACATTCTGATTATTAATCAGAAAAGTTGTGTAGAGTGATTAAATGTGTGACATGATATTATGGACTGGTAGATTCTTCAAATTCTTTCACAGGATCTGGACATCGCTCAGAAAGCCCCATCTCTAATTTCCCTTGAACTGAGTGGCTCTCTCAGCCATTTCAGAGTCAACCACATTGCTGTGGGACTGAAGTAGGCCAGACCAGGTAAAGATGGGAGATTTCCTTCCCTGGAGGACGTTTGTGAACCAGCTGGAATTTTACAATAACATGTCAGGTGAAGTGGGCTTTATATTCCAGGTTTATTAATTGAATTATGGGCAGTATGGTGGCACAGTGGTTAGCACTGCTGCCTCACAGTGCCAATTCTGGCTTCGAGTCACTATCTATGTGGAGTTTGCACATTCTCCCCCTGTCTGCGTGGGTTTCCTCCGGATGCTCCGGTTTCCTCCCACAATCCAAAGATGTGTGGGTTAGTTTGATTGGCCATGTTAAATTGACCCTAGTGTCAAAGAACGAAGAAAATTACAGCACAGGAACAGGCCCTTCGGCCCTCTAAGCTTGCACTGACCATGCTGCCCGACTTAACTAAAACCCCCTACCCTTCCGGGGACCATATCCCTCTATTCCCATCCTATTCATGTACTTGTCAAGACGCCCCTTAAAAGTCACTACCGTATCCGTTTCCACTACCTCCCCCGGCAACGAGCTCCAGGCACCCACTACTCTCTGTGTAAAAAATCTGCCTCGTATATCTCCTTTAAACCTTGCCCCTCGCACCTTAAACCTGTGCCTCTTCCATCCTGTCAGGGGGATTAGCAGGGTAAATGTGTGGGGTTACGGGAATAGGGCCTGGGTGGGATTGTGGTCGGTGCAGACTCGATGGACCGAATGGCCTCCTTCTGTACTGTAGGGTTTCTAATTCTATGATTCCATGAATTTAAATTCTAGCAATGGCCATGCTGGCATTTGAACCCCTGACCTCAGAGCTTTAGCCTGGGTCTCAGATTATTAGTCCAGAGAGATTATCACTACACCACCATCTCCCCAAAGACCTGGTACTCTTTGAGTCAACATTTATCCAAGAGATATTTCAAGGGAGACATGTTTAATAGGAGCTCTGTCACTGTGCTAAAGAGATCAATGATACTTAGCACCAAGCCTACATTCCACTTTGGCGGGAGAATCAGATTAGGTCCTAGCTGGGGAATCGAGCATTGCAGAATGACAGATAAAAAAAGAAAAACAACCTTAAAACGGGGCAAATACCACCAGACAAAATAGGACGGCATCTTAATATCATATCCCAGCAGGCCACATGAGGTTCTTCCAGCTTTCCATTGTAAAAGTCCGATGTTAACATTGCAATGTTTATTTGTACACTTGGTGACTCCCTATCCTGTCATACTTTTCATAGGATCCCCTCTCTAATGTGAGTCGGTGACACTGTCGTTGCAGGTTGCGGCCAGTGTGTGACAGTCTGCCACAGTGTACAAAGCGAAACCCTTTATTTTAATTCTTGTGGTTTAAAATTGAATTTTTACTGTGCCAGGCAAGAGACCACCCCTAGTTCCAGTTTTTAAATATTTAGATAGATGGATACATAAATATATTCTCCCTCCAATTTAAAAACAATATTTGGAATGTCTTCAGCTCCTTCTTTTGTTGGTCTATGATCTTTCGTTCTCCTTTAACCCCTAATGGAGCATCCACTGAGGCCTCATATTCCCTCAACTCTTTCTATCCCTCGTTAAATTTCTGTAGAATTTTACATCCTGCTGCATCTCTTGCCATTTTGGATTGAATCTGCTGATCCACTGCAACTCCTTTTATCTCCCCTGCCCTCCCATCATCTTCATCCTGATGTTCCCGAGCTTTTCCTTCATGGTGGACAACAAACTCTGTCTCTCGTGGCTCCCAGTATATATTTGACTCTCCATTTTGGAGTGATCCTTTCGTTACTGTAGATTACCCTTGTGGCCAATAGTCTTGAACACCTAGTGACCCCTCTTTCCAAAGAGATATCTGACCGTTTTTGAATCATCCTCCCCAGTCTGTCCTCTGCATCAAGGGCTCTCTAAACCTGAAAATTGTCACCCTCTGATCAAAAGGATTGGATCCTGAGTTTAAACTACTCAGGCAAAAATTCAGTTGGGAGTTTCATGGTTTGGCAAACCTGACCTTTAGAAATTGTGTCCTGCACATTGGATTTTCGGTTGGGGGAGGGGGTAGGGCGGGACATGGGCTGAAATAGGAGTGGAATCAGGCAATCTTTAAATTAAAGACCCAAGCAGATTTTCCCCACAACAAGGGAAAATCAGTAGATGTAATATATTTGGATTTCCAAAGAGCATTCAATAATGATAGAATCCCTACAGTACAGGATTAAGCTGTTCAGCCCATCAAGTCTGTACCAACCATAATGCCCCTGACACTAGGGTCAATTCAGCATGGCCAATCAACCTAACTCACCCATCTTTGGGCTGTGGGAGGAAACTGGAGCATCTGGAGGAAATCCACACAGACACGGGGAGAACGTGCAAACTTCACACAGTGACCCACGGCCAGGATTGAACCTGCGACCCTGGCGCTGCGAGACAGTAGTGCTAACCACCGTGCCACCGTACCTCCCCACAGATAACGTAATGTACAAAAGGCTACTTCATAGTTAAGAGCCCTACCCAACTTCATGCCCATTAGGTTGTCACTATTCTCAGCCAGAATCAGAATATTTGTTGTTAAACAGAGTGAAGAGTGAGCTGAAGGAAATTTTAGATTGCAATAATATATTCAGTATAATGTTACCTATCATGGATTTTCCATTCCATCAGCAATTTTAAGGATCAAAGCGAGTTTCCGTATCCTTTTCACATATTCCTTGTTCAGAAATGTCTGACAATAACATGGTTATGGAAAGGGTGGCCATGATAATATGTGAGGAAGAGGTCCACAGATTCTGATAATAATCGAAAGGTACTTGCTTCTGTTATCACATGCATCTTTAATAATGTTCCATTTAGCAACTTTCCAACATCGTCATTGTCTGTCTTTGTAGATTATTCACATGGAATGGTGCAATCAAGATGTTATACGAGCCTAATACATTCGTTAGACTCCAGCTGCCTCTTGCTTGTCCTTTTTCCAACTCTAAGGGGGTAAATTTGTCCAGTGCTAGTGAATCAGAAACCCGTTCGATATGTTGCTCATATTGATTTCAAGCCCAATTTCAGCCCCAGATTTTTGTGCTGTTAATTCACCATAATAAGCAAATTACTGTCTTAAAAAATTACTTGGATTTTTTAGCCACAAAAAACAATGAAATCAGAGAGCCATTAATACACACCAAATACCTACTAAATAATTCCCCAAATTAGTTTTTCTGTTAGTTTGCAAATAACACGGGTTGTGACAATTTTAAGGTTATGCTACTGTAAGTCATCTATAATGTAACTAGATTATTCTAACCAAATTGTGAGCAACTAAAGATATAACTGTGGATAAAAAGCTCAAACCATGGCGAACAATTAACAGAAGCTAATCAGCATTTTATAAAATCAAAGTTCTTCCTTTATTTCTTCTTCTGTATTATCCGTGGTACTTGGTTTTTCACCAGGTTTCTGTGAAAGGAATAGGAAAAAAAGCTGAGATGCGAATCGGTAACTTAATTGTGTTACAAGTCTCAGTATGAAATTGGGTGATTTTGTTTGGGACATTCCTCCATGATCCTGCCTCAAATTGGGTGGGAGAACGATGGTGAGATGGATGCACTTGGGTGGTGATGGCAGCTGCCAGCTCTCAGTCCTAACTGAATCCCTTTCTCCCTCTCCCACCAGAATTACCACCAGCCACTCCTGCCCCACCCCCATCCATATGCAAAACAGCAAGTGGGCATGGCCCTGGTTGCCAGCAGATTTTTATGTTTACTTGCACCTGTATTATTGCCAATTCCTAGGGCCGCCATGGAGAAGATTCTGGAAATGGTTCTGACTGGAGGGGAAAATGTCTTGTAGTGGCCTACTCTTCCTCCATTCAATACCCTGATCTGTTGAAGCTCTCAATCTTGGCTAAGACCTTCACTTGAGGTGATGGCCTAGTGGTATTATTGCTCAGCTAAATATATATGTATATATCTAACTCAGCTAAATGTTCACGGGATCAGGGTTCAAATCCCGTCACAGCAGATAGTGGAATTTGAATTTAGGAAAAGAAATCTGGAATTAAGAATCTACTGATGACCATGAAACCATTGTCAATTATTAGAAAAACCCATCTGGGTCACTAATGTTCTTCAGGAAAGGAAATCTGCTGTCCTCACCTGATCTGGCCTACATGTGACTCCAGAACCACAGCAACAGAGTTGACTCTCAACTGTTCTCCAAGGGCAACTAGGGATGGGCAATAAATACTGGCCAGTCAGAAATGCCCATGTCCCACGAATGAGAATCAATGTAGATGGTGCATTTCTGCACCACATTTATTTAAATGAGTCATTTAGAGCATCTATTCAAATAGCAGAGCCTGCATTTAAATAGCATCCTTCAGAAACCTTGGAGTGTTCCAAAGTGCCTTACAACCAATGAGGTTGGTTTAAAGTGTCATTAGTATAGTAATGTCGGAAATGCAGCAACCAGTTTGTGCTCCACCAAGTCCCACAAACAACAATGAGCAGATCTTTTGTCTGGGAATTTGGCTGAGGGTTAAATATTTGTTAGGATACTGAGGAAAACTCCTATGGAATATATTATATCCACCCGAGAGGGCAGATGGAGCTTCTGTATAATATCATCTAAAACACTGAGCCTCTGACTCCAGTAGCTCTCCCTTAATCAAGCTGGGTTAGATTATGTGCTCAAGTCATTGGGGTGGAACTTGAACTCAATTTTCTGTTTTTTGTCATAAGTAGGCTTACATTAACACTGCAATGGAAGTTACTGTGAAAATCCTCTCGTCACCACACCCCGGTGCCTGTTCGGGTACACTGAGGGAGAATTTAGCACGGCCAATGCACCCTAACCAGCCGCGTCTTTCGGACTGTGGGAGGAAACCAGAGCACCCAGAGGAAACCCACACAGGGAGAACGTGCAGATTCCACACAGACAGCGACCCACGAAACAGGGAAATGCTTAGAACTTAACCAAATTATTTTAAATTGTATTAAGCTTAGATTATACAAATATAAAAAGTGTTGCTGAAAAAAAGTCGTATCTGATGTTAGACACTATGGGTGGGATTTTACGTACTCGCTCAACCTGAGACCGGAAAATCCCGCCTGAGGTCAATGGACATTTCCCTTGTCCACCCCTCGTCCGCTCCAATTCCATGGTGGGCAGGGCAAAAGTATTCTGGCGCATGTTCTGAGTTTTGTCAAGCACAGGCTGGTTCAGCATGATCAGAACTTTGCCTGTTGCAAATAACTCAAGGGACACACTGTTTGACATGATTCACAAGCCATTGTGACATATGGCCTACATACCAAGATCACACTGCTACTGGAATTCATAAACACATTACCGGTGTGATGCCATGTAAGCCGTGCTTCCCAATGACTGTTGGGTGGTATCAAACATCATGTCATTCTACAACTGGACAACACTTACTAAACAATCCTTATTGTGCTAAGAACTACACTAACAACTGATTTAAGATTATTAGTTGAGCCCACAGTGTGGCTCACTTATGTATGCCAGAATTGGCAGTTTCCACTAGCGGGAGAGACTAGAAATCGAAGGCACAGCCTCAGAGCGAAGGGGCGCTCCTTTAAAACTGAGATGAGGAGGAATTTCTTCAGCCAAAAGGTGGTGAATCTGTGGAACTCATTGCCACAGAGGGCTGTGGAGGTCAAGTCATTGAATGTCTTTAAGACAGAGATAGATAGGTTCTTGATCAATAAGGGGATCAAGGGTTACAGGGAGAAGGCAGTAGAATGGGGATGAGAATCATATCAGCCATGATTGAATGTTGGAGCAGACTCGGTGGATCGAATGGCCTAATTCTGCTCCTATACCTTCTGGTCTTATGCTACATGTATTTACACACATGACCCTATTGCATGCAAAGATAAAGAACATATCCACTCATTGCATCTTTTTCAACTAAACAAAAGTTTGGGTAACAACCATTCCCTGGTTCATTCCCCATGCCAATGCCTTGACTAATTAAAGTCAGTGTGCCTGGTTTAAATTCAAACAAAAACCTGATGGTTAACTGTTAACATAAGAACATAAGAAATAGGAGCAGGAGTAGGCCATCTAGCCTCTCAAGCCTGCCCCGCCATTCAATAAGGTCATGGCTGATCTGAAGTGGATCAGTTCCACTTACCCGCCTGATCCCTATAACCCCTAATTCCCTTACCGATCAGGAATCCATCTATCCGTGATTTAAACATATTCAATGAGGTAGCCTCCACCACTTCAGTGGGCAGAGAATTCCAGAGATTCACCACCCTCTGAGAGAAGAAGTTCCTCCTCAACTCTGTCCCAAACTGACCCCCCTTTATTTTGAGGCTGTGCCCTCTAGTTCTAGCTTCCTTTCTAAGTGGAAAGAACCTCTCCACCTCTACCCTATCCAGCCCCTTCATTATCTTATAGGTCTCTATAAGGTCCCCCCTCAGCCTTCTAAATTCCAACGAGTACAAACCCAATCTGTTCCCTGGTGCATTCTCCATGGCAACATCTCTGCCAATCAGAGTCCACTTGCTAACCAATCAGCACCTTCTTCTCATGCAGTATGAATTGTTACTCCCTTTGAGATTAGCCATTCTTGTGAATCTGACTTGATGAATGCATAACAAAAAGCTTCAACAACATGTTTTATTTTTTCAGCGTTACTCAAGTCCTGTACTCCCAAGCAACTATTAATTTTTTTTAACTGAATTGTGAGGCAACTATTAAATATTAAAATTTGTTTTTTACTGAATTGAGAGGCAGTACATTGCTAATAGATTCAACTTTCAGCTTTAAACATTACTAAATAAAATGGGCTGACTTAACGTAATTGAAAACATACCTTTGATTTTTCTTGTTTATCCAAAAATTCAGAAAGAGCTTCGAGAGTCTTAGCCTTGGTATAGTGCACAATCTGCATGAAAACAAGTGTTAAGTATTGATGTCAGAATGAAAAAGACACAAGGAAAAGCTTAATAAAACAAAGGATCCTGATGGTAACAAACCTTTCTCTTTGATCCAGCAGGGAAATATGTTAAACTTGGATACTTCTCAACTATAACTGACTCAACTTCATTCATAGTGATGTCTATCTTAGCAATAACGATATTTTCAGAGTCCTTGTATTTCATCCCCAGTTGATCCCAAATAGAATTAATTTTCTTGCACCTCTGAGATTGTGGAGAACCTTTAAAGTAGAAAACAAAAGTGTTACTAAATTATGCAACAACTATCAACTTCACTTTCCATAAGTTCCAGCATGTCTTTCAGAATGTGGGAGGAAACCGGAGCACCTGGAAGAACCCACGCAGACATGGGGAGAAAGTGCAGACTCCACACAGACAGTGACCCAAGCCGGGAATCGAACCTGGGTGCCTGGCTGATGGTTTCCTGAGTATGGAATGAGTTGGTTATTGTAATTCTGTTTGCTCCCCAAGTTTCAGCTGGTTAACATAATGCATAGGTAAGCTACACAGGAAGTTCTTGGTCTGTGTCAATTTAGCTAACCTCAGCTGGCATGGTGACTGGGCTGCAACACTTTCCCAGAGTAGGATGGGAAATTTCTCACCCCTGCCACTCTCCAGTAATCCACTGGAAGTGCACATCTGTGGACAATGCGTGAGTGAGGTCACCTTTGGGGGCTTTGTTCCCTTAAATCAAATATCCTGCTGGCCTGTGTTGTATTTGCCTGTTGACTGAGGTTCTGGGTGGTGACTAATGCCCAGCGAGAAGTTTAACATCATTAGGAGAGAAAATTGATGAAAAGAAAAACATTGTTTATACGTACTATTAAAACAGGAATCCTGAGAATAACATGCATTGGGTCAATATTGAATTCAAATGGGATAAGATGCAATTTAAGCAGATGCACAAAATTGGTATTAGTGGGTTAGTTGCCTGTTATACACCCATCTGTTTACCTTTTCATTAACTTTGGATGTTTGTAGTGGATGGTCGATCCATTATCACTGTTTCATATCCCAGTGTATCAAAGTGGAGATAATGGAACGTCCTAATAATGTATTGTCCCTAACTGTCTTCATATCATGGTTACATTCAGGTCGCAAATGCTTTGTGACAGAATAGGAAAAATACACAAGACTGCACAACTACACGAGAACGATCGGTTCTTACAAAATACTTACAAAACAACACAAAAACACTCTTTGTGATATTAAATACAACTTCATCAAAATTCATTCCCACGAGCACTTTGACGGGATTCTTGTCCCAATCTTCTGGAATTTCCTCGCTGAACTCTTGAGGCTGATGAAGTAAATGGAAGTATTAGACGATGATTCTTTTCTATTGGAATGTCACATTGTTATACATGCCAAATTTCAAATTGCCACACATGCCTATTGTCACATTGACACACATGTTCATACATTCTAAATACATAGCTTTTTAGTTTTAGAAATTGAATTTTAAATGCAAGTTCAGTGGGAGAAAGGCTGGTAAATATCTAAAGGCTGGTAAATATCTAAAAGCACAAAGGCTTAACACAATTACAGTTCAAAGAGTAATTTGTATTTACTGGATAAGGTCAGAGTAAAAGGATGAGAGTCATAAAATGGCAGGTAGGCTTACTTAGCTAAAAAACTGGAGACATGGGGTGGAATTTTACAGAAATAATTCTAAGTGCCGAACAAGAGTAAAAATGGGAGAGAATCACACTGAATCATGACTCCCAGTCGCAATCATACAGTACTTGGTTAAAAAAAAGCCCGGATGCAATTCTCGCCAGTATGTGGGGGACAGAGTCTAATCTCGCCAGTTAAGCCAGCTGCTGAGCTCCAGGGACACCATTGTGCAGGCATCCTGATCTTCCAGTGCATTGGGAGATCTCCTGTCATCCACCCAACCCCCCTCCACGGGACATCAGGACCCACCATAGATCGTTCCTTGTGCCAGTATCCCACCCCTACCAGGCGCCACCCCTGCCCACCGTCTTCCCCACCTATCACAGTCCCTGCAGAGCTCCCCCCTTGGTCCGATTGCCGCCTCTGCAAAGTCCCCCCCCCACCTCGCCTATCGTCACCCCCACTGATCAAACCCCCCCTTCCGCTGAGTTCTCCCCTTCACCCACCCTGTGGGGCTTCCTGCCATCATTGCTCCACCCCTTCTCAGGCCTCACCCCCTCTTGCCCCGCCCTTTGCACTGCCAGGGTGCCCGGTGGGCAGTGCCAGGCTGGCCCTGTCCCCGACAACCTGGGGGGTTTCAATAGCCCCCAGTCCCATTGGCGAGGCCTTTACGTCTGGCCTTCACCGATGGCGACCAGCTGTGATTCTTGCTGGTGAGGACCTCGACCGGTGAGCAGGTAAGTGCAAGTGAACCCGGATGATAGTGTCCAGGACTCACTAATGACATGCACATTTAAATTGGCTTCTTGCTTTTCCTGGGCATGAAGATGATTTCACCAGCAAATCAGTGCCGGTAAGATCGCAAGAGGTGAGAAACGAAGCGCGATGCTGATTTTTTGCCTCTGGCAATATCTTACTGGTTCGCCTTGCTGACCAATGGAACGAGCTGGTAATATTGCATCTATGAAGTCTGCAGCTATTCCAGTGACTGATTTAAGTTATTCATTTTCCATCCCAGAAGAAAGGAGAGCTTAGGAATTAAAAAGTGGCTAATTTGCATTTCAACTTGGAAACAGGCAGTGCGTGTCACCTTACTATGGAGATGGGTGAATCTTAGTCAGAGTCTTTGTTGTGAATTTACCTCTGTGAATTCAGTAAGTGGAAAGCCAGCAGGGAAGACTGGTTGATGTTTGGAAAATAGCTAAGTGGCTGTGTCAGCGTTGGGTCTAATATAGCTTGTCGCTCCTTGGAAATCGAGAGCTAAAGCCAGATATACGTCTGAGGCAGAGTAAATGCTAGATGTGTTGTGGGAAATCTAGGGAGCTGGGATGTACCTTTTGGATTGGTCCCAAGAAAAATGAGGGAACCTTCGAGATTTCGTAAGAAAAGGGAAACTTTTTTGGGGTGAAGGTGGGGGCAGGTGGGGCGGGGGGGGAGTGGGGGTGGGAGGTGGTTCAAAAATGTTGAGCAAGTGTGGTGAACCATCGTTGGTTCCCACTAGATAGTACTGAGCCAGGGTCTGGCCAGTACTACAAGTATGTATATATGTTGCTGTTGGGGTTAGGGATGGGTTGTTCTACTTGTTGCTGTTGGGGTTAGGGTTGGGCTGTTACACCTTGTATTATAGTTATTGTGGTACATCCCAGTCGGGCTCCGCCTCCTGGGAGAGGTATAAAGGTCACTGCTCTGTCTGGGACCCCTCAGTCTGGGATCGTGTATATAATTAGTAGCTTCGTTGTAACAGCTAATAAAAGCCTTTATTTCCTGAGCATCTCAAGCCTCATGTGTGATAACGCGCATCAGCAAGTAAAATGTGGAAGTGAATTTATAGCTTGAGTCTTTATAAACTTTAATGTTAAATTAATAGTGCGTTCTTTAATTTCTCTTTATACGTACAATAAAGCTTGTTTTGTGAAGAAAGTTACATCTTGTGGTTTAGTTCTGTTGGTTAATTGCTGGATGTTCAGATTTCCACTGAAAACCTCCACCCTTGTTCACGGCTGGGATTCTCCGGTGCCGCTGAAGTGCATTGTGTTTTAGCTGGAACGCCAGATTCTCCATTCTCACTTGCAGCAGGCGGGAACAGACGAGATCTGTTTTTAAATGCAATGCCAGGAATGTACATCTTTATTCCATGTGCTATCTAAAAGTGCATCTGTACAGGGCATTGGTGAGGCCGCTGCTGGAATACTGTGTGCAGTATTGGTCCCCTTATTTGCGGAAGGATATATTGGCCTTGGAGGGAGTGCAGAGAAGGTTCACCAGGTTGATACCAGAGATGAGGGGTGTTGATTATGAGGAGAGACTGAGCAGATTGGGTTTGTACTCGTTGGAATTTAGAAGGCTGAGGGGGGATCTTATAGAGACCTATAAAATAATGAAGGGGCTGGATAGGGTAGAGGTGGAGAGATTCTTTCCACTTAGAAAGGAAGCTAGAACTAGGGGGCACAGCCTCAAAATAAAGGGGGGTCAGTTTAGGACAGAGTTGAAGAGGAACTTCTTCTCTCAGAGGGTGGTGAATCTCTGGAATTCTCTGCCCACTGAAGTGGTGGAAGCTACCTCGTTGAATATGTTTAAATCACGGATAGATGGATTCCTGATCGGTAAGGGAATTAGGAGTTATAGGGATCAGGCGGGTAAGTGGAGCTGATCCACTTCAGATCAGGCATGATCTTATTGAATGGCGGGGCAGGCTCGAGGGGCTAGATGGCCTACTCCTGCTCCTATTTCTTATATTCTTATGTTCTTATGTATGCTGGTGCACTCAAACTGATGGATAATCCAATAGCACAAGGTTAATCAGTTTAGCAGCCACAAAACTGTGGGACATTCAGCTACTGATTACTGGACAAGCGTACTCTATGATGTGAAGCAACAATGTCCTAGAGGATAAAGCAGGCTTTGAAATCCATTGGCCTGGAAGTTGATATGGGATCACACACTCAGACAGGCTGCAGGAAGTGCCAGGCATGAAAAAACATGGCAGAATGAGAAATGAGAAGGAGCATTCATAAAAAATCAACCTCTATGCTAGGGAATGATTTGTTACAAGCTATTTCTGTTCATCAAAGTAAATTAAGAAGACTATCAGGTTGTTTGAGTATGTCCCCGTAGAGGATGATAATTTTTAAAAAGAGATGAATCTTCCAAAGGCTCAATGAAACACAAGGAGTGGGATTTTCCTGCCAATCATGTTGGTGGGATCTTCCAGTCCCACCAAAGGCAACCCTCCATGGCAGGTTCCCCAGCAGTGAGACAAGAAAGCCGTAAAAATCTTCGCTCACGCTGACGGGACCAGAAGCTCCCACTGGTAAGTCACCTTCATCATCTGAAAACACACTGTGGGCAGGAGGTGGGGGAGTGAGGGTGTGGAGAATCCCCCCCAAGATTTCACTTTTTTAAAGACTTTTATAATAGCAAACTAAAATCGATATAGTTCAAACATTAATTAACAGGCAACTGATACATCTAACTTACAAAAAAGGTACATTTTGAATTAATCAACGCAATTGAAATATGTCTTCCAAAATTATTTTGCACCCCACTTCTGGTAGATATATAGGATGGGATTTTCTGGCCATGCTCTCCCGAAACAGGAAAATCCCATCTGAGATCAATGGACCTTCCATGGACGGCTCCCCCCCGTTCACTACGATTCCCGTAGCGGGTGGCACAGGAAAATTCCCCCCCCCCATAGAATTAAATGAACCATCACAAAGTCACTCTCAGCTCTCCATTTACCTCCCCTCGTCATACCAAGCTGAAATTTCAAGTGTCACTTGACAACCATTGCACAGCGTCCAAAGATTCCCTGGATGCATTTATCACCAGCAAGGAACACCACAATAAATCCCCCCTCTCCCTCAGGTCACAACAGCCCTACCAATCCAGAATTCCAGATATTCCTGTGGCTGACCCCTTTAAATGGTTTAATCAGCTGTGGTAAAACTGTTTTCCCCATGGAGAACTTTACTTCTGCTCCCCATCAGAACTGTCAAGACCTGATCCTGGGGGAGTTCCAATTCTCCTGCTGTTTGTGTCTCTGCACTGGCTGTCTCTTGCTCTTTGTACTACTGTGAAATGTACTAAAAATGGCAATTGACATCTCAATTGGTTTCTATTTGAGTTTCTCTCCCTGCGACAACCTGAAGTCACATGAGTACTTCACCAAACTGAGATGTGTATCAGTAATTCCAATTACAACCTTTCCAAAATTTTCTTTCACTCACAACTTAAGTCATAGAAACCCTACAGTGCAGAAAGAGGCCGTTCGGCCCATCGAGTCTGCACCGACCTCAATCCCACCCAGGCCCTACCCCCATATCCCTACATATTTACCTGCTAATCCCTTTAACCCTTGCATCTCAGGACACTAAGGGGCAATTTTAGCATGGCCAATCAACCTACCCCGCACATCTTTGGACTGTGGGAGGAAACCGGAGCACCCGGAGGAAACCCACGCAGACATGAGGAGAATGTGCAAACTCCACACAGACAGTGGCCTAAGCCGGGAATCGAACCCAGGTCCCTGGAGCTGTGAAACAGCAGTGCTAACCACTGTGCTACCGTGCCGCCCCAAACAGACATTTGCCTCACAAAGGTTAGTGTTTCTGACAGTTTGTGTAGCTAATGTGAACTAATTGAGTGACGTGTTCCAATTAAATTAATTTTATTAAAAAAAGACATTTAAAGGGTTGATGCAGCTGAGGAAATGTGAAGACTTATAATCGGATTCAGGTGACAATTACGGTCCCCAGCATATGAGAATGTAGCATTGCGCTGCTGCTTAAAATACATCGCACAATATATTCTCTCATTCGGTCAATAGTTTTGTTCTAGAAAAGAATCAGCAAAAGACAAAGTCCAGATGTTTTCCTCAAGTCACAATGGATGTTATTGCCTGGAAAGCAGTGCAGGCCATGGGCACTTTGTTCTAGTTTCACAACAGTTTCAGATTCCACTCCCAAGTTGGGCAGTGTCACATAGCAAAGCTTTTTTATTCCGCAGACTGTTATTCATAGAAACCCTACTGTGCAGAAGGAGGCCATTCGGCCCATCGAGTCTGTACTGACAACAATCCCACCTAGGCCCTATCCCTGTAACCCCACATATTTAGCCCGCTAATCCCTTTAATCCACGCATCCCAGGACACTAAGGGCAATTTAACGTGGCCAATGCACCTAACCTGCACATCTTTGGACTGTGGGAGGAAACCGGAGCACCTGGAGGAAACCCACGCACGCACGGGGACAACGTGCAAACTCTACACAGACAGCCACCCAAGCCGGGAATCGAACACAGGTCCCTGGAGCTGCGAGGCAGCAGTGCTAACCAGTGCCACCATGCCGCTCCAGCATATTGTAGTCATCTCTGCAGGCTTGTGTGCAAAAAATAAAGTTGAAGCATCTCTCAAGATGATTCTAATTGTTGCTATACTCATGTCTAATTCTATACTTTTTCATTTCAGGGTGCTCATTTGGAGAGTCCTGTTTAGAGATGAAATCTAGAGAGCCATGGATGAGGGGGTCCCAACAACTCACTCACATAACAATAGTCTATGTTAAAACAGGACAGGTAAACTGTGTTTACCGTCCCATTGGCACAGTAACCGGATCACAATCAACAGTGCTTAGATGAAAAAGTGCAGCTTTAATGCAACCACAAGATCAAACAGTAGCAATAAGCAATACAAAATGGCCGTTCGCAAATGAGAACAGCCACCAGGGTTCAATAATATATATTGGCACAGGGCAACGCCAATGCCAGAATGGGTGTCTCTCAAATTTCTCCCAAGTCCCTCCATCCCAATCCTTCACCTCTGGCTGCTCCTGGGCAAATTACTACAGAAACCTCCAAACAAGTCCTAAAATCTGAATAGAACAACTTATTCCTGGTATACAGACAGGACCTTCTGCCAAGGTAGGCAGTCAGCTAGATCATAAGTGAGATCCAGCTGTCAGGAGATTTCCAAACATGCTTTTGAAGTAATTGCTTTTCCAGCTGAACAACATGATTGTTTCAGTGAGCGTGCAAGTTAGTCTTCAATCATAGTTTGGCAATCCCCTGCCTGCTGCCTGCTGCGACTGTTCAGTTTCCATTTGCCCACCTGCCACCCATCATCCTCCATCTCCCCCCTTTTCTTCCTGCTCCATAGCTGGTTGTCACTGTTATTTCACAAACCGAGGAACCAGATGCCTCTTTCTATGGCCATATTGTAGTCATCAAAACAATGTAACACCTGCAGTGTCGAGCACCTCTGGTGAAACGCAAAGGTTGGAACTGCTTGCTCCACCTCTGTGTCTATGAAAGCTCTTTTAAGGAAGGTATGAGCTATCCGAGAGCATATTTTAATGTTCCTTATCCAAGGAGGAGCAACCAAACAATCTATCATCGTCCTGGGACAAGCGGGGAACCTAAGATTCCCCTTTGAGCAATCATTTGCACACTCTGCAAAATGTGCTTTAATGTATAATTTTATGACGATGGGTTGAGATTATCTGGCTATTCAGTTTTGTTCTCCTGATGAGCATATTGCAATGTCTGAAATGGCCACATGAATCTGGTCAGTGTTGCATTTTACCCATGGAATGCAACACCTTTCATAAAAGTTGCCAGGATGCAGCGTCGATGGGCCAAAGGGCCTTTTCTGCACTCTATGACTCTGTATGATTCTATGAGGTCGTGCCGCCTCTGTGGCTGATGCTGTACCCAATGCTGATTTAAATATATTCAGCACCATGTCAAGTCTCTGTGACATCAATAACACAGCAATGAATTGCAGACCGACTGCTGTCTCCTGTTATTGCCTGTTCTGTGTTGTTGTTGTTGTCAACCTAAAATACATTAACGCCAAAACTGACATTTAAACGTGCATGAACCCATATTATATATGAGTGGAAGAGAACAAAAACATGTTCTAATACTTCATAGAAATCATAGAAACCCTACAGTGCAGAAGGAGGCCATTCAGCCCATCGAGTCTGCACCGACCACAATCCCACCCAGGCCCTACCCCCACATATTTTACCCACTAATCCCTCTAACCTACGCATCCCAGGACTCTAAGGGGCAATTTTTTTAACCTGGCCAATCAACCTAATCCGCACATCTTTGGACTGTGGGAGGAAACCGGAGCACCCAGAGGAAACCCACGCAGACACGAGGAGAATGTGCAAACTCCACACAGACAGTGACCCGAGCCGGGAATCGAACCCAGGACCCTGGAGCTGTGAAGCAGCAGTGCTAGCCACTGTGCTACCGTGCCGCTTCATTAACTTCATTAATGTTCATGCAGAAAATGAGGACCCTAAACACACACCCACACCAACATAGATTAGATCCCACAAACACATTTAAGGGTTAAATTTGAAGAGCTTAAACGATACAATATTTCAGGAGAAGCAATTCCTTTAAGCTAATGTATTTTCTTTTGACACTGAGTGCATCGCATATTTGCTCTCAGTGCCATTTAACTGTATTGGGTGTTCTGTAAAACAATGATACCTTTTCTTTTCCATTGAGATAAGCCTGGCAGAAAGACTTCACGTTTTCACTTGTGACTTCGTCACCTCGCATTCTGTATCTCATACTATCTGTCGTATTAATCAGACGAACAGCAGGTATGTCCAGCTCCCGAATCCGGAAAAACTCTCTCAAGCGGCCATTCTGACTTTCATCGGTGTCCACCAAAATAAAGATGATCTGAGAAGTTCAGCAAAGGAAAGCTTACAAACAACTAGAAACGTCCTCGAAAAACAGGATTGTTACATAATACTGCACGAGATGGGTTTTTAATTACAATGTTTGAAGTACCACTTAATAGCGAGGAAGTTCTGGACGAAAGGAGAAGGCATGTAGGCAATTGCTTTAATTTAAAAAAGCAGCAAGTGCTGAAAAAACTCTGCAGGTCTGGCAACATCTTTGGAGAGAAACAGAGTTAACAGGCAGGATTTTCCGGTCGCTCCTGCAGCAGGATCGGGTCCTGATGGTGACAACCTCCTGCTGCGGGTATCCCGGTGGTGGAAGGTGTGAACATTGACAACGGTGGGACTGGAAGATCCCGCTGCCGGATAATGGTGAGCCACCTCCTCAGGTGTATAACATGCCACGGGGGCGGGGGTGTCGGGGGGGGTGGGTGTGTTGGGGGGGGCGGGGGGGGTTGGGAGGGGGTGGAATCTGGCCCAATGTTTTGAGACCAAAATGACCCTTCGTCAGAATGGACCTGCTGAGATTTTCCATCATTTTCCGTTTTTATTTCCAATCCCCAGAATCCGCTGTAATTTCCTTTTAGTTTAGGCAATTGTTTTATTGCCTCTGCATTTTGATCATCTAATTGAGTTATTATCATGGTAATACCAGCATCCTGGGGGTTACCATTGACCAGAAAGTGAACTGGACTAGCCATATAAATACTGCGGCTACCAGAGCAAGTCAGAGACTAGGAATACTGCGGTGAGTAACTCACCTCCTGACTCCCAAAGTCTGTCCACAATCTACAAGGCACAAGTCAGGAGTGTGATGGAATACTCTGCACTTGCCTGGATAAGTGCAGCTCCAATAACACTCAAGAAACTTGACACCATCCAGGACCAAGCAGCCCACTTGATTGGCACCACATCCACAAACATTCAATCCCTCGATCGCCAATGAACAGTGGCAGCCGTGTGTATCGTCTACTGCACTGCACAGCAGGAACTCACCAAGGTTCTTTCGGCAGCACCTTCCAAACCCACAACCACTACCATCTGGAAGGACAAGGAACACCATCACCTGGAGGTTCCCCTCCAAGTCACTCACCACCATCACTGACTTGGAAATATATCACCATTCCTTCACTGTTGCTGGGTCAAAATCCTGGAATTACTTCCCTAACAGAATTGTGGGTGTACCAACGCCTCAGCGGTTCAAGAAGGTGGCTCACCACCACCTTCTGAAGGGCAACTATGGGCGGGCAATAAATGTTGGTCTAGCCAGCGAAGTCCACCTCCCATAAATGAGTAAAAAATAATTGATTAGGATGCACTGCACTACCCATGACTCTAATTGCACTGGATTACAGCACGATTCAAACATGTCAGGGTTTTCCACAACCTCCATTTGCAAAAAAACAGGGGAATCGCTCTTAGAAAGAGTTTGCATTTCTGATTAATGCATGGTGTGAAATAATGCAGGTAACCCATTTTAATCTTAGCAAGAAGATTACAGTTTAGATGAATCTGTTCAACTATGACTTGAGCAACATCAGCTCAAGGTTCGTGGTGCTTATCGTGTCTTGTTTGGAAACAAGAAAATGAGCTAAGCTTGCAGATAAAATTGTAACTTTGATTGGAGATTGTGTTGTGTGGATTGTTCACGGAAGTGTTTGAAGTGTAACGTCACTAAGCATTTTTAATTGTATTTCTGGATGTAATCTCATCACGTCTGGCTGGAAACCTGACTTCAAGGGAAATTGAGTGAATAAGAAATGGATGCTGGTATCCATCTGGTTCCAAGATTAGGATCAGATGAATCAAGCTCTTTGGTGAATGACTTGCGTTAAATATATGAGCCTTCAATTCCAAATGACAAAAAGCAAGTGGGAGCGACAGAGGGGAAGGAGATTGCCATTGCAATGTAATTACTGGGGACTCTTGTTAAAGTGTCTCTTGTTTTGAGCAATACTTCAAGAGAAGTCAGTAAAAAAGGATAAATTAAATCCCTATTGTCTTTGCCGATTCAATCACTGTGTCGTAACTTCAATGTCTATTGAATTATGTTACATTTCATTCTGAGCATTTATAATTGAACATAAATACACATAGTAGTAGTTCAAGAAGGTGGCTCACCCCCCACCTTCTCAAGGACAATTCAGGATGGGCAATAAATGCTGGCCTAGCCAGCGACACCCACATCCTGTGACAGAATAAAATAAAGTGACTTCAATACTTGAAAGCTGTGGTTGGAATTTGATAACATGTCAATTTGATGATTGCATTGACGAGGAAGGATATGATTAATCCAGTACTTAGATAGAACTATAGTGCTTAACAGTCATACACTTCTACAAGTGTAGATTACAGATTAAGTTACAATTTCCAGCAATTGAATCTATTAAACCAGAGAAGCAACAATTAAAACTCAAAACCAAAGAAGGTGCAAAATTCACATCCAGAAATTTAAAAAATATATTACTTTATGGTATCTTTCTCAATTTAATGTAAGATCTTAAATAATTAATGTGATTAGAACAGACAGAGGAGCAAACCTGAGCCCTGAAGTCGGCAGCAACATCTTTCATGTCTTTGTAGATATCATTAAACTCCTTCGATGTTTTGTCTACAAATAGCAGAAGGTGACTGGCAACGCCAACATCAAAGATCTTGTCTGAAGACTGAAAAATAATTTTTAGATGTAAAAGAAAAGAAAAAGAATCTCTCAAAATTGAATTATTTTGAAATAAGAATGTAAACTAAGACATAAGTTGACAGTTTATATTTAGAGCAGAATTTAGGACTCTGCTCCAAATCTGACTTTCAGCCACTGAGGAAAATTTGAGTTTAATATTTTTATAATCTCCAAGGATTACAAATCCAACAGTTTTCGCTGTGAATTGGAAAGCTTTGTGCCAAAAAGGACATTTTGACGTGACTTTCCAGAGGTTATGAACGCCAACTAAAGAGTGGGGAAAAAAAGTCAGCTGAATCACTCCAGTGGTAAATATGATAAATGGGCACCAATAAAATAAAATGAAAAATTACTGTTGGATGATCTTACCAGATAACAGCTTCATGTGTCCATTTGACAATCTTCTGTCCGCTATTTTGAGAGAAGCTGCACTTCTAAACATGCCCATTAAAATTACAGGCAACAACAATAACATTGTGTTCATATAGCACCTTTAACATTAGAGAATGTCCCACTGGAGCAATGTAAATTTATGACAGTTAGCCAAATAAGGAGATAATTGGGCAGATGACTATAAACAAAAGTTGTTTCCAAGAACTACGCTTTAAGGAGGCTCCTAACTAAGGAAAACGAAATCCAGGTAGAGAGGTTGAGGGAGGGAATTCCAGAATTTAGGTCCTGTGGCAGCTGAATGTGTGGCCATTGCTGACGGAGCAATTGGGGCTATTGGAGAGGCCAGTACTAGAGGAATGCAGATATCTCAGAAGACTGTGGACTGGAGGAAGGTTGCAGAGTTAGAGAAGGTTATAGAGGGATTTGAAAACAAGAATTAGAACTTCAAAAGCTAAGGTGTGCTTAACAGAGAATGAATGCAAATCGATGATAACGGGGGGTGGTAGATGAATGGGATTTGCTGTGAGTTAGGACACATGCTAAATAAATTTGGATTAGCACAAGTTGATGGAGGGTAGAAGATGGGAGGGGGGAGGGCGGGGGGTGGGTGGGCGGGGGGGGGGGGCGGGTGGTGCAGCAAGGAGTGTGTTAGCATGGTCCCATCCAGGGGTTAAAGAATGAATGATGATTTCTGTAAATTCAGCTGTGTCAGGGGTAGAGTCAGATAATGCTATGGAAGTGGAAATAGGTTGTCTTAGTGATAAAGCAGATATGTGGTAGAAAGCTAATCTTGGGTCAAATATGATATCTACATTGTGAACAGTCTGGTTCAGCGCGGACCGTTGTCTGGGATTGAGTAGTTGGCTAAGGAGGACAACTTGTGATGAGGACTGAAAGCAATGGTTTTGCTCATCCTAATGTTTAACTGGGCAGAGGAATGTGATGTCAAGATGCGAAGCATCCATACACACACACACCACCAAGATTAATTTCTAGCTTCTGATAGACTAATACAGAATGAGAGAATATTCACCCTAAATTTCAGGATGGACTGAAACCTCTGGCCTGGATTTTCACCAGGGTCAAGAAGACTTGGTAGCCCTTTAAAAATAGTGCAAGCCCCAATTCTGAGATTCCTGACCACATTCATGGGTTGTCTGATTTTCAGGAGTATGGGCTGTTTTCTGTCAAAAGCCCACTTCCAGCATTGCTGATCTGGCTGGCACCATTGCAGAGTTGGAATGTCCTACTCCACTACAATTTTCATGGAGTTTGGCTAGGTTTATAAAACATGGTAAGCCCTAGTCTGCATGTCGGGATGTATTAGAAGGTGAGTTCAAAACGTCCTTCTCATGCTCCCTATGTCAAAATATACCACTCCGTCCATCCAATGGCCTCTTACACTTCCAATGCTAAGCTATGCCCTTCACCCACCCCACAGCGACCCTCATGTCCCCCATGCCAAGCTGTGGCAATTCCATGTCAATTCATAGACTGAATAGGGCAACGAACCCTATAGTCACAGTAGGATATGTAAAGAAAATATTTTTTAAAAGTAATTCATTCATTGCTTTCTACTATATTAAAAAGTCATTTCACTTAGAAGTTAAAAGTGTCAATCATCCAGGCCCTTTATTGTATCAATAGCAAAACCACAAATCCTTGAAACCACTTATGTAAAAAATATTGTGAAATTGACAGCACAGATCAGAGAACCTGAACTGTCAAACAACCATTATTTTCTCGGGGGGTGGGGGGGGGGAGGCGGAGTGTAGGTGTTTCAACAAGTGGTATGGTACCTGCGCTGTCTGTGGCCAAGCATACATACAAGGTTACACTCGTTCTACACAGGTGTGAATGTATTCCTTTGCAGCTTTTTGGGGGAATTTGGAGGTATTCTATAAAGAAAGCCATGTGCCTTTGGGTGTTTGTACAGGGTTTAATTCAGATGGGGAAAGGTTAATGGAAACAGCTTGTCTGGGGGAGTTGAAAGGTAAAAGGATAACAATGCTAGATGCATTTGTAATGAGAGGCTATGGTGAGTTGGATTTACAAGTAAATACATTAGGAGATAGATAAAGACTTAATTTTTCAGCTGTTAAACTTCAAAGGGGAGTTTAAGGGACGTTTACAACTTACAAAGGTTTCATGAGTAAACCAGGGAAGGTTATTACATTTTATTTGACCTGAAAGTGGAGGCAATAGGAAAACATGAAAGATATTTATATTCTGAGAAAAGTTAAATTCAAAGAGATGCTGAGGATGATGGAATCAGAGACAGAAGAGGAAAAGGATATTTAAAGAGAGATGTTGAGTTGAGTAGTGATGGTTGCATAGGCAAGATGCCTTGAGGCCAGCTCTGTGCTGAGAGAGAGTATGAAATGTGAAACAACCATCCTTTAAGACTGAAACAATCTTTGTTTCAGAAGTTTTGTTTCTGAATTTTGTTGGATTTCTACAGCAGACTGGAAGGGTTTGTGGAGACCTGTGGCATACTGTTACTAAATTAAAGCAGTTTTGCCCTAATTGGACTTTTATAATTAAAAATCTATACGGGAGATGTTGCCATTTAGTTTACTTGTGTGTTCTGACCAAGTGAGTTTTTTTGCTGTGGGGAAGGGGTGTTTTGTAAGATTGTTTTAATTGTGTAACTTTTATCTTTTGTGCTTAAGGTTTTTTCGCTTTTGTTAATAATCCTTCTAATTTTCAAAATCATAAAATTGTTACTGGAATTCTATGCTTCTGTTTTCAGTAATTTTTTTTCTCCTTGTTTTCAAAATACAAAAGAAAACTTAATGGGCAAGGCAAATTTCCCTCTGGGATTTGGCTAACTCAGCAAATAACACCTCCTGTTGTTGTAACACAGTGTATAGTGAGTAAATGGGCATGGAGGTGCCACAGCTTGACGGGAAACATGAGGGGCCATAGGTGTAGATGGAAGGGTATAACTTGTCATTGGAGGTATGAGTGAGCATAAGGCCTGGGGGAAAGGGCAAATCTTAGCATGGGGGAATGAGGTGGCATGGAAGGGGCATATGGTGTTTGAATGGTGGGGGTGGGGAATGAGGGCTGGAGGACCTTCATGTTTTTATTTTAACTAGGATGGTGTCTTACTGCATTGGGGTAAAAGCTTTTAAACAGTCCACCTCTGAACTTGGCAGCCCTTGTGACTGCCTCCAAATTTTTTCCCAGGTTGACTAGCCTAACTCCAACTCAACCCCACCTCCGCAGCAATGAAGATCCCACCTGTGTGGGCACTTACTCCTGAGGTGGATGGGCTGAGCAGGAAATTTTCCTGAATCCTGGCTTGTATTTCATTTGATTCATTCATGGGATGGGCGTCGCTGGCTGGGCCAGCATTCATTGCCCATCCCTAATTATCCTTGAACTTAGTGGCCTGCTAGGCAATTCCAGAGGGCATTTTTTAAGAGTCAACTACTTACGTGTCAGTGGGACTCATAAAACCAAATAGCCTTGAGAATCCTGCCCAAATAAATCAGTATGTGAAGACAGTTTGAAATTGCTGGTTATAATGTGCTGTAGGGTTTCTATGATTTCTATGATAACTAATTAAAATAGGGACATTCTCCATTTACCTCTCGATTATACTCTGTGACTAAACGCAGCTCATTGACTTTGATGAATTTGATTAGATCATCTTTTTCCAGTCTACTGCCGTCAGCAATTTCATAGCCAATGCGTTCTTCTTCAAACTATGATCCAAAGAAACATATAAACATTAACAACAAAGAACAATACAGCACAGGAACAGGCCCTTCGGCCCTCCAAGCCCGCGCCGCTCCCCGGTCCAGGATTGAATCCTGAATCCAGGATCCCCGCCCAATTTTCCAGCCTATCTACATACCAATATCCTATCCACCGAGCTGTCCCCCACAGCTACGATGCTTTGTTCATTACAACCTATTAACTCACCCCCACCCCCCCCATTCCAGACCATGTGATCTCCAGGGAGAGGCGAAAACCCAGAGTGAAAAACCCCAGGGCCAATATGGGGAAAAGAAAATCTGGGAAATTCCTCTCCGACCCCCTGAGGCGATCGAAACGAGTCCAGGAGATCACAATGGCCCTGATCGGAAAATGCTTCCCAACCCTAGTCATTTCCACTTCCACGAGAAACAAGGAACAATTAGCCCGCGCCGCTCCCTGGTCCAAACTAGACCACTCTTTTGTATCCCTCCATTCCCACTCCGTTCATATAGCTGTCTAGATAAGTCTTAAACATTCCCAGTGTGTCCGCCTCCACCACCTTGCCCGGCAACACATTCCAGGCCCCCACGACCCTCTGTGTGAAATATGTCCTTCTGATATCTGTGTTAAACCTCCCCCCCTTCACCTTGAACCTATGACCCCTCGTGAACGTCACCACCGACCCGGGGAAAAGCTTCCCACCGTTCACCCTATCTATGCCTTTCATAATCTTATACACCTCTATTAAGTCTCCCCTCATCCTCCGTCTTTCCAAGGAGAACAACCCCAGCTTCCCCAATCTCTCCTCATAACCAAGCCCCTCCATACCAGGCAACATCCTGGTAATCCTCCTCTGTACTCTCTCCAAAGCCTCCACGTCCTTCTGGTAGTGTGGCGACCAGAACTGGACGCAGTATTCCAAATGCGGCCGAACCAACGTTCTATACATCTGCAACATCAGACCCCAACTTTTATACTCTATGCCCCGTCCTATAAAGGCAAGCATGCCATATGCCTTCTTCACCACCTTCTCCACCTGTGACGTCACCTTCAAAGATCTGTGGACTTGCACACCCAGGTCCCTCTGCGTCTCTACACCCTTTATAGTTCTTCCATTTATCGTGTAGCTCCTCCTTACATTATTCCCACCAAAATGCATCACTTCGCATTTATCAGGATTGAACTCCATCTGCCATTTCCTTGCCCAAATTTCCAGCCTATCTATATCCTTCTGTAGCCTCTGACAATGTTCCTCACTATCTGCAAGTCCTGCCAGTTTTGTGTCGTCCGCAAACTTACTGATCACCCCAGTTACTCCTTCTTCCAGATCATTTATATAAATCACAAACAGCAGAGGTCCCAATACAGAGCCCTGCGGTACACCACTAGTCACAGGCTTCCAGCCGGAAAAAGACCCTTCCACTACCACCCTCTGTCTTCTGTGACCAAGCCAGTTCTCCACCCATCTAGCCACCTCCCCCTTTATCCCATGGGATCCAACCTTTTTCACTAGCCTACCATGAGGGACTTTGTCAAACGCTTTACTAAAGTCCATATAGACAACATCCACTGCCCTTCCTTCGTCAACCATTTTGGTCACTTCTTCAAAAAACACCACCAGGTTAGTGAGGCATGACCTCCCTCTCACAAAACCATGTTGACTATCGTTAATGAGTTTATTCCTTTCTAAATGCGCATACATCCTATCTTTAAGAATCTTCTCCAACAACTTCCCCACCACGGACGTCAAGCTCACCGGCCTATAATTACCCGGGTTATCCTTCCTACCCTTCTTAAATAACGGGACCACATTGGCTATCCTCCAATCCTCTGGGACCTCACCTGTGTCCAGTGACGAGACAAAGATTTGCGTCAGAGGCCCAACGATTTCACCTCTCGTCTCCCTGAGCAGCCTTGGATAGATTCCATCAGGCCCTGGGGATTTGTCAGTCTTTATATTCTCTAAAAAACCTAACACTTCCTCCTTTGTAATGGAGATTTTCTCCAACGGTTCAACACTCCCCTCCGAGACACTCCCAGTCAACACATCCCTCTCCTTTGTGAATACCGACGCAAAGTATTCATTTAGGATCTCCCCTACCTCTTTGGGCTCCAAGCATAAGTCCCCACTTTTGTCCCTGAGAGGTCCAATTTTTTCCCTAACAACCCTTTTGTTCCTAACATATGAATAAAATGCCTTGGGATTCTCCTTAATCCTGTCTGCCAAGAACATTTCGTGACCCCTTTTTGCTCTTCTAATTCCCCGTTTGAGTATTTTCCTACTTTCATTGTACTCCTCCAGAGCTCCCTCCGTTTTTAGCTGATTGGACCTAACATACGCCTCTCTTTTCCTTTTGACCAGTCCCTCTTTTCCTTTTGACCAGTCGTGATCTTCACATCTTCAGCAGTATAAATGACACTGATAACCTGCCCTACACACATGCATACATTTCACCGATGCTATTATACATATAGAAATACCAACTGCATTTTACTTCCAAATATGTTATATTTCTGCTAAAATATTACATGTGTTTGTAGATGTGAAATTTTAATTTTGGTTTTCTTCTCAATCTTCCCTGGCCAGGTCAGGCTATCCAATCAAGAAGGTTGGTCAGCTTGCACAGTTTTAGACACTGGCTGGGATTTATGATGCTGGTGCCAGGGGCACATTTTCAGTGGTACATTGCCAGGTGGTAAAGTGGCATTAGCCATTGACTCTGTCTACACTTCCCGCTGCCTCGGCAAAGCAGCCAGCATAATGAAGGACCCCACGCATTCTCTCTTCCACCTTCTTCCTTCGGGAAAAAGATACAAAAGTCTGAGGTCACGTACCAACCGACTCAAGAATAGCTTCTCCCCTGCTGCTGTCAGACTTTTGAATGGACCTACCTTGCGTTAAATTGACCTTTCTCTACACTCTAGCTATGACTGTAACACTACATTCTGCACTCTCTCATTTCCTTCTCTATGAACAGTATGCTTTGTCTGTATAGTGCGCAAGAAACAATACTTTTCACTGTAAATACATGTGACAATAATAAATCAAATCAAATTAAATCAAATCAGATATGCCGACCAGCAGTTGCCAGGAATTAGCCTGGACCTCGCGATCTGCAGAACAATAATTAAAATTTTGCACCACCAATACATTGTTTATCACATATTAAAAACTATCACACTAATTTTAGATGTTATGGGTATATCCATTGGTGTCTATGTCATACCTTCCTGAACAGAATGATGGTGTCCCTGGTGATGCCATACTTAGCAAAATGTTTTGCATTATTTGTGACTCCAAATGGAAGATCAGGAATGTCCTTTGCAGTCTCATAAAAAGTTTTAGTGTCATTTCCTTTCAGATCCTGTTTAGAAGCAATGAAAATGCGATTGTATTAATAGTTATTAGATCATCATAGAAAAGCTCTTGTAAAAATTGCAAAAGTTGTCCTTTGCTCACCCCAACCATACGGTATGTGTCATGAGTATAGCTATAAATAAACTACTCTTCAAATGAATGCTGAGATAATTACCAATGGTTTTATTTTATTATGCATTCATGAAATGTGACTGTTCCACACAAGTTCAACATTTGTTGTCCATCCTTCATTGGTGAGCCATTTTCTTGAACTGCTGCAGTCTATGTGATGTGTAGGTACACCTACATTGCTGTTAGGAAGGGAGTTTCAGGGTTTTGACCCAGCAACAGTGAGCGGTTGCTTGCCCTGTTCAATAAGATCCCAGATGTCCTGTAGAGACTTCCAGTCAGTGCCAGTATAACTACAACATTGGCATCTACCCAGCGATGTGGAAAATTGCCCAGGGATGTCCTGCATACACAAAAAGCAGGGCAAACCCCCAGCCAATTACAGAGCCATCAGTCTACTTTCAGTCTGACCATCAGCTAAGTGATGGAAGAGGTCATCAACAGTGCTATCTAGTGGTGTTTGTTTAGCAATTAGCTACTCACTGGCAGTTTGGATTCCACCAGAGTCACTCAGCCCCTGACCTCATTACAGCCTTGGTTCAAACATGGACCATCAAGCTAACATGGAGCTTAGCTCTAGAGATGAAGTGAGAATGACTGCCCATGACATTTGATAGAGTGCGGCTTCAAGGAGACCTAGAAAAAATAGAGTCAATGGGGATCGGGGAAAGCCCTCTGCTGGTTGGATTCATATCGAGCACAAAGGAAGATGGTTGTGGTAGTTGGAGATCAATCATCTCAGTTCCAGGACATCACTGTAGGAGTTCCTTCGGGTAGGGTCCTTGACCTAAACATCTTCAACTGCTTCATCAATGGCCTTCCTTCCATCATAAGGTGAGAAGTGGAGATGTTCGCTGATGCATAATGTTCAGCATCATTCATGACTCCTCAGATACTGAAGCAGTCCATGTCCAAATGCAGCAAGATCTGGACAATAGCCTGGCTTTGGCTGACAAATAGCAAGTAACACTCATGCCACACAAATGCCAGCCAATGACATAGAAACATAGAAACTAGGAGCAGGAGTAGGTCATTTAGCCCTTTGAGACAATTGCGCCATTCAATATGATCATGGCTGATCCTATATCTCAATGCTATATTCCTGCTTTCTCCCCATACCCCATGATGCCATTAAAATCTGAAAAAAAACTATCTCTTTATTGAATATATTCAGTGACTTGGCCTCCACAGCTTTCTGTGGTCAAGAATTCCACAGGTTCACTACTCATGTCCCTGGTTCTAGATTCCCATCCCTGCATCTAGTCTGTCTAGCCCTACTAGAATTTTATACATTTCAGTCAGATCTCCTCTCATCCTTCTCAACTCTAAAAGTGAATACAGACTCAGTTGAACCAATCTCTCTTTATAGGTCAGTTCCACCAACCCCCATATCAGCCTAGAGAACCTCTGATACACACCCTCTATGGCAAGTATATCTTTTCTTAGGTAGGGAGACCAAAGCTGCACACATTACTTCATGTGTGGTCTCACCAAGGCCTTGTATAACTGCAGTAAGACATCCTTACTTCTGAACTCAAGATCATCTTGCAATGAAGGCCAACATACCATTTGCCTTCCTCATTGCTTGCTGAATCTGCTTCTCCACTTTCATTGACAGGTGCGCAAGGACACCCAGATCCCTTTGTACATCGTACTTCCCAATATATCACCATTTAGATAAACTTTTCCTTTCTGTTTTTCACATGACCATCTCTGACAAAAGGGGATCTAATCATTGCTCCTTGACATTCAATGACATCACCAGTGCTGAATCGCCCACTATCCTGGGGGTTACCATTAACTAGCCTAAACAAATACTATTGCTACAAGAGAATGTCAGAGATCCGGAATCCTGCGGTGAGTAACTCACCTCCTGACTCCTCAAAACCTATCCACATTCTACAAGGCACAAGTCAGGAATGTGACAGAATACTCTCCTCTTGCCTGGATGAGTGTAGCTGCAACACACTCAAGAAGCTCAACACCATCCGGACAAAGAAGCCTGCTCGATTGGCAACCCTTCCACAAACATTCATTCTTTCTACCACTGATGAACATTGGCAGCCGCGTGTACCATCTACAAGATGCATTGCAGGAGTTCACCAAAGTTCATTTGGCAGCACCTTCCAAACCCACGACCATCTAGAAGGACAAGGGCAGCAGATACATGGGAACACCGCCACCTGGAATTTCCCCTCCAAGCCACTCACCATCCTGACTTGGAAATATATCGCCGTTCCTTCACTGTCGCTGGGTCAAAATCCTGGAACTCCCTCCCAAGCGACACAGTGAACTGCAGCGATTCAAGAAGACAGCTCACCATTTCCATCTCAAGGACAACTAGGCATTGGCAATAAATGCTGGCTTCGCCAACGATGCCCACATCCCGTAAATGAATTTAAAAATTAAAAAAGGGGGCCCCTATGTTTCCATCTTGCACTTCCACAATTTGCAGATCAAAATATCTTGGGAATTAAATAGGCGCATGCATGTGTAACAACAGGTAACGATGATGCATGTGTAACAACAGCAAGTGCCATTCACTGGCCTGCCCCAGAAATCTTTGGGCTATTATCTACAGTATTAAACATCTTGCTTATGTAGTACTTCAAAGATAAGGAGGAGAACCTTGGTTCATTTCTCCGAAGTGTCTCATCACATACATTGAGATGCCTCCAGGTACAGTAATTATTATGGAGGCAGATGCAGCAGCCATTTTACATTCAGCCATTATCTTGATGGAAGGCTTATTTAAAACTTCATTCGTGGGTGATGCAGGTTGGGCCAGCATTTATTGTCCATCCCTAATGTTTTTGGAATTCTTTCATGGGATGTGAGCATCACTGGCTGGGTCAGCAATAATTGGCCGTACCCAAGGGACATTTTTTTTAAATAGCCAACCACATTGCTGTGGATCTGGAGTCACATGTAGGCCAGAGCAGGTAACGATGGTAGATTTCCTTCCCTAAAGGACATTAGTTAGATAGATGGGTTTGTCTGACAATCAGCAATGGTTTCATGGTTATCATTTGACTTTTAATTCTAGATTTTTATTGAATTCAAATTTCACCATCTTCCGTGGTGGGATTCTAACCTAGGTCCAGAGCATTACCCTGGCTCTCTGGACTACTGACAATACCACTACACCACTGCCTCCCCTCATTGCACTTGAGAAGGTGAAGGTGAGCCACCTTCTTGAACTGTTATAGTTCACGCAGTGTAGGTACACCCCAAGTGCTGTTAGAGATGGAGTTCCAGGATTTTGACCCAATGACACTGAAGGAACCGTGATATATTTCAGTCAGGATGGTGTGTGATTTGGAGGGGAACTTCTAGGTGGTGGTGTTCCCATTCATCTGCTGCCCTTTCTAGATGGTAGTGGTTGGAATGAGCTTGGAAAGTTTGAATAGTGATGTGGTGTCTTTAATGTCCATTGTTGTGGTATGGAATCTTTGACATGTATGGAAAGCCTAACCATTTCCAGAGTCCGTGAAACCAGTCATAGAAACATAGCAACAGGCCATTCAGCTCCTTCAGCCTGCCTTTCCGCTCAATGGTATCATGGTTGACTGGTACCACAACTCCATTTATCAACACTCACTCCATACCCTTTGATACCCATACCAAACACAAATCTATGTCCTGAAAGCTCTAACTGTCCCAGAATACAAGGTTTTCAGGGTGCGAATTTCAGATTTCTACCAACTTTTCTCAACTGCACTCTTGAACAGTCCAGCTCTAATTTTAAGATGATGTCCTATCATCAGCAGAGGTGGTTTCTCTTGGGCCACAGGTTGAAGAGCTTTGATAATGAAACCGATTTTTATCCAAACACCCAAAATATTTTGGAAATTTATTGTGAGATATCAGTTGAAAAACATCATGCTCCCTTTAAACTCTGATCCATTGCCAAAACCCTGGTTTTTTGAGTGTGGGAGTGTGGTTGGCAGCATTCTGGCAGTGTTGGCTTTTATGACCCTGTGAGACTGACCATAGCTTCAGAATGAAGGGCTTCATGGAGAAATCCAGAAGTTGCCACAGTCTGCACTGTACAACCGCCCCCCCCTCCCCCCACCACCGTCCCCCTCTCCCCCCACCACCGTCCCCCCATCCCTCCTCTCCCCTGCCCTCCCCTCCCCTTCGCCTATCCCTTCCCCTCCCCTCCCTCTCCCTCCCCTCCTCCCTTCCCCCTCCCTTCCCCCTCCCTCTTTCCCCCCCACCCCCTGCCCTCTTTCCCCTCCCCTGCCCTACCTCTCCTCTGCCCCTCCCCCTCCCCCCTCCCCACCCCACCCCACCCCCCCTTGCCCTCCCCCTCCCCACCCCCCCTTGCCCTCCCTCCCCCTCCCCCCTTGCCCTCCCTCCCCCTCCCCTCCCCCTCCTTCTCCCCTCCCCTCCGTCCCCGCCTCCAACACAGAGCTGGAAATTTCGAGATCAGTGAGAAATTCGTCTCCCCCCCCGCCCCCCCCCCCCCCCATTGCCATTTGATTGTTCAAATGTTTCAGGCACCGCCACATGGTGAAAGTGGTAAAATTCTTGTCAAAGCGATTGCTGGATTTCTTGGCAAGACTTACTTCAAGGTGAGCAGTGCTCATGCTTAATGGTTGACCACAGATTTCAGGCTATTTTGTTTATAACTTTTAATTCATGTAAAAAAACCACATCCTTCCTTCACTTCTCTTTCTGCTTTCTTCCTATTTATCTGGCAGTTTTCTCCGGATATTCCAGCTCTGTCTTTTCCTCACATCCCTCCCCAGTCATAGAAACATAGCAACAGAGATGAGCATTCAGCCCCTTTAGCCTGCCTCTTCACTCACTGATATCATGCTTGACTGGTACCACAACTCCATTTATCAACACTCACTCCATACCCTTTGATACCCATACCAAACACAAATCTATGTCCTGAAAGCTCTAACTGTCCCAAAATACAATGTTTTCTGGGCAAGAATTTCAGAGTTCTACCAACTTTAACACCATAATATTTGCAAACGATCTTCTCTGTCAGCCACCTCACATGATGTAAATAATTGTCCACAATTCTACATCACGTACTATCTGAATCACAAATAGATTTCAGCTTTATCACTCTCTTATTGCTATCAGTGACTAAGAACTGCCAAGTTTTCATGGCCCAAAAGGTATCATCTATTCTGAAGGGATTTTCAAGCCATTTTGTTTGCACACATTATTCAAAACTAACCGAGGAAAATGACACAAGCAGAGTTTAATAATCAATCCTTCAGTCTTCAATCAAAATGAACAGATGTAAATAAATAACAGATATACACATATTTATATTTTAAATGAACAAATACAAGTTTGGGGCGGCACGGTGGCACAGTGGCTAGCACTGCTGCCTCTCAGCGTCAGGGACCCAGGTTCAATTCCGGCCCTGGATCACTGTCTGTGTGGAGTTTGCACACTCCCCCCGTGTCTGCGTGGGTTTCCTCTGGGTGCTCCGGTTTCCTCCCACACTCCAAAGATGTGCGGATTAGATTGATTGGCCATGCTAAATTGACCCTAGTGTCAGGGGGATTATCAGGGTAAATATGTGGGGTTACGGAAAGAGGGCCTGGGTGGGATTGTGGTCGGTGCAGACTCGATGGGCCGAATGGCCTCCTTCTGCGTTGAAGGGATTCTATGATTCCATGAAGTAAAGCAGTAAAAATAAAGACAGAAGAGTTAATGTGACAGTTTCTATTTAAGGTATAGTAAGTTATAAAAGGGGTTACCTTTAAGAAACCAACAACTACCACATCTGCAGAGGCGATAAAGGTTTCGACATGAGTGATATTGAGCAGATGTATGGCACTTGGACCAATCCTTCTCTTTATCCAGGTGGCAATGGAAGATTCACTTCTTGCTCCTGAAAGAAAGGATCCCAAACTATGTAACTTCTAACCTTACAAATCTGAAAAGCTATTCATGTAATTATTTGTTGAAAAGCGTGCTTTGTCACAAAGAAAAAGAACTTCCAGTCAGCCTCCAGGTTCCCTGTATGATGAGGAGGTGTGGGTGTAGTTTAACTGGCTGGAGGCTGGCACCCAGTGCTCCAGGTAGGCCTATGGTCTCTCTGTACTTGCCTGTGTCTGTGTTCAGCTAAAGGCCTCCCTGAATAAGGATCCCCTGCCCCACCCCATAGTGGGGGCCGGGTTGGTTTTTCTATTTCATTAAGTTATTCTAATAAGTTGCTGAAAGGGCCACTTGATGTTAAAGCACCCTATCAGTTACATCCCCTTTAGTGCAACTGGCAGCTTCACTGAATTCTGAAGGCCTCTGATTAGCCCTCCAGCTTTAAGAGGCCACCTACCACCCTTGGGACATGGAACCTGATTCTGTGCTGACTCAGGAGGTGCCCCAGTCAAAATCCCAAAGAACGCCTGTTTTCCCTAGAGTGGATTTGGGACCCAGAAACATTCTGGCTCCTGTTTCCCACCCCTCAAAGCACAAATATTTAACCTCGAAATTCAGTTCTGGAAATAGCAACTTTCAAACTCATTACTGAACACAACCTTTATCATGCATAATAGGCCTCATTTTAGGACACAACCTGAGTTACTGCACTATACTCGTAGCATTAGTGGCTTTGAAGAATGTTCTAAATTAAACAGAACTCACAATATCTAAACAAACTGTTCAGCCTATCAGGTCTTTGCTTGTGTTTATGCTTCACATAAATCTCCTCCCAATTTCATTTAATCCTGTAACATTAATTTCTCCCTCATTTAATTATCTATTCCCCTCTTAAGTGCCTCCAAGCTTTAACCAGTTTAACCACTTCATGTGTAGCAATTTCCTCATTCTCACCACTCTCTGAGTAAAGAAACCTCTCAGTGAATTGCTTATTGTATTTATTCGGGCATCCCTGATTGCCCTTCAACTGAGTGGCTTAAGAGTCAACCACATTGCTGTGGACCTGGGGTCACATGTAGGCCAGACCAGGTAAGGATGGCAAATTTCCTTGCCTAATGGATGTCAGTGATCCAGATGGGTTTTAAGGTAATGGCTTCAAGGTCATCATTAGACTTTTAATTCTAGGTTTTTATTGAAATCAAAAGTCACCATCTGCTGTGGTGGGATTCAAACCTGGGTCCCCAGATTGCAACCCATTGACAATTCCACTACGTCCCCCACCCCCCACTCCGACCCCTGTGACTCTTATATATTCATGGCTTATTGTTTCGAACTCCCCACATAAATTATCAGTAATTCATTATCTGCACATGTAATGTTACTTTTTGATCATTTCATGGACCATTTATTCTCAATCTATACAATAATTCAGTATAATATCTCCATTTTTGGATTAGACAGTAAAACTGTTATGGTGTATGTAACAGATTCCACTGCACTGTTCAATGAAGAGCAGTTATTGCTCATTGCCAGCTTGTCATGTTCCACTAACACCACCCAAAAGTGGCAGGCTGGCACAGTGGTTAGCACTGCTGTTTCACAGTGGCAGGGAACTGGGTTCGATTCCTGGCTTGGGTCACTGCCTGTGCGGAGTCTGCACGTTCTCCCCATGTCTGTGTGGGTTTCCCCCGAGTACTCAGGTTTCTTCCCACAGTCTGAAAGACGTGCTGGTTTGGTGCGTTGGCCATGCTAAAATTGTCCTGGTGAGCCCGAACAGGTGCTGGAGTATGGCGACTGGGGAATTTTCACAGTAACTTCATTGCAGTGTGAACGTAAGCCTACTTGTGACACTAATAAATAAACTTTAAATTTTTGAAAGCATAGAATTATTTAACTTTTAAGTTGCTGTTTTTGGGAGCTTGCTCTGAGTAAACTGGCACGTTTGCCTCCTTCACCCCAGTAAGTACACTTCAAAAAAGGTGTGACTTTGAATGCAATAAGGTGCCGCATAGAAACAAGCCTCCTTTTCCTTTGTCTTGGTGGGGTGAACAAGAACAAACATCGTAGTTTAATACTGAGAGCTTTCTGTTAATTAGCACAACATGTACACGGAGAGAGAGCTCGCCAGAGGAATGTGTGAGAGTTGTGTTTTTTTTCAACAATTGCAACCTGTACAGTTCAGGGGGTTTATCCTGTCTCCTTTTATGAAAAATTTCAGAAATGGATAATCTTGAGAGTCAAACTCTTTCGTAAGATCCTTTTCTTCCGAGACATCAACCTTGCCGAGTTTCACTTGATTTTTCTCATTCTCGAGCAGTTTCGCTGCCTTCTCAAATTCTCCCAGCAAAGCGAGTGAATTCCCAGACAAGGGGGCAACTGCAACAGGAGGCAAGAACGTGAAAGAATGAATATTATAGCCCAATATTTCCCCATTTTGCTGTAAAACCAAATATGCTGCATTAATTCTCAACGTTTCCCTGATACATTGCGTGATATCCAGAACTCCAAACAGGATTTCTTCTTGCGCATATTAATTATTCTTTTTAAAAATTAATTCAGTCGCTGCAAAAGGTCCATTTGATTGAATTCTCTGGGAGAATTTCTCAGCAAATCATTGCATATTCTCTTTGCAGATAGGTCGGTCTATTTGATCAAAGCTCAGGCAGCTTGAGTTTCCTCAGTGAAGGCAATAATGAGGTTACAGTGATTGCTGCACATGCACACAGTTCCCCTCTTATCCCTTATGAAAGAATTGTATGTCTGTGTCAAGATAAAGGATAATGACTTAGTCAGAATGTCAGCAAGTCCTTCCAAAACTTATACCAACTCTTTTATCTTTATGATTTTTCTGAATTACAACTTGAAAAGATTTCTGTGTTTCCCTTACTCTGGTGCGCATGATTTTGCTTTATTTGTGAGAAATATTCACAGCTCCTCTCATTCTGACAACTCTTTAGCAATGGTCACTTTGAGTTGTGCTGGAATCATGACTCCGGCCCTTCCTGATCCAGATATGGATGCAAAAAGCTTCAGGCCAAAGGAAATGCGAGCGTGTAGCTGAATAGAGAAACATGTTGCCGATTCTTCTTCTTGTCTTGCTTTCATCAAGGCAAATGCAAGGATGGCAAATCTCACATCATCACAAGTTATATCACAGGAGAATTAATCTGCACCAGTCTGCCATGAATCAATTAATCAATTAATCAAATTACCCTGCAAGTCAAGAGCCTGGATTCTCCCAAATTGCAACTAAGTGCCCGCGCCAATGGGAAAATCGGAATGTTTCCTGTTGGTACTGGCAGCATCTGTCAGGCGGGATTCACCACCCAAAATATGCAAATGAATGCATGTCGGGAATCACGCCAGCCAGCCCCGCCTTTCAAAGATTGGGGCGCTGGTTATAAAGGGTGCTCCAATCTCCTCATTCGCAGACAGGTCCTCCTCCCAAAAACCAAACTGTGATCCCCCCCCCACATTGACAAGGGAGCACTGTCCTTCCCTCACCACTGAAATAACAGGTCACGCACCTCCCCCAGTGCCTCCCTCACATCACGCAGGCATGAGTGGGACCCAACCCAGTGCTCCCCTCAGCCCCCTTTCCCCTTTATCCCCCCCACTCCCTCAGACCCCCTCAGATACCCCTCAGCACGCCCCTCAGAATGCCCCTCAAACATATCCTCCTCTCTCAAAACCCCCCTCTCCTCCTCAGAGTCCCACTCGGGCCCTCCTTCAGGCCCCACTCCTAGGCAGTGCCTGGCCCCGCTCCTGGCACCTTATCTCTGTCCCCCTGGCTTGGCACCTTGGACCCCAAGGGGGTAAAGGATTTAAGATCCAATGCCATGTCCCCCTCTGCCACTGCCAGGCTGCAGGCGGCAGGTACCCTAGGTGTCTTGGGGGTTGGGTGAGCTTGGGCTGGGGGCAAGGGGTTGACCTCAGCACCCTCCCCCATGATGGGGCTCTTATGGGTGGGCTGCCCCTTCTAACTCTGGGAAAGGTATTGTTCAGTTTGTCTCTGTCCTCTAAAACCATTCACATTCCCTGGTCACTTTAATCACCTTGCCCCCTGGACAGACGGAAGGATTCCAGATCACTGAGGCACTCCATTCAGCTGAAGGGATTCCCCCTTCTCTGTCTAGGAAGCTGCAGGTGTGAGAAGGTCCCTTTCAAGTCCTCTGACTGTCAGAAGACACTCACTGTCACTATGGGGGTTGGGGTGGGGTGGGATGGTGGGAATTACCATCTCCACAGCTGTTCACTCAGTCCCATTGTTTTAACATAGCATTTATTGGAGGTCTCTGAGCCTCTCAAAACCATTGTGTCCAGTAATTTGAACTCTCATTTGATTGACAGATTAATGGTTTCTCCTCAGCATGCAGTTAACTGTGTTTATTTACCTTTCTCTTCATGCATGAATGCATCTCAAGTACCCCCATTGTAAACCACAATGTTTATACGGAAGAGGGAATGAAAAGCTTAGCTGGGTTGAAATTGCTTACAGCTGCTAGTGCCCAAGACCACTCAACTCCAGGACTCTTGGGGGAACCTCCCTCTGCAGCCTGGCAGCAGCAGAGGGGCACATGACTCTGCACCTACCACCTTCACCTACCACCTACACACCAGGTCCACATTGGGGGTCATGACCTACACCAAATCCCACCCGGTGCAGTTCCCGCTGAGGAGGCAGGTGAATAGCAGGTGGCCGCTGAATGGGCTGGTCAGCCCGTTAATGATATGTCAATGAGGGGTTTTACATCATTATTGGGTTTCCACCCATTATGGGCACAAACCTGATCGGGGCCAGCAGGGTGGGCTTGGTGAATCCCGAATGCCTTCATGCTCGGCAGTAAACCTGTTTTTAGCCCCGACGCCCAATTCAGTATGCAATCTGGATTCCTGCTATTGGTGAACGGGGCCAGTGAATCCCCCTCCAAGGGATCTCAAATATTTGAGCAACAGGTTAAGCAAGCCACTTCACACTGCTACTATGCAGTGGCGAGGCAAGTGATATTTTCCACCAACAGGATGCTGTTGACACTCTAAAATGACATTCTGCCTATCACACAATAGGGTAACATGGTAAATGAATTTAAGTGCCAGTGTGATGCCAGGTACGTAAGCTGTATGTCCCAGTGATTGGTTGATCGAGTCAAACAGCATGTTGTTCACAATAGGCAGAGTACAGGCTCTACTCAACCAGTCCACAATGCAGAACCCAAACAAAAAATGCCGACTGTTAGATGTGATTTCATGATTGGGCAGTACTAACTAAACAATCATGAGTGTGCTAATAGCTACACTAATAATCCATTTAAGATAATCCATTGATCTTGTAATATGGCTCATTTACACTTACTAGAAGCAACATCGATTCATAAATTGGGACCTGCTCCCTGCAAACAAAAGGAATACATTCAGGATTTGCATCTTTTCTAAATGACCCAAAGCTTGGGGAGTCTATTGTTTCCCATTGCTTTCACACTGGCAATCCTCCAGATTCGACTTGCCAACATGTTAGCACCTTTTTCTCCTGTAGTATAAATTGTTGTGATTGTTTAAAATATGTCATTCTTGCATTTGTCCTGATGAGTGCAAGATGAAAAGCTTCAACAACATGCCTCTTTTTGTGGCAAAATTCTAATACTCTATTACAAGATGGGAGTATTTTGTCTCAACATGAAGGCAGCATTTGTTGAAATAAAACAGAAAATGCTGAAAATACTTAGCAGGTCAGGCAACATCTGTAAAAAGAAAAATCTGATGCTTCAGGTTGATGACTCTTCATTGACTGAAGGTCTCATAACTGTTTTTGAAACACTTCACAAACATATCTAACTGAAACAGTGACTAGTGAGGTTCTGCAGGGATCTGTGCTAGGACCCCAACTGTTCACATTGTATATTCAAAGAACAAGAACAAAGAACAAAGAACAATACAGCACAGGAACAGGCCCTTCGGCCCTCCAAGCCCGCGCCGCTCCCCGGTCCAGGATTGAATCCTGAATCCAGGATCCCCGCCCAATTTTCCAGCCTATCTACATACTAATATCCTATCCACCGAGCTGTCCCTCACAGCTACGATGCTTCGTTCATCACAACCTATTAACTCACCCCCACCCCCCATTCCAGACCATGTGATCTCCAGGGAGAGGCGAAAACCCAGAGTGAAAACCCCAGGGCCAATATGGAGAAAAAAAATCTGGGAAATTCCTCTCCGACCCCCTGAGGCGATCGAAACGAGTCCAGGAGATCACACTGGCCCTGATCGGAAAATGCTTCCCAACCCTATTCATTTCCACTTCCACGAACACCATATGAATTCCCTGCCCCCGAGACAGGTTCCCAACTATCCGCAGTCTTGCTCTGTACTGGCACCAGCAAGATGATCATAGAATGAAGCCTTGAAACGAGAAACAAAGAACAATTAGCCCGCGCCGCTCCCTGGTCCAAACTAGACCACTCTTTTGTATCCCTCCATTCCCACTCCGTTCATATAGCTGTCTAGATAAGTCTTAAACGTTCCCAGTGTGTCCGCCTCCACCACCTTGCCCGGCAACACATTCCAGGCCCCCACGACCCTCTGTGTAAAATATGTCCTTCTGATATCTGTGTTAAACCTCCCCCACTTCACCTTGAACCTATGACCCCTCGTGAACGTCACCACCGACCCGGGGAAAAGCTTCCCACCGTTCACCCTATCTATGCCTTTCATAATTTTATACACCTCTATTAAGTCTCCCCTCATCCTCCGTCTTTCCAAGGAGAACAACCCCAGTTTCCCCAATCTCTCCTCATAACCAAGCCCCTCCATACCAGGCAACATCCTGGTAAACCTCCTCTGTACTCTCTCCAAAGCCTCCACGTCCTTCTGGTAGTGTGGCGACCAGAACTGGACGCAGTATTCCAAATGCGGCCGAACCAACGTTCTATACATCTGCAACATCAGACCCCAACTCTTATACTCTATGCCCCGTCCTATAAAGGCAAGCATGCCATATGCCTTCTTCACCACCTTCTCCACCTGTGACGTCACCTTCAAAGATCTGTGGACTTGCACACCCATGTCCCTCTGCGTCTCTACACCCTTTATGGTTCTTCCATTTATCGTGTAGCTCCTCCCTACATTATTCCCACCAAAATGCATCACTTCGCATTTATCAGGATTGAACTCCATCTGCCATTTCCTTGCCCAAATTTCCAGCCTATCTATATCCTTCTGTAGCCTCTGACAATGTTCCTCACTATCTGCAAGTCCTGCCAGTTTTGTGTCTCCTGAATATTCATGATTTGGAAGAGGGAATGAAACGTATTATCTCTAAATTTGGAGATGATACAAAGCTGGGTGGGAGGGTGAGCTGTGAGGAGGATGCAGAGATACTTCAACAAGATGTGGACAGGCTGAATGTGTGGGCGTATGCATGGCAGATGCAGTATAATGTGGATAAATGTGAAGTTATCCACTTTGGTAGCAATAATAAGAAGACAGATTGTTACTTGAATGGGTGTAAATTGAGAGAGGTGGATACTCAGTGAGACCTTCGTGTCCTCATGCATCAGCCACTGAAAATAAGCACGCAGGTAAAGCAGGCAGTAAAGGAGGCAAATGCCTTCATAGTGAGAGGACATGAGTATAGGGATAGGGATGTTTTGCTGCAATTCAACAGGGCGTTGGTGAGGCCACACCTGGAGTACTGTGTGCAGCTTTGGTGTCCTTATCTGAGGAAGGATGTCCTTGTTATAGAGGGAGGACAGCGAAGGCTTACCAGGCTGATTCCTCAGATGGCAGGTCTGTCATATCAGGAGAGACAAAATCAGTTGGGATTGTATTCACTGGAGTTTAGATGAGTGAGCGGGGATCTCACAGAAACTTATAAAATTCTAACAGGGTTAGACAAGACAGATTCAGAAAGAATGGGGGTGAATCTCCCACCCTGCTGTGCTGATTTTTAACGCAGCGCGCCGCAAGATTTCGGTGGCGCCGGATTAGCGCAATCCGCGCTGGGTGTCTGGAAATAGGCACGGAATTGCATTATATATGCAGCCCTTCATTTGCATCTGTTTTAAATGGCATTAGCGGGCCCGGGACTAAAGACTCCAAGCCCGCTGGCGTCTCTCCCACCCCCCGCCATGAGTGTTTCACTCTAGCGGGGATTACTATAACTCCCGACTTGTGCAGAGCTAGCGGCCCGACCCCACTGGAGTGAAGGGAAGGGGGGCAATGGGCAATGCCAAGGGGGTGAGGCTTAATCGGGGCATTGGGCAGTGCCAAGGGGGCGGGGCCTAATGGGGGCAGAGCCTGATGGGGGCGATCGGTGGGGATGGGGGTCCCGTTGTCACTCTGCAGTCGGGATGGTGGGGGAGGGAAGGATGCCAGCGATCGGGGCTGGTCATCGGGTTGGGGAGGGGGGGGGCAACCTGCTGGGGGGGTTGGAGCTGCAGGGGGAGGGCGGTCAGGACTGTTGTGGGGGAGGGGGTAATGAGGGCGTGCAGGAGATTGGGGCTGCGGGGGGGGGAGGGGTTCAAGACTGGGCCCGGGCATGTTTGGGATGGGGGGGGGGCGGCAGTGAACAGGCCATGGAGGGTGCGGAGGGCCGGTGATGGGGGGCCGCAGGGTTGGCCAGTGATTGAGCTGGCCGGCAATCAGGAGGCCGGCAGACAGGGGCCATTGCGCATGCGCCTATCTCGGTGCTGACAGATCGGCGCATGCACAGTGGCCCAGTCAGAACTATGCAGCTGGCCTTTCCAGTGGGAGTAGGCCCTGCCCACTGAAGTTTTACATGATTTCTGCTTGTGCACTCAGCAGTGCTCAGAGTGTGGGAGATTCTTCTCTCAACGCCCACTGAAAAAAACCCAGCATGATTTACTCCAGTTTTCACAATAATTCAACACTTCGAATCTTTTTGAGAGAATCACCCCCAATGTTCCCAATGATGGGGGAGTTCAGAACTAGGGGTCATAGTTTGAGAATAAGGGGCAAACCTTTTAGAACTGGGGTGAGGAGAAATTTCTTCACCCAGAGGGTGGTGAATGTGTGGAATTCACTACCACAGAAAGAAGCTAAGGCCAAAACATTGTGTGATTTCAAGAAGAAATGAGATATTGGGGTTAACGGGAGATATGGGGGGGAAGGCAGGATCAGGATATTGAATTTGATGATCAGCCAAGATCAAAATGAATGGCGGAGCAGGCTCGAAGGGCTGAATGGCCTACTGTGGCTTCTAGTTTCTATGTTTCTATGAGGCAGCCACAGTGTGAACATAAACATGAGGCAGAGAAAAGATTTGAAAGGTTCTACCATGCCAGCCCTTCTTAATGAATGAAAGAGGGAATGGAGTTGGGTGTCTGTGACAGTAAACCTATCAAAAAGGTCATTCAAATCAAGTGGCTGGAGATGGTACCGACCCGATATATACAGAGAAGCAATGGGGGTGAGGGTGGCTGTTTTGCATTCAGGAAACTGTAAGAATGGTGTTTCCCTCAGCTTGTGGGTGTTGAGCAGGGAACATTCCTCCTCGTCCTGGTACACAGTGGTGCTGGAAAAGTATACATCTCCCAGATCCAGCAGTCCTCATTCCCTTTTAAGTGATGGACTTCCCAAGACCAGAGGAATCCAACTGGCCCAAAACCTAAACCTCAGCCACTGAGCCACAATCACCCCAGAAAAAGGTTCTGATCAGGCGGCACAGTGGCACAGTGCCTCACAGCGCCAGGGACCCGGGTTCGATTCCTGCCTTGGGTCACTGTCTGTGTGGAACAAAGAACAAAGAACAAAGAACAATACAGCACAGGAACAGGCCCTTCGGCCCTCCAAGCCCGCGCCGCTCCCCGGTCCAGGATTGAATCCTGAATCCAGGATCCCCGCCCAATTTTCCAGCCTATCTACATACCAATCCTATCCACCGAGCTGTCCCTCACAGACACGATGCTTTGTTCACCACAACCTATTAACTCACCCCCACCCCCCCATTCCAGACCATGTGATCTCCAGGGAGAGGCGAAAACCCAGAGTGAAAACCCCAGGGCCAATATGGGGAAAAAAAATCTGGGAAATTCCTCTCCGACCCCCTGAGGCGATCGAAACGAGTCCAGGAGATCACAATGGCCCTGATCGGAAAATGCTTCCCAACCCTATTCATTTCCACTTCCACGAACACCATATGAATTCCCTGCCCCCGAGACAGGTTCCCAACTATCCGCAGTCTCGCTCTGTACTGGCACCAGCAAGATGATCATAGAATGAAGCCTTGAAACGAGAAACAAGGAACAATTAGCCCGCGCCGCTCCCTGGTCCAAACTAGACCACTCTTTTGTATCCCTCCATTCCCACTCTGTTCATTTGGTTCAGACAGCAGAGTTTGCACTTTCTCCCTGTGTCAGCGTGAGTTTCCTCCGGGTGCTCCGGTTTCCTCCCACAGTCCAAAGATGTGCGGGTTAGGTTGATTGGCCATGCTAAATTGCCCCTTAGTGTCAGGGGGACTAGCTCGGGTAAATATGTGGGGCTACGGGAATAGGGCTTGGGTGGGATTTTGGTTGGTGCAGACTCGATGGTCCGAATGGCCTACTTCTGCACTGTAGGATCCTATGTAAAACCCCTGCTTCTGGAAATTCAGGTCCCCTCCTGAGTATTTATTTCTCAGCCGCAGGTTTGAAGGCCAGTGCTGCAAAAATTCAGTGACTGTGGGCGGAAAGGTAAAACAGCGGACACTCTCTCTCTGCTCCTCAGGTATCCCTCTGCTCTTCCACTGCGCCCAACATGAAGAAAAGGTGTGAGCTATGCAAGCTTCAATCGCATAGTTAAATGAACCATCAGCTTTCAGGGAATAGCTTGGCTGCTCGTCCCCCTCCTGAAAAGGAAATGAACGCGTTTTTGGTGGTTTAGGTATGATTATGCGATGTTGATAATTCGAGTTGTATGGAATTGGTGTTGGATTGGACTGCACAGAATTCACAACATTTCAGACACTGTCAGCAATTACAGATTGAGGGACAATCCATCTACGGTAAGAATAAATAATAGACAGAATTTAATTACCACCCTCCACCCCCTCGCCCCCACTCCCTGTCCCCGGGTGGGAGTGGGGAATCGGTATAATATGTGGGGAGGTGAAGACCCTATCGCCTTTCCTATTGCCCACAGAAAAGATTTACTAGGATGCTACCGGGACTTGGTGGTTTGGGAGTTTTAAGAAGAGGCTGGATAGACTGGGCCTTTTATCTCTGGAACGTAGTAGGCTGAGGTCTATAAAATAATGAGGGGCATAGATCAACTAGATAGTCAATATCTTTTCCCAAAGTTAGGGGAGTCTAAAACTAGAGGGCATAGGTTTAAGGTGAGAGGGAAGAGATACAAAAGTGTCCAGAGGGGCAATTTTTTCACACAGAGGGTGGTCAGTGTTTGGAACAAGCTGCCAGAGGTAGTAGTCGAGGCAGGTACAATTTTGTCCTTTAAAAAGCATTTGGACAGTTACATGGATAAAATGGGTATAGAGGGATATGGGCCAAATGCGGGCAATTGGGATTAGCTTAGAGGTTTAAAAAAAAAGGGCGGCATGGACAAGTTGGGTCAAAGGGCCTGTTTCCATGCTGTAAACCTCTATGACTCTATAATTAAATCTGAGGTGGAAGGTATCAAGGACTGCCTTCCTATCTGGATGTCAATTGAGGCCCTTAAGCGGCCACATAAAAGCCTCATCCCACCACCACACACGTGGACAAACTATCAGGTGAATTCTGGCGAGAATGCCTGTGGCCTGGGTGGGGGGATCCCTCCTTCTCAGAAATCTTGTTCACAAGAGAGGGATCCACCGGTGACAAGGGAGTGACCCGGTGAAAGACACCTCCTGACTTTCACAATGACATCCCCCAAACTTGCTGGGGCCTCCCTGACTGGCCCCTGCAATCCCACCCTACCCACCTCATGCCAGGAGTTCCAGCGATGATCTCTACCCTCAGGCCTCCTGCAGTATCAGCAGTGGCCACAGCTTCTAGTGCGCTGTTAATATTGGAGAGCTGCAGGGCCTCTGATTGTTCATTCTCAGATTTGGGATATCTGCCCCGCACCAGGGCGTGCAGTGGGGAATTGCCCCTGGTGGAGCTGGGAACCCCGGCAGTGACCAGTGGGTTTAATCCTGGTGGGACACCCAGAAATGGCAATAGCGGGATTGCCACTCGCTGACTAGCTGGTTGATGGAGCCACCACCACACAACCATTAAATTCTGCCCAATGTTTCCAAACCAGAATCTGAATCCAAAATTCTGCTCTACCTCAACATAATATTAAATGTTGAGCTTCATGAGCAATTGGGTCAAGTTGGTTAAAGGCAATTTTAATATAGGTGTTCAATTTTATGAGGGGTATTTACAGAGTAAATAGATTGAAGCTGTGTCCACTGGTGGAAGGGTTGGTAACAAAGGACACTGGTTAAAGATAGCTGGCAAAGGAATATATTGAAAAAGAGACAGGAATCTGCATCTATAGTAAGTTGTTACAAGCTGGACTGGACTTCCTGAAAGTGTGGTGAAATCAACTGGCATAGAGTCAATCAGATACAGAATTAAACACGTGGCAAAAGAGTAGTGTACTAAGAAGAGGTTTTTGACACGTGGCACACTGCTACTGGTACTCAGGAAAGAGGGAGCTGTTCCGCTGGCATAGGCTTCACTAAAACTGGTCTGGGACCGGTGTCCCAGCGAATTGTATAACCAGGGCTGAGGATAGGGTTTTGAACTAACAGGTATCGTTCGTGTGAAGAGAGATTTAGAAATCAAAAGAGAATGATCAAGGCAGCTGAATGGTGTGGTGATGCAGATAAAAATCAAGCAGAGTGGGGCAGGGTGATTGTAGAGAGTTTAACAGTAACTGTACATTGGTAAGTAAGGTCCATGCAGGAAATTAGAGTAACAAAATGAAATTATAGGTTCTTTATCTGAATACGTGAAACATCCCCAGTAAGATAGATGGACACAGGTGACACAAATAAAGATAAACGGGTTTGATTTAATTGCCACTATAGACATGGTTACATGGTGACCAAGGTTGCAAAATAAATATTCCAGAGTACACAATATTTCAAAAAGACAGACAGAATGTCAGAATGAGGTAGCACCAGTTGCATAGGGAGACATAAGGTCATCAGTGAGAAAGGATCTTGGCTCAGAAGCTCATGCAGTATAATCAGTATGGGTTCAGGGTAGGAATAGCAAGAGTCATAAAACACTGGTGTTGAGTTGGTTATAGGTCACGTAACAGTGAGATGTCAATTGAGGCCCTTAAGTAGCCACTTAAAGGCCTCATCTGTTGGACAAAGTATTAACAACAAATTATTGGGATGTGTAACAAAGTCAATATAATAATTATGTAGGACTTTATTCTTCAAATAGACCGGAACAACCAAATTGGTAAGGATAGTCTAGAAGATGTATTTTATAATGATTTCATGGTTGTTTCCTGCAGCATTATGTTACAGAACCAACAAGAGTTAAAGCTATTTTAGGTCTTGTATTGTGTAATGAGGCAGGGTTAATTAGTAACCTCATAGTAAAAGATTTGTGAGGAGCGCGTGACCATAATACAACTGAATTGTTAAATTTGAAAGCACCATACTCTAATCACAAAAAATAATCTTAAATTCAAACAAAGCCGATTGCATCGGCATGGGGGAGACATGGCTAAGCTTGATTGGATAAATAGACTAAAAAAAAGTACGGTCATGAATAAAGTTCAAAATGTTCACCAAAAAATACATTCCATTAAAAATCAAAAACTCAACAAGGAAGATCCATCTGTGGCTTACTCAGGAAGTTAAGGATAATACTGGATTAAAAGAAGAGGTTTAGGTTACAAAGAATAAAAGCAAGTCTGGGGATTGGGAATGTTTCAGAAACCACCAAAAGGCCACCAAAAAGTTGGTATGTAGGGAAAAAATAGATTGTGAGAGCAAGCTAGGCAGGAATATGAAACAGATTGTAAGAGCACTTAGAAGTATATAAAAAGGAAGAGAGTAGCTGAAGTAAATGTTGGTCCCATAGCAACAGGGACAGGGGAAATTATCATGAGAAATGAGGAAGTGGCAGAGACATTCAACAAATATTGTGTGCCTGTCATCACAGTGGAAGACATGAGTTGCGCACCAGAAATAGAGGGTAACCTGTGGGCTAATAAGAGTAAGAAAATCAGGGTCATTAATATCAGCAGAGAAAAAGTACTGGAGAAACTAAAATCTGACAAATCTCCAGACCTGATCATCTACATCCTAAAGTTCTAAAATAGATACTGGACGCTCTTCCCTAGATTTTTCAAAATTCCCTAGATTCTGGACCATTCCCAGTGGATTATAAATTAGTAAATGTGACACCACTATTAAAGAAAAGGTCGGGGGGGGGGCGGGTGGGGGGGGGGGGGGGGGGCGCGGAGGAGAGAGAGAGTAAACAGAGAACTAGAGGCCAGTGAGGCTGACATCAGTCATTGGAAAAATGCTGGAATGTCTTATCAAAGAAGCTTTAACAATGCATTTTGAAAATCATAGTATGACCAGACAAAGTCAATGTGGGTTAATGAAAGCAAAATTGGGTTTGGCAAATTTATTACAGAGTTTTGAGGATGTAGTTAGGAGGGTAAAGGGGAACCAGTAGCTGTGGTATACGTGGCTTTCCAAAAGGTATTTGATAAGGTGCTGCAAGTAAGGTTAATAGGCATGATAAGGAAAGAACGGGGAGGTAGGGAGTGAAGGGACTAATTGGTAGCTCTTTCATAGAATCCCGACAGTGCAGAATGTGGCAATTTGGCCCATTGGGCCTGCACCGACTCTCCGACAGAGCATCTTACCCTAGCCTGTCCCCTGCTCTATCCCCATATCCCCACACACATACCCTGTGAATCCCCCTAACTTACACATCTTTGGACACCAAGGGGCAATTTGACATGGCCAATTCACCTAACCTGCACATCTTTCGACTGTGGGAAGAAACTGGAACACCCGAAGGAAACCCCACAGACACGGGGAGAATGTGCAAACTCGACAGAGTTGCCCAAGCCTGGAATCGAACCCAGGTCCCTGGCGCTGTGAGGCAGCAGTGCTAAGCACTGTGCCACCATGCCGCCTCAAAGATCAGATATGGGCCAATGAGCCTTCTGTGCCTTCTCATTCTATGGTTCTATGAATTCAGTTCACAGTAACATAATCAAAAAGGCTTATATGGTTTTTCTCTTGTATTCTAATAATTGGGGATTAGATTTAATCAATTCTGTGCATTACTGTAGAATTAATACAGTTAGGGAAAGGATTAATTTCCTAATTAATCACTTATTATCTTGATGTGCAGAGAAAGGCTCAATCTTAAAGGACTTGAGGGTTATGGTGAGCGGGCGGGTAAGTGGAGCTGAGTCCACAAAAAGATCAGCCATGATCTTATTGAATGGCAGAGCAGGCTCGAGGGGCCAGATGGCCTACTCCTTCTCCTAGTTCTTATGTTCTTAGACAGCTTCAGCTTTGGCTGAATTTTTATTGTCAGGTTTCCACTTAAAGGGGGTGATTCTGGTTCTTGCATCGCGCTGCACTAATTTTTTTAACACAGCGGGCCGGGAGAATCTCTCAGTGGGCGATTAGTGGGATTCATGCATGCGTTACTGCCGTGATAGCGTCTCTCAGCGCCGGATGTCTGGCAGCGTCAGCTCCGCGCCAGAAATGAGTGGGGAGCCACGGAAATTATTTGAATGTCAATTTAAATATATTTCAAATACAATTAGCGGGCCCGGGACTGAAGTCTCCGGACCCTCTAGCCTCTCCCCACGCACCCACCCCCCCTCCCGCCAGGAGTATTTCACTCCAGTGGGGTTTACATCAGCTCCCCACTAATGGGGAACTAGCAGCCCGACCCCGCTGGAATGAAGGGGGAGCAATCAGGACTCCCCCGAGGGACAGGCAGTGGGGGGTGTCCCCTGGGCAGTGCACCTTGGAAGTGCCAGTCAGGACCCCCGGCACTGCCCAAGAGGTAAACTGCCAATGTCCAGGGGGCACCTTGGCACTGCTCATTGGGCATGGGGCAGTGCCAAAGGGGTGGGGCCTATGCAGGGCAAGGCCTGAGGGCAGGGCCTGATGGGGCAGGGCCTGGTGGAGTAATCGGTGGGGATGAGAGGTCCCGCTGCCACTCTGATGTCGGGGTCAGGTTGGGAAGGAGGGAGGCCAGCAATCAGGGCGGGCTGGGGGGAGTCAGCCTGCTGGGGGGGGGTCAGGACTGCGGGGGGGGGGGCGGGTAACTGTTGGGGCTGCCGGGGGAGGGCAGTTGGCACTGCGGGTGGTTGGGGTAACTGTTGGGGGGGAATCGGGTGGGCTGGATCAGGGCGGGCAGAGAGTGGGGGTTCAGGGCTGGGCCCAGGAATGGTCAGGGTGCCAGTGATAGGGCTGATTTTGGGAGGGGGGGTCGCACAGCCAGCATTGCAGGGATCGCGGGGTTGGCCAGCAATCGGGAGGCTGGCAGTGCAGGGCCACTGCACATGCACCAATCTTGGCGCTGGCAGATCAGTACACGCGCAGTGGCCTGCTCCGTGCTATGCTGCAGGCCTCTCCAGCGCAAATAGGCCCCACTCACTGAATTATAATGATATACATGCTCGTGGCCTTGACAGTGCACAGGGTGTGGGAGATTCTTCTTTGAACTCCCACTGAAAATAACAGCATGAATTACTCCAGTTTTCACATGAATTCAACAGTTAGAATTCTTTTGGGAGAATTCCGGCCAAAGCATTTGTAATGGAATGTGAAAATGCTGCATATTGTAATGGATGCTCAAATATCAACAACCCCAGAAATATACTGATCTAGGTGACCAATTTAAATATGTGTTTGGTTCTGGGACCTTAGGAAGGATATATTGGACTTGGAGGGAGTGCAGCCTGGAGTTACCTGAATGTGCCAAGCTTTAAATTACGAGGAGAGACTGCATAGACTCGATTTGTGTTCCCTGGACTTTACAATTGATAGGCTGGAGAGAGAGAAAAATTGGTTGGGAAGTCTGGAACTAGGTTAAAAATTTGAGGTGGATCTTTCGGGAGTGAAGTTTGGAAACATTTTGACTTGCAGAAAGTGATAGAAGTTTGGAACTCTTTTCCGTAAGCTGCGATTGATGCTCGGTCAATTGTTAATATGCAGTCTGAGCTTGATGGATTTTTGTTCACAAAAAGTATTCGGGATTTGGGGCAAAGGCAGGTGGATAGGGGATTAGATAATTCTTTCTAGCATTCTTTCTGGTTGTATCACAGCTTGGTATGGCTCCTGTTCTGCCCAAGACCGCAAGAAACTACAAAAGGTCGTGAATGTAGCCCAATCCATCACGCAAGCCAGCCTCGCACCCATAGACACTGTCTACACTTCCTGCTGCCTCGCCAAAGCAGCCAGCATAATTAAGGACACCACGCACCCTGGACATTTTCTCTTCCACCTTCTTCCATCGGGAAAAAGATACAAAAGTCTGAGGTCACGTCCCAACCGACACAAGAACAGCTCCTTCCCTGCTGCTGTCAGACTTTTGAATGGACCTACCTTGCATTAAGTTGAGTTTTCTCCACACCCTAGCTATGACTGTAACACTACATTCTGCACTCTCTCCTTTCCTTCCCTATGAACAGTACACTGTCTGTATAGCGCACAAGAAGCAATACTTTTCACTGTATGCTAATACATGTGACAATAATAAATCAAATCAAAATAATAAATCAAATCACAGATCAGCCATGGTCTCATTAAACAGCAGAGCAGACCAGAGAACCCAAATGACTTGTTCCTATGTTCCTATGACAATTAACTGAATGTAATATCTTCAAATGCAATTTCAGAATTGTAATTTTAAGAAATAACCAATGAGTTGATTTCAAATAGATGAAGAATACTCTAGCTAAGAGGAATTATATAACCTAATGCTTTCATCACCATTTGTCCTTCTCCTCTGCTGTTATGGAAAATGTTTGAAATGGTTTTACCTGTTTGATGTTATGATATACAGACGGAAATGCAACATCTGGTGCAGCTTGATAGGAAGTGTGACAACAGGATGCTAATTGATGCTTTATTCTGAATTGCTTTTCCAAAACATACAATGACATTTACAAATGATGTTATTTAGAAGTGGAAATACTGGAATGTCCTTGGAGCGCTTTCATTTCTTCGCAATCACAGGTCGCATGGTTTTCTAACAGGTGTTTGACAAGCGTCTGGCAAGTGCTCAGAACCAAAGACAACGGGGCAATTACTACACTTAACTTCAATGCTGGAGTTCAGCAAAGTTGATTCTAGCGTAATTATAAGATAATATTATCATACTTAGCATCAGTCTGCTAAGTATTAATACTTAATGTAGAAACGTTGCTCCGAATTAATTCAAAGACTAACATGATACAGTTCGGTCAAAATAATGATACTCAGCATTCAGGTTGAATGAACTTACAGAAGATGACGAGGAGGAATTTGCTTTCTTGCAGAGCTCTGTCAAAATTGCCTTTGTTCAGCACAAGGACGCTTTGATCTTCTTTAATCTTGGGCCGTTTGACTTCTTGTGTCTTGGTGTCATTTTTCTCCTTTTTATTCTTGACGGTGTGCTCAGCCCAGACTACAGATAAAAAAGCTGCTACCAAAATAAGCACAAAAACTGAGATTCGCATATTGTGGCTGGAAGCGAGTCAGAGCTGAGAATTCAATCACTCGTTATTTTCCACTGGCAAGGAAACTCTTTTCACAAAATCTCAAGATAGCGAGAGCAAACAACTCATGCACCTGTGCATCTGAATTTTTAAAAAATGGTTATGTAAACCATCTGCAGTCAAACTGTTTAAACAATGATGAAACAGTACAGCTTGACCTTGTAAGGTTAGTTCTGCTAGTAAACTGAATCTGGATTTGTTCACTACCTACGACATTTACAATACGTTCTCCAAAGTCAAAAGATGAAAATCTTATTATTTCTTACACTATTCGCTACTAGCGGTTTGGCACAAATACCGTTTATCTCAGGAATTCAAGGAATCCTTTTTCTATTGGGTGAACTTGTCAAGCTTCAAGTATTTGTTTCCTGCCCCGTTACCTGTGACCATATCAAATATGCAAAATTTACATTGCACTGTTAAACTACTAAAGTTTTCATGATTGAGGAAAGTTCTTCAGAAATAGGAAAATAATAAGCAAACTCTGAGAGTTCATGGTGGCATGTCATTTGAGAAGGGTTACCATTGATAGTACTTGCAGCACAGCCCACTTTGTCTGATGTCCCTTTTATTAATTGGCTTGACCTTGGACAGCATGGTTGCATTCAGGAAAACTGGCTCTGCATGTGGCTTAACCTGCCTTCCTTAAAGCAACTGCCAAAAGGTAAGTTTTAAAAACTACTTATTGAATGTGGAGACTGATGGAGTCGGACTACTTCTCCTGTCTCCACATCAAAACCAAAGTCCTTACTGGCCTCTTCTCGCCTTCCCTTCTCAATTGTTGCCTCTCTTTGCCAATCGCTGCCTGCACTACATCCCATTGTCCCCCTCCTTCCTGATTGTTTACCCCCTCTCCTCAAAGGCAAGTTCAAATGAAAGAGCTTTGAGGAGGGGAGGAGATGGAAGGACCGGAATTTAGAGAAAGTGTTTGGCTTTGATAGCTATACTCTGCCACTAATATTAAAAAAAGGTAAAAATAGCATACATTCTGAGTTTTGTTTTATTAAGAAGACTGAATGGTGTCAGTGTAATGAGAGAATCACCAGTCTCTATTGGGTCCCCTTAGGAAGGATCTCTACAGATTGTACAGGTTCCTACAATAAATGAATGAAAGGTGGTGAGTGCACTGTATGCGTTCACCATTTCCCCTTATAGTATGAGCGACAAAACACATACACATGAAGCTACAGTTGTGCTAACCCAGTAAAGGTGCTGATAACATTGTGAAACATGTATCATTGTATCTAATGTGTTGTGTCTCACAGCAATTTTCAGTCAGATGTCTATGATATTGTCAAGTTGGAGAATAAAGATAGGTAGCGGAGGAGGACTGGAAGTGGAAGAGGCGGATGGGCACCAGGAAGGGTTGGGATAGACTATGGGATAGACTATGGGATAGATCATGGGAAGCGAGTTGGGTAATGGGAAAGGAATGGAAAATGGATGAGGTGGATAGTTGGAAGGGATGGACAGTGAAATGGAGAATGAACAGTGGGAGGATGGAACGAGTAGTGGGAAGAGGGATGGCAGTGGAATGGGCAGTGGAAGCTGGAAAGACAGAGGAATGGGGTGGGAAGAGTGTGCGGGGAGGGGGGGGGGGGTAGGGGGAGGGCCTAATCAGGGGCTCTAGGGATGTGGCAATCTGCACAGAGGGAATTCATTTAAATACAAATGCCCAGAGTCCTACCGAAATCCAACCTCTACGCAGCTGCTGGCTGCCGGGATGGTCCAGGGAACTGCAAATTGACTTATTTTGGATTCCCATGACCATTCCAGTGTGGCTGCTGCATTACCTGTGAAGATTACCTGAGAATATTATGACAGTCCCCACCTGCCTTTAGTGATTATATTGCCAATGGTTTGATTCATAGAATCCTACAGTGCAGAAGAAGGCCATTTGGCTCATCGTGTCTGCATCGACCACAATTGCACCCAGGCCCCATCCCCATAAACCCATGCATTTACCCTAGCTAGTCCCTCTGACACTAAGAGACAATTTAGAATGGCCAATCCACCTAACCTGCACATCTTTGGACTTTGGGAGGAAACTGGAGCACCCGGATGAAACCCACGCTGACACGGGAAGAATGTGCAAACTCCACACAGACAGTGATCCAAGCTGGGAATCGAACCCGGGTCTCTGGTGCAGTGAGGCAGCAGTGCTAACCACTGTGCCACCGTGCCTTCCATTCATTGTCATAAAAATTGCAGTGACCAGCAGCATGCCTGGTTGAATTTGGGTATTACAATTTTCAAATTTTAACACCTCCCACACATCATTTTCTATTGATGGGGGTGAGGGGGTTTAAAATCCCAGCCCATGAGTTTACAGATGGATTAGTAATCATACCTGAGCCCTGAGAAATTTAGCTGACTCCTCACTCCTAAATGTATAACTCCTTAATATAAACTGAAAGATAAATAGGAAACATTGAGGATAACAGACAATTGGGCAATTCAACAGCAACATTGATGTCAAACAGTTAATGATAACCAGTGAGTGTTCCGGGTGTGCAGTAAAGCACCATCACATGGTTCAAATTACACCGATTTAGCTTTCATTTAAATATTAGCTTTTATTTGAAAGTAAATTGTGCATGTTCTTCATTAATAATAACCGAATAATGAAATCATTTCGCTTGAAACAATGCAAGAACTACAACTTTCATATTCACAAAATGGGCCCAGACAAGGGGACAAATTCTCCTGTTGCCATATGTTTGGGTTGACTGTGCATGGAGAATGGGGGAAAATCCAATGGGCTGGAGGGCCCAGAGTGAATCCATTTGAAATCCCATCCATGATTGAAACACATGGAGAGCCATTGCTTAGGTTCCTCCCATCCAAATTTCTTCTATTCACCAAGAACAGTGGGTGTAATATATTGAGGCACATGAAGACAAAAAAAAACAACCCGATGGTTTCAGAGAAGCAAATGTTTATTATGTAGAAAATAATTTGTTTCACGTTAATGGTAAAAAGACTCCTTTTCCCCAATTCTTCGTATGCATTACTATGTCCTGTACTGTCAACATCTGATTTATTAGAATAATAGAGTAAAACATGTTTCCCACTCCAAAATGTCAATGCTTTTGATGGGAGGTGGGTCACCTTCATGAAACATTATCAAAGCCACAGTACTGGTTTTGTGCTTAGTTCTGGACCAAACTGTGTAAGTGAATCTTTAAGGATAGAATCTACAATTCATCCTTTTTAGCTTCACTGGCAGCATCTTCACCTCTTGGATGCTGCTCCATTGTTTTGTTGGCCTTTCCATTGAGAATATCATCAATATCCTGCAATATTTAGAAGCAAATATTAATCATTAGAAGAGTTGAGCATGAGAAGAGGAAATAGCACTCGGTAAAATTGCTGTGGATCAAATACAGAATGCACTGACCAGTTCATCATTATCAGCAGTGGCACTTTCTTCAGCTAATTTGCCACCATTGTCCAAAAACTTTGTAAAGGTTTCCAGATCCCTTGCTCCTTCGTAGTCTATCATCTGTAAGATAAACAACATACAATGATCTTTATTACAAAATGATCAAATGTTGAAGAGGTGACTTGGTAGCATTTTGGGATTTGATATGGTATTTCTGAAAATATGAAATCATCTGAGTCGAAAGATGTATTAGTTCGCAATAAGATCTATAATAGGAGGCCAATCCTATCACCATCTGATACACATACCTCATTGCTAGCTTGTACAATCTACATTGCTTCTGTGTAGATTTATTTCCAGAATGGTGTCCATATTGCCATATGAACAAGAGTAGGCCATTTAGTCTCTTGAACCTACTCATTCAACAAGATCATGGCTGATTGTACTGTGGGCTCAATGCCACTATCTTACCCACCACCAATACTCGATGACTCCCTTGTTAGTCAGGAACCAATCTACCTCTGCCTTAAAAATATTCAATTGCCTGCTTCTACCACTCTCTGGGGAAGAGAGTTCCAAGAATCCTGCCCCTTTGAGAGGAAAAATATACTCCTCACTTTCATCTCAAATGGGAGACCCTTTATTTTTAAACTGTGTCCCCTAGTTCTGGTCTCTCCCACAAGAGATAGCATCTTGTCAGCATCCACCCTGTCATGTCCCCTCAGGATATTATGGGTGTGATCACACGACCTCATCCCCTCCGACCTTCAGCAAGGCGAGGTGGTAAGATTGGCCGGGAGGAGGAAACATCAGGTTCGCGCCCAGTTTTTTGCCTCCTACCATCGCACCAGCACTGTTTCACCGGTGAAATCGGCTTCAATATTAGTGGCACCATTTGAATGTCATTAACAATTCCGGACACTATCGTCCGGGCTCACTTATCTTAACCACCTCACCGGCCAAGCTTCTCCCTGACAAGAATCATGTATGATCCCCACCAATGGGAAGCGGAAGTGATGACCATGCTGGGGGGGTGATCGGAGGCCATTGATTTGTCTTCCTCATTACATGCTGTATCTGCATAACATTTTGTGATTCATGTACCAGGATTGCTCTGTACCTCAAAGGTCTGCAATCTTTCTCCACCACAAATGTATAATTATGACACTACAGATTTTAAGGACAATTTTGAGGTTACATTTCCGTTTTCAAACTTCTACAAAATGGAAGTATGGACAGACAACATGGCATCTCCGGGTTTTATTCAAACCTCGTCAGACCCATGTCTTTAGACCTGGCTACACAGACTCATTTAAAATGCAAAGATCACTCTGAGTATATCCACTGAATTCTAAAAGATATATTTTTTAAAACCTTTTACTTCTGAGGGAACAGGAGTGTGGTGAACCATCGTTGGTTCCCACTGGATAGTACGGAGCCAGGGTCTGGCCAGTACTACAAGTATGTACATATGTTGCTGTTGGGTTAGGGATGGGTTGTGCTACTTGTTGCTGTTGGGGTTAGGGTGGGGTTGTTACACCTTTGTATTGTAGTGTTGTGGTACATCCCAATCGGGCTCCGCCTCCTGGGAGAGGTATAAAGGTCCCTGCTCTGGCTGGGACCCCTCAGTCTGGGATCGTGTATATAATTGTTAGCTGCTTCGTTACAGCAAATAAAAGCCTTTATTTCCTGAGCATCAAGCCTCGTGTATGATAACGTGCATCAAGGAGGTGGGAAGGGACTTCAAAGGACCTCAACCTAGTTAACGTCTTTACCTGGTAGATCAAAGCTTTGTCAAAATTAACATAGTGGCCATTTTAAGTTTTCAAATTGTACAAGGTCTGTTTGAAAACAGCCATTTTGTATGTAGTGCCCAGGAAGAACTTAGAAAAAGCTTCAGGAAGATTCTTGGCCAAGGAAGGACAAAGAGGAAAATATTCAGAAATCAAATGCTATTCTGCTGAAACAGTGTAAGCAATCTGCAAGTGCCATAATTGCAGAATTAATGAGAACTTCACATTCCCAAAGTGTAAGTGGGTCCACCTGAAAGGCAAATCTCTGACTAATCGACTGTAGAAGCCATCACAGTCACTAAACAGAACCTCAAGCTTCAACTCCTTCACTTCAGAAAGAAGTTCAAGAATCGGGCTGGCAATTATATCTTAGAGACTGAATTGAAATCTCATCTTAAAGTATCTTTTTATATTTATCTGCTTTTAATATTTGTATCTCTATTTTAGTTACCTAAGAAATTTCAGCAGTAGTTTTTGTAACAAATCTCTATCCTGTTTAAGACTAAAGCTTGTTTGCTGGGTTATTTTTAAACTGAGCCGCACATGAATTAAAAGGGGGTTACATACACATACAAATTCTTAGCTCACTGACCACTTTAAGGATACAGTTTTTACATGATTGTGATAGCCTCTGTTTAAATAATATGCTGCCTTTCTATTCTTCCTGCCAAAGTGCACAAGTTCACATTTTCCCACATTATGCTGCATCTACTAAATTTTTGTCCATTCACATAACCTATCCATGTCCCTTTGTATACCCTTTTGGTCCTCTTTGCAACTTACTTTCCTACCTATCTATGAATCATCAGCAAATTTATCAACTATATATTTGATTCCTTCATGCAAATCATTGATATAGATTGTAAATAGTTGAGGCCCCAGCACTGATCCCTGTGGCATGCCACTCGTTATACCTTGCCAGTCCAAAAGTGACACCCATTTATATCTGCACTGTGTTTCCATTTAGCTATCCAATCCTTTATCCATGCTAATATGTTATCTCTTTTACCATGAGCTCTTATTTTGTGTAGCAACCTTTGATGTGGCACCTTGTCAAATGCCTTCTGGAAATCTAAGTACATAACACACAAACCTTCCCTTTATCTATGTTGCGAGTTACATCCAATAAATTAGTCAAACATGATTTCACAAAACCATGATGACTCTGCCTGATTGCAACTATAACCCAGGACAGAACTCCATCACAGGTTACAGAATAATTCTAATGGGAGGCCGAGTCCATCTTGAAGGCCATTAGCATGGGGCCAGTAGACTTCAGGCAGAAATCCAATGAGTTGGGGCAACTGACCCACTCCAGACCACTGAGCCAGTCAGCCTCCAGGTTTGAAAAGGGTATCTTCTGGAATGAGCGATGGGCACCTATTCTCATGTGTGTGAGGGACTTAAGCAGGAGGACTCCTTCTTCTCCTGGCCCCACAAAAACATTAAAACATACCTGGTGCAATCTTTAAAATCAGCTGATACTGGGCAGAGTATTCACAATGCATACTCCTCCCAGAATGTCTGAAAATAGAAATCAGGGTCATAATTATGGCATTGGCAGCTGATTTGAATAAGGGCCTGCCTCCTGACTCAGGTAGGCATTTCAGTTGGTCAGCGATCAGGCCGAGGGTAGATCCCCATTGGCAGGAAAAGGTCGGTAAGTCATTCTCACCATTTTTGGGGGTGCAACTACTCCCTTCCCCCTGTGTTAAGTCAGTGCAAATTAACAGTTGATTGCTCACATCGCCGACTATTGGAAATAGGTAGCTACTGCAGCAATAATTATACCCACTGGGCTCTATTTATAAAGGGGCAGAGTTTCCGCTTGTTTCTGTTTGTGCAATCCAGGTGGAACTATCTGAACTAGTGCAAAAGAATGGAGAATTTTAAATGTAAATGAGATAACACCCAAAACAAATTACGTTTGTGTTTTCCTTGATTTTTTCCCCTGGCTCATGATTCAATTTTCCCTGTTTTGGCTCCGTCCACAAAGCAGCCCTTGCTCTCCGCCCCAGCCGAAATTGTATAATTTCATCAATTGACACTAGTTTGGGATTTGTGCTCCTCACATTGTGCTCATCGTTTTAGGTGCTCAGGCACTAGTAAGCGCTTTTTGAATGCTTATTCATTTCAAAAACACTTCATTTACTAAACGTTTGATTAGTGTTTGCAAATGAAACTATTAAATGGTTCAGTATGGCTTTTGAAGGCCCAGAGACCCTTATGAAAAATGCTCATTTTTGGTGATAATCCCATTTTTAGTTGTCTCTATAAAGGTGACCATGATGTGGAGATGCCGGCGTTGGACGGGTGAGGCACAGTAAGAAGTCTCACAACACCAGGTTAAAGTCCAACGAGCTCCTCTATAAAGGTGCATCAGGTCATCACTCTTAAACACATAAAGGAATGTTTTTGAATGGGGAAAAGGAGAAAGATTGATGCTCTATGAGTTTGGTTACACTGCCTCTGGGAAATTTTTCAAATTCATGAATATGGAAATTAATTATTGCAGAAACGTGAAGCCTAAGCTGACCGTCGCAACTTGGATGCGATTTCCTGTTTGCGCCCAAAGCAGAATCTCTGCTCCAAAAGCTTCAATACTGTAATTTCTGTTATTGGCAGTGATTTTCATGGGTCCATATTACTGTCTCATCCAGCAGCAATGAGTTAGAGTATAAAGTGAAAATTACTTGAGAACCGATGAAACCTATTGGCTCCCCCTTAGGGAGAAGTGGGGACGGGGGGAGGAGATCAGGATATTGAATTTGATGATCAGCCATGAACATCATGAATAGTGGAGCAGGCTCAAAGGGCTGAATGGCCTACTCCTGCTTCTAGTTTCTATGTAAGAGTCTTTCACGCATTGTTTTAAGCAACGCAAGTCAATTTTCCTTTGCCGCAGTAATCTTTTTAAATAAATTACTATGAAAGTAGTTGGCATATATAAGGAATAACTTCCATCCCCTCAGCGTTGGGCCTTGAAGATTAAAGTATTTGCTGGGAGAGATTGTTCAACCATTTAAGTGAATGTTTGGAGAATGAGGCAAATTGGCTGAGTTGCCATTATGGAATTTGCATAGGCATTGAACCAATCAAAAGCGCAGTCAAAAAGTCACCCAACTAGTTTTTAGGGTGGGGGTCGCTAAACAGACCTTTTTTCCTGAGGCAGCAGGGAAGTATTTGATAGTTGGAAATCCTTGGATTGTAACAGATTCAACTTCATTGATGGTGGCATCCATTTTAGCAATTAAAACATTTTCATGATCCTTGTACTTCTCGCCCAGTTGGTCCCAAATAGGAGCCAGTTGTTTACAGTGACTACACCAGGGAGCATCTGTAAGACAAAACCAAAGCATCAATTGCCGGCAGCTTTGATCCCTTCAATTTCCTGTGCTAATCATGTTGATGATGACAAAAGAATAAGATCTAATCTATAGGCACGAGATGTTTGTGTGACAAAGCGTGTTAGTAAGTAACTATCAGTAAGAAGCAACTGCAAGTAGCCATTCTTCTGTAATGGTAACTAAATTCCCATCAGTAACCAGGGGCTGGATTATACACTGAGGGTTGGGCTCCACGCACACTTTCATAAAGTTCAGGGACAAGTACCCACGCCCCTCCCCCTCACTGGTCAGCAGCCCAAAGCACTGGGATGAGGCATTTAATTGGACATTAATTGTCCACTTAACTGCCTCAGTTGTGGGCTGATAGTGTCAGCACTAAGAAATAAGAGCCACAGGGGTTGCTGGGTATCAAGGAAGGCTGCTTAAAAGGCCACCTCGGTGCTCTGGGACTATGTCCCAGTTGTAAACACAAGCAATAAAAACAAAAAAATGCCCTCAAGTTCTCACCCCCACTCACAATGCCCCAACCATGCCAACTCATGCCCACCACCAACCACCTCATAACCTTTATACCACCTCATGCTCCTACCCACTCAATGGCCCTTTATAATTCCTGTGCTAGCTTAGTGCCAACTCATGTCAACCCAATGCCTCCCCACCCACCACCCTTTGCCCTTACACCCTTCCTGCCAACTCTCCCCGTATCCACACTCTCACTCAGCCTATCCACTTTTTACACACGTTCATGTCTAATCCTAACAATCCCAAAGGCAGTCTTAACTTTCCCAAAGACCATTTTACCTCTCCCAAAGGGGTACCTTATTGCTCCTAAAGATTACCTGGAACTCTGCAAAGGGGTAATTGCATTTCCAAATAACCCTGGCTGTTTTAGTCATTTTCATTAATTCTGCTTTGGACAGCCCAGGATTGAAGGGATTTGTACTTTTACCTGTGCAGTTGCCTCCTTGAACCAAGGATGCAAACTACAACTCTCCCCATCCCCCCAGTGACGAAAATGGTGGATGCCGGGTTCGGGGACAGGAAGCCTTGGAATTGGGGCTCCGACACCATTTTGGCTAAGACACGGGGCCCTGCCCGCTTTGCAAACATTCAGGATTCTGTCTGCAAGTTTAGATATATCGGTACCAGCAGGTGGCCACAGAACACCTCTGGCGCAGACAGGCCTAATAATCGAGTCTCCAATTTGTCTTCCAAAAAGCTGAGGTAGTGGATTCCCATTTGGGGAACCAATTGAAAACAGCATGACACTGATAGAGAAAGCAAAATTCACTGAACGATTAGCATGAAAGGTCAGGAAGCATCTAGTACCAGCAGAAAACAAACACAACAAAAATGATAATAGCCCAGAAAGGGACTTTATTTCCTGTGGCCTATAAGAGAGCTTTTGGATGATTTCCCAGCCCTGGTAACCCTGGGTCGCCTGATAGGATGAAGATTATTTATACTGAGAACACTCATATTCACACATTCTGTGTAGACCATCATCACCCTTATTTAATTAGCTAAATGTGGTATCCAGCTATTTCGAAAAGGAGCTTCCTGTTCCTGTCTCCTGGGTGGCAGATGAGTGCAGGCTCAGCTTTGCACCTCCTCTTTTTGTCTATCATATGCTGAGATGGACAGAGTTTTGGTCTCTCAGAGAATCAAAGGATATGGGGAACAGGCAGGTAAGTGGAGTTGAAACCCAAGATCAGCCATGATTGTACTGATCGGATGGAGCGGGATTTATGTGCCGCATGGTCTTCTCCCGCTCCTATTTTTTATATGTGCATCCTATGAATTGGTTCACACACCAGGCAAAATGGCACAAAAATTAACCTAATCAAATACACCTGAATCCTTCGGCGGGATTTTAGGCCTCGCTCGTTCCGAAACCGTAAAATCCCGCCCGAGGTCACCAGACCTTTCCATTGTCCTGTGGCAGGTGGGGTGGTAAAATTCCAGCCCTTTAATTTCCTAACCAGCAGCAAAGGTGCAGTATGATTCTTGATAGCTTATTGGCTAGAAGTTACTGTCTAAACAGACCCTTATATGAAAGATGCTGGAGCAAAGCTTTCATTACACAATTATGTTATTTTGATTGTCCCTACAAGTTGTTTTGTAGACGAGCTTTTGTTCCTTTGCCAGTCTAATTGAGAGAGGTTGTAAGATTCGAAGAAGCTTTAGTAAGTCACTGCTATGCATAATGAAGATAGTACACACTGCAGTCATGGTGCGTTGATGATGGAGAGAGTGAATGTTTAAAGTTGCAGATTATTCTGAAGTAATCTTTTTGTATAACCGCATGCTGACTTTTTCTCAAATGCGTGATGAAAAAGGTTGAGAAATCAAGAGCTGGGAGAAGTTCCTTGTCTTGAGGAGCAAGTGAAATTCCAGCTGCAGTTTATCCTTTGAGGAAAAGTTCCGGATTCACAGCAGTGTTAAAAATAGGGATATCTGTGTAAGGTAACATTTAGCAAGCTTTCATCCCATGTTTTTAGTACTGCTTGTTTAGACTAGCTTTGGTACTCAGATTTACAGAGCAAGTAACAATCAAAATACTAAATTGGAAAAAATAGACATTTGAAAAATGTACTTTTTCACAGGATGTGGCCAGCACTGTTGAAGGAGCTTGGGGAGTTGTTGCTGGGCATCTTATAGAAGGTGCCCACTGCTGCCACTGTGCGTTGGTGGTGGAGGGAGTAAATGACTAAGATGGTAGACTAATAAAAGCACATATTCTTCTTGTGGAGTGGCAAGTGGTTCAGACCATGAACAAATCTGGGTAAATGCAAGGTAAGGCTCCTTATATATGAAAACTTAAACTCTGCTTTTTGAACAGAATTTCTAATCCAAAATATATCCGCAAATCCAACACTTACAGAACTCAACGAATACGTTTTTAGTCTCATCAAAAGCAACTTTTTCAAAGTTCTTTCCAACCAGAACCTTAACTGGATTCTTGTCCCAGTCCTCAGGAATGTCTTCACTCTTTAGGTAAGGCTAAAATTATTAAATAAGTCTTTAGTAAAACAGATGACGAGTAAATATATTTTTAAAAAACTGATTAGAACTGATACTAGTAAATGAATAATTCATTCAGTACTGGAGCTGGATTTAATTTAATCAATTTAGCACTTGAGGTTATAGTTTAATAGTTTACTGCTGAAATTTTGACTGAGATTAATAATTATGACCTAATTTCCTTTTGTTTTGCTTCTTTAGCAACTTTTGTTAATTGCAATCTGGAAATTGGTTCTTGTTAAATTATATTTATTGCTTAAATAATTACCATGTGTGAAATGATCTCAGCATCTTTGATATCCTGGCTGCAATTACTTGTACTGTTTTGCTAATGCTTAATTAAAGAGGGCTTCAGGATATGATGCTGGAACTGAACAAAGAAAGACTTTAGTCTATTTACAATGTTTAGCAAAGTGGCAAAATCTGAAATGTGTGGTTAATTAGGGCGGCACGGTGGCACAGTGGTTAACACTGCTGCCTCACACCACCAGGGACCCGGGTTCGATTCCTGGCTTGGGTCACTGTCTGTGTGGCGTTTGCAAGTTCTCCCCATGGCTGTGTGGGTTTCCTCCGAGTGCTCCAGTTTCCTCCCACACTCCAGAGATGTGTTGGGTGGGTTGGCCATGCTAAATTGCCCCGAGTGTCAGAGGGATGAGCAGAGTGAGTGTGTGAGGTTACGGGGATAGGGCCCGGGGCGGATTGTTGTCAGTGCAGGTGCGATGGGCTGATGGGCCTCCTTCTGCACTGTAGGGATTCTATGATTCTCGCTGTTCCATTTCAGCTTCTCAATCCATAGCTCACCCAAAATGTGAACAACATCTTCAAGTTATGTTTATCAAAGGTGGGAATGATACGAAAATATTTTACAGTATTTTGAATAAAAAAAACCTCTCTCAGTTTCTAACAAAAGTGAAATATTTACCTCAAGTTTTACATCGAGACTGTCCTGACAGAAACGTTTCACATTCTCCGTGGTGATGACATCAAATGGAAACTTGTATTTCTTAACACTGCTGATGTTAATTAGACGGATTGTTGGTACATCCTTCTTTGTCACAGAGAAATAGCCCAGTACGTGTTCAATATCACTGTTCATTTCAATGAAAACAAAAAGGATCTGGGAAAAAAAAATGGAGACAGCTGGGACTGAGGTCAGTCTTTAAAGGGCTGGTTGGCAGCAGAAATGTTTATCTGAAACATGCCATGAGAATAGGACGGCCATTCTTACTTTCACTGTTACTACATTCATTGGGTGGGATTTTCCAGCACCCCTGCGGCAGAGGCAGCTCACCCATTAGCCACCAGCAGGATCCTCCGGTCCCACCAATGTCCACGGCGTTTTGTATGGTTTGCCCGTCGCACCACCGGGAACCCAACACAGGGCTCAGCTTCGGCATTGCCAGAAGATCCCGCCGGTGGGAAAATCCAGAAAAATCCCGCCCATTGTCCTTTTCTGGTTCAGCAAAGTAAAAGAAAATGTTGGTAGCTTGAATAAACCTTGGTGTAAAGTCCTTGGGTGGGATTCTCCGGCCGTGCTCGCCCCAAAATCGGAGAATCCTACCTGAGGTCAACAGACCTTTGCGTGGTCCACCCCACCGCCTGCTAGGATTCCCGTGGAGGGCGGGATGGGATGGGACGGGAGAATTCCCTCCTCCCTCATGGCTGTGATTCTAAATGTTAAGAACTCTAATTCAGTTCACAAGATCACAAGGCAAGCATGATGAAGACCTCTGTCCATCATGGCATATTCAGAAAGACCCTTCATCCCCATGCAATATTCAGACCCCCACGCCCTGTGGCACACGGATTTTTCTTAAATAATTCCAATTTGTTTTCCATTGTGGTGGGGAAGTTGTTGGAGAAGATTCTTAGAGATAGGATGTATGCGCATTTAGAAAGGAATAAACTTACTAACGATAGTCAGCATGGTTTTGTGAGAGGGAGGTCATGCCTCACTAACCTGGTGGTGTTTTTTGAAGAAGTGACCAAAATGGTTGACGAAGGAAGGGCCGTGGATGTTGTCTATATGGACTTTAGTAAAGCGTTTGACAAAGTCCCTCATGGTAGGCTAGTGAAAAAGGTTGGATCCCATGGGATAAAGGGGGAGGTGGCTAGATGGGTGGAGAACTGGCTTGGTCATAGAAGACAGAGGGTGGTAGTGGAAGGGTCTTTTTCCGGCTGGAGGCCTGTGACTAGTGGTGTTCCGCAGGGCTCTGTATTGGGACCTCTGCTGTTTGTGATTTATATAAATGATCTGGAAGAAGGAGTAACTGGGGTGATCAGTAAGTTTGCGGACGACACAAAACTGGCAGGACTTGCAGATAGTGAGGAACATTGTCAGAGGCTACAGAAAGATATAGATAGGCTGGAAATTTGGGCAAGGAAATGGCAGATGGAGTTCAATCCTGATAAATGCGAAGTGATGCATTTTGGTGGGAATAATGTAGGGAGGAGCTACACGATGAATGGAAGCACCATAAAGGGTGTAGAGACGCAGAGGGACATGGGTGTGCAAGTCCACAGATCTTTGAAGGTGACGTCACAGGTGGAGAAGGTGGTGAAGAAGGCATATGGCATGCTTGCCTTTATAGGACGGGGCATAGAGTATAAGAGTTGGGGTCTGATGTTGCAGATGTATAGAACGTTGGTTCGGCCGCATTTGGAATACTGCGTCCAGTTCTGGTCGCCACACTACCAGAAGGACGTGGAGGCTTTGGAGAGAGTACTGAGGAGGTTTACCAGGATGTTGCCTGGTATGGAGGGGCTTGGTTATGAGGAGAGATTGGGGAAACTGGGGTTGTTCTCCTTGGAAAGACGGAGGATGAGGGGAGACTTAATAGAGGTGTATAAAATTATGAAAGGCATAGATAGGGTGAACGGTGGGAAGCTTTTCCCCGGGTCGGTGGTGACGTTCACGAGGGGTCATAGGTTCAAGGTGAAGGGAGGGAGGTTTAACACAGATATCAGAAGGACATATTTCACACAGAGGGTCGTGGGGGCCTGGAATGTGTTGCCGGGCAAGGTGGTGGAGGCGGACACACTGGGAACGTTTAAGACTTATCTAGACAGCTATATGAACGGAGTGGGAATGGAGGGATACAAAAGAATGGTCTAGTTTGGACCAGGGAGCGGCGCGGGCTAATTGTTCCTTGTTTCTCGTTTCAAGGCTTCATTCTATGATCATCTTGCTGGTGCCAGTACAGAGCGAGACTGCGGATAGTTGGGAACCTGTCTCGGGGGCAGGGAATTCATATGGTGTTCGTGGAAGTGGAAATGAATAGGGTTGGGAAGCATTTTCCGATCAGGGCCAGTGTGATCTCCTGGACTCGTTTCGATCGCCTCAGGGGATCGGAGAGGAATTTCCCAGATTTTTTTCCCCATATTGGCCCTGGGGTTTTCACTCTGGGTTTTCGCCTCTCCCTGGAGATCACATGGTCTGGAATGGGGGGGTGGGGGTGAGGTAATAGGTTGTGATGAACAAAGCATCGTAGCTGTGAGGGACAGCTCGGTGGATAGGATATTGGTATGTAGATAGGCTGGAAAATTGGGCGGGGATCCTGGATTCAGGATTGAATCCTGGACCGGGGATCGGCGCGGGCTTGGAGGGCCGAAGGGGCTGTTCCTGTGCTGTATTGTTCTTTGTTCTTTTGTTCTTGTTCATTGCCAATCTACCTAGATGTCCATTGCATCAGTGTGTGAATAAAACTTCTCAATAACATTCTCGAATGATAGAAATATTACCACCACAAAGCCTTGCTACCCCGACATTGCTAGAGTTATAATTCATGTTTAGCAACTCAGGAACCAGTCAAATGTTCCAATAGAACCAACTATTCAAAATGATATAAACACAAAATTGATTAGTAGATTCAGATAGAAAAACATGTTTTTGACTTTCATTATTAAATCCAGCAAAGACTAAAATGAAACTATACATGTTTCAGAATAATGATGGAAATGAGGGAAAAAAAACCCATTTCTTAGCTCCCTGAACATTTTTTAATGGTTTATTGGGAAATAGTCATGGGGGTTAACAGGCAATGAGCAGATGGTGACATACCTTGCCTCTGAAGGAAGCTGCAGCATCTCGAAACTCCTTCAGTAGCTGATTGTGCTCCTCAATAGTTTTGTTGATGAACAACAGGATGTGGTGGTCAATTTTAGCATCAAATATTTTAGCATTATTCTGTAAAATTAAATGTCATGGGTAGCTTGACAAGAATGTTATAAATATACAACTGCAATAATAGGTTATTTGTAGTGGTGCCCACAATGAATAAATAAAAATAAGTTAGACTGGGTCCCAGAAAATGTTCAACAGTAAGACAGAGAGTCACAGATTCAAGAGCAGATAAGAAACGGGACTGTGTAATTAACTTATAACTTCTTTATGCAAAAGGTATACATGCTCTTGCCTATCCAGTAGAGGATGTTGTATATTTGAAGAAAGTAACCATATATATTTTTTGAGACACAACAAGGAAATACATTAAGGTAGGAAGTCAAACCTTTGGCAATGATCCTGGGGTAGCATGGTGGTCATGATGTGGAGATGCCGGTGTTGGACTGGGGTAAACACAGTAAGAAGTCTAACAACACCAGGTTAAAGTCCAACAGGTTTATTTGGTAGCAAATGCCACTAGCTTTCGGAGCGTGCTGCTCCTTCGTCAGGATGGCCTCAACCGGGATCTTGGGTTCATGTCACACTATCTGTAACCCCCACAACTTGCCTGGACTTGCAAAATCTCACTAGCTGTCCTGTCTGGAGACAATACACATCTCTTCAACCTGTGCTTAATGCTCTCTCCACTCACATTGTCTGTACCTTTAAGACTTGATTAGCTGTATTAGCATTGATTAGCTTGATTAGCATTCCAATCATTATTTTGTAAATTGAGTTTGTGTCTCTGTATGCCCTGTTTGTGAGCACATCTCCCACTCCACCTGACAAAGGAGCAGCATGCTCCGAAAGCTAGTGGCATTTGCTACCAAATAAACCTGTTGGACTTTAACCTGGTGTTGTTAGACTTCTTGCGGCATGGTGGCACAGTGGTTAGCACTGCTGCCTCACAGCTCCAGGGACCTGGGTTTGATTCCCGACTTGGGTCACTGTCTGTATGGAGTTTGCACATTCTCCCCGTGTTTGCGTGGGTTGCCTCCGGGTGCTTCGGTTTTCTCCCACAGTCCAAAGATGTGCGAGTTAGGTTGATTGGACATGTTAAATTAACCCTTAGTGTCCCAGGATGTGATAGGTTAGAGGGATTAGCAGGGTAACTCAGTGGAGGTAGGACCTGGGTGGGATTGTTGTTGGTGCAGACTTGATGGGCTGAATGGCCTCCTTCTGCACTGTAGTGTTTCTATGATTCTATCTGATGGACAGCAAAATTATTTTACATCAATAATTGCCCTCGAACTGAGTCAACCACATTACTGTGGGCCTGGAGTCACATGTAGGCCAAACCAGGTAAAGATTTTCTTCCCTAAAGTACATTAGTGAGCCTAATGGGTTTTTATTACAACAGTTAATTCCATATTATTATTAAATTCAAGTTTCACCAGCTGCATTGGCGAGATGTGAACCTGGGCCCCCAGAGAACTATGCTGAGTGTCTCAGTCTGGTGAAAATACCGCTATGCTATCACCTCCATCAGGGACGCTCGCTCCCTCAATAAGATCACCTCTAAATCATCATTTTTCCCAATCTTATCTTTATTTACAGTTCAAATCCTCAATCTCTTTTAGCAACTTGACTGACATTATTTAGGGGTCATTAGAAGTTGTTTTTCTTTCAGCGATTTCTACCAAAATGTTCACTGATTTAATTTGAAGGGGTTATCAGTTAGAACTGATTTCCTCACAAATATTAGGGGGGAAAGAACCCTTGCAACTTTCAATTGGATTCTTATTTAAAAAATGAAGGTCCGAGACACACCTGCTCCAAATCAATGATTCAGCATACATATTCCATGCTGATGTGATGTACATAATTGAACTCATTTCTGACAGGAACGGAATTGAAGACTGCATAATTTAGAGTTTTTTTTTAAGCAGAGTTGGATCATCTTTTGATGCTGTTCTGAGAGTGAAAGCTATAGTCTTTAATCAACTATTGACTCTGTTCACACACTGGGTTGTACAGATTATTAAAAACAAGGTCAAAACTCTTCCCTTCCAAGAAAATTACAATTTCATCATCCTCGCATCATTTTAGGCAATAAATATAGGCCTTACATTTTAATTTTAATTTCAAATTAAAATGATTTGGAGTTTAAGCTGAATTGCCTTGAGGTTTCTTTCATTCGAATGCAGTAACTTCAGTGAGAGCTCCGTTTGCCAGTCCCATCAAGGTTCATGCTCTGCTAAAGTTACTGTGGCAGAGCAGGAGAAGTCCTGAGGAAATTTTCCCCAATGATGGTGAGCCCCTTAAATATGGTGTCAAAAACTGAGGGGGGGGGCGATCTTACCCGCTTGTCACGCTGGTCGATGGGAGGGGCGAGCCAGTAAGATCGGGACAGAGGTAAAAAACGGGGCTCGCACCCAGTTTCTCGTCTCTTGCAATCTTACCGGCACTATGAAGCCATCATGATCAGCCTTGCGCCTGGGCAGGGCACGAGGCTGATTGTAATATTTAAATTATAAGTGAGCCCAGGACGCAATCGTCCACTTGCCTTAATGGCCTCGCCGGTAGGGGTCCTCGCTGGTGAGGATGACATATAATCCCCATCAATGGGGACCAGGTGTAATAGCCTTGCCGATAGGACCAGAGCCCATTGAAGCCCTCTGGGAGGTTGGGGGGACAGTGCCCCTTGGGTAGTGCCAGTCTGGCACTGCCCACTAGGCACCCTGACAGTACCTAGGGGGAGGGCCTGAGGGGAAGAGGGGGAGCTGTGCACTCTGCAATTGAGGATTGCCAAGTTGGCAGTCCCACTAGATGTGGGAAGATGCGGGAAGAATGTTCCCAATGTTGGGGAAATGCAGAACTAGGATTCACAGTTTAAGAGTAAGAGGTAAGCCATTCAGGACTGATTTGAGGAAGAACTTCTTCACACAGAGAGTTGTAAACCTGTGGAATTCTCTACCATAGAAAGCTATTGGGGTCAGTTTGTTAAATATGTTCAAGAGGGAGCTGGACGTGGCCCTTGTGGCTAAAGGGATCATGGGGTATGGAGAGAAAGCGGGAGTGGGATACTGAAAGTGCATGTTAGCCGTGATCTTATTGAATGGTGGTGCAGGCTCAAAGGGCTGAATGACCTACTCCTGCACCCATTTTCTATGTTCTATGTCAATAATCTTCCAGAGAGGAGTGGAGGCCAGCGATCGGGGGGAGGTGGAGGACAGCAATTGGGGGGTGGGGGGGGGGGGACACAATATCTGGGGGGGGTGGGGTTGGGAGTGAGAGATCTCTCAGTGCATTGTCTGCACTTGCACAGTGCACTGAGAGATCGACACATATGCAATGGCACCCTCTAGCTGTCAGCAGCTGGCTTTCCGACAAGAACAGACTCTGTCCACTCCCTCTACTGGCGTGAATCACACTTTCCCCCTTTTTTTGCACTAAGTGCCATAGGTGCCATTGGAGCCTGAGAGCACACCAAAAAAATGGGTCCAATTCTCTCCTGTTCTCACGTTCATTCAGCACTTAGAATATTTTTGGTAAGATTGCCCCTGTAGGTTTTCATTCCGTTTTTCAAAGCCTCTTGTTTGTTTTCCTGAGCATCAGGAATCTACAAAATAAAAATTTACTTTGTACTGATTTTCATTGAATGTACGGGTTACCAAACTATCAACACCCAACTTTAATGATCTTTACCGTCCTTCATACTCCATCCAAGGTCCAGAGCATAGAACTATACACAATGGGCCTGAACTTCCTCAGAGTGGCAATCCACATCGGAATGCCACTCTGTGCCCAGCCTGTCATGCCTGACTCAGGCCAGGTGAGACCCAGGCAGTGGAGCATGTCCCGAGGCTTGGTGTTGAAGTTCAACTGAGTCAAAGGCAACACCCTTTTATAACAGCACTAGCTGCCATAAACCAAATAAGTTTAAAAATCCAACAAAGTTGAATGTTCCTTGACAGGCCAGGAAGAAGGAAAGTTTCCGGGGTAGGTGGGTGGAATTTGGGGAATGGGTGGATTGGAGTTTGGGGGTGGGAGGAGGAGTGGAAAATCAGAAGTTGGGTGGGTATTGGAGGTCCCAAGGGGATTGGTTGGGCGGGGTGGTGTTGGTGAGGCTTGGGGAAGGTCCAGTGGGTTGAAGAGGTTTCTTTTTGATGGGCATCGGGCCTTGGGTCGAGTTAAGCTCTGGAGTTACTGAAATTTGAGGGTTGGGACTCAGCGAGCGGTAGTTGGGCTTCAGTCAGATTTGGGGTGGAGGGGCTATTGGGTCTTGGGCCTTAGGTCGGGTCAGGGTGAGAGTCTGGTTGTGTGGGGGGGAGGTGTGGGGGGGAGCAAGGTGTTGAGGGAAGAGTCCCCACTTGGGTGAGGGAAATCCCATAGGGGCTGGGCAGCCGAGGTTATGGGGTGCCCCTGGGTATGGGCAGGGAAGTCCCATGGAGTGGGGTAGTCAGGGGGTTGGGGGAGGGAGTCCTGGTGGGGGGTGCCTGCGGGGGGTTGGTCTGGGTGTGTATAATTGTTACAGAAGTCACAAGTGGCTTTAGCCCTTCTAACTCTTTCTGGGTAACTATTGATGTAACCCAGTTCCAACCATCCGAAGTTTGTGATTTAAATCACATTTTGAGATGGTTCCCAGCACAGGGGGAGTTTGCAAATCTGGGCAATTGTGCTGCAAACTTTACCTGTGAACATCCAAAGGGGATTCCCCAGCACATATACCACCACCCCCAATATGACGCTGGGGAGTTAAATGTTACAGCCCAATATTTAAGGTGGGAGGGACTAACGTTTTGTACAAATGAACGATTGCTTCCTGGGATTTGTACTTTATTCCTCAAAGTACAATTGCCAGGATCTCTTTGATGGTCCTTAACCGTCACTGCACACCTTGCATTCCCACTGTCTGTGCCCTTCCGAAGATGCAACCTAATCTCCCACTTTTGACTGAATATCCTGCTCTATCCAATTCATCAGCAACTGTTTATTTATAAATTTTCCCAATTTAGTATAATTTGGAAACTTGATTGGCCACTTTGGGCGGAATCTTCGGATACTTTTCCCAGAGTGACAGTTTCAGGAAGAAAACCGGACTGTAACTCTCTGGCTGCACAGCTTCTCTCCAGATTCTCTCACACTCTGTGCACAGAGAATCTGGGGGTGTGGTTTCCCCCGTTATACTGGGTGGGAGGGCCTGATAGAGAGCTCCACAGAGATTAGGGCAGCATCAGTAAAGGCTTCCCCGATCTGCATTGAAAAGAAACTCCCTCCATCCCTTCACAGACACGGAGAGGGACCCCCAGCATCGGGGCAAAACCCCCCCAACACAATAAATGGGGAAACCACTCTCCCCAGTACAAGCACTGAGGCATCCCCCTACCCCCACTCCCCAATTCCCTGCCATACATAAGGAGAACCCCAGTGGGCCTGCTCCCAGCACAGCCCTCTGGCACTGCCAGGGCATGTCCCTCTCCCCCCCCCCTGGGAGTCATACTTACCTTTGCCCCCTGCAGATTCCTCTTGTCCTATTCCTGTAATTTGCAATACCTGTTGTAAACCTCACCGACATGATGTCACATCAATGAGGGACACATTCCTTACCTGAGGGGAGCACATAGCAGGGCAGCCCTTTAAATTCATCTGAGCTTATTCAAACGCGTTTAAGTGAGGCTCCCGCCCTCCGTGTTCATGGCTTTGGGGGCACAAAATCGACTTCATTTAGAACTAATGAATTCTGGCGGAATATTACTGACTCTTTTTCTCTCTGCACAGGCGCTGCTCCATCTGCTAGGTACTTCTAGCATTTTCTGATGTCTCAGATCTCCAGCTTCTGCACTATTTTGCTTCAATTACGGCTAAATACATTTCTTTAAAGACCCAAAGAAGTAAAGTGTTATATAACTCACCTCTTTGGTAAATTCGGTTACAAGGTGCATCCCATTAATCCTGATAAATTTACTGAGTTCCTCCTTAGTCAAACCTGCTTCAGCCTCAATTTCAAAATCAGCTCGATGATCATCAAACTAAAGAAACAAGGAACATGTTAAAGTTACATTCAGCCAAATAATTCACAATCGATCAAATATAAATACTTTGTGTACACACACAATCAATAGTTACGTCATTTAATTTTCTGGAATTTGCATCTCTACACAATATAGTGGGCTGGCTCTTTCCACATATCCGAATATCAGCAAATATTACTGACAATTGTTTCGGGTTTTGTTTCTGGAACTGGCACAGGAACAGGAATATGTCACTTACCTCTTGAGCCTATTCTGCCATTCTGTGGCTGATCTGTGATCTAACTCTGCACACCTGCCTTTCCCCTTGTGTCTGAATACCTTTGGTTAACAAAAATCTATCAATCGCAGTTTGAAAGATCCCCAAATCTCTTCGGACCCCCACTGTCCCCAGCTTTACTCCATTTAGAAAGTATTTTTATCTATTCATTTTAGGTCCAAAGTACATCCACGAAACAGTCCCACAGTTTGAGGCCAAACACGCAGTTGGGATAGAGTTGAGGGTGCCAGTCCGTGAAAAAATCCTGCAGCACGCACTGTGTTATAATTGACCACAGCAGTGCAGTAAGCACGCAGCTACAGCAGGCAGTAAAGAAAGCAAAAGGTGTGTTGGCCTTCATAGCGAGAGGACATGAGTATAGGGGTAGGGATGTTTTGCTGCAATTGTACAGGTGAGGCCTGTACAATTGGTGAGGCCACACCTGGAGTACTGTGTGCAGTTTTGGTGTCCTTATCTGAGGAAGGATGTCCTTGCTATAAGAGGGAGTACAGTGAAGGTTTACCAGGCTGATTCCTGGGATGGCAAGTCTGTCATATGAGGAGAGACTAAGTCAGTTAGGATTATATTCACTGGAGTTTAGAAGAGTGAGAGGGGATCTCATAGAAACTTGTAAAATTCTAACAGGGTTAGACAGGGCAGATTTAGAAAGACTGTTCCCAGTGGTGGGGGAGTCCAGAACTAGGGGTCATTGTTTGAGGATAAGGGGTAAACCTTTTAGAACTGAGGTGAGGAGAAATTTCTTCACCCAGAGGGCGGTGAATGTGTAGAATTCACTACCACAGAATGTAGTTGAGGCCAAAATGTTGTCTGATTTCAAGAAGAAATTAGATATAGCTCCACGGGCTAAAAGCATCAAGGGATATGGGGGGAAGGGGGATCAGGACATTGAATCCGATGATCATCCATGATCATAATGAATAGTGGAGCAGGCTCGAAGGGCTGAATGGTCTATTCCTGCTTCTAGTTTCTAAGTTTCTAAATAAGAAATCTCAGTTCTCAATTTCAGGCATTGTTTAAACATATGCTGTGGGAGATGCAATGGTGGATAGGCCCAATCAAATATAACCATGCTTTAGTTTCTGGATATTAAAGTCAACTTGGCACATATATTGGCTTCAAATGGATTTCCTGTAGTTTTGTCCACTGAAAGTCAGGGCAAAGCTAATTTCAATTAGAATGCATGAGTGGGTGTGTACAACAATAACTCACCTTTCTATAGCACCCTTAACATTGTAAAATTTCCCAAGGCATTTCACAATTAGCAAATTAGCAATTATCAGACAAAATTTGACAACCAGCTAGATTGAAGACATATTAGAGTAGATGACTGAAAGCTTGAACAAAAAGTTAAGATTTCAGAAGCGTCTTAAGAAAAAAAAAGAGGTCACAAGACAGAGAGTTTTAACTTTTTACACCATTCCTAAAGTTACAAAGCCAATGCTCAGAATGGACTGGGCAAACACAAATCCATTCCTTGCTTGCTCCAGAAAATAAGTTCACAGTCCAACTGGGGCGGCACGGTAGCACAGTGGTTAGCACTGCTGCTTCACAGCTCCAGGGACCTGGGTTCGATTCCCGGCTTGGGTCTCGGTGTGGAGTTTGCACATTCTCCTCGTGTCTGCGTGGGTTTCCTCCGGATGCTCCGGTTTCCTCCCACAGTCCAAAGCTGTGCGGGTTAGGTTGATTGGCCATGCTAAAAATTGCCCTTAGAGTCCTGAGATGCGTAGGTTAGAGGGATATGGGGGAAAGGCCTGGGTGGGATTGTGGTCGGTGCAGACTCCATGAGCCGAATGGCCTCTTTCTGTACTGTAGGGTTTCTATGTTTCTATGATTTCTATGAATTCCAATTCAAGGTCCCTGTAAAAGGGACAAACAGGATCTAAGTTGACAAGATAAGGCATTGCATCCCATCTTGGGCTTGATCTTAGCCAAAAGGCTGAGTAGAGGACATAGAAACATAGAAACCCTACAGTGCAGAAGGAGGCCATTCGGCCCATCGAGTCTGCACCGACCACAATCCCACCCAGGCCCTACCCCCACACATTTTACCTGCTAATCCCTCTAACCTATGCATCCCAGGACTCTAAGGGACAATTTTTAACCTGGCCAATCAACCTAACCCGCACATCTTTGGACTGTGGGAGGAAACCGGAGCACCCGGAGGAAACCCACGCAGACACGAGGAGAATGTGCAAACTCCGCACAGACAGTGACCCGAGCTGGGAATCGAACCCGGGACCCTGGAGCTGTGAAGCAGCACTGCTAACCACTGTGCTACCGTGCCGCCCCACATGTTGGAATGTTAAAACAATGAAAATCAGGGATGTGGAAATTCTCGGAATCGGAAGAATTCGCAGTTCTGAGATTGATGAAGCTCCAAGATTGGTAAAAATGGGAATTTGTTCTCCGTCCTCGCTGGCAGCAGTGGGGAGGGGAGGTGGGGGAGGGGGGGGGGGGGCGGGGGGTAACAGCCAGAGGACTCCAGCCGAAATGTCATAAAACATTTCCTCAAATCAGAAATGCACAACATGCATAGAAAATGTATGACTAATCAACTTTCCAGAGAATTGAACAAAATAACTTGGAGAATGTGCTCTTTTTCTTACTTGTTTTTGTCCTGTTGTTGTTTGTTCATTCTGTCTCACCTCTTCTGCTTCTTCCTAATCTCCTTGTGCTTCACTCTTTCCCTTGTTTGCCATCAAAGAATGCTGGCCACATTTGGGACAGTTTGTGTGAAAATGTGACCTTCTGCAGCTTCATCTTATGTTCTTCCCAATTGCTTGTGGATCTCCTCAGCCCTCACTCCCATGATGTGGAGATGCTGGCGTTGGACTGGGGTGGGTACAGTGAGTGGTCTCACAACACCAGGTTAAAGTCCAACAGGTTTGAGTTATACAGTGGGTGAATTTCCTGGCCTCCTTGTGATGCGTTTCTCACGGCGGGAGGCGCTGCACCATTTGCTGATGGTGGGATCTTCGGATCCCGCCGCTGTCAATGGAATTTCCCATTGACTACACCCATGCTGCCGGGAAACCCGCGGCGTTGGTACGCTATTAGGGAGACCAGAAGATCCTGCTGGCATGAACAGCCAGGAAATTAATGACCAGTCATTAAGATATTCTTCCCCTTTAACCTCAACCCTCCATCCACTCCTCTCTACCTCCACTAAGTATCCTCAAGGACAAGAATGCCCTCAGCCTTCTTCCCCTCTCAATTTTCCTCTCACACTCCCTATTTTGGTTAATTTGTTTCCATAGTTTATGCTGTTTAGAGAAACTAAATTAGAAGATGCTCTGCCTTTTCGTATATGTTTCCCTTTCACACACAGGGAAGAAACAATCATTGTTGATTTACTTTTCTAAGTGTCAACATAACAGTTAAGATGCATAGCTTTAAATTGGACTGATGTTTGCAATAAGAAAAACTCTCCTTCTTTCACACTTGCCCTGACCCAGTCTCTTCCTCCCCCTTTCTCCGTAAGTTGCACTTTCTAACATTTATAGAGCACTAAAGTTAAAACAGACATAGAAACATAGAAACCAGAAGCAGGAGTAGGCCATTCGGCCTTTCATTTTGAACATGGCTGATCAGTGCATTAGCAGCTGGAGCCTCAAGAAGGTTGATACTGAAGATGATCAAAGAGAAGTAGTTGATTTAAGGCTTGAATTACTCTATCTGTGGCTGTAAAAAAGGTTTTTTTTTCATTTCATGATCTTCTATACAAGAAGAATTTTCTCGAAAATTAGGAACAAAGCTATGTTAATTATAGTACAATTCTGACGAATGCAGTCTCGTTCTCTCTATGGAAAAATGCAAGTCTCAACTCTAAACTCCTCCCCCCATTCTACCTCACAAAGATTGAGAATCAACCCCACAGTGAAGAGAGACAGGTGTGAACCGATGTTCTTCCACTATCTGATTTCTTTCTAGGCTGTGTTTAGGTCAGTATTAATTTTTGCTCAGGATTCCTATAAACGGCAGAAAATTCTTCTCAATCTATAGATTTTTGGTTATAGGTTTTTTTCAAAATGAATATATAAACACGACTGGAAGTAAAATAAATGCATACTTTACATCCTAGTTATTGCATTTCTAATTAATACTCCCAAAAATTGTGTGCATGAACTATTAGCTTCACAGACTATGCAACCAAGTGGGGAGAGGCAAACTGGGAAGGCCAGATGGTTCGTTCTGGGACTGTACAATTAAATTAATGCAGAGTGACTCATTAATGGGTATTCTATAATTGGATCAAGAATGTGTTTGTCAAAAGCCAACGATTTCTCCAAATGAAACAAATTCACACAACTTACCTTTTTGAACAATGTTACAGTACTCCTTGATATGCTGTATTTTTCCAAAACCTTTACATCGTTGCTGATAGCAAATGGTATTTCCACCGCGTCATTTGCCGTCTCTGAAAATGTTTTCACGTCATCATTTTCAAGGTCCTCAGTAAAGAAATGCAAAATCGGTTCTATTAGACACTCCAGCATAACACGAACTATGTAGGCCTGAATAATGATGCATTTAGCTTACCAGATTTACCAGAAATGCAATATCAGTTCTGTAACATACTCCAGCATAAGATGGACTTTGTAAGTCTGAATAATTATACATTTAACGCAGCTGATTTTTTTTTGAGGTAAATAAAATGATTACCTTGAAAAAGCCGACAATGACAACATCAGCGGAGTCAATAAACTTTTCAACTTCAGCCACGCTATCCAGGAATGCATAGCTAGGACCAGTCCTTCTTTTTAGCCAGCTGATGATACCCTTGGCAGTTCTTTTCCCTGAAGGAGCATTAACCATCAGCTGACTATCAATATATATTGTTGTCCAAGTAATCCAAAATCATTGATGAATGTGTCTACAACCAACATTTGCCCCACTGTGGCATTTTAAGCCCCTTAAATAAAATGATTCTTCTTACTGATTACTTCAAGAAATTGGTTTCTGTTAAAAAAAGTCGACAAATATTGGACAAATGTGATGAGTCAGTCATTACTGAGGGTAGATAAAGTGACACGTGTTGTGATAGTAAGAAGTCTCACAACACCAGGTTAAAGTCCAACAGGTTTATTTGGTAGCACAAACTTTCGGAGTGCTGCCCCTTCATCAGGTGAATCCTTCATCAGGGACGGTCTGATTTCTGACTCCTGGGATAGTGGGGGTGGGACTGCAATACAATCCATGGGGAAGGAGTCTGGGATGGGGGTATGATGCAATCCCAGGAGAAGGAGTCTGGGGTGGGATTACATTACAATCCCCGGAGGGGAAGGAGTCTGGGATGGGGGTACAATAAAATCCCAAGGGGAAGGAGTCTGGGGTGGGGTTACAATACAATCCCGGGAGAAGGAGTCTGATCCTGGACCCAGTGCAGGGTGTCCAATTCCGCAAGTCCAATGGTGGGGGTTCAGGGGAGGCTTTAGTATGGATGCGTTTTCTAAGCATGGTGGGCTGGGAGAAAGCAGCTCACTGACCCATAAACATCCTCGCCAAGGCTCTCCTACTCTTGCAGCAATTGCCAGGGAAAGCTAGTTGGTCACAGTTAAACTTGCAAAACAAATTGACACTGAAGTTTCCAGCCACATTAGCCCAGTTAAAATGCCAACTCGTCTCCTCAGAGCGGGTTAGATGTCTGCCCTTTGTCTCACCCGAGTAAAAGCTGGAAGTTAGCAGGTTAGAACTGGCCTCCTGACACACTTCTCTGAATACTTCTGGAAGAATCTATGCATTTTGTTTGAAAGATCATGCATTTTCTTTAGCCTGGAGTGGGCTCGAACGGCTGAATTTCTGCTCCCACCTAATTGCCTAATTCCTATGATCAATCAAAATGACTGCAACAGCCATGGAGTTGCTTTCTGGAATATAGTAAACATTTTACAAAAATAGGTTAGAGTCGAGCAGGTACAATAAATTAATGCAAAAATGATGTCTGGGAAAAAAAGGACAAATAAAATGGACTAATGACCCGTTGTTTGTAATAGGAACATTCTTACCCTGTGGTTCTTTAATCCCGCCACCTGCTCCCAAACCCACTCACACTCCTGTGTTAAAACTCCCCGTATATTTTGTAGCATACACAAAGACAGGGGCAGAGTTGGTGGAATATTGCTCTTAACCCAACTGTCTTATACCTGAGCTGATAGTGGAATAGTTAGCACTGCTGCCTCACAGCGCCAGAGACCCAGGTTCGATTCCCGGCTTGGGTCACTGTCTGTGTGGAGTTTGCACATTCTCCCCGTGTCAGCGTGGGTTTCCTCCGGGTGCTCCGGTTTCCTCCCACAGTCCAAAGATGTGCGGGTTAGGTGGATTGGCCATGCTAAATTGCCGCCTAGTGTCAGAGAGACTAGCTAGGGTAAATGCATGGGGTTACGGGGATAGGGCCTGGGTGGGATTGTGGTCGGTGCAGGCTCAATGGACCGAATGGCCTCCTTCTGCATTCTATGATTCTATAAATCCAATACTGAGATCTCTAATCCTAGACATAGAAAGGTATCAATACAAAATCGATCTCTGGGAAAAATAAGGACAAAACATAGGCTAATGACCCATTGTTTGTAGCAGAAACATTCTTACCCTGTGATTATGGGATGTCCAAGTCAACAGGTAAAGTCTGAGGGATTCACTTTCACCCCAATGCTCGCATTCAGACACAGCAGCTTCCTGGAGTGTCCAATCTATTAAAACCTCCTGTATTGGACTCAGTCCACTCTAACCTATGTTTGCAACATGTTTATACTATTCCAGAAAGGAATTCCATGGCTGTTGCAATCATTTTTGATTGAACATAGGAATTAGGGGCGGAATTTTACCGGTTCGCCCCACCCAGCGATGGGCCAAGCGAGCCAATCAAATTACATGAGAGCCGAGAAATCAGGATCGCGTCCGATTTCTTGGCTCTCGCAATCTTACCGTAGCCGGATTTCCGGTGAGGTCAGCCTCTCACCCATTTCCGGCAAGAGGCTGAATAAGTTATTTAAATTTATTAAAATGTTGATTACCATGTTCTTGGGGAGTCCGGCACTCAATTGTCCAGACTTACTTACATAGAACATAGAACATAGAACATTACAGCGCAGAACAGGCCCTTCGGCCCACGATGTTGCACCGACCAGTTAAAAAAAAACTGTGACCCTCCAACCTAAACCAATTTCTTTTCGTCCATGAACCTATCTACGGATCTCTTAAACGCCCCCAAACTAGGCGCATTTACTACTGATGCTGGCAGGGCATTCCAATCCCTCACCACCCTCTGGGTAAAGAACCTACCCCTGACATCGGTTCTATAACTACCCCCCCTCAATTTAAAGCCATGCCCCCTCGTGCTGGATTTCTCCATCAGAGGAAAAAGGCTATCACTATCCACCCTATCTAAACCTCTAATCATCTTATATGTTTCAATAAGATCCCCTCTTAGCCGCCGCCTTTCCAGCGAAAACAATCCCAAATCCCTCAGCCTCTCCTCATAGGATCTCCCCTCCATACCAGGCAACATCCTGGTAAACCTCCTCTGCACCCTCTCCAAAGCCTCCACATCCTTCCTGTAATGTGGGGACCAGAACTGCACACAGTACTCCAAGTGCGGCCGCACCAGAGTTGTGTACAGTTGCAACATAACGCTACGACTCCTAAATTCAATCCCCCTACCAATAAACGCCAAGACACCATATGCCTTCTTAACAACCTTATCTACTTGATTCCCAACTTTCAGGGATCTATGCACACATACACCTAGATCCCTCTGCTCCTCCACACTATTCAAAGTCCTCCCGTTAGCCCTATACTCAACACATCTGTTATTCCTACCAAAGTGAATTACCTCACACTTCTCCGCATTAAACTCCATCCGCCACCTCTCGGCCCAACTTTGCAACCTGTCTAAGTCTTCCTGCAAACTACGACACCCTTCCTCACTGTCTACCACACCACCGACTTTGGTGTCATCAGCAAATTTGCTAATCCACCCAACTATACCCTCATCCAGATCATTAATAAATATTACAAACAGCAGTGGCCCCAAAACAGATCCCTGAGGTACACCACTTGTAACCGCACTCCATGATGAATATTTACTATCAACCACCACCCTCTGTTTCCTATCCGCTAGCCAATTCCTGATCCAATTTCCTAGATCACCCCCAATCCCATACATCTGCATTTTCTGCAGAAGCCTACCATGGTGAACCTTATCAAACGCCTTACTAAAATCCATATATACCACGTCCACTGCCTTGCCCCCATCCACCTCCTTGGTCACTTTCTCAAAAAACTCAATAAGGTTAGTAAGGCACGACCTACCTGCCACAAAACCATGCTGACTATCACCTATCAATTCATTACTCTCCAAATAACTATAAATCCTATCCCTTATAATTTTTTCCAACATCTTGCCGACAACAGAAGTGAGACTCACCGGTCTATAATTCCCGGGGAAGTCTCTGTTCCCCTTCTTAAACAATGGGACAACATTCGCTAACCTCCAATCTTCTGGTACTATACCAGAGGCCAACGACGACCTGAAGATCAGAGCCAGAGGCTCTGCAATCACTTCTCTTGCCTCCCAGAGAATCCTTGGATAAATCCCATCCGGACCAGGGGATTTATCTATTTTCAGACCCTCCAGAATATCCTGCACATCCTCCTTATCAACTGTAATACTGTCTATTCTACTCCCTTGCAACCCAGTGTCCTCCTCAGCTATATTCATGTCCCCTTGCGTGAACACCGAAGAGAAATATTGGTTCAATGCCTCACCAATCTCCTCCGGTTCCACACATAACTTCCCTCTGCCATCTATAACTGGCCCTAAACTTGCCCTAACCAACCTTCTGTTCTTGACATACCTATAGAACGCCTTAGGATTCTCTTTAACCCTATCCGCCAAAGTCTTCTCATGTCCCCTTTTAGCCCTTCTAAGCTCGCTCTTCAACTCCCTCTTAGCCAATCTAAAGCTTTCTAGTGCACTACCCGAGTGCTCACGTCTCATCCGAACATAAGCCTCCTTTTTCTTTTTAACCAACAAAGAAACTTTTTTGGTGCACCACGGTTCCCTAGCCCTACCAATTCCTCCTTGCCTGACAGGGACATACCTATCACAGACTCGCAGTAGCTGCTCCTTGAAAAAACTCCACATGTCGGACGTTCCCAGTCCCTGTAATCTCCTAGTCCAACCTATGTTTCCTAATTCTCTCCTAATAGCCTCATAATTACCCTTCCCCCAGCTAAAACCACTGGCCCGAGGTTCATGCCTATCCCTTTCCATCACTAAGGTGAACGTAACCGAATTGTGGTCACTATCACCAAAATGCACACCAACTTCCAAGTCTAGCACCTGGTCTGGCTCATTTCCCAGCACCAGATCCAATATAGCCTCACCTCTAGTTGGCCTGTCTACATACTGAGTCAAAAAACCTTCCTGCACGCTTTGAACAAAAACTGACCCCTCTAACGAGCTAGAGCTATAACAATTCCAGTCAATATTAGTCAAGTTAAAATCCCCCATAACAATTGCCCTATTACTTTCACTCCTAAGCAGGATCGACTCCATTTTGGTCTCGCCAGGAGAGGTTCTCTCCGGCAAGGAAAACACCTGCCCCCCCATGAACGGGGAACAGTCATGTTGGCCTCGCCGGTGGAACCAGAGGCCATTGAGGCCCCACCAGGGAGGCTGAGGACAAGGGGTGTGCCCTTTGGGTAGTGCCAGCCTGGCAGTGCAAGCCTGGTACCTTGGCAATGCCCACCGAGCAGCTTGGCACTGCCAAATGTCAGGGGGTAGGGCTTATGGGGGTGGGATCTGTGGGAGTATGGGGTGAGGCCTGAAGGTGGGGTTATGGAGGTGGGGCCTGGAGGAGGCGGGGCCAGGCTGGTGTGGCCCGATCGGGGAGGGATGGGGGCCCCGATGCTGCTCTGCATCAGGTCGGCAGGGGAGAGAGCGGCACGATCGATCTGGGCGGCGGGGTGGGTGGCGGGTGCTAAATGTCCGGGCAGTGTGGGACTCGCGATCGACTATGCACCCCCGCGATTTTGATGGGGTGGGTATGGTTATTTCAGGCCGACTCCAATAACAGAGGCCTGACTCTCCCTGATAGGCCTCTTGCGACTGCACATGTGCAGACAGAGGTCTGCACGTGCAGAATAGCTCCCTCTGCTGCCAGCAGGTGAATTGAGCCTTGCTCACTGCCTCTCATAGCTAGAAAAGGTGTAGCCCATTTTTAATGCACTATGTGTGCAAGATTGGGCATAAAAACTCGCCCAAATAATGGATCTGCAACTCTCCCATTTTCACGTTAGCTGGACACTTAGAATTTTTCTCATAAATTTCTGGCCTAGGAAGAGGTGTCGGCAATTCAGCCTTTCGAGTCCGCTCCGGGCTAAAGAAAATGCATGATTTTTCAAACAAAGTGCAAAGATTATTACCGAAGTATTCATAGAATCATAGAGTCCTAGAATTCCGACAGTGCAGAAGGATGCCATTCAGCCCATCGAGCCTGCATCGATAACAATCCTACCCAGGCCCTATCCCCATAACCCCACGTATTTATCATGCTAATCCCTCTGACACAAAGGGGGAATTTTGCATGGCCAATCAACCTAACCTGTACATCTTTGCAGGATGCCACATGACCAGGATATATGGATGTGGCTATATGCAAGGGGATAGTGGTAATATCACTAGGCTCGTAATGCAGAGATCAAAGCCTGTGCTCTGGGGACATGAGTTCAAATCCCACCATGGCAGCACTTCAGTTCCATTAATAAAGGTAGTCTCAGTAATGGTGACCAAAAAGCTGTCACTTTTTTGTTGCAAAGACCCATCTGGTTTAGGGAAGTAAATGTGCCACCCTTACCAATGTGACACCATATCCACAGCAAGATGTTTAACTCTTAACTGCCCTCTGAAATGACCTGAAAAGCCTCTCAGTCCAAGGGCAATTAGGGTTGGGCAATAAATACTGGGCCAACCAGTGGCACCCACATCCCATGAAAGAATAACAAAATGAGCACCAAACACCAAGTACCCTGGGTGGATGCAGGGAGGATGTTCCCGATGGTGGGGGAGTCCAGAAACAGGGGTCACAGTCTGAGGATTCAGGGTAGACCATTTAGGACGGAGGTGAGGAGACATTTCTTCACCCAAAGAGTGGTGAGCCTGTGGAATTCATTACCACAGGAAGTAGTTGATGCCAAAACATTGAATGTATTCAAGAGGCGGCTGGATAAAGCACTTGGGGCAAATGGGATCAAAGGTTACGGGGAGAAAGAAGGATTAGGCTATTGAGTTGGATGATCACCCATGATCGTAATGAATGGCGGAGCAGGCTCTAAGGGCCAAATGGCCTCCTCCTGCTCCTATCTTCTATGTTTTCTATGTTTAAAAGAAGACTGTTTAGTTGGGATGAAGGGAGATCGCCACTGAGTGCTTTAAAAAAGGATGCGTAAGTTTAAGTGAACAACAGTGGTAGTGTTAATTATCTGTGGATTCAAACTGATTAGAAATAAGTCAATATGTGAAAGATGTCACCCTCTCTGCAGGTACTCAAGGGAGAAGTCTGCATGGTTTCCCCAATATACCATGCCTTGGGACATCCTTTCCTGCAGCGTATCAGGTAGACAATGTTGGCCGAGTTGCAAGAGTATGCACTGTGTACCTGGTGGATGGTGTTCTCACGTGAGATGATGGCATCCGTATCGATAATCCGGCACATCTTGCAGCGGTTGCTGTGGCAGGATTGTGTGGTGTCATGGTCACTGTTCTCCTGAAGGCTGCACAACCCTGCCACAGCAACCTCTGCAGAACGTGCTGGATCATCAACACGGATGCCATCATCTCACGTCAGACAACGGATGAATGAACACCGCTCAACAATCACCAGGCAAGACTGTTCGCTTCCTGTTGGGGAACAGTTCAGCGGTCACGGGCATTCGGCCTCTGATATTCGGGTAAGCATTCTCCAAGGCGGCCTTCACGACACACGACAGTGCAGAGTCGCTGAGCAGAGACTGATAGCCAAGTTCCCCACACATGAGGATGGCCTCAACCGGGATCTTGGGTTCATGTCACACTATCTGTAACCCCCAGAACTTGCCTGGACTTGCAAATTCTCACTGGCTGTCCTGTCTGGAGACAATACACATCTCTTTAACCTGTGCTAATGCTCTCTCCACTCACATTGTCTGTACCTTTAAGACTTGATTAGCTGTAAAGACTCGCATTCCAATCATTATTCATTATTCTGTAAATTGAGTTTGTGTCTTCATATGCCCTGTTTGCTGTTTATGAGCAGATCTCCCATTCACCTGACGAAGGAGCAGCGCTCCGAAAGCTAGTGGCGTTTGCTACCAAATAAACCTGTTGGACTTTAACCTGGTGTTGTGAGACTCCTTACTGTGTTTACCCCAGTCCAACGCCGGCATCTCCACATCATGACATCTCGTTATTTGTCCAGTCTGAAACCGGTAAATATCTGATGAGAATTATATTACCTGTGTATTCAATGGGAGTTTTTCTGTCACTCTCCTTAAAAAACTTCAAGGTTGGATAGCTATGGACACCAAATTCTGAACCAAGTTCCTTCTCTTCTATGACATCGACCTTGGCCAGTTTTAAGTCAGAAGATTCGTTCTTCAGCTGTCCTGCAGCGTTGGCATATTCTGGTGCTAAACTCTTACAGTGTCCGCACCATGGGGCATCTTGAAGAAGGAGACACTGAAATATCAACCTTAAGATCACTAATTAACTGAAACGCTTCACATCAAGCAACAAACATTCAATCTTCAAAAGGCTTAAAGGCTTTCATTTATTTTCAGTCATATCAGTATCAGAGAAAACAAACTCTTTGGCGGAATCAAATCGAGAGTTAAACCAGTGTAACCACGCTTCAATTTTAACTGAGGGACAAAGCAAACATAAAGAATAGAATTGTGTGTGTGTGTGTGCTAAAGAATAAGACAATTAATTTATTTTCTTAAAAATAAAAGTAGCTTAGTTCTAGAATTATATTTTTGTTTGCTCAGAATAATTCTATGAATCTATCCATAACTTCATTGGGCAGGTCAATTGGAACAAGTTCTGAAGAAGTCATACTGGACTCAACTCTTGTTTCTCTCCCCACAGATGCTGGGTCTTTCCAGTATTTTATGTGCTTATTTCAATTGTAATAAGGTTGTTTGCCGCGCACATGAGGAACAGTAGCTGGCTATGAATTCATTTGCTGAGTGCCTAGTATGTGCAAGTTCTGCGATTTACATGGTGGATTGGCACTGGGCAGTCAGCATGAGAGATTTGTAATGAAGAATAAGATACCATGGTGCCACATCAGTGTTAATGCAATCTTGTTATTGCTGTTAACTCGGGTAGGTTTTGATCACGGTAGTAGCACTGAATTACAGTGACTTTTACAAAGTAAGGCCGAATCTTTCAATAGATCCTGGAACGTGTGCCAGATATTTTTTTGCGAGTCTTTGTTTCAGAATAATTATTTAAGAGGTGAATGATATTTCTCGGGGGAATTCTGGAAATACAAGTTCGACCTCAGTCTCAGAAAGTATAAATGATTGTACATCCACACACACCAATCCCAATTGTAATTAAGATTGGATAAAATAAAAGTTTGCATTTATAATCAACCAGCTATATATTTGTTTCCAATGCAATTATTTTCAGATAGTGTAAATTCTGCGTTAATTAATTGGCTGAATGTACAATTAAATAAGTCTGAGCTGTCACTTTTTTATGCTAGAATTTCATATCGATATTTACACGCACAAGATTTGTCAATTGAGTTGACCTTCGAACACCTATACCTTGCAAATGAGTTTGGATGCTTACAAAATTCCACCAGCAGGTATTTGTTCTCGTTCAGTGCTCTCCCGAAGTTGTGCCTGTTCAGCACCAACACGTCCTGCTCTTCAGTAATCTCGTCCGAAACGGCTCCGTGGGCATCTTCCTCTGGTGGCGGTGCCGGCTCTTCTCTGACCTCAGTTTCTTCAGCCTTCGCGGCGGAAGGGAAGGCGAGCAGCAGTATTAAGATGCACCACTTGGTCATAGTGAGGAGAGGCCAAGGCTGCACGGTGCCCACAGGCAGCGCTGATAAAGCCAAGGCCAATGTGACGCCTGCCTGACGACGCTTCGTGGAATATTGTGACTGGTTTGTGGCTGGAGGACAAGCACCGGCGGGTGGCCATTGACCGACCAAATTAAAATACGACCACCCTTACAGTAGCATGTTTATCCAGTTTGATGTAGTAGGATCACAGCATGTAACAGTTCCACAATCTCAGCTGGGCGGTAACCTTATCAATTCTGAACTGCGGATTGCCCTCCTGAATTGCTTTATAATTTAGTCCCTCTTTTAAATTATGAACAATTGATTTCCAGATGGTTTGGGGTGCCATTGATTTTAACTAATCGCCAGTAATTTTAGTATCAGTGTTTGCTGCTTGTAATCTCAACTCTTGTTATGAGCAAATATATAAATATAGTTCGAATTTTCTTCACACTTTTTCTTGTGAATTCCACCAAACAAGCTATTTTAAAGTTTAAGTTCATTTATTAGTGTCACAAGTAGGCTTACATTAACACTGCAATGAAGTTACTGTGAAAATCCCCGAGTGAAAATCCCCTAGTCGGGTACACTGAGGGAGAATTTAGTATGGCCAAAGCACCTAGCCAGCTTTCAGACTGTGGGAGGAAACCGGAGCAGCCGGAGGAAACCCATGCAGACACGGGGAGAACGTGCAGACTCCACACAGTGAGCCAAGCCGGGAATTGAACCCGGGTCCCTGGCGCTGTGAGGCAGCAGTGCTAACCACTGTGCCAAAACTAACTGAAGCATTCTGAAACAGTGCTTGGTGGTTGTACAATTTTGATGAATTCTCCACTCAACTTAGATGAAAAGAACTATTTATTGTTCAAACTCCATTTAATGCTAATATTATTTATTAATATTATTTATTAAAAAGTTATGAGAGGAAAACACTTTACAATATAAAACAACCTCCTGTTAGCTCTAACTTACATCACTCGTGCCCATTAGCAGAACAAGGTTTGGCTGAGGGAGTTTGACTGACTAGGTTGGGAACTGGGGAATAGGTGAAGCCGGAAGCTATATAAAGACAAAAGGTAAAGCTTGGTGGCTGAAGGCAGGTGACAGAGGTTCCCAAAAATGCAACGAGGCCACAGAGACCAATCTCAAAATGATTGTTGACCATCTCTGCCCTGCTTCCACCATTGCTCTCAACCTGCATCACAACCTCCCATCTCTATCTTTACACGATATAATGTTGTGAGAATTGCCTCTTCCTATAAACTACCAAACATGCCCTGCCATGTATTCTCAGTATTAAAATAAAGGTTCATTGAATTTCTACAGTTCAGAAGGAGGCCATTTGGCCCATTGAGTCTGCACCAACTCTCTGAAAGAGAATCTTATCCAGGCCCTCACCCTGACCTTATCCCCGTAACCCCACACATGGTTAATCCACCTAACCTACAAATCTTGGGACAGGATGGGGAAATTTTACCATGGCCAATCCGTCTAACCTGCACGTCTTCGTACTGTGGAAGGAAACCGGAACATCCGGAGGAAACACACGCAGACATGGGGAGAACGTGCAGCCTCCACAGAGACAGCCACTCAAGGCCAGAATTGAACCTGGGTCCCTGGCACTGTGCCATTGTGCCGCCCTCATTGCACAGGATGCTAGAGTAACTCCTTTGTTCTTCAGATCTCAAATCTGAGACACACGTCCCCAAGTCTTTCCTTCATTTCAGGTTTGTAAAATCCAAACATGGTGTCACATAATTATTTCTTCATGATTTGTCACGTCATCTGATTATAGTTTCAGCATAGGTTAGCAATTGTATAACTGGTTATTCTGGCTTAGAAAGAAAAATTTTGCAAGTTTGTGTAGTCATTGACAGACCATGACAGAAATGTTGGTGCACTCTGCCTTAGATTTTCTGACTATTAAGTTTAAAATCAGAAATTTGTGCCCCCAAATTCTGCTACGTGCTGTCAGTTGTCAAAGTTTCAAGCTGGCAGCTACATTGAAGTGATCCACTACACTATTGTGCCCAAATACTAGATACACAGTGAGAAGCCAATTGTGAATAGTGGTGTCAAAAGACACGTACACCTCCTTACATTAATAACAATGCACTAGCTTTTATTTCAAATGTTGCCTCATGGATTTAAATAGCGGTGACTTTCAAATGAGCAATGTTTGACATTGTTAACCTTATGGGTGACTCATTGTGTGATGAAATTGTATCCGCTGTGCATGTAGACCTTCATAATAGGGGTGGGAATCTACCAACTTTATCCATATGTGTAAGTTCTTTGATTTGGTGGATTGTTCATGCAGTTCAACTTACAACAAACAAACTGGGAACTTATAACTCTAGAGCAGCTGCAGTGCTTTACTGAGAAGTGCAATGTGTCCATTCCATTTGCTGTCGCTGATGTCATTCTCAATGATGTTGCCAAATTCCGAACCAAGTCTGGGAAGACTTCGTTTAAACATTGGTTAAACACTTGCAGATTGTGAAGTCTCCCATAATGATTATAGCTGTAACTGACCATGGTGGACATAATATCAAGCATATACAAGCAAATCACACAGCACATTAGTTTAAATCATTCATTGATGAATTCTTATTTTAGTTGTTTTAAGTTTTAGAATTAATTCAATTTAATTTGATTTATTCTGACATACAGAAACATCTTTGAAATCTGGAAATGCAACCTATTCACCTTCTGCCATGTTATTCCATGATGTTTAAACTGACCTTCGATATGCCCACAGAATCTTTAAAAAAGACTTTAGACATAACTCAAACCACATCCAGACAAGCCAAACTTATCAAAGACACTCATTAATCATAATTAATGCAATTAATTCATTACAATATTTGCCACCACCCATTTAAATACTCTTTAAACTGTTGCAGTAAAAAGTAGGAAAATGGTATTCATATATAGAGAGGTGAGCGATCAGTTTCTTTCAACATCTCTATTTCAATAAGCTCATATGGGCGGCATGAACAAAGAACAAAGAACAATACAGCACAGGAACAGGCCCTTCGGCCCTCCAAGCCCGCGCCGCTCCCTGGTCCAAACTAGACCATTCTTTTGTATCCCTCCATTCCCACTCCATTCATATGGCTGTCTAGATAAGTCTTAAACGTTCCCGGTGTGTCCGCCTCCACCACCTTGCCTGGCAGCGCATTCCAGGCCCCCACCACCCTCTGTGTGAAATATGTCCTTCTGATATCTGTGTTAAACCTCCCCCCCTTCACCTTGAACCTATGACCCCTCGTGAACGTCACCACCGACCTGGGGAAAAGCTTCCCACCGTTCACCCTATCTATGCCTTTCATAATTTTATACACCTCTATTAAGTCCCCCCTCATCCTCCGTCTTTCCAGGGAGAACAACCCCAGTTTCCCCAATCTCTCCTCATAACCAAGCCCCTCCATACCAGGCAACATCCTGGTAAACCTCCTCAGTACTCTCTCCAAAGCCTCCACGTCCTTCTGGTAGTGTGGCGACCAGAACTGGACGCAGTATTCCAAATGCGGCCGAACCAATGTTCTATACATCTGCAACATCAGACCCCAACTTTTATACTCTATGCCCCGTCCTATAAAGGCAAGCATGCCATATGCCTTCTTCACCACCTTCTCCACCTGTGACGTCACCTTCAAGGATCTGTGGACTTGCACACCCAGGTCCCTCTGCGTATCTACACCCTTTATGGTTCTGCCATTTATCGTATAGCTCCTCCCTACATTATTTCTACCAAAATGCATCACTTCGCATTCATCAGGATTGAACTCCATCTGCCATTTCTTTGCCCAGATTTCCAGCCTATCTATATCCTTCTGTAGCTTCTGACAATGCTCCTCACTATCTGCAAGTCCTGCCAATTTTGTGTCGTCCGCAAACTTACTGATCACCCCAGTTACACCTTCTTCCAGATCATTTATATAAATCACAAACAGCAGAGGTCCCAATACAGAGCCCTGCGGAACACCACTAGTCACAGGCCTCCAGCCGGAAAAAGACCCTTCCACTACCACCCTCTGTCTTCTGTGACCAAGCCAGTTCTCCACCCATCTAGCCACCTCCCCCTTTATCCCATGAGATCCAACCTTTTTCACCAGCCTACCATGAGGGACAGTGGCACGGTGGCACAGTGGTCAGCACTGCTGCCTCACACCCCCAGGGACCCGAGTTTGATTCCCAGCTTGGGTCACTGTCTGCGTGGAGTTTGCATGTTCTCCCTGTGTCTGCGTGGGTTTCCTCCCACAGTCCAAAGATGTGCAGGTTAGTTTGATTGGCCATGCTAAATTGCCCCTTAGCATCAGGGGGATTAGCAGGTTAAATACGTGGGATTACGGGGATAGGGCCTGGGTGGGATTGTTGTTGGTGCAGGCTCGATGGGCTGATTGGCCTCCTTCTGCACTGTCGGGATTCTATGATAATGTAACATAATAAAACATATTTCACAGCTTAGCAACTGTAAATGAAGCACTTGATGTCTGGCAGCCAGTAGAGCTTGCAGCATGTGGGTAATAAGTGCAAAAACATTGCGTGCCAAAGTAAAGACAGATACCCATTTCAAAGAATGGGAACATACTGTCATGGTAAAACTATTTATTTAATTTTACAGGCTCCCACAACACAAAATGCCGACACCTCCTTTTCACCACAACGGTGGAGCTGACAGTTAACAGATTTTCCTAAAATATGAGGGATGCAGGGCAATTAAAAAGTAGCTCAGCGAAGATTGCCAGCAGCTTCAGCAAACGCTTTGATCTACTGGACAGCCATGTTCCTTTATAAGTGAATAATAATCTCGTGTAGCTGGTTAGAAATTAAAACTGCCACAAACCAACACTTAATAACTGCATTGACTATCACAGTTATTTGTAATGAAACTTGGACACTGAAGGTACAAACACAGCTCTCTCTCATGCAGGTGTACAAATTGAAGGGAGAAATTAGATTCCTGCTGAAGTGTCCAACTATGCGAGTATGTTCGATTGCAGAAACCTGCCAACATTCCACATGGCGAGTTGTAGCGTCTTGATGCCAATTGGAAATGATTTGTGTTGCATCCGAAGCTTATTGGTCAACACATTTATAATGCCGTTGGAACAGTTAGTGACATAAATCCTGCAGCAAAAAGCAACAAACTAATATACAAGGATGCATGGCAGAGTACAATCTTTGGAAAAAAAACAGCTCTGGTAGAAGATTTCATGAGTAGTCTGGGAGGAGCCAGGAGGGAAGAACTTGGTTCAGTGTTTCAGACAGGCTAGCTTGACTGGATGTCTCAGGATTGTCTTTGTGCCACTTTGCAAGAATGTCTAACACAGGTCATCCTGACAGAAGTAGACTAAGAAAGCAGTGTAACTCACCTCCAGACTCCCCAGAGCCTATCCACCATCTACAAGGCACAAGTCAAGAGTTTGATGGAATACTCCCCACTAGCCTGGATGGGTGCAGTTCCAACAACACTCAAGAAGCTTGACACCATCCAGGACAAAGCAGCCTGCTTGATTGGCACCACATCTACAAACATTCAATCCCTCCACCACCGACGCTCAGTAGCAGCAGTGTGTACCACCTACAAGATGCACTGCAGCAATTCACCAAAGATCCTTAGACAGCATCTTCCAAAATCACGACCACTTCCATCTAGAAGGACAAGGGCAGCAGATAAATGGGAACACCACTACCTGCAAGTTCCCCTCCAAGCCACTCACCATCCTGACTTGGAAATATATCGCCGTTCCTTCACAGTCGCTGGGTCAAAATCCTGGAATCCCCTCCCTAACGGCATTGTGGGTCCACCCACAGCATGTGGACTGCAGTGATTCAAGAAGGCAGCTCACCACCACTGTCTCAAGGGCAACTAGGGATGGGCAATAAATGCTGGCCAGCGATGCCCATGTCCCACGAATGAATTAAAAAATGATTTGCAGAGGGGGAATCAGCGAGAGAATTGGGTGAAGCTGTACCTTCAGATTTTAGAGTGCTCGTCTGAAAAGAATGTTCCAAGGACAAGATTCCTGTTTGGAGTTACTGAAGTCAGCCACTGAGACTGTGGGCAGTATTTGACCATTTTTAGTCTAAGTGCCGGGCGGGCGTGGAACTGGGAGTGTTCCAGATCCGTTTTTTGGGTGTGTTTTTGCCCCCTCCATACACGCTCTGGCAGCAAAATTCTGAGCAAGCCGGTTGCTCGCTGCAGAAGCCTGTGGCTGGGGCTTAACACACCCAAAACCCTGCAGAGGGAGGTAATGCGCATGTGTAGGCCTCTGATGCTGCACATGCACGTTAGCAGTAGCAGGGATCTGACAGACAGAGAGAGAGTTGTCAGGCCTCAGCTACTGCAGGCAGCCTAAAGCAACTCCTCCCCTGCAATCGCAAGGGCCCGCGGACATAGATGCAGCCTCCACCAACTCCCCCGCCGCCCAGACCGATTGCGGACCCTCTCCCTCCCCCACCGATCGTGGCCCCGCTGTCCTCCCCCCACCAATCGCTGCAGAGTGGCACCGGCCCCCTTGCCCATTAGCTCCGCCCCGACTGGCCATTCCCAATTAGCCCTACCCCACTGGCCCCTCCCCCATTAGCACCATCCTCCCTGGCCCCACCCCCATTGGCCCTGCCCCAGCACTGTCCAGTGGGCATTACCCAGGTGCCCAGTGGGCATTGCCCAAGTGCCATTGCCAGTCTGGCACTGCCCAAGGGGCACCCCCTTACCCTTCGCCATCCCGGGGAGCCTCAATGGCCTCCAGTGCCACCAGCGAGGCCAAGTCAACTGCTCCCTGTTACGGGGAGCATGTCTATTCCTCACCAGCGAGAACCTTTCCCAGCGAGGTCATAAAGGCAGGTGAACCCGGACGATTGAGCGCGGGGCTCGCTGATGACATTGAAATGCTTATTTAAATAAATTTCAATAAATCAACCTGTGTCTCACCCATTTCTGGCGAAAGGCTGACCGCGCCGGAAATCATATTGTCGTAGCAATTAATCGCGCTAATTGCTTTACGCTCCACTTTACAACTGCATCGCACACAAAACCAGCGCAACATGATGGTAAAATCCCTGCCTGTGTGTGTCTTTGGCACTTATAGTGGCAGCCCCAGAGAATCTTTGACTTTGCTGCAGGGTTCAATGGAATATGTGGCAGCTTCATTCGAATTAGTAGCATGCCCCCTACCAGAAGAAGGAACCAATGATTCCTCTATCTCCAGGGAAGCACAGATTGCAGTCCTGCTGGCAATCAGGAACTAAATAGACAACACTTTGATTTCTGATTTCCATGCCAGTTATAATGCAGGCTGCTGATTTTCAGGCCTTTTCCCTGGCTAATCAAAATGAGGAAAATGAGTAGGCCATTCAGCCCTTCGAGCCTGTTCTGCCACTTAATGAGATCATAGCTGATCTGTGGCCTAACCCCATTTGCCTGCCTTTGCCCCATATCCCTTAATACCTTTGCTTGACAAAAATTTATCTACCTCAGATTTATAGATAGCAACTGGTCTAGAATCAACTGCCATTTGTGGAAGAGAGTTCCAAACTGCTACCACCCTTTGTGTGTAGAAATGCTTCCTAACATCTTTCCTGAATGGTCTGGCTCTAAGTTTTAGACCATGACCCCTAGTTCTAGAATCTCCAGCCAGTGAAAATAGTTTATCTTTATCTACTCTGTCTTTTCCTGTTGGTCTCTTGAAGGGTTTGATCAGATCACCCCTTCTAAATTCTAGAGAAAACATGTCTAATTTGTATAATCTCTCCACATAAATAAACCCCCGAATTCCAGGTATCAGTCTTATAAACCTACATTGTACTCCCTCCAAGGCCAACAGATCCTTCATAAGTATGGTGCCCAGATCTGCCCACAAGTGAGGTCTGACTGGCGTTTTGTATAACTGCAGTGTAACTTCTGTGTCCTTAGATTCCAGTCTGCTAGATATAAAAGCCAACATTCGATTCGCCTCCTTGATTATTTTCTGCACTTGTTCTTGGCATTTTAAAGATCTATGCACCTGAATCTCTAAGTCTCTTTGGACAGCCACTGTATTTAACTTCATATAATCTAGAAAGTACTCTGATATATCCTTTATTGATCCAACATGAATAGCCTCACACTTGCTTAGATTGAAATCCATCTGCCATAGATTTTCCCTTTCACTTAGTCTATCAATATCCCTTTGTAATTTTATGTTATCATCGACACTGTCCACAATACCATCTAACCTTGTGTCATCAATGAAGTGGGAAAAAAATATACAGATGAGTACACTTTAAAAAATAACTGCCTGGCACATAAACAGTCACCTGGGAAAGAGACATTAAACAGGCACTGACTTTTAGTACAGACAGACACCTGAGATTAAAACATAAAGGACAGACAGCTATTTAAAGTTAGACATGCAGAAATCAGATCCTGCAGGAAGCCAGCCAGGGCTTGAGGCACTCTTTCGGATAAGGACAATAGGGTTGGGTAAAGAGTTTAGCTACAGGTGGTATCGGGAATACATAACTGCAGGAAAACCAATTACTGTAAATTACGATATGAATAGACTGAAACTAAAACTATTGATAGCCACTGACATAGGAAATGTATCCATTCATAGAACAATGCGATGTTAACATGCTTATGTCTGTATCTGTCTGTATTTGTCTATAACGATGTGTTAACGGTCGATCACCTACTTGTTTTCAACGATGTGATAATGGCTAGATGTCCGGTCCATCTATTGTGTAAAGGGTATAAAGATGGACCGCTCCTATTGTCTCATTGAGAGAAGGTTTGCTGCTTGTTAGTGCCTTTTCTCCATGAAGCTTCGCTAAAATAAAACTGTATTCTTGAAACCTTCAAGCCTGACTCAGTGGTACATTTCCCACAACAATCAGCAAATTTAGATGTACAACTTTCTATGTCATTATCCAAGTCATTGATAAATAATGTGAACAATTGAGGCCCCAGCACAGATCCTTGGGTACATCACTAGTCACATCCTGCCAATTTGAGTACCTATCCATTATCCCTACTTTCTGACTCCTACCACTCAACCATTTTCCCAGCCATGTCAGTAATTTTCCCTCAATTCCATGGGCTCTCCTACCTTAGTTAACAGTCTCTTATATGGGACTTTATCAAATGCCTTCTGGAAGTCCATATAAACAACATCCATAGACATTCCCCTGTCCACTACATTTAGTCACCTCTCCAAAAAATGCGATGGGGACAATCTTGAGCCCACACTCACTGTCCACTGGAATGGCAGTGGGGGCTTATGATTCGGTGAACCCTGGAATTCACGAAATTTGCTGGCGAGATTGTGACTCCTGATTTTCACCATCCCTCGACTGCGACATAATCAGGTTCATGCCCACAATGGACATGAACCTGATTGTAACGCATTTCCATACATTAGCATATTATTAAAGACTCCCTTCACCGTATATTGACCCTGAGGCACACTGGTTTCCTCCCACAGGCTAAAGATGTGCAGGCTAGGTGGATTGGCCATGCAAAATTGCCTCTTAGTGTCCCAAAATGTGTAGGTTAGGGGGATTAGCAGAGTAAATAAATGGGATTACAGGAATAGGGCCTGGGTGCCATGTTCTGTTGGACAGTCGATGCAGACTTGATGGGCTGAATGGCCTCCTTCTGCACTGTGGGAATTCCATGGCTCCTGAGGTCTGCCCATAATGGATACTGGATGAGTAGCTATTATGGAGATCACATGGGTTGCATGGAACGGATATGAAGGGACATGTACGTTTAACTACAAGGGGGAGGGTGTGAGGAGTGAGGGTTTGAGGACCTGACATTCTGACTGGGCCAATGTCCCAGTAAATGGAGACGTGCTTTCTAGCCTGCTGGCCTCTCCATCCACCCTCCTCTGTTGCTGACTCCATCACACCTCCTTCCCCTGAACAAAAATATGGTGGATGGGGGCTTTTTTAGGGGGAGCGGGTCTGCCGAGTCTAGATGTGCCCTAGCTCCATCTTCCCAAATCCTTCATGAAGATCCAACTCATGTCTCTTCTTATAAATCCTGGAGCCCCATATGCTTTTTCAAACCACTCGAGAAACTTGCCGTGCCACCTTCGAGATTTGTGTATGTCAACCACTAGGTCTCTCTCTTCCCATTCCAACCCTTCCTCTAAATGTTACCACTTAGATGATATGGTCTCCCCTCATTCTTCCTCCAAAAATATACAACTTCATTCTTGTCTGCATTAAATTTAATCTTCCATGTGTTTTTCCATTTTGCCAGTCTGTCTCTGTCCCTTGAAGTCTGTTACTATTCTTGTTAATATAAACTACAAGTTTTGTGTCATCTGCCTTCAAGTCCAGTTTATTAATATGGAAATAAAAAGCAAATAGCTCTAATAGTGGCCTCTTGGGAGTGCGACGCCACTCTATACTTTGATCCAGTCTGGAAGACAACTGTTGACCACGACTCTCTATTTTCTGTCTCTTAGCCAATTTCATATCCATGTTGCCATTGCCCCTTTAATCCTGTGGCTTCAGTTTCACTAACACGTCTATTATGTGGCAATTTATCTTCCTCCTCATGGTCAAGACTAACTGACCTCTCTCTGTTCAGTGTCAGCAGCAGGCAGCCACTTACAAAGTCTCCACATCTAATACACGGGAATCAACAACTGGGGTGGGATTTTCCGACCGCACTCGCCCCAAAACCAGAAATCCCGACCGGGGCCAACGGACCTTTGCATGGTCTGCCTCCCCCGCTGCTACGATTCCCGTGTTGGGCGTGACGGGAAAACTCCCCCCCCCCCCCCCCCCCGACTAGTCTACAAACTGGGGCTGGCAATACCCCTGCTTATCACCTCCACCATCTTTTGTCATGCCTTCAGCTCATTCTATGTTAGTGCTGCAGCTAATATTCCCTCCATGCATGGATTCAAATCTGTAAACTCACAATATTTCAGACGAATTCCCCTTTGGCCACCTTCTATCTGCATAGATAAGCTTCTTCTAGAGCTCACATATATTATCCAACCCTAGAATATCACACAAAGTTGGACTTTACCAGTAACCATTATGACCAGGATGTCCACAGAGGCCTCTCTGCAAATAGTGACTGATGGCTCATTGCCAAATAACCCATCTTGAATATTTCTTGAATGAAAAGGGCACCACTTTTGAGGAAAATCCACACCACCATCTTCATAGCTAACAAAGTGAAAGTGGTCACAACAGACACCTGTTCAAATATATTTCACTATCATTTGTAAATATAAGTACTGAACATTTCAAACTGAATAAAATATATGCCGATTACTGCTATTCCATTTTTCTTTTGCTAGGAATATGAACGACACTTACAAAGTTGCAGTTATTGCTGATCCCTGTATTTCCAGCATAACTGGCCAGGGACCCAGGCTCGATTCCCGGCCTCGGCTCATTGTCTGTGCGGAGTCTCCCTGTGTCTTCGTGGGTTCTCTCCGGGTGCTGCGGTTTCCTCCCACAGTCCAAAGATGTGCAGGTTAGGTGTATTGGCCGTGCTAAATTTCCCCTTAGTGCCAGGGAGACTATCTAAGGTAAATGCCTGGAGTTCTGAGGATAGGGCCTGGGTGGGATTGTGGTTGGTGCAGCCTCGATGGGCCAAATGGCCTCCTTCTGCACTGTAGGATTCTATGAATGGAATAGGGATGGCAGCGTCTCTTCACAGAAGGGCATTAGTGACACAGTTCATTCTTCTTTCCAAAATACATCATTCCACACTTTTCTGTATGAAATTTCATCTGACGCAGTCTTTCCATTTTGCCAGTTTATTTGTGTCCTCCTTCAATCTATTACAATCTTACCCATTTTTTGCTGAATTCCTAAGTTTTGTGTCCCTTCGGATTTTTTAATTTATGCCCACAGTGCCCAACTTCAGGTCAGTAAAATATACATATAAAAAAACAAGTTTTTAAATCGACAATATAAATTGACTTTAAAAGCTCCTTAGTTAAATTTATGTGTAATGCATTAATTCTGCATTTATTATCCTGAATTTTATCTTTTTCAAAATAAATAGTTAAAAAAAATACTGAAAGCTTATTTTGTGGAATTGAATGATACATATATTTTGAAAGGCTGTGCTTGCTGCATGCGCAGTTCCAGTGTTTATCCACTATCTTTACTGTTCTACTGATTCTTAGACTGAACCTTTGACAGCACCCACACTGATCTGAATCTGGAGTGGGTGTGGGGATAGGGGGAGTTGGGTGGCAGTGAGTGTGGGCGGCAGAGACCGACAGAGTTTAAAGCTGTGTCATTGATATACTTAGATGTTCAATTTGCGGTCATTTGCTACATGTTGTTCACGCTTATACGGTAACTCCTTTTCAAAGTGTTTGTCTTTTTCACAATTTCAAATTGAATGAACTTATACTGCAAACACTCACATTCAAATATAAAATTATGAACCAAGTCTGTCTCAATTACTCAGTGCAAAATGTATTCTGGCCCACCATCTTGTACCAGAATCATATCCTGTGTGTAACCATGACATTAACTTGTCCCTGACTGAGCAGAGTGATATCTGTGTGGACCAGTGTGCACATGCAGACAGCCAATTTGCAGTGTCTGGAGACAGAAGGGGGAGTTCTCCGGCCTCCCTGCCGCGCGTTTTTTGGGTGGCAGGAGGTGGCGCACTGTTCGCTGGCGGTGCGATTCTCTGGTCCCCGCTGCTGTCAATGGCATTACCCATTGATGTCACTCCATGACATCGCAAAACCTGCAGGAGGAGATGTGCTGCCAGCGGTACCAGTGAATCCCGCTGACATTAATGACCGGAGAATCCCCCCACAACACAGTGATTTTGATAAAGATGCACTTAAAGAATTTAGAATCTTATGTATCTGATTTGGGGTAAATATTTCCTCCCCATTCTCAGTTGAAAATTAAACAGCAAGATTAGTTTCTTTCAAAAGCAAGAGGTGGAATTTTGTTCCAGCAACGGGAACCCCCCTCCCTGCCCCCAACATCGGTTGGGAAACTGGTGGGAGCCCTGCCTTCATTCTGGTTGAGAGGCCAGATGCAATTTAAGGGCATTCATGCACTTAACAGGGCAGCACAGACTACTAACCTTATGATTAGGGACTCCGCAGGGCGGAAATGCCAACCCCAAGAGCTGCTAGGTAATCAGAGGCCAGGAGCTTCTGCCTGTATTGCTCTGAGGTCTAGAATTGACACCAGGTCTGTGCTGAGTGGGGCAGGATGGGGCTCACAGATAGGGATTCGCTGGGGAGCAGGGGGTTGGTGTGCATGGGGTCAGAAGCAAAGGCAGAGGGGGTGGCTTTTAGCACCCTCCCCTTCCTGATCTCACGTCCCTTGAACAGACATTGAGTGCCTGTGAGTGATGGATCCTCCCACTACATGGCTGGAGGCAAACCAGACAAGATTGGTGGATGTCCTTTGGGAGGCACAGGAGACCCATGCAAGTCCCATTAAATCCCTGAGCCATCATCGCCATCAAGCGGGATTCCCACGTGAGGCATTTTCCACTCCAACTTAATTGGGGACAGTTTTCCCAATGTAAGGAATTGGAGGGGGTGGGTACTCCTGTCCGATTCTCAACCATCATTCCCATTCCGGAGAGTTTCACTAAATCCAGCCCAAGAGTTTACCTATATGCGATTAACAGATGGGTGAAGTCAATGTGAAAACGATGAGACTGTGCAAAAAAGACAAGATGAATCTGCTGTGACCTGTCTTCCATCAGCTACCAGAAGTGACCATTGACCCCTGAGATTTAAAAATTACATTGTGTGCAACAGATCACGATGGACAAAGCATCACTGGACTAGATCTCGCCAACGTTCTTTGCCAAGGTAAAACGAATGAGGATTTCTTAAAAATGAGCTTTGGCCAGAGATTAGTTTTTTTTTTAAACCAATATATAATAAGAGTACGTGCTTTTGATAGTTATCAAACAAAGAAAAAGATCAGTTTTGGAGTTCTGTTCATGCCCAACCTTTATTTGAAGCATCATCTCTTTAGATACAGGTTACAGAAAATAATAACCTCACAAGAAGACAGCATGTATGTAACTGAGTAAAACAGGTTTTGATAGCACAATGAAACCTTGAACTGCAATTAGCAAGAGACCTGGACCTCATTACATTTTCAGATTCTTGCTAAAAAATGCCACAAACAGCTCTGAAATGAAAGAGATCAACAGGAATGTGCATATTTGTAAGTAACATACTTGATTCTCACAGAGAGGGACACAATAGCGAAAGCTGAAAAGTGAATTAGATTCACTCCATCATGGTTCACTCCTGTGCACTTTAACATACATTTTCATACTATTGAACATGCTGCCTTCACCACAATAATCACAAAAGAGCTATCTGAATGGGGGTAGGCTTTGTGGAAGGCAAAATTAGAAAGATTTTAAAAAATCACAACAATGCATTAACATTTCAATTTGCACCTTAAGCAAAAATCATCGGAGTGAAACAGAGAAAAGTAAAGCATGTTTTGGTCGTACAAATCACTAAGATTTCTAGATGCGAAGAATGTCTGTCATTAGCAAATATTCCTGCATTCAGAACTACTGTTATGATGTGATAAAGTAGAGTTTTAACGTGAATATCTTAAAGAAAGAAAAGACAGAAAGAAGCATTTATATAGCATCTTTCACAACTTCAGCGTGTCCCAAAGAGCTTACAACCAATAAATACTTTGGAAGTGTAACCACTGTAGTTAATGGTAAAGATGTTAAATGTACACTTTCGTAGTGACTATTCATATTAATTATTTAACTTTGTGTTGCAAATGGACCAGAAAGTTGTTTCCATCATTTAATGTTTAAAATATTACTGACCTATTTCTTTTTTTAAAACCACATTTCAGATGGCTTTTCACATGGAAGTAAGATTCAACCCATGGGAGCCAAAAATAAGGGAATTCAGGGCAGTATATATCTGCAGTTCTGATGAAGTATCGCTTCTGAAGCGTTAACATGGATTCCCTTTTTTTAGATGCCAATTAACTTGCAGCACACGTTCAGCATTTTCTTTTTTATTTCAGCTTTACATCTGATAAAGTTTTGTGGAGAAGCAGAGAAGCTTATCAGGCATGATTGAATGGCGGAACAAACTCGATGGGCCGAATGGCCTAATTCTACTCCTCTATCTTATGGTCTTGTACTGTAGAACATGTGACTGAATGCAAAGTATAGCAGCATATCCAGTGTTCCATTTCACGTGTTTTCTATTCACATTTTGAACGCTGTTACATAGTATATTTTTAACCATTCAAAACAATTTATTCTTTCTCATATCCAATGTTTACATGTAGTCATTTCTGAATAGTCAGTGTTTTGATATAGATCTTCATATCACCCATAAAAACATCAGAACACACCTAAAGCACTTGTACTAAAAACAACAGGTTTTGCAGACAAATAGTTACTTTTGCACATTTAATGATGTACACAATTAGGAACAGTAATTAAAAAGCCTTAAAGTAACTTTGGTACCAAAGGACAGTAATCCTTCTGACTACTGGTTTCTATCTTATTTTAAAGTGAGCCAGGTCCTAGTCCTTCCAATCTTTCTTTATATTGAGCTTCCACTCCCAGTGCAGGTGGTCACTCTTGTCATCATCTGTGATATGGGACTTCATGGTGTACATGCCCCTTACCATCATTCCTTTGGGTGCTTCTTCAATTGGGCTTATAAACTCGTACTCATCTGCTCTAGGGCCGTAGCTGCCAACCATGTAGGTGTCCTTACTCGCTGTTTGAAATAATGAATGAATACAATTAATATTTACAAAATTATAGAATCCCTATAGTGCAGAAAGAGGCCATTCGGTCCATCGAGCCTGCACCGACAACAATCCCACCCAAGCCCTATCCCCGTAACCCCACGTGTTTACCCTGCTAATCCCCCTGACAATAAGGGGCAATTGAGCATGGCCAATTAACCTAACCTGCACATCTTTGAACTTTGGGAGGAAACCAGAGCACCCGGAGGAAACCCACGTTAACACGGGAAGAATGTGCAAACTCCACACAGTCACCCGAGGCCAGAATTAAACCCGGCTCCCCGACACTGTAAGGCAGCAGTGCTAATCACTGTGCCACCATGCCGCCCACGGATAAGATATGAAGATTTAGGTAAGAAGAATTTGCAATATTTCCAACCAATTCAAGTAATTCCTCAGTGACATCCACCATCAGAACATGCAGCTTTAACCCTATGACTAACAATGGTACAGGATAGGTACAATGGGTTATATGGCTGCCTTCAGGGCTCATGGTTCAGTGAACATAATTTTCAAGTAACTTGATGTGGAGTCGTAACTTTCATTTTCCTTGCGAATAATATATGCAAATAAAATCACGGTGCAGAAACATGAGATTTATTTTGCTCCAGTAGGGTTATTGCCCGTGAAAAATAGCATCTTTAGTACCGAGCAAAGATTAAGCACTTGCCTTTGCATTAATCATTATTCACAAAAAAAAGAGAAGTACCGATTAGATATGGGAAATATCTAAGAGACCTACCCAGAGATCTTTCATTAAGGGGCATAAGTTTGTTATTGAAATAATATTCTTTTATAAATGTACTATTTGCTTCATGTAAGATAAAAATCAGGCAGCACAGTGCATGAAACTCTATCACGAAGCATGAAAAGACCAGCTCTTTAGCATTTCTGCGACTTGTGAAGAAATAAAGTACCATTGAACCTGAAGTGGCACAAACGATTATAGTCATGACACAAAGATAGGTAGGAAAGTGAGTTGCGAAGAGGACATAAGGAGGCTACAAAAGGATATGGGTAGGTTAGGTGAGTGGGCAAAGATCTGACAAATGTAGAATATGGGCGGAATTCTCCCATCATAGGACTAAGGCCGGAATTCTCTGACCTTATCCATGGCTTGGATTCTCCAGTCCCGCCGCTGTGAGTGGAGATTTGGCTGAGCGCCGAATTCTCCATTCTCACTGGCAGCGGGCATACAACATTGGCGAATTCTCGTGGAATGTGGGAAAGTGCGAAAGCTGTCCATTTTGGCAGGCCAAATAAAACAGAAGCGTATTATCCAAATGGTGAGAGATTTCAGAGCTCAGGGATGCAGAGGGATCTGGGTGCCCTAGTGCACGAATTGCAAAATGTTAGTATGCAGGTGTAGCAAGTATCAGCAAATCTAATTGTTTATTGTGAAGGGAATTGAATACAAAAGGAGAGATGTTGGCCGGGATTTTACAACCTCGCTCAGGCGAGGCTTGTAAAATCCCGCCTGAGGCCAATGGAGAATTCTGTTCTGCAAGCCTCGCCTGCCCCGAAATCGGGGAGGTAAAATTCCAGCCGTTATGCTTCAGTTATACAGGGCATTGGTGAGACCACATCTGGAGCTTTTTTTATAGTACTGGTCTCCTTATTTAAGGAAATCTCTAAATGCATTGAAAGTAATTCAGAGATTTAGTGGATAAATATCTGGAATGGGTGGATTGTCTTTTGAGAGAAGGTTGGACAGGCCAGGCTTGTATCCATTGGAGTTTAAAAGAGTAAGAAGTGACTTGATTGAAACATGTAGGATCCTGACGGGACTTGACAGGGTGGATGTGGAGAGGGTTTTTCGTCTTGTGAGAGTATCTTGAACTAGGGCCCACTTTTTAAAAATAAGGGGTCACCCATTTGCGACTGAGATGAGTAAAAAAAAACTCAGAGGTTTGTGAGACTTTTGAATTCTCTTCCTTAAAATGTGGTTGAGCTAGTCTTTGACTATCTTTAAGGCAGAAGTCAATAGATTCTTGATAGGCAAGGGGTTGTGGTGGCTGGGGGGGTCAGTCAGAAGATATCAGGGGTAGGCAGGGATGTGAAGCTGAGGTGAAAATTAGATCTGCCATCATCTTATTGAATGGCAGTGCAGGCTCAAAGGACCAAGTGGCCTATCCTGCTCTTAATTCATATGTTCGTAGAAGCAGTCCCAAGGATATGCATATACTGCGTAGACAAACCGGACTATCTCTCCTTACTTTCGAACAAAGATGAGGATGACTTTATGGGTTTTAGATGAACAATTTAGGATATTAAAATGCATACCATATCTTGCAACTCACCCTGCAAACGGCCCTTGCATGTATAATGGACATACTTTAAGCCTGAAACAATTTCCCTGTTAACCTAAAAGAGAAATCAATAGGCTATTTGAATCTTAAATTTCACCATTATCAATGCACTAAAATGGATTACATTTTACAGCCATATCTTAACCTCATTAAACGTATACAGTTACATTCATTATATAGCAGTGGCTGAATCCCAACCCATCTCCCTTTCAATTCTGAGTAGATTTGCAGCTCCGTGTACCTCTCGGAAACATCCTGTCTGGCTATAGGATGTTAACACAACTGAGAGCTACTGTGTTCTTTCCTTTACTGATTCTCCAACAAAAGATGGCAAGGTCTATCAGTAGACCAGGTTAGCCAAGTTTCTATGCAACAAGTGAAAGGATACGATTAAAATGCAATTGTTTGTGTTCTCTATTTTTCTCACCCTCCTGTGGCAAACCATTTGGCTTCCATTTTGCCCAGAGCAATCTGGCCGATATCAGGAGTGTGCAAGATGACCGTAAGTTGGACACCAATCTGTCCCAGGTCCCTGGGAGCGCATAAACGTTTACACAGAAGTGCTTGAAAACCTTTGTTGCAAAATGTTCCAGCATTTCAGAGTATGACCCTTAAGCAAGGCTTAAGCATGGGATTGTGGTCCTGGTCAAAGACTGAGTATCATTGCTCCAATGCAACCTCACATAACATTTTTTTATAGAAACGCAGCTGCTCATAAAAATCTTGTATTATGAATCATATGGATGAACTTGCATTAAAACAACAAAGTGAACTAGTGAAAGGGGAAAGGAGTAAACTTGCAGGCAGATGCGTTTGTTCAAATGCAAACATTGCCTTAAATAAAGAGGTGTTCCTACGTTTTTGCAGAATATATGTTGTGTCGAAAGAATGTGCTGATACAAAATATTAGAGCTCTGAAGTAATATCAGAATCACTTGAGTGAAATTAGTCTTCATAAATAGTACAAACCAGGCAACAATGAATCAGTCTGTTAAATGCTGTTGCCAAAAGCAAGTTTCATTCTCATTAATCTTCTGGTGGGATGATCAGTAAATATGAAGCACATGCAGCACACAAATAGGTTGATGCTCAGCAGCAGGTAATACAAAACTGAATGGGACAACAAAATTCACACATAAAATAATGAATAAATACCGTAAGTGTTAAAATGCCAGGAAGCAATATTAAAGCATTAATATAATCAAGGTTCAAATGACCATTAGACCTCGTAATCTTTATTGTATATGCAAGCTGTGGGAGCGAGCCAGAATATAACAATGCACAACATGGCATTATAACATTTCTTACTTTAAAGTTAAGTTTCAATCTGTATTCTACACCTTCCTTCAGCACAAAGATCTTCTTTAGAGCTACCAGGTCACCTGGAAAATAAATTGTATAACAGACCAATTCATACCTTATTGCTTATGATGGGGGAGAGAATGAATATTAAACAAGACCGCAACAAATTACAAGGAGACATTAATAAACAAACAAAATGGTAATTTAATTGGCAAATGAATTTCAGCACAGGTAAGTGTGGGATATTATATTTTGTTAAGAAAAGTAAGGAAGTGTCTTATTAATTGCACAGTACAAGATATAGGAGCAAAGGATCTTGGAGAGTAAAAATACATAAATTACTAAAAGTTGTGACTCAAGTTAATGTAACGTAAATGTAAAAACCAAAGAACTACGATTTCTATCCAATAGGCGAGAATTGAAAAGTTAGCTAAATACACTGTAGGGTTTCTATGATTCTATGATTTCAGGTGCTGGAGTGTGGCGACTAGGGGATTTTCACAGTAACTTCATTGCAGTGTTAATGTAAGCCTACTTGTGACATTAATCAATAAACTTTTTAAAAAACTTTACCTTTAAATACCTCAGTTCGGCCACAGTTGAAGTACTGCGTACAATTATAGCCACCATATTATAGAAAGGATAGAGGGGCACTGGAGAGAGTACAAAAGCGATTTACAAGACCACGACCAGAAATGCAAAGTTAAACTTGCTAGGAAAGGATAAAGAGACCAGGTCTCCTTTCTCTTGAAAAGCCAAGTCTATTGGGTGACTGAATAAAGGTGTTTAAAATGATGAAAGGTTTTGGTAGAGTACCCAAGAGAGAGCTGAATTTGGCTGATTGGGGGTCATGGGTGAAACGCAAGAAATTTGAAAAAGGAACTCAATACACCTCAAACTTGAACTTCCAGTTTTAACGGTGGCGAGATGTTGGGTTGGCATCCAAACTGTGTCTGGAAATGGGTTTGCCATATAAATATTATAATGAGGCTGCCTTCACAAAGATGCAATTTTCAACTATGTGCATTTGGCTTTCCTGAATCTCAGGAAAACTCAGCAGCTTAAACAAAGTGAGAAGGACTGAATTCATGATATAGATGTTTTTATGGCGGCCATTTTCTAAGAACTAATTTGTCCCTGCGTTTAAAAATGTGACAAATGTCTGGGACTTGCATTATTTTCACAATAACACCAGAATAAATATTTCTTTGTGCTGTTCGAATATCAAGTATCCAAACAGAAATGCACTTCATTTCGTCAATACTGCCACAGTGAAGGGCATGTAGTAATCAAATGGAACTTTATCACTTTCAGAGAAAAGCCTACAACAGCAGAAATGTCAGGAGAGATGCAGGTGTTTTGGAACACAAACCCAGTTTCAAAACTGAACTACACAATTGTTTAGTGTTTGGGGAATTCGCAGCATTTTACTGCCCAGAAGGCACTTGGAGTGCTGATAGACCAATTGGGGAAAAGACTTGAAGATGTGGAGGTCCAAAGAGAATTGGTGGAGCAGGGACATAGACCGTGCCACGAACAGACAAAGAAACAAATCAAAAAGGCTAATTGAATGCTTCCTTTAAATAAAAATCACAGGGTGGGTTTTCCAGTGCCCCCACAGTGTGTTCTCCAGCAGCAGAGGCTGCTGGAATCTTCCAGTCCCGCCAGTGTCTATAGCATTCTGCATGGCTTGCCTGTCCTGCTGTTGGGGAACCTGCTTTGGAGGGGTGTTGGGGGGGTGGTGGGAATGGTGGGGGGGAGTGGGGGGGGAGGGGGGGTGGGGGGGGGAGTGGGGGGGTCACCTTTGGTGGGACTGGAAGATCCCACCGACAGGAAGGGCACAGAACGATTCATCCATCAACTCACTGTAGAGAAAACCAGTCAGTACCATTCCCCTGTTCTATTCCTGTAACCCCTGTTCCTTCAAATCCCCATCCAATTTATTTTTGAAATGATTGATTGTCCCCGAGTCCATCACCCTAATGGACAGCATGTTCCAGGCCGTTATCACTCATTGAGTAAAAAATCTTCCTCACATTCCCTGCATTTCTTTCCCAAAACTGTTCCCTTTATTATGGAATATCTAATCCAAACCCATCAAAATCTCTTACATTAAAATTGCCCCTCGATCCCCTTTGTTCCAAGGAAAGCAAGCCCGCTTCTCCGAACTTACCTAGCAGCGAGGAGCCCCATCATTCGAATTATTTTGACAAATCTCCTCTGCACCTTCGAGAGCTCGTTGTCAAATGTCGTAACCAGGGCTGGATGCAGCACTCAAGTTGTGGCCTAACCAGAGCTTTAGAAAGGTTCAGCATAACTTATCTGCTTTTACATTCATTGGCCTGGATTTTTGCAGTGTCTTGGAGACTCCACAGCATTTCCAAAATGGTGGATGGATCCCAGATCCAAAATTCCCGCCCTTAATTCTGACAGAACCGTTTTTCACCAAGGTTGTGGGGTGGGGAGGGTGGCCGGGGGGTGCGTGGGGTGGATGGGGGAAAAGGCCGGCAGGGTGTGATGTGGGAAACCCAGATTCAGCAGGGCCATTAACTCAACACAGAGTTCAGGTAGACCCTATTTTCACTGGAGCAAAGGCCTTATCACGCATTGTGGAAGTTGCGAATCTTTAAAAGAAGTTAATTCTCTTGAAGAGTGGATAAGGTCTGTGGAACTATCAGTTGCTGGTGGCAAGGTGGCAAAAATCTGATTTAGCAGTTTCAATTAATGTTTCTTCACATAACCCTAATTACTATCTTTAAAATCCCAGCCTAGGGTCACTGTCTGTGCAGAGTCTGCACATTCTCCCTGTGTCTGCATGGGTTTTCTCCGGGTGCTCCGGTTTCCTTCCACAGTCCAATGATGTGCGAGTTAGGTTGATTGGCCATAATAAATTTCCCCTTAGTATCAGGGGGATTGGCAGGATAAATACATGGGGTTACGGGGAATGGAATTGTGGTTGGTGCAGGCTCAATGGACCAAATGGCCTCATTCTGCACTGTAGGGATTCTATGGTTCCATGATTACTAAAATTTGACAGCTTTCCACAACCTATGATCATCATTGTGGTCTGGGAGGGTGTGGACTGTAAGTTTGATTGACAACTCTAAGAGATTATTAAATGATTGGCAGTCTTTGATGTGAGGTTATGAATAGGTATGTTTTTGGAAGGATTAAGTGCTTGAGGGGATTTAAATGCAAGAGTAAAAATCCTAGCCAATGTCCCTATTTCCGAAACTTTGCTAAGCACCCTTCAATATGTCCTACCTGCCCTCTTCCTGCTCTCCGTGGCAGCGCTGAGCCTTTCCCAGTGTGCATTTCATGCTAGCTACCCATTAATTGGCCAACCAGCATAAAATCATGTTCAGGGGCTGACTGCGGCCAGAAACATGTTTTGCACCTGCTTCCAGGCCCGCCGAGTGTGTGTGCCCACCTGACGGAAAATTCAGGCCACTGTGTATTTCCAGCATTTCATGTTTTTATTTTAACTTTCCCCATTACTCATCATATCCTCAGGAGTGGTTCACAAGGTGTGGTCCACAAGAGTCCGCCAGGTGCTATGAGGGTCAGTGTGAATGCAACTCCTTTACACACATCGTCATGACCAAGGCCAGATGAGAGAGCAGGTCCGAATCCTCATCTGCACCATCTCGAGTGGTGCCACACAACCAGACCAGCTCTCATGTGGGCAGCATGAGTCTCCATAAGTGCCAGCACCAACAATAAAGGTTTCTCAGCAGAATTTAGTTCCTGTTACAACATACAACTGTGAGGTAGGATTTTTGGCACATGTGGGGTTGAAAACAAATAAGAGGAACTACCATAGTTTGCACCTACTCTCTGGCAGAGCATCTTACCCAGGCCTGTCCCTCACCCACCCTATCCCCATAACCACACACATTCACCATGGCTAACCCTCCTTAACCTATACATCTTTGGACACTAAGGGGCAATTTAGTATGGCCAATCCACCTCATCCATTTTTGGTGTGTGGGAGGAAACCAGAGCACCTGGAGGAAAACCTATGCAAACACGGGGAGAATGTGCAAACTCCTCACAGTCATCCAAGGCCGGAATTGAACCCAGGACCCTGGCGGTGTGAGAAGGCAGTGCTAGCCACTGTGCCACCTGTGGCTGAACTGTTTGAACATGAAGCCTGACACGAGACTGAAGCTGCAGCCTGAAACCAGATTCCACCTCATTGATGTTTCATCAGATGCAGTGCCATTCTACCCATTAATTCTGCTGAGATGCATTGCCAAGACAAGTGAAAGTGGGTGGGGTAGGAAGTCCACAGGGTCTTTTGTCCCACCTAAATAGCTCGCGGACAAAAAGGTTTATGAATCACCAATTCAGAAGAATCGAATACAAGGAGATAGAAGCCAAGTTTCAGGTGTAACAAAGCCATGGTCAGACCACATCTTGAAAAGAATATTTTTTTATATTAATTCATGGGACATGGGCATCACTGGCTGGCCAGAATTTATTGCCCAATCCTAGTTGCCCAAGCGCAGTTGAGAGTCAACCACATTGCAGTGGCTCTGGAGTCACATGTAGGCCAGACCAGGTAAGGACGGCAGATTCCCTTCCCTAAAGGACATTAATGAACCAGATGGGTTTTTCCTGACAATCAACAATGGTTTCATGGTCATCAGTAGATTCTTAATTCCAGATTTTTACTGAATTCAAATTTCATCATTTGCCGTGGTGGGATTTGAACCTGGGTCCCCAGGGCATTACCCTGGGTCTCTGGATTACTAGTCCAGCAATAATGCCACTGCACCACCGCCTCCCCTCCCAATATAAATATATATTCTATATTATATATATTGGACTTGGAGGCAGTGAAGATATTTACCAGGATTATATCAAGACTCCAGGGTTAAATTACAAGAAGAGGTTAACCAAACCGGTTATTTGTATTTACTGGAATTTGGAAGATTAAGAGGTGATTTGATCAAAGTTTTCGAGGTATCAAGGGGAATAGGCAGGGTAAGTAAAGAGAAACAATTTCGACTCGTTGGAGAAAAAACAGAAACACCAGCAAAAAAGTAGAAAAGAACCAAAGGATAATGGGAATCGACAACTCAAAATGACAGATACTGGTTAAAAATAAAGAGCATATCATCCAAATCGGCATGAAAACAGACTCACACACATCTTTAACACCCTGGTTAGCATTAGGTTGAAAATAACTATAATTGGGAATGGATAAAGAGGTAAAGGCAATGCTCTACTTAAGAAGCAGTTCAAAGTTTAATCCATATTAGTGCACAACATTTACCCGTGCTGACATTATATTCAATTAAATTTTGACAAACTCCAAAATAAAACCTGACAGCTTGATTTGGCTGAGCTCAATAGTTGAACGGGATAAATATTGAAGCAGTTACATATTCAGTTAGTATAACAAAAACAATTATATTGAACTGGTTAGGTTTGAGTGCAGGAAGACATGTTTTTATTACCAGCAATTGATTCTCAGAGCTGCGCAGTGGAAGCATTTCATTATCACCGAGAGATTAAATGCAGGTTTCTCCCTCGATAGCACCAACCTCATTCCAGACGATGACATACTTCCTAAAGTGATCACTAAACCGGCAGAGTATGTACCAGCTCCACTAAATGTATAAATGGGAGGCACTGGGTGACAATGGATCACAGGCTCGCTCTCCTTCCTCTGGACCCTGGCTTTGAATGTGCCTCAGTTAGCTGGCCAAGTGGAATAACCTTGCCCATTCATAATTGTTAATTAAGACATGCAGCAGTGAAATGACCTGCTCAACTTTGCCCTGACTGGATAATCATGCCAGTTACTAGTAATTCTTTAAATACGATTTGACAAGAGTTTGGATAAGTACATGGACGGGAATGGATTAGAGGGATATGGGCCAAACGCAGGCAATTGGGACCAGCTGGGAGGGCACCATGGTCTGCATGGACCGGTTGGGCTGAAAGGCCTGTTTCCGTGCTGTATTGCTCTGTGACTTGGCGGGATTTTACAGCCGTGCTCATCCCGAAACCGTAAAATCCTGCCTGAGGACAACGTACCGTTCCATGATCCACCCCATGGGGTCGCTCCGATTCCCATGGCAGGCGAGACGGTAAAATTCGCCCCTGAGAGTCTATGATAAGCTGGAACATTTTGCGGGAATACCTTTTATGAATTGCGGTTTAGAGAGAGCCAGACAGGGGGAATTCATCCTACAATCATTCGGAAGTGCTCAATATGGAAACCAGAATATCCACTTGCCATAATCACATCTTTCAACTGTGAAAGAACAAGGGTACAATCCAGAAAACCCAACAGAAATGTCTTGTATTTAAAGACAGATTTGAGATACAATTTCCCTTTGATTTTGAGGCTATTATTTCAGCCTGCTCCTGAGTGTCTAATCTGTTAGCCTCCCAGTATTTTCACACAGGTTATTGCACTGGATGTAAATCTGATGCTTGAAACAGACAAACCAAATATCCTTATACTATTAAACTCAACATGTTCAGTGTTATGCAACACCTCCTTACCCATTAAAATTGATCTAAGGGTTCATGTATCAGATAAGAAAGCTTTACTTACAATTTTGCACATTTCGCTCTTCAAAAATATTAAGGGGAAATGATTTGACTTTACCATTTTCAGGCATGGGAGTCTTGGTTCACAATCTGACCATGCATGCTGATATGGAGATGCCGGCGTTGGACTGGGGTGGGCACAGTAAGAAGTCTCACAACACCAGGTTAAAGTCCAACAGGTTTATTTGGTATCATGAGCTTTCGGAGCACTGCTCCTTCATCAGGTGAGTGGAGGGTTGGGTTCACAAACACGGCATATATGGACAGAGACTCAATTGCAAGATAATGGTTGGAATACGAATCTTTACAGGTAATCAAGTCCCTGCAGATACAGACAATGCGAATGGAGAGAGGGATAATCACAGGTTAAAGAGGTGTGAATTGTCTCAAGCCAAGACAGTTAGTAGGATTTTGCAAGCCCAGGCCAAATGATGGGGGTTACAGGTAGTGTGACATGAATCCAAGATCCCGGTTGAGGCCGTCCTCATGTGTGCGGAACTTGGCTATCAGTTTCTGCTCGGCGATTCTGCGTTGTCGTGTGTCTTGAAGGCCACCTTAGTGTTGCCTACCTCATACGCTGGAGGCAAGAATGTCATGATGTGGAGGTGTCGGCGTTGGACTGGGGTAAACACAGTAAGAAGTCTCACAACACCAGGTTAAAGTCCAACAGTCCGGAGCCTTCAACATGTCATCGATGAAGACGAACATCTTGCCAAGGCCATCCCCAGACCCCCACTTCTTGCCTTCAAACAACCGCACAACCTCAAACAGACCATTGTCCGCAGCAAACTACCCAGCCTTCAGGAGAACAGTGACCACGACACCACACAACCCTGCCACAGCAACCTCTGCAAGACGTGCCGGATCATCGACATGGATGCCATCACCTCACGTGAGAATACCATCCACCAGGTGCACGGTACATACTCTTGCAACTTGGCCAACGTTATCTACCTGATACGCTGCAGGAAAGGATGTCCCGAGGCATGGTACATTGGGGAGACCATGCAGACGCTACAACAACAGATGAATGAACACCGCTCGACAATTACCGGACAAGAGTGTTCTCTTCCTGTTGGGGAACACTTCAGCGGTCACGGGCATTCGGCCTCTGATCTTCGGGTAAGCGTACTCCAAGGCGGCCTTCACGACACACGACAGCGCAGAGTCGCTGAGCAGAGACTGACAGCTAAATTCCGCACACATGAGGATAGCCTCAACCTCTTGGGTTCATGTCACACTACCTGTAACCCCCACGACTTGCCTGGGCTTGCAAAATCTCACTAACTGTCCTGTCTGGAGACAATACACATCTCTTTAACCTGTGCTTAACGCTCTCTCCACTCACATTGCCTGTACCTTTAAGACTTGATTACCTGTAAAGACTCGCATTCCAACCATTATTTTGTAAATTGAGTTTGTGTCTTTATATGCCCTGTTTGTGAACAGAACTCCCACTTCCCTGACAAAGGAGCAGTGCTCCGAAAGCTAGTGGCTTTTGCTACCAAATAAACCTGTTGGAAAGAATGTCCCCAGGCATGGTACATCGGCGAGACCATGCAGACGCCACGACAACGGATGAACGGACACCGCATGACCAGGCAGAAATGTTCCCTTCCTGTTGGGGAACATTCAGCAGTCAAGAGCATTCGGCCTCCGATCTTTGGGTAAACGTTCTCCAAGGCGGCCTTCACGACACACGACAATCCAGAATCGCCGAGCAGAAACTGATAGCCAAACTCTGCATGCAGGTTGAGACAAGGCCTCCTCATTGCCATGATTTCTGTGTGCCGCCCAGCACCACCACTGCTTCTGGCTGGCTGTCTGCACAACAGGAGGGCCCGAGCAGCATGCATGTGGTCGCCTCCAGCTCTTAAAGGCAGTCTGTTCCTCTTAGAAGGAAGCTGCACCGAATCAAGGGAGGTTGCTGCTGATTGTAATGGCTGCTTCAAAGGGAAATGGAGCACCCGGGCAGAGACAGGAGTCTGGATTTTTGCCTCCAAGTTGGGAGTGCAGAATTGGGAGAATTCCCAACTCCACAAACCTGTTTCGGGAAGAAATTCCCTCGATGTTCTCATTTTCATTTGGGGGAGGGGCAGGTGTGAATGGGAGTTGGGCCTGTAACCCCTGGAAACAGTATGGCAGCAGCCATAGGTTGGTGGTATGAAGGGGGGGGGGGGAGGCCAGGGTGGGGGTCAGGGGGGGTAGGGTTGCTCTCTGAAAGACCTGCTCCAGGATGTGTAAGAAAAAGAACAAAAAAAAACCTATATTCCTCACTTCTCACAACCTCTCACTCCCATAGACTCCCCATGCCTCATCTATACCAACTCATGCCACCTCATGCTGCACACACACATCCTCACAGTCCTACGTCCCCTCCATGCTATCCTATGCCCCCTTAACAAAAATGTGTGGCCCTTTTTTCTTTAGTTGCAGACTCTATTAAAATTTATAGGGCAGGGGATTTAAAAGCGTTGACAGCTTAACAATTCCAATGAGTTTCTCCAATTTTTACACACATGCAAGACCCAATGGGCACTTGTTGCCTCCCAAAGGGCACCTTACCTCTCCCAGACGTGTTCCTGGATGGTGTAAAGGCCAGAATTCATGTTTGGACACACCACCCCAGAAATTTGGACCAGCTTGAAGGCAGCTACACTTTTACATGTGCAGCTACTTCTGTGAACCACAGCTGTACAAACTACAACCCGCGCCCCAATTTCCCCCATGGGGTAAATGAGGTTTTGGGAATTCTGTGTGGGACTTCCAGAATCAAGGCCCTGACACCATTTTGACTAAGGTGGAGACCCATTCCATTCCCATAAAAATTCAGGCCAGGCCTCCTCAGTTCACAAATGTGGCATTAGAGGCCTGGGCCATGGAGGTGAACAGGAGGAGAGACGTCATGTTTGTGTTGGGTGGTGGTTGTGGGGCACAGAAGGCCTTCAAGGGCTATTCTCCGGAGGGAACAAGAGCATATGACCTGAGGTCAACTTCCAAATTCTGGCAACAATGACCTGACATCAGCAGAGGAAGAAGTTTAATGATTTTATGCTGGTCATCAAGGTCAGAGTGTACATCTTCATAGGACATCTCATAGTCATCACACCATCACACTTCACATTGCTCAATGCATCACACCCTCATCACTCACCCAGCGGCACCCTCTGGCAATCAGGATTCATGCCTAGTATCCACCTCACCCTCACACACCTTCCAATGATGCCAACCTTATCTCTTGCTGCCTCCACATACTTCCAGCCATAAAGGTATGGCAGGCATATCACTCAAGCACAATACAATCAGTAACATCCTGGATTTTGTTGATGGATAATGTTGACCAGGGCATGTTGTGATGGGGTGTCTCAGAATCAAGAAATGGTAGGGGATGGTAGATCCATGGTAATATAGGGAAGTTGTCCTTTGCAACCCTCCCCTTACCCTTCTCCCCACCAAATGCGCTCTCAAGTGAGAAGTGCTCTCAAAAATCCTGTGCGGGATTCATATGCAGAGATCTCCTTGTCTCTGCATTCTCTGCTCCATCTCTCCATCATATTGTAGACCTAAAGGCACTACAACCACAGTATGCATACCACAGGCAGAACTGGATCACAAGGTCATCTGGTCTTCCTGCCTGTATATAGCAACAGACCCAGGAGGCAGTAACCACCATCTAGAAGAGTGAGAGAGAAACAATGGAGCCATTCATAGGATCATAGAATCCCTACAGTGCAGAAGGAGGCCATTCGGCCCATTGAGCCTGCACCGACAAAAGTCCCACCCAGGCTCTATCCCCGTAACCCTGTATATTTACCCTGCTAGCCCCCTGTCACTAAGGGGAAATTTACCATGGTCAATCAACCTAACCTGCACATCTTTGGAGTGTAGGAGGAAACCGGGGCACCCGGAGGAACCCACGCAGATACGGGGAGAACATGCAAATTCCACACAGACAGTGACCTGAGGCTAAAATTGAACCCAGGTCCCTGGCGCTGTGAGGCAGCAGTGTTAACCACTGTGCCACCGTGCCGACCCACTCACGGCGAGAGGTCAGTGCCACCCTCATGAGACCTCCACTGCACTGCATGAATGCCAGGGAGAGAGATCCCGTGGGAAAGAGAAAGGATGGTTGGAGTAAGTGTGTTTGGATGTCCTATGCCCATACAGCGGAGCCTGGTCTCCAGTTGTCTTGGACCCCTTGCCACTGGACCAAATCCTTGCTCCATCAGGCCAATATGGTCACGAGTGTGCAATGGCCAACTGACATTAAAGAACTCGCACACAGGCATCTTCCATCCTTAGAATGAAGTTCGGGAAAGTCAGGGCCCTCATGTACAACTCGAACAGTGACAGGCTGGAATGGCGTCTTGATATCATTGCCCAGGATCTCAGGCATTTCCACATTGGCATCATGGCCCTAAGCGAGACCCACCAACCCTCATACATGGCCTTCTTTGACCCTACGAAGGCCTTTGAATATGGAAAGTCCTATTCTGTTCAGCTGTCCCCAAACTTTTGTCACCATCTTCCGCTTGCTCCATGATCACATGAAAGTCATGTTCCTGATGAATGGATCCATTACAGACACAATTCACATTCAGACTGGGGTCAAACAAGGCTGTGTCATCATACTGACATCCTTCTCAATCTTCCTTAGAGCCACACAATCCCTACAGTGCAGAACGAGGGCATTTGGCTCATTGAGTCTGCACCAACTCTCTGACAGAAAATCCCACCCAACCCCATCCCTCTACCCTGTCCCCATAACCATGTGCATTTACCATGGCTAATCCACCTAACCTACACCTCTTTGGACACTAAGGCGCAATTTTGCATGGCTAATCCACCTAACCTGCACATCTTTGGACTGTGGGAGGAAACCGGAGCACCCGGAGGAAACCCACGCAGACACAGGGAGAAACTCCACACAGTCATCCAAGGCTGGAATTGAACCCGGGTCCCTGACGCTGTGAGGCAGCAGTGCCAACCACTGTGCCACAGTATCACCTCTTGCTGCAATGTTCCACCTTGCCCTCAGCAAGCTTCCCCTGGAGTGGAGCTTAAACTACAGAACAAATGGGAACCTGTCCAACCTTCACTGCCGGCAGGCCAGATCTAAGGTTGTCCCATCCCTTATCATTGAAGTGCAGTATGCAGATAATGCTTGCGCCTGTGCAGACTCGGAGATGGAGCTCCAGGCCATTATCCACGCCTTCACCAAAGTGTACGAGAGGATGAGCCTTACACTAAACATCCACAAGACAAAGGTCCTCTATCAAACTGCACCCCCGCCACCCCCCCACCCCCCGCCCCCCACCCCAAACCACCACCACCACCCCACATTGCACTGCCCCCTAGCTATCAAAATCCTTGAGGCCTTGGACAGCATGGACCTCTTTCCATACCTTGGGAGCTTGCTTTCAACCAGTGCAGACATCAACAACGAGATTCACATTGCCTTCAATGTGCCTTCATAGCCTTCATTCACCTGATGAAGAGTGTTTGAAGACCAGGACCTGAGACCCGGCACCAAGCTCATGGTCTACAGAGCAGTAGTGATGCCCATCCGATCTGGCTCAGAGACATGGACTATATACAGCAGGATCCTCAGAACCCTGGAGAAATACTATCAGCGTTGCCTCCGCAAGATCCTGCAAATCCATTGGCAGGATAGGCTCACCAACATCAGGTTTCTCATTCAGATTAACATCCCCAACATCGAAACATTGACCACACTCAATCAGCTCCTCTGGGCGGGGCCACATCATCCAAATGTCTGACACGAGACTCTGGAAACAAGCACTCTACTCGGAGCTTCGACACGGCAAGCGAGCCCCAGGAGAGTAGAGGGAACACTTCAATGATACCCTTAAAGCCTCCTTGAAAAAATACAACATCCCCACTGACACGTGGGAATGCCTGGCCCAAGATTGCCCCAAAGTGGAGGAAAAGCATCCGGGAGGGAGTTGAACAGCTCGAGTTTTCATCGGCAAGAGCAAGCTGAAGCTAAGTGTCAACAGCAAAAGCAGCACGTGGCAACCCAGGCAGCCCACCCACCCATTCCTCCAACCACCATCTGCCCCGCCTGTGACAGAGACTGTAGGTTGCACACTGGACTCCTCAGTCACCTGAGAACTAATTTTTGTTGTGAGAGCAAGTCACCCTTGACTCTGAGGGACTGCCTCAGAAGTAGAGAAAACAGCAAAGAACCACAAAACATCCAAAACCAAAACACTCAACTTCCAGAGGTGAGTCACCTTCAAATAACCACATGGACATTAACATAAGCCAAAACATGTTGGCACAGTGGTTAGCACTGCTGCCTCACAACGCCAGGGACGTCAGTTCGATTCCGGCCTTGGGTTACTGTCTGTGTGGAGTTTGCACAATCTCCATGTGTCTGCATGGGTTTCCTCCGGGTGCTCCAGTTTCCTCCCACAGTTCAAAGATGGGCAGGTTAGGTGGATTGCCCATGCTAAAATGACTCTAGTGTCAGGGGATTAGTAGGGTAAATACGTAGGGTTGTGGCTATAGGGCCTAGGTGGGATTGCTGTCAGTGCAGGCTCGATGGGTCGCAAGGCCTCCTTCTGCTCTGGAGGGATTCTATGATTCTAAAAGAGGTATCTGGTTGAGATTCCGCCTCACTCTCCCTACCTTGCACAGTTCGGGCGGGATTTTAGGGCCTCTTTTGTCCTGAAACCGTAAAATCCCACCCAAAGTCAATGGACCTTCCCATGGTCCACTCCTCGCCCACTCCGATTCCCGTGGCAGGCGGGAAGGTAGAATTCCGACATTCAGATATTCCATTTAAATTAAGCAATGTAATAAAAATGTAATCTACCACAAATCTGCACATTCCCTGGTTAAAATAATGACCGTAATACAAAAATTCTCTCCCGTCCCAGTTATTATTAACAGCATGGATTTATTTTCTCTCTTGACAAATATTGACTAATCTGGTGTTTATTTGCACCATTTCTTATTTTTTTGTTCCTCTATAAGTGTGTTGGACTTTGATTACTCACCATTCCCCTCAAGCTATGTTTGCCCCTCTGAAAAGTTCAAGTACACCATTCACTTCAAGCCCCATGCTGTCAGCAGGGTTGTCAGAGAGATTGCCATAGACACAATTATGCACAACCTTGGCTCTGTCAAGACAGGGCAAGAATACATCTTGACTTGCACTGAACATACATGTGAGCACTGGCAATGAATCTAACAGGATGACGTCTTGTTCTCTCTCTCTGGCATCAACCTGAAACAGAGGCACCGATACTTTGCCCACCCGATTACAATACACTAGATGGGATTTGTCCAGATTATTTAATTTACTCACCAATATTATGACAAATCCACATTAAAATGATCAACTAAAGATTTATTACCTATGGAAAAATAAGCAATTCTTTGAAGTCCTAATTGCTAGAAGACGTTGCGTAGATAAAGTGGAATTCCTGGCAACTGGATGACCTTTATATAATGATCTACCTCACCATCGCACTTGTTCATGTCGGATACCAAACAAAAAAATAAGCAATTACTGGAAACCATCACTCACAGCAACATTGACTGCCACCTCCAATGACACATAGATTCATTGTACCTCTAGATTCATTTCATTGCCATTTAATCTGACATTTCTAGTTTCATGCACAGACGGAATCATCTTTCCATCAATCTGTGGGCCCTAATTAATTATTCTAAAGTTCCAAGTTAGAGTTTGTGAAAGAGGACTTGTATTTATATGATAAAAGCAAAATCCTGCGGATGCTGGAATCTGAAACAAAAACAGAAAATGCTGGAAAATCTCAGCAGGTCTGACAGCATCTGAGGAGAGAGAATAGAGCCAATGTTTCGAGTCTAGATGACCCTTCGTCTGAAGTGTCACCCAGACTCGAAACCTTGGCCCTGTTCAGCTCTGAAGAAGGGTTACCCAGACTCGAAAAGTTGGCTCTATTCTCCCCCCACAGATACTGTCAGACCTGCTGTGATTTTCCAGCACTTTCTGTTACTGTTTGTATTTATATGGTATCACTCAAACCCTCAGGACATCCCAAAGTGCATCACAGTCAATTCATTACTTTTGAATTAATTGAACAGTCTCCGTATCGTTGCCCGAGCCTTGCTCCACTTGGCTTACGGTCAAGCAGAGTAGGAGATGAAACATGTGGTTCAAATAGTGGTGTGGGAGGGAGGTGTTTCGATTCACGGTGGTCTCGTTAAGATACAGATTATTCTGAAGGAGATTGACAGGGTGGATGCTGAAAGGCTGTTTCCCCTGCCTGGGGAATCTACACCACAAAGGGGAGTGCGTGGGCGGGCAGAATCCTTTCCTATCTCAGGACAAGGGACAATCATTTAAGACTGAGATGAGGAGGAACTTCTTCACTCCAACATTACGGTCATGGTTGTGTTCAGCCCCACTTTCCCACCTATTCCCCATATCCCTCAATTTCCTGAAAGAAAAACAGATCTGTCTACCTAAGCATTCAATGCAGTCAAAACTGGAGCGATCACAATCCCCCTGGTTAGATAATTCCAAAGATTCACAACGTCTCAAGTGAAATTTCAATTCTGTAGGCAAACATATTCACCTGTCTACATGAATTTTTGCTGAACTTACAACTAGGTCATCCAGAGATGGATTTGGGGTCTAAGGCTTTCCTAGGCTGCAAATTTGAAGAGTGCATCACCCAATGCATTTACTCGTTAGGGAACTCAAGAATGCGTCATTTTTAATGTTCAGAAAATAACCATAATTTCAATGGCTCATAAGGGTGAACACCAGAGGCTGAATAGGGAGGTGGACAGCTCACCCTTCCACCTACTCCTGCCCACCTCCCCCCTCCCATACCATGAAGCAGAGCCAATGTGGAGCCAACCCACTCCACTGGGGAAGAAGACCCGTGTGAGCTCCTGGACAGTCCGATTGGCCAACAATCCCATCAGTCCTGGCAGTGCCAGGAGTACATAAGTGGCCAGCACCCAGGCTGTAATGAGGAGGCAGAAGATGGCCCCATGGATCCCCAGAAACAGTTAAGTCCAGGATCTTGAGCAGGTTTGGGCAGATCAGAGAGAGTAGTGGGTTTAAGCCAGCAGGTGAGTAGGAAGAAAGAGGGAAGTTCTATCTTAGGGGATCTGCCCTGTGATCTACAAAGGGCAGCCCCTGAAGATTGTACCCGCTTCCTTCCCGCCCTTTGAAATGAAAAAAATTGGGTTGCTCTCTCCTACCCATCTGTCCATGCCAACCATTTTATGGTGTGGGCAGCATATTATTGGGGTCAATTGGCCTGGTAACAAATCTAATTAACCCTTGATTATCTAATTAAATGGTGAAATCGGCACCTGCCCACCACGCATATCATTTCTTTGATTTGATTTGATTTGATTTTGATTTGATTTATTATTGTCACATGTATTAACATACAGTGAAAAGTATTGTTTTTCGCGCTATACAGACAAACCATACCGATCATAGAGAAGGAATCGAGAGTGTTTAGAATGTAGTGTTACAGTCATAGCTAGGGTGTAGAAAAAGATCAACTTAATGCAAGGTAAGTCCATTCAAAGCTCTGACAGCAGCAGGGAAGAAGCTGTTCTTGAGTCGGTTGGTACGTGACCTCAGACTTTTGTATCTTTTTCCCGAAGGAAGAAGGTGGAAAAGAGAATGTCCGGGGTGCGTGGGGTCTTTAATTATGTTGGCTGCTTTGCTGAGGCAGCGGGAAGTGTAGACAGAGTCAACGGATGGGAGGCTGGTTTGCGTGATGGATTGGGCTACATTCATGACTTTTTGTAGATCCTTGCGGTCTTGGGCAGAGCAGGAGCTATACCAAGCTGTGATACAACCAGAAAGAATGCTTTCTGTGGTGCATCTGTAAAAGTTGGTGAGAGTCGTAGCTGACATGCCAAATTTCCTTAGTCTTCTGAGAAAATAGAGGCGTTGGTGGGCTTCCTTAACTATAGTGTCGGCATGGGGGAACCAGGACAGGTTGTTGGTAATCTGGACACCTAAAAACTTGAAGCTCTCGACCCTTTCTACTTTGTCCCCACTGATGTAGACAGGGGCGTGTTCTCCTTTATGCTTCCTGAAGTCGATGACTATCTCCTTCGTTTTGTTGACATTGAAGGAGAGACTATTGTTGCCGCACCAGTTCACCAGATTCTCTATCTCAATGTCCAGTCATTGTTTGAGATCCGACCCACTACGGTGGTGTCGTCAGTAAACTTGAAAATCGAATTTGAGGGGAATTTGGCCGCACAGTCATAGGGGTGAGTGGGAAGGTGGTGGGGGACACCTGCCCTATTTTACATGTCCCCCGCCCCCACACACCAAAAACACACCGAGCAGGATAAGTGAAATGCAGGATAAATCAACAATTAAATCTAACATCTCTGACATTCAGATTATGCACAGACTAATGGAAATTGTTATGGCAGTGCTTTGCAATCCAAGTTACTTAGGGCCATATTGAACTTTGTAAGGAAGGCACATCTGTTTTTGAAAGAAATACAGGCAAAGACACTCAACATAAGATGGCTGATAATGTGAAGTGGCCACTTTCTGGAAAGCGGCTGCGTGGATTATATTTCATCGACCAGTCCTGAGAGAACATAGAATGCTGGCACCTGAAAGGTGTCAGAGACGTCTTCAAACAGGAGGATTTGAAAGGGAGATAGGAAAGATGCAAAACACTGAACTTTAGTCTCCTGTAGTTGTGGAGACACAAAGGCTGATTGTACGTCTTGGCGGACATCCAAACCCATCCCCTGTTGATTTCTCTCTCAGAATGTGGAAATGGTCTGAGAAAGACAGAAGGTGGAATTTAGGTTCAAGACTTCCCTTTCAGGATGACACAGGGAAATGTGTTGAAAGGCTGGACATAGGCATGATCTGGGGCACTAATGTGCTGGTGTGTTGGCGTGTGTGTGAAATAAGAAGAAACAACAGTCCGTCACCCCTACGGGTTACAGGTTAAAATCCCTCCCTCTCTTGCTGGAAGAAAGCTCAGCAAAGACCACTCTGCAGAACCCAGTGCCTCCAAACTATCTGCTAACCTTCCACAGTCAACTCTACCAGAATCACCCAACGTAATGGGCGAAACATACCACCATCGATGCTTCATAGCCAAGCCAAAGACTGATTCGTATGTATTTCTTTCTTTTACTTGGACTCTGAACTGTTCACCTCTGATCAGTGCATGTCTGTACGTGTTGCCTTTTTATTATTTTTCTTGGGTTTTAGTGACTAATAAATTTACTCTTTGACTCAAGAAAGCCTCAAGAATTGGCTCCTTCCAAAAAATAAATACATCTGGACTGGGAAAAAGTAATGATGGGGGGAGGGGGAAGAGATCCTTTTTAAAGTAACCTTGTTGCGACCAAGATGGGGCAAATAAAAAAGGGGAGCCAGCTCATTCCTCCTCACCTGGGAGCTCAATAAAATTAGGTTCCCATCTGGGAGTCTAACTGGGGACCGATTATATAAAATACAGCTAAGGGATATGTATAACATGTAGCTTTCCTATGAATTGATGTATTTTCATGGCAACATCAAAGTGAACAGCTGGAATTATCACACTTAATGGACTACAGAGATCAGGGTTCAAATAAAAATTCTTACCTGCTAGATCCATGGAAATGGGCTCAGGTGCAGAAGCACAGACCAAGGTCAATCTTGTTACCTGAACGTTGGGTATACTGGGATCTGCAAAAGGTAAACATCCATCAGAACACCTTTAAGTCTGTGGCTTCTACATGCAGCAGAAAAAGCAGTGTGCAATATTTTCAGCTTATTCATAGAATCCCTACAGCAAAGAAGTAGGCCATTTGGCCCATCGCGTCTGCACCGACAACAATCCCATCCAGGCCTATCCCGTAACCCCACGTAATTACCCTGCTAGCCCCCCTGACACTAAGTGGCAACTTTAGCATGGCCAATCCACCTAATCCGCACATTTTTGGGGTGTGGGAGGAAACCAGAGCACCCGGAGGAAACTCACGCAGACACGGGGAGAACATGCAAATGCTGCACAGACAGTGACCCAAGGCCGGAATTGAATCCGGGCCCCTGGCGCTAAGAGGCAGCAGTGATAACCATTGTGCCACCATGCCGCCCATTATTACATTATTGCATTTTTCAGCATAATAGTTCAGCAACCGCCATCCTATCAACATATTTATTGCACTTTTGACTAAGCAGTTTCTATGAACTGGAAAATTACGAGCAGTGATTGGTGGAACTTTCTTCAGCTGAAGTGCGAAACGGGCATTAGCAAATCTGCAGCCCATCTTATAGTGCACTGGGAAACTAAAATTGATTGCAGTGTAAACCAAGCCACCACTCCCAATGCAACATCTTAAATTTTCACCCGCCCAATTCCTCCTTGAATATAACTGTAGCTCAGACAAAACATCTTTGTAACGACTTTAGTGAGGCCCACAATGTGGACCTCTTAGAATATGAACTTCCGGATTAAGGCAGAAATGGCTTGTCCAGTCAGGGAGCCCTACATGTCTACGTAACGTCAAGTGTCAGGGTTACTGGCACTCTGGGTTTATACTCTGTACAAGGAAGTACCTGTCTGAGTGTTGCTCACTATGTATATAAATCTAAATTTGGTGAAGGGACACTGGCCACAGAGGTATTATTTCAATCTTCATTTATGCTATTTTAGTTTTCTTCCTAAAGGTAATATCAAGACTTTATTCTATTCCTCCATTTTTCTCTTACTTTCCCAACTGTTAGTCTTAGAATTATCCAGATGCCTTACTGTGTAATCTGTATAATTGGTCTCTCAATCAGACACATTACAACTGCAGAAAATTGGTTTACACACCTATCCCGAGTTGCTGCAGACCAAAGCACAGGCCGTTAATTGGAAGATCTCACAAGGAAATTCCCAGCAAACGACCTTTCCACAATGGGAGTGGCTGCTGCTAAACATTTTATTTTAGGAATATTACCAACCCATCCAACAAAATCACCTGTCACTATGGGAATTAGCTCAGGGGAAAAGAAAAATCAAGCGGTGTATAAACCAGACTGCCTGTCCAGCCATTTTGATAAAGTTCAAGATGGAATTCATCCGTCCCCATCCCATTCTGAAGTTGCTTCTAATGAGGCCCCTCTTTATTCGAGAACAAGCCTCAGGTACAGTAAGCAAGTTAATGCCTCTGAAGTGTTTAGACTTATTCCTGTCTTCTGTTTTGCAAAAGGAAATTATTATTATTAGGTTTAATGATGAGTAATGAATCCGAATTAGTCAACAACCCGACAATAAAGGAGCATTCTGCAGAACAGTAAACACACTATGATTGAATTGCTATTGGATTTGGTAGGGAGATGGAAATTGCCTGCCAAAACCTGAAACTTAAGCAAGGCAAACGTCAAAGAAATAAATGGACCACGGTAAACCGGGCTGAACCTTTATGAGTAAGCCTGCAGAGAAATTGTGGCAAGTATTCGACCAGGTTTTTGACACAAAACCGTACAACTAAAACACAAAAGATCCATGTGTGTTGATCAATCGATCAAAGGGGCAGCAGATAATTTCACGCTAAAAGACATGAGGTTTACTTTGGGGAAAGGATGAAAACACAGCTAAGCGAGTGGTATGCTAACAAGACCTGTCTGTTTGAAAGTCTGCTTCCTTCCCACAATTCTGGGCCTAATTAATGATTGTCATGCCTGGAGGCACTAAAACAGACACCCTGCAGCTTCGGCACTCTATCGTGATTAGAAGCAATTTTCATGAAGCTGTGCATGTTTCTGGGTAAAATGTTAAAAGAATGTTGGTGAAATCTTCATCAAGAGCTCCAGAATGTCTCCCCTCCTGATGTACACCAGAATGTCTCGTCAAACACAACAGCAAATGAACAGTGAGAGCTGGGCTTAAGTTAAAGTTTATTTATTAGTGTCACAAGTAGGCCTACATTAACACTGCAATGAAGTTACTGTGAAAATCCCCTAGTCGCCACACTCTGGCGCCTGTTTGTGTACACTGAGGGAGAACTTAGCATGGTCAATGCACCTAACCAGCATGTCTTCCAGGCTGTGGGAGGAAACTGGAGCACCCGGAGGAAACCCACACAGGCATGGGGAGAATGTGCAGACTCTGCACAGACAGTGACCCAAACCTGGAATCGAACCCAGGTCTCTGGTGCTGTGAGGCAGCAGTGCTAATCACTGTGCTACCATGCTGCTGTAATGCGGCATGGCTTTAGGTAATGCAAGAAATCCTTAGCAACTCAGGAGTACTCATATAGAACATTTCATTAGAAATCGTAACCACTGTGTTCATTCTCCTCCTCCAACCTGCATGCAAATTGGAGAATCAGCAGCTCTGGAACAGATGTATCGCCACCATTAAGGGTAATTTCCTCTGGGGTTATCCTGACTGTCGGCCATAATCTCAGCAGAAGATCAGTAGAGATCCCTTCCAGTTTCTACCAATCTTCTGCTGAAGCTTCAGCTGCTGTTTAGAAGATCCAAGGAAATTCTGGGTGCACCAGACTGTCAATCACCTCATCCTCTTTCTACTATTCCTCTAAAGGGCAAGATACGCAGAACCAGCTAGCATAGGGGTGGCACGGTGGCACAGTGGTTAGCACTGTTGCCTTACAGTGCCAGGTATCCGGGTTCAATTCCGACCTTGGGTGTCTGTGCGGAGTCTGCACATTCTCCACGTGTCTGTGTGGGTTTCCTCTGGGTGCTCCGGTTCCCTCCCACAAATGTGCGGGTTAGGTTGATTGGCCTTGCTATATTGTCCCTTAGTGTCGGGGGACTAGCAGGGTAAGTACTTGGGGGTTACAGGGAATACATGGGATTGTTGTTGGTGCAGACCCGATGGGCCGAATGGCCTCCTTCTGCACTGTAGGGATTCTATGATTAGTGAAATCACACTTTGTGTATGATATATTTGGAGAAACCCCTTCAATCTTATTTAAAGCATGAATGTTTGTAATTGTGTAATCATTTAATTAAACTTTGATACTCCCAGCAGGAGTGACTAGAAGAAGCAGGAGGGAAAAGGCTGAGGAGAGAAAAATATCAATATAGCTGTGCATAAATTGTCATGTTTCCTGGATTTCAACAGTGGCTACGCTTTAAAAATACTTCATTGGAGTGATCATGAAAAGCAAATATTTCTTCAGCAAAAAATTGAATGAGAAAAGGATGGTTCCATTTCACGGGACACTGGCATAAGTTCTGCACAAGCAAAGATCTGTATCATTAACAACAGGCTCCATCTGAAGTGAAATGGGATAAGGTTCTAGTGAAGCAAATAAACAGGGCCGTAGGTAAGGCTTTATAACACTGGGTGAAGGACCTGGGAAATAAAAGGTATGAGATGAGAAGGAATAGGGGCAAGATAAGTGACCAGATGAAATTATAGAACATAATTATAAAATTAATGGTAAAAATGTGAGAGGACTGATTCTTAAAACCAATTAAGTTTCTCCGCATAGCATCTAAAATAAAATGGGATAACTGGAGGCAATTATTGCTAATGAGGCCAAGGATCAGAACAAGCAGCAGCTATTGTTTCTTCATGAGCTGCTTTGAGAGTCAACCTGAACAAAGACAATTCTCAGGGCTTCCAAGATTTGACTGGGTCGAATTGGGACACAATACATCATAGCGGCAGGTTCTGCTGTCTGACTTAATCAAACAAGGTTTCCCAAGGCTGCCTGCAAGTGGCCTAAAAAACTCAGGGCAGAGGTTTCTTTCATTGTCACAGACTGCATTCTGCGAATGGAAGTAAGCTGTGAATGGTCGGCCAACATTTGTAAGGGCCTCATGATAACCTTCGGGAGAAGGTTCTTTTGAGGCACTGACAGGCATAGAGTTACAACCAGCCCCAGATGAGATTCCCCAAATTTGTTGATCTGAGCGAGACCCCTCAATTTGTCACCATCCGGCTGGGATAGCCCCCAAATTGTTCCGAAACCGGGTGAGGAGGGATGATTGGCTCCCTGTCTTTATTCAACCCACCCTCTGCTAGTAAAAAGTAAAGTTACTTTATTAGTCACAAGTAGGCTTACACCAACACTGCAATGGAGTTACTGTGAAAATCCTCCAGTCGCCACACTCCAGCGCCTGTTCGGGTACACCGAGGGAGAATTTAGCATGGCTAATGCACCCTAACCAGCATGTCTTTTAGATTGTGGGAGGAAACCGGAGCACCCGGAGTAAACCCAGGCAGACAGTGCAGACTCCGCACAGACAGTGTCCCAAGCCGGGAATCGAACCCGGGTCCTCGGCGCTGTGAGGCAGCAGTGCTAACCACTGTGCCACCTTGCCGCCCCTTTGTTGGTAGCAACAAGTTTTAATCTAACAAGGTTCCCTTGGATATTTTTCTACATCCAATAGTTATGTTTGAAAAATTGCCAATTTAACCTGGCTTTCTGAGTTAAACTAGAGTAAGTTTATTAACGATTAAAAAGGTAAGGAGAAATGATAAAACACATGCATCTACATTCATATGGATTAGAAGTAAGAATTGAGTCCATTAGTATGTAAATATGAATAAAATGGTACATGGAACAGTTCATACTTTGCATGGCATAGATGGAGCATTGCGGGCCATTACGAATTGCTTGCAGCACACGCACACACACATGAACACACGCACACACACATGAACACACGCACACAAGCAGAAACACGCACACAGACAGGCAGCAGGCAAACCTCTTAGCCCCTTCTTTGAGGATTCCAAAAGTAAACTGGACTACACTAGTCAGTCTAGACAATTACACTCAGGGTCTTTGAGGTAATCAGTCTTTGGATTCTTGTCTGGAAACATGGGAGGGGTTCCATTGTCCCTTTGAGAAACACCCAACAGCCATTCCTGTCAGTGGCCAACTGTACATTAGAACATAGAAGATAGAAAAGCTACAGCACAAACAGGCCCTTCGGCCCACAAGTTGCACCGAACATGTCCCTACCTACTAGGCTTACCTATAACCCTCTATCTTACTAACTTCCATGAACTTATCCAAAAGTCTCTTAAAAGACCCTATCGAATCCGCCTCCACCACCACTACCGGCAGCCGATTCCACGCACCCACCACCCTCTGAGTGAAAAACTTACCCCGAACATCTCCTCTGTACCTACTTCCCAGCACCCTAAACCTGTGACCTCTTGTGGCAACCATTTCAGCCCTGAGTAAAAGCCTCTGAGAATCCACACTATCAATACCTCTCAACATCTTATACACCTCTATCAGATCAACTCTCATCCTTCGCTTCTCCAAGGAGAAAAGACCAACCTCTCTCAACCTATCCTCATAAGGCATGCCACCTAATCCAGGTAACATCCTTGTAAATTTCCTCTGCACCCTTTCTATGGCTTCCACATCCTTTCTGTAATGAGGCGACCAGAACTGGGCACAGTACTCCAGGTGGGGTCTGACCAGGGTCCTATACAGCTGCAGCATTATCTCCCGATTTCTAAACTCAAGTCCTCTATTGATGAAGGCCTGTATTCCATATGCCTTCTTAACCACAGTCTCTATCTGCGTCGCTGCTTTGAGCGTCCTATGAACCCGGACCCCAAGATCCTTCTGATCTTCCACACTGCCAGGTGTCTTACCCTTAATTGGATCCCATGGGATAAAGGGGGAGGTGGCTAGATGGGTGGAGAACTGGCTTGGTCACAGAAGACAGAGGGTGGTAGTGGAAGGGTCTTTTTCCGGCTGGAGGCCTGTGACTAGTGGTGTACCGCAGGGCTCTGTATTGGGACCTCTGCTGTTTGTGATTTATATAAATGATCTGGAAGAAGGAGTAACTGGGGTGATCAGTAAGTTTGCGGACGACACAAAACTGGCAGGACTTGCAGATAGTGAGGAACATTGTCAGAGGCTACAGAAGGATATAGATAGGCTGGAAATTTGGGCAAGGAAATGGCAGATGGAGTTCAATCCTGATAAATGCGAAGTGATGCATTTTGGTGGGAATAATGTAGGGAGGAGCTACACGATAAATGGAAGAACCATAAAGGGTGTAGAGACGCAGAGGGACCTGGGTGTGCAAGTCCACAGATCTTTGAAGGTGACGTCACAGGTGGAGAAGGTGGTGAAGAAGGCATATGGCATGCTTGCCTTTATAGGACGGGGCATAGAGTATAAAAGTTGGGGTCTGATGTTGCAGATGTATAGAACGTTGGTTCGGCCGCATTTGGAATACTGCGTCCAGTTCTGGTCGCCACACTACCAGAAGGACGTGGAGGCTTTGGAGAGAGTACAGAGGAGGTTTACCAGGATGTTGCCTGGTATGGAGGGGCTTGGTTATGAGGAGAGATTGGGGAAACTGGGGTTGTTCTCCTTGGAAAGACGGAGGATGAGGGGAGACTTAATAGAGGTGTATAAAATTATGAAAGGCATAGATAGGGTGAACGGTGGGAAGCTTTTCCCCGGGTCGGTGGTGATGTTCACGAGGGGTCATAGGTTCAAGGTGAAGGGGGGGAGGTTTAACACAGATATCAGAAGGACATATTTCACACAGAGGGTCGTGGGGGCCTGGAATGTGTTGCCGGGCAAGGTGGTGGAGGCGGACACACTGGGAACGTTTAAGACTTATCTAGACAGCTATATGAACGGAGTGGGAATGGAGGGATACAAAAGAGTGATCTAGTTTGGACCAGGGAGCGGCGCGGGCTAATTGTTCCTGGTTTCTCGTTTCAAGGCTTCATTCTACGATCATCTTGCTGGTGCCAGTACAGAGTGAGACTGCGGATAGTTGGGAACCTGTCTCGGGGGCAGGGGATTCATATGGTGTTCGTGGAAGTGGAAATGACTAGGGTTGGGAAGCATTTTCCGATCGGGGCCATTGTGATCTCCTGGACTCGTTTCGATCGCCTCAGGGGGTCGGAGAGGAATTTCCCAGATTTTTTTTTCCCCATATTGGCCCTGGGGTTTTTCACTCTGGGTTTTCGCCTCTCCCTGGAGATCACATGGTCTGGAATGGGGGGGTGGGGGTGAGTTAATAGGTTGTAATGAACAAAGCATCGTAGCTGTGAGGGACAGCTCGGTGGATAGGATATTGGTATGTAGATAGGCTGGAAAATTGGGTGGGGATCCTGGATTCAGGATTCAATCCTGGACCGGGGAGCGGCGCGGGCTTGGAGGGCCGAAGGGCCTGTTCCTGTGCTGTATTGTTCTTTGTTCTTTGTTCTTTGTTCTTAATATTATATTTTTTCATCCTATTCGACCTGCCAAAATGCACCACCACACACATATCTGGGTTGAAGTCCATCTGCCACTTCTCTGCCGAGTCTTGCATCTTATCTATGTCTCGTTGCAACTGCTGACATCCCTCTACACTATCCACAACACCACCAACCTTTGTGTCATCAGCAAATTTGCCAACCCATCCTTCCACTTCCTCATCCAGGTCATTTATAAAAATCACAAAGAGCAAGGGTCCCAGAACAGATCCCTGGGGCACTCCACTGGTGACTGACCTCCATGCTAAAAAAGACCCATCTACAACCACTCTTTGCCTTCTGTGGGCAAGCCAGTTCTGAATCCACAAGGCAATGTCCCCTTGTAACCTATGCCCCTTCACTTTCTCAATACGTCTTGCATGGGGCACCTTATCAAACGCCTTGCTGAAATCCATATAAACTACATCTACCGCTCTTCTCTCGTCTATGTGTCTAGTTACATCTTCAAAAAATTCAATTAGGCTCATAAGGCATGATCTGCCTTGGACAAAGCCGTGCTGGCTATTTCTGATCATACTATTCCTTTCCAGATGTTCATAAATCCTGCCTCTCAGGATCTCCATCAACTTACCAACCACTGAGGTTAGACTCACTGGTCTATAATTTCCCGGGCTATCTCTACTCCCTTTCTTGAATAACGGAACCACATCCGCAATCCTCCAATCCTCCGGAACCTCTCCCGTCTCCATTGATGACGCATTCTCAGCCATCTTCAGGGGTTTGTGTCCATTTTAAAATATAAAACTCGGGTAAAGGAATTCAATAAGTTATGTTCTTTACGACACCTTATTCGTGCCTCCAAATTATAATCTTCCAAATCCTCACCTTCTTCAGAGCAAAGGAATAGAGGGGATTCTGAGTGGAAAATCCATTTCTTCAATCCAGAAGTGTAATTTGCAAGTTAAAAAAACCTGTTCAGAAGAGTCTTCGGGAACTGAATAAACGAAGAATTAACTTGCCAGTTAAGATCACAATGTATGCTAAATTTCTGGGTGCTTGAGTCAAGACGTAAATGGTCTCCAGTATTGGTGTACCCATTACAGAGATACTACTATAAACCTTATCTTGTTAATGGTTGTCAGGGAGGTTGGGCTGGGTAAGTAACAGAGGAACATTTCTCATATCCATATGTGGGCAGGATTTTCCAGTCGCGTGTGCCCCAAGACCCGAAATTCCCACCCGAGGTCAATGGACCGTTAACTGGTCTGCCAAACTTTCTGTCCCACCCTTCTGATTCCCGCAGTGGGCTGAACAGAAAATCTTGCCCGTAGTTTGACAGGCAGCACTGCTGACTGCTGATCGGAGTGAGAAGTTACACTTATGTTTGGGGTAGGTTTCCAAAACATCACAACAAACAAAAAAAAAGTATCACATGCTTTTTGGACAATGGAAACTGACCTTGTGACTAAATTTTACTCTTTGTTAAAAGAGCTGGATAAACTGAACAGATCATTTTCAAAAGAGTGCTGAAAATGGGTCTAATTAAAATATTAACATAAATTTGTTCAAATGATCCTTAGAGGAGAAATCAGTGTCAGATCATTTCATCTCAAATTACATTTTCATATTCTGACAACCCATAGAATTGATGTTCTAAATAGGAATGACTGATTCTCTAAATTCAGCACAGTAACTGCTCCCTCCATATCCTCTTCCACTCTCTCTTTCTCCACACTATCCTGCTCCATTCTCTCTCTTCACACTATACTGTTCCATTCTCTCTTTCTCCACACTATCCTGTTCCATTCTCTCCCTCTCTACACAATCCTGCTCCATTCTCTCTCTCCACAATCCTGTTCCATTCTCTCTCTCCACACTATCCACACTATCCTGCTCCATTCTCTTTCTCCACACTACCCTCTCCCTCTCTGCACAATCCAGTTCCAGTCTCTCTCTCACTCTGCACAATCCTATTCCATTTTCTCTCTCCACATTATCCTGTCCCATTCTTTCCCTGTACGTTATCCTGTTCCATTCTCTCTCTCATTAACCTGTTCCATTCTCTCCCTCTCCACACAATCCTGTTCTGCTGTCTCTCTTCACAAGATCCTTTTCCATTCTCTCTCTCTCTAAGCTATCCTGTTCCATTCTCTCTCTCATTCTGTTCCATTCTGTCCCTCTCCACACAATCCTGTTCCTCTCTCCACACGATCCTGTTCCACTCTCTCTGTCACTCTCCACACAATCCTGTTCCATTCTCTCTCTCTCTCTATACAATCCTGTTCTGTTCACTCAACACACAATCTCGTTCCTCTCTCTCTCTCTCCACACGATCCTGTTCCACTCTCTCTATCACTCTCCACAAAGCTCCCAACAAGTTTACAAAATGATCTTCCCAGACCCATTATCCTTCCAGCTGTAATACGACTTGATTGCTCAGTTTTATATTGTGATCATCAAACTGGACAGTCATTATTTCATTCTTGGCATCTTGGCAAGAGATGTCAACATAAACTTCTATTTATTATTGGATATTTCTCAATGGACTTCCTCAAATACACGTACATTCATAATGAAGGCCCTTGAGCAACCACAAGAGCCTCATCATGCTGCCACTGGTATCCATCTCGGGAGGATGCCCAGCAACCCTACTGGATTTGCCAGCAGCCTACCTGCAGGGGCCCCTTATTCACAGGCACTCTGTGTCTGATAGAGCGATGCGGCGTTGGGGAAGGGGGTGTCCTCTGAAAGGCACGCTCCTGCCTTTGCTTCTGATCTCCCCAACCCCTCACCCGCCACCCCCTCCCTGCAATCTTCATCCTCGCCTCACTTACCTCAATCTCGGATCTATGGCTGATTCCTCCTGCAGGTTTGGATGTAGTACTGGCAGTGACCAGTGCTCTCAGTGGCGCTGGTACAGGAGAGCTGCCATCCTCTCAGCCTCACAGTTCAGGAGGGCAGGAGTTCCACCATCCTCCCTGGATGGATACCAGTGGCAGCATGATGGGCCCTTGTGGTTGCTCGAGGGCCTTCATTATGAATGTACGTGTATTTGAGGAAGTCCATTGAGAAATATCCAATAATAAATAGAAGTTTATGTTGACATCTCTTGCCAAGATGCCAAGAATGGAATAATGACTGTCCAGTTTGATGATGATGTGGGAGGCCCAACATAATCCAGGATTGTGTCTCTCAGAGAGAAGTGACTCCTACCTCTCGTCCCAAATTCCCATCACCCATATTAAATTCCATCCATTACAACTATTAGTAACCACACAAATTCCGGTGGTGAGTGGGATTACTGGTATTACCAGTATTGTTGGAGTCCAGACTTAATTATTGCAGAGAATCTTTGGTCCAATATCTCTCAACCCTTCATCCTTGGTTTGCATGAGTTACTTATCAATAATTTGTAAATAGACATGCAAAAAGAAAGCTGTAATGTTCCATTTGATATTGATCCAAACTGTAAGTACCTCAGTCTAAACAAGCAGAAGACAAAGGAGGCAGATCAGGATATCTGAACAAGCAGAGAGTCATAATTGAGCTTGATTTTAACATTATGTCACTGCAGTGAGATTCAAGTCAGACAATGCACGACAATGTAACATACCATATACAAAGGCAGTGTTCACATTGTTTGAGGCTACACTTCTTTAAACCATTTTATATTAAAACTAAATGGAATAAGGTATCTGTCTGAAAACTGAGGGCCAAAGTGTAACAAGTCTGCAGAGGCAGAAGTCCCTTCAACAAAATCCCTTTATTGACAAACTCTAACAGCAGTACACAGGGTGCTATCAGTTAGCAGTTACCTTCGGGAGTGCCAGAGGAACTGACTCTCCCGGTTCAGTACAAGGCAAAGACTTCCTGATTGACCCATCAATTGACTCCTTAATCAGGGAGTTCATACTCCAATAGGTCAACCCCAATGGCCTGACTGAAGTCATTACACAAAGTTTGGTGACTTCTTTCAGCACAGGCCAAGATGGGGGTCTTCCGAGCTGAAGCAGCAGTTTAACCCACTTTTGGTGCAATTTTGGAGGATGCTGCTTGACCTAATGCCCTCTGCTTGCAGTAACCAGGTGAATAGGAGTAACCAAGTTACTGATGAGGATTTCAAAAATTACTTGAAGTCATAAATTGTTCACTTGCTGCTGCAGCTTTGAAAAGGACTTTTCAAAGCCTATGGGGGTAATCTTGAGGCCACTCCCGCTGTCTGCGGGAATGTCATCGGGGGCTCAAGATCCAGAAGTCGCAGATCTCGCTGGCGAGAATGCGATTTTGGATCTTCCCTGCTCCTCGCTGGCAATGTCACGCCCATTACATTTAATATATTTGAATATGAATAATATGCTCCCTCGCCAGATAGTGACTCCCCCCACACCGTATATTCGGCACCATTTACAACAGGTTCACCTGGACATGAACCTGTCATGGGTGTGTCCCCGGGGGCAGAAAAGTGAGTATAGCCCCCGGGGGAGAGGGACATGGCCAGGGAGTGCCCGGTCAATGCCCCCTTGGCACAGGTTGGCACCATGGCACCTTGGCAGTGCCAACTGTGCCAAGGGGCAAACCCCAGCAGGCACCTCACTGGAGGTGGGGGAGTGGAGATTCATTTATAGGTGGTGGTAGACCAGAGTGGATGGGAGAGCCAGGGTTGCTGCCAATGGCTGTTTGCTGGAGGGGAGTAGTTGGGTGTTAGCTCCGACTATGAGGGTGTCGGGCGGGAAGAAGCTGATGATGGGTGGGGGGGAGGGGCAGAGTTGAATGCCAGCTCCAATGGGGTGGGTCTGAGGAGGTGAGCCCCTGAGGCTTCCATGGTGGGCTGGAGGGGGTGGGGGGTGGGGCAGGGGAGGTTTATTCTTGTTCTGATCAGGGTGCCCTTTAAACATGACGCCCCAAACTTAGTGCAGCCGGGCTCACCCTACCCCCCTGCATGGTGGTAAGAAACACGCCCGCTTGATTTTGTTTTCGCAGAGTGTCTTAAGGTCTGGAGAGAAAACCAAGTGGTTTCTCTGGCGAGAAACATGCTGGTTTTATCACCAGAAACAACATTCGGCCCTTTTTTGGTAAGATTTTGCCCACCAGCCAGAATTTTCTGGCTGTTCCCACTGACAGTAAGTGCCCGCTGCGGGTTTCACATTGGCAGGGATGCATACAATGGGAAACCCCATTGATAGCAACGGGACCAGAAGATTCTGCACCAGCCAATGGTGGTCCACCTCTGTGACACACACCACGGGTGGCATTGAAAATCCCGCCCATCAGGAAACTTTCTGGATACATTGTCAAGGCTTCACCAACACTTTATCAACATTTATTCAGAAAATTCTCTGAGAACTGCACCTAGAAAGAGTAAGTCCTATGTTACTCTACCTTCTAAAAATCACCATGAGAAAAGGAATGTTGGATCATGGGTTTCTTCCCAATGGTCTGCCTTGGTCTACAGAGGAACGAGAGGAGGACATGAAGACTGCAGAGGAGAGAAGGACAGGAAGGATAGGAAGACATGATGGACTTCTCCCTCCGTGCGGATACAGGACATCTTTCATTCTTTGGATCTCCTCTAGTAGGATCTCCAGTGCCATGTGTGAGAGCTGTGCCTTCCTTGGACACTGAGCCACCCTGGAACTTACTGCTGTAAGTCAACCAGCACACTGCACACCTTCAGTGGAAGTGAAGACCGTGTATACTGCTTCATGAAAATTGCTTCTGATCAGCATTTGAGTGCCAAACATGCAGACGTCTGTACTGGTGCCTCCGGACTTGTTTAAACCCTGATAGTCATCAATTAACCCCAAAAAACTATGCACTTTTAAGCATCAGTTCAAGCCCAAGATGGGGTGCACTGCCTTAACTGACAGCTTGGATCTCATTTATCTCTCTTGTGGGAACCATGATTTGGATTCAGTTGGATTTTGAATTTGGGTTTTGGAGCAAGGAAGGAATAGAATTGGGTTTGCCCGGTCCAATCTGAACATTGACTTTGTAATTTTAAGGATGGGGCAATTTTCTTTTTAAAAACAAGGATATCTTATTAACACAGCCCCCATTTAGTGTCTATTTGTGCATTTTTATGACTTAAATTGCTGAAATTGTCTATAATTCATAATTCTGTTTGAATGTAACATTTTGGGAGCAACTTTGTTGTAAATTCACTCACTCTGTGAGGAAATTGGATCTATAATCTGCTGGTCTTGAACTACATAATTATTTTGAAAAACCCAGAAAGTCATAAAATTCATTAAATAGAAATGTTGAATGTATTTTATGATAAAACTGTATCATAATATCCGAGAAATAAATAGACGCATGGACTGAGATTTGACAGGGCGGCACGGTAGCACAGTGGTTAGCACTGCTGCTTCACAGCTCCAGGGTCCCGGGTTCGATTCCCGGCTCGGGTCACTGTCTGTGTGGAGTTTGCACATTCTCCTCGTGTCTGCGTGGGTGTGCTCCGGTTTCCTCCCACAGTCCAAAGATGTGCGGGTTAGGTTAATTGGCCAGGTTAAAAAAAAAAATTGCCCCTTAGAGTCCTGGGATGCGTAGGTTAGAGGGATTAGTGGGTAAAATATGTGGGGGTAGGGCCTGGGTGGGATTGTGGTCGGTGCAGACTCGATGGGCCGAATGGCCTCCTTCTGCACTGTAGGGTTTCTATGATTCTATGACAGGACGGCTATGATTTAAGCTGCAGCTCTGGACCGAGCATTTATGGCCAGCGTTACTCTTGCTTTAAACAGCTGGAATTTTGGGATACTGGTTAACTTTTTCACAGACTCTCCATTTCCACGGAAAAAAGAAAAGTGAAGGCAGAATGTTTTACTTTGGTTGCTATTAAGAGGATTTGAAATATGAGCCAATTTCCTTTATTTTCTGCGCATACAGGTCCTTCCACACCCTCCAGACTGAATGATTCGATGTCTGAAACACATACCTTCATATCAAATACCTACTATAATTTCAGGTAGCAACCTAAAAACTGTCGTGGAGCTAGACAGTCAGTTTAATGGTGAAAGAAATGAATAACAACTTGTATTTATATAGGGTGGCACAGTGGTTAGCACTGCTACCTCACAGCGCCAGAGGCCCGGGTTCAATTCCCAGCTTGGGTTGACTGTCTGTGTAGAATCTGCAAGTTCTCCCTGTGTCTGTGTGGGTTTCTTCCCACAATCCGAAAGACATGCTGGTGAGGTGCATTGGCCAGGCTAAATTCTCCCTCAGTGTACCCGAACAGACCCCAGAGTGTGGCGACCAGGGAATTTTCACAGTAACTTTATTGCACTGTTAATGTCAGCCTACGCGTGACACTAAGAAATAAATTTTAAGTCTTCAATGTGCTTAAAACATCACCATGTGCTTCACAGGAAAGTTTACAATTTACCTCTGAGCCAGAAAAGGAGATCTTGGACAGGTGACCAGAAACTTGGTGAAGGAAGTAGATTTTAAGGAGCATCTTAAAGACGGAGAGATGTAGAGAGGTAAGATGTTTAAGGAAGGATTTCTTAGACTCTAGACCAGGGATTGGCAACCTTTGGCACATGTGCCAAGAGTGGCATGTGAGATGATTTTGAGCGGCACTCACGTTGCTAGTCCAGTTGACGGGAGAAAAGGTTCTATGTCTAATATTTTGTCATTTACCGATCCCGAGAAGGTATGTTATGTTGATAAAAGAATTTTAATTGTAAATGCTCGTGTTTTATTCATGACTGAGATATTTCAAAATTCCAATTTGCTGCTTTACACCAGTATCATGTAATGTGGATCTGAGCACCGTGTTTGCAAATTGAGGGATTCATTTGACAAGATAACCAAAGATAACCAAAGTTTAGGTCCTTATTCATTTCAGCCTTCTTGGACAGACACATTTAGACTTATTCAAAAGAAGGTCATTTCTTGCTGTTCCATTGTGAAAACGTTCAACGACATTTTCAAGCGAAGCACGGAAAATCCTTTCCTGATGAAGCGGAATTCCGGCCATCATAGTTTAGAGATCTGCGGAGTGCATTCGAAGCTACTGAGAGAGACCCGGAGGCCTGTATTCTGATCCTGCTGAATGTCCACACCAGTGAAGAAAGAAAATTGTGCTTTGGCCTTTTGGATCCACAGACCTGTGTGAACAGGTATTTTCACACATGCAGTCAGTCCTCTGTCCCCCCCAGACCTGGTCAACAACTGATCACTCAGAACCCTGTGTGCAGCCTAAAGTATCCAAATACACTGGAAAACTCAGCCAGGGAAAGCAAGGGTAAGGATCACATTAAACTGGTAAGGCCTTGCACTTTAGGTTAATTTTAAATGAAACCAAAAGAGAAAATGCTGGAAAATCTCAGCAGGTCTGGCAGCATCTGTAGGGAGAGAAAAGAGCTGATGTTTCGAGTCCAGATGACCCTTTGTCTAAGAAATGACCAAAGAAAGACCTCCCAGGCCCAATGACCTAATGGTCATCTGGACACAAAATGTCAGCTCTTTCCTCTCCCTACAGATACTGCCAGACCTGCTGAGATTTTCCAGCATTTACTCTTTTGGTTTCAGATTCCAACACCCACAGTAATTTGCTTTTATTAATTTTAAATGAAGTTTCTTAAACATTTTATGAACCTTATTTACTTCACATATACTAATAGTTTAACTATATATAAAGGCCATATAAATGTTAAAGTGTATTACTGGCACACAAAGGGCAGGATTCCACACCCCCCGCCCCCCCCCCCCCCCCCCCCGTCCCCCCAGCGGTGTGTATTCCAGTGGTGGCAGAGGCTCTCCATTGGCTGCCAGCGGGATCTTTCAGTCCCGCCAATGTCTACAGCGTTTTGTGTGGCTTGACAGACCCGCCACCGGGAACCCGCCATGGTTGGGGTGGAGGGGAGTGGGGGGCGGGGTGGGGGGGGGGGGGGGGGTCACCTTCGGCAGGACCGGAAGATTCCAACATCATGAGAGGCCAGACAATCTCACTCAAAACCTTCCATTGGAGTGAATAAATGTGAAGACTTGGCAAACAACTCCTGAAAGGTTTCCCACTCCTGCTCTGGACAATTGAAGACATGAGCACCTAATGGTGGAATAATAACAGGCGTCGGAGTGTGGCGACTAGGGGAATTTCACAGTAACTTCACTGCAGTGTTAATGTAAGCCTTACTTGTGACTAATAAATAAACTTTACTTTACTTTAATGAAAATCTCGGATACACAAGGTGTCAGAATTGGAGGAACTCAGGATTTCAGGTGATCATTGGCCTGGAGGAAGTTACAAAGAGAGAGGGAGGGGTGAGGCCTGAATTATATCTAAGCCATTAAAAAATATATATAGTACAGAGCAAACTTTAAATTAAACTCAGGAGTCACGACAGAAACTGGATTAGTAGTGATGTCAAATTTACATCCAATTCTCTTCCCCACACCTCGTGGTGCACTAAGGCAGACTTTCAGCTGTTTCCATAGCTAGTAATTCCCGGAACAGGTCATTAGTCTGTCACCAGGAGCTTGCGAGGGATGGCACAAGCGTGGCTGAACAGGAGTCTCTCCCACTCTTACCACCAGTGGTTGGCATGTTGGAAGGATTTGCAGGTTGACACTCAACCTGTTTGACTGTGTTATGAATGCTCCTTCCTTGGCCATCAAGTCCTGGGATGGGACTTGAACCTGGAACCTCTGCCTCAGAGACAGGGATGCTACCCATTGAGCTACAAGACCTTCTAAGATAGTAGCTATAATTTCTTCATGGGGTGAATCTTTGCAGCTGTTCTCCTGATGGCCTGCCGAAACGTTTGGGGCAAATGTAGATTTTTGATGAGTCTTCCACCAACGTTACGGTGGCTGTTCAGAAAGACTGCATGTAAATTCTCCCCCATACTTTCTACCGCTCAGGCACAACCACTGAGAAGGTGGGAAGATGTAAGATGAAAGGCTGTATTCTCCTTCCTACCTCCTGTTCTTAAAATGGATGATGATCACCTAATCCCCTCTCCCCATTCTCTCTCTCCACTGCAAGCCTTAAACAAGTCTTGTTAACCTCTCCCCCACCCACCCCCTCCGATCCAGCTTATTAGATGTAGATTACCCATCTGCTCTGTAAATAAAAGCTTATAAAACCAACAAAACTTCAACTGAAACAAAACCTTTGACTACCCACCCCAAGGGATACCCTCCGCCCCACAACTACTCTCCCAAATGGGACTCCCCCACCACATCCTCTCTCAACTAAACTCCCCACAGTATTTCCCCACCTCCCTCCCACTCCCCGTAAGAAAACCTAGCCCCTCCCCTTGCAGGCCCCTCTCCTTTGCAGGCCCTACCCCTATGGGTCTGACCTGACACCCTTTACCCTGGCAGGTCCAAACCCCCACCCCTGTTCCAATTACAGACACCCTCCCGATTCTGGGACTCAAGGACTGCCGCGCTGTTTGACCTCACTTGGTCTGAGTTGGAAGTTTGGGTGAGACAGGCACAGAAGAAATTTCACCTAAGTAATTGGTCATGGAGTGGAAACCTGATACTGATTGCCACTCTGAGGAAGGTACAGTCCCAGAGTTTTGGGAGTACGAGGGAATGGGAGAGGGGGTCAGTGGCATGGTAGGAAAGATTCCTGGTATAAGGATGCTTTTGTTAATTGCTAATGAAATGTTTCCATCTGAAAACATGAAGCGACTTTCTCTCTTTTCAGACCCTGTACTTACATTTCCAGCAAATGCTGTTTATAAATTCATGATTCCAGTTATTCTATTTGACTGAGGATATTTATTATTGAGTCGACTCCATGATTCAGCAATATAGCATAGCCTTTTCCGCCTGTTCTACATCTTCTAGGCATCGCATCTGTTTTGCAAATGCCATTGTTTTTGCATACTAGTGCATTTAATACTATCATTACTTCAAGGCTGTTTAAAGACAGGAAATATGACCACCATCCCTTTAACTGTCACATAACCTAGTACATAAATATCTGCTAAATACCAACCTAAGTCCAGAGGCCCACAGCCAAGAAGAGCTTGTTTGTATTTATTCAAACTCTCGTCATCATTGTCCATCTCCTGAATTTCTTTAAGTGTCTTCTGTGCTGGTGCTTTGTAGTTTGAGTCAACTAAGGCATCCGCTTCGACAGGATATAGCTCTGCATCCTTGTCTGACATAATATCTGAGAAAGAAAATGAGTATTTAGATCAGCTGCAATAGTTGGTTTTGAATATACCTCTTGATAAATTGAATTAAAAATTCCAATGACACATAGTGAGGATATCAGTCATAATATTAATCTTGTCACAATGACGTGATGATTGTTGATATTAATCCTTAATTTCATTAGCTGCTCAGGTACATATTGAACTGCTTTAAAAGGACTTTTTGAAAGAAAGTAAAGGTGCTGAATTAAGATGGCAAGGTCACCTGACGCACCTGGTATCACAGGTTGGTCAGTTTCTAGAAGTTTCCAATGTGGCTTACAATTAGGACATGCCAAGCCAAACCTCCGATGGAATTTCACACCTCCTAATGTCAAAAAAATGACTTCAGAGACAAACTGAAATAGTAATTGGATTTCACCATTTACATTTCTATGCAGCTATTTTTCACGCAGAGACAGATTGTCCACCAGGACAATGGCTATATCGAAGGTCTTCCTCCCAGCTCACCACAAGGAAGAATGGACCATAGGGAAGTGATGTCTGGGACATGAAAGAAACTAATCACCTAGACTGTAACACAACAGCCAAGATCAATCCAGACATGAGCTAATCAATTACCAACTCACAATGGGCAGAGACATCATGTGACCAGAATAACCATTTTGAAATGTATTTCTTTACAACACCCAAGCTGCTAAAATCAGTCCAGGAGAAATCTACCAGTGGAGCAGTAACACCATCTCTCTCCCTTGTTCTCAAGCCTAAGACCCGATCTCTGATATATTTTGGAAGCTGCCATAGCAATAAAGAATTTAGATCGAAAAATAAATCCTGGGTGCAATTGGACCGACTTTTGGAGAAGATAGATTATGGTTTAAAAGAGACTGCTTCCAGAAAGTGCAACTTACATCAGCTTAAACCCCACTGGAATTTTAAGACCACCATGAAAAAAACTACGTCAACCACAGGCAACAGTGAAGGACTCCTAAACTGTGAACCCTCTTTTTTTTTACCTTTTTTCGTCAAATTTTAAATTTGGCCAAAATTAACCTTTTACTGTGTAACTTGTAATTTTGCATGCGTTTATGTGTGTGTGTGTATTGCGAAAGTCGGGACATAGGTTTATCTTTTAACTATCTTTATATCCTTATCTGGGTGTTTTTTTAGCACAATAAACATTGACCTCTTTGTGTTTAAAATCAAAGTCTCACTGACTTCTCTGCAATCAGCATATAAATGGTGAAGTACAAACACTTAATTAATGCCTTCATCCTTATAAATTATAAAAAAAGAAACCCTGTTATAATTATTCGATGAGTGGGAAAGGAAGGCTGAGTCCTGACCTGGCTGTAACAATATTTAAATTGTGTGTAAAGAATTGTGAGTAGGTTAAACAATTTGAATTGATGATAATTCAAGAACTTGGCTAGTTCTAGGTTGGAAATATGCGCCACTGCAGAACAGGATGAAAGATTGAAGTCTGGCAAACTAATCCTGCTTCAGTTCTACAAAATGGCAAAACCGGTCTATTGCAGCAAGATTAAATAGCTCACGTGATCAGGAAATTATTTCAGCCTCCCCTTTTCTGATGAGAATGGGGGATGTAGAGGTTTAAAATAGCATTAAATGACATACTGTTCCAAACATTGCTTCACTTAGGATGTGGACAACACTGGCAAGGCCAGCATTTGTTGCCTATTGCTAATTTTCCTTGAACTGAGTGGCTTGCTAGGCCATTTCAGAGGGCAGTCGAGAGTCAACCATTTTGCTGTGGGACTGGAATCACATGTAGGCCTGACCAGGTAAGGACGGCAGATTTCCGTCCCCACAGGACATTAGTGAACTAGATGGGTTTTTACAGGAATCAACGATAGTTTCATGATCACCATTACTGAGACTAGTTCCCACGATGGATTTGAACCTTTGTTACCAGATTATTAGCCTGGGCTTATATATATAACTGGTGCAGTGACATCACCACTACATCAACATCGCCCCCTACTGACTGCCCCAGCCACACTGAGTACCAGAGTCATTGGTGAATCATGGCAGCAATTCATAACAGGCAAGTGTAGACCAGGGCAGGATTCTACGGCCTTGCTTGAGCGAGACTGGAAATCCCCGCCTGAGGTCAACGGACATTTCTGTTAACCGCCCCTCGTTTGCTCCAATTCCGTGGCGGGCGGGGCGGTAGAATTCTGGTGGATGTGTCAATTTGTAGGATATTTATGCAAACATATAAATTGGTGTCTGGAAAAGTGTCATCTAAAGGAAAATATCTTATTTCACTGTACTTGCAGTTTTAGAATGCATTTAACACAAAGTTATGCAATATGATGCAGGGGCAAATATATTTTGGTTGCAAATTTAGGAATTAAAAAGTTATCTGAATAAGAAAAACTGCATGAAGATTTTGAAATTCATGCTTTTTAGAAAGAACTAATTTTTTAAAAATTCATTTGCAGGACATGGGCATTATCGAATTCAAATTCCACCATCTGCCGTGGTGGGATTCAAACCCCGGTCCCCAAAACTGAGTTCTGGATTAATAGTCTAACAATAATACCACTAGGCCATCTCCTCCCAATCATACCCTATTATATTGGTTTGCAGTTTAACAGTGGCACCTACACTGAGAAAAATATTGCTACTTTTGAATGGATATATTAATATTTTATAGGAACAAACAGCAAATCGTTTTGTCCCTGGATAGCTCCTTATGTCTACCAAAAACAGAGGCTCAATGACTTTCATCTCCAGTGCCAACAACGCATCCTTGGCATCATATGAAAAGATAATGAGACAATCCTTTCTAGGGCAAGCATGCCAAGAATGCTAGTCAAGCAATGAAGGCTTTGATAGCTTGGGCATGTGCACAGGCTGGAACATGGGTGAATCTCTGTGGATATGTTATACCGGGAGGCAGTCTGTGCAAGGACACCAGGTTCCCGATTTAAGAATACTTTTAAAATAGACATGAAAGCCCTCAACATTAATGGCAAGTTGGAAACTCTAGCTGACACTGATGCAAATGGTGACACCAGCTATTGTGAGGAGTTCACCACTACATTGACATGTAGTTTCAGAAGCTCCAAAGGCGGAAGCAGAGATCATCCCGCACCACTATCAAGGAACAATTTCATGTGTGGCAGTTGGGTAAGACTTTGCCTTTCCAGAATTAGCTTGCTCATCCATCAAAGGAAGAACAGTAGATTATCTCATCTGACCTCACCAAAGATCTGAGGCTACATTCCCAGCTTCTCTTATAGATGGAAGGAAGGCAGCCATATGGGAACAAAGAATTCCGCAAAATTAACTAATAACATCTTCGTTATTGTATAATGTTTGGAAGCCAGGGAGCTTACAATGTGACAAACATTGGCTTGCTTACAGATTGGATTTCTAAATTATTACATGTTGGGTGGACATTGTGGTCAGCAGTGAAGAAGTGGCACTTGTCACTGACCTCGAAGAGCCTCTGTGTTGTGGATTTCCCCTTTCCTGGTGGTGGTTTAAACCTGGAACAAAGTCAAGGGGATCTCCAGGCACCTAGCAGCTGTGATGTCAACAAGCAGGGTAAGTAGCCAATCACATTGAAGTATCCCCTCAGACAGCAAACCAGGAAGTTAAGAGTACTCATAGTCCTTCACTTTTCATCTCCAATTTCAGATAGCAAAAATCAATGCTTATGATTGGATTGAGATATAACTTAAACTGCTTTGCTTTAAAAAATTGTGGACTTGTTTTATAATAGCGAAATGTGACACTTCACAAACATAAAATTAGCTTGTCAGGGTGTAATGATGCACTTTCACAGACGTCATCTGTGAACACAAAAAGGATTTATTAATAAGGAAACAACAGCCTCATGGCCACACTTGGCATCCTATGTGTCTCTGGCCTAAGAGAGGGTTCCACCCCCTGAGGTGATTCCCCACTCTGAGTCCTAATTGGTCACGCAAGCCAGGTGACCCTTACTCTGCTGTGTTGCCCTTAAAGGGACAATCACCACAAATCACCACAAAGGGCCAGTGAGGATATTTAGCAGTAATGATGAATTTAGTCCACGATTAAAAAATCTCATTCGACAAGGTGTAACATTTTCAAGAGCTTTGAACCACGAGACTGACAGCACGAAAGTGGAAGATTGCCCGGGGATTGCAGTCTGGGGGTGTCACAGCACGATCACAAGCAGAGGACTAAGGACCATTGACATCATCACTGCATTTCCACATTATTCTACATTTCTGTAAGCTTTGGTGGAGTAATAGCAGCGAATGCTGACAGATTTTCCTTCATTAACACCGTAAAATCCAGACTATTAAATGCAAGTTGTTGGAGGGTATTTATCCATCCTTCCCAATATTTGCAGACTCCCAGGAATGCGGCTAAGGGAAAAGGGAATCTCTATATAAGTGGCTTGTGACATCGTTTGACAAAGCCACCATTCCTGATAAATTATTATCAAAGCCAGGGCACCACCAGGAAGATTCTTGATTGGAGCACAGGAATACTGAAGCAGAGGTTCAGATACCTGGAGAGGTATGGAGATGCTGTCCAATATGGCCCACATTCAATTGGAAATCGGTTGGTGTGGTGGACTGAGATCAGAGGCTGAAGCCAGGACACGGAGGTTTTCTCCTTTCACGCAATCCAATCTGCCCACCCACGTTATAAGTCCCCTTTAGGTGACCACCTTGGTTCTGTGGCAGCACTATTACCTCTGAGTCGAAACATTTTTGCGTTCATTCTCCATTCCAGAGATATGAACACGTTCAGTAATTCAGGCTGGCACTTCCGTGCAGCACCACAAGAGTGCAGCACTGTCAGAGGTGCTGTGTTTCTGATGAAATGTTAAATGGTTTCAAATAAAAGCAGAAGATGCTGGAAAAACTCAGCAGGTCTGGCAACATCTGTGGAGAGAGAAGCAGAGTCACGGTTTTGAGCCCATATGAATTTTCTTCAAAGGTAAATAGAGGCAGCAATGCAATGGATTTTAAAATGTAAAAGAGGGTGGAGCAAGTGGAGCAAAATAGAAGATCAGGAAGAGGTGGGAGCTAAGGAGAGAATTGACAAAGATGTCATGGAACACAAGTCAAAGGGAATATGAAAGGTGGTGTTAAAGACTAAAGAAGGTGCTGACAGTGGCATAAAGGTGAGATAGCAGAATGTGTTAATGGCAGAACAAGGATCAGCACCCTGAAAGCAAAACATAAGAACAAGTGACAGATGGCCCAATGGGTGGTGGGGGTGGTGGGTGGTTTGGGGAAAAATTGATTTTAAAAAGGGTCAGGATGGTGGAGAATGTTCATGATCAAAAGCTGTTGACTCAATATTAGGCCCAGAAGGGTGTAAAGTGCTTCATCAGGAGATGAGGTGCTGCTTGATCAGTTTGCTTCACTGGAACATTGCAGCAGGCCAAGGATGGACAACCGAGAAAGATGCTGAGTTGAAATTATAAGCAACAGAAGGTTGGGTGTCATGCTTGTGGACTGAGCAAAGATGTTCCACAAAGCGGTCACCTAGTCTGCATTTAGTCTCCCCAATGTTAAGGTAATCGCATTGGGAGCAGCAAAAATAGTAGACTCAAGGGCAGCATGGTGGCACAGTGGTTAGCACTGCTGTCTCACTGTGCCAGGGACCTGGGTTCAATTCCAGCCTTCAGTGATTGTCTGTGTGGAGTTTGCACGTTCTCCCTGTGTCTGCGTGGGTTTCCTCCGGGTGCTCTAGTTTCCTCCCACAGTCTAAAATTGTGCAGGCTAAGTGGATTGGCCATGCTAAATTGACCGTTGGTGTCTGTCCCAACATGTGTAGGTTAAGCAGGGTAAATATGTGGGATTATGGAGATAGGGCGGGAGGTGGGCCTGGGTGGGATGCTCTGTCGGAGAGTTGGTACAGACTTGATGGGCCAAATGGTCTGTGGGGATTCTATTAAATTGTAAAAGGGGCAAGAGCTGCTTTTTCTGAAAGGCGTTCGGGACCTTGAACAGTGAGAGGGAGGAGGTAAAGGGGAAGGTGTTGCACCTTCTACGATTGCATGGGAAGGTGCCATGGGAAGCAGATGGGAAGTTAGGGGTTATAGAACCATAGAACCATAGAAAATTACAGCTCAGAAACAGGCCTTTTGGCCCTTCTTGTCTGTGCCGAACCATTTTTTGCCTAGTCCCACTGACCTGCACTTGGACCATATCCCTCCACACCCCTCTCATCCATGAACCCGCCCAAGTTTTTCTTAAATGTTAAAAGTGACCCCGCATTTACCACTTTATCCGGCAGCTCATTCCACACTCCCACCACTCTCTGCGTGAAGAAGCCCCCCCTAATATTCCCTTTAAACTTTTCTCCTTTCACCCTTAACCCATGCCCTCTGGTCTTTTTCTCCCCTAGCCTCAGCGGAAAAAGCCTGCTTGCATTCACTCTATCTATACCCATCAAAATCTTATACACCTCTATCAAATCTCCCCTCAATCTTCTACGCTCCAGGGAATAAAGTCCCAACCTATTCAATCTTTCTCTGTAACTCAGCTTCTCAAGTCCCAGCAACATCCTTGTGAACCTTCTCTGCACTCTTTCAACCTTATTTACATCCTTCCTGTAACTAGGTGACCAAAACTGTACACAATACTCCAGATTTGGCCTCACCAATGCCTTATATAACCTTACCATAACACTCCAACTTTTATACTCGATACTCCGATTTATAAAGGCCAATGTACCAAAGGCACTCTTTACGACCCTATCCACCTGTGACATCACTTTTAGGGAATTCTGTACCTGTATTCCCAGATCCCTCTGTTCAACTGCACTCTTCAGAGTCCTACCATTTACCCTGTACGTTCTACTTTGGTTTGTCCTTCCAAAGTGCAATATCTCACACTTGTCTGCGTTAAATTCCATTTGCCATTTTTCAGCCCATTTTTCTAGTTGGTCCAAATCCCTCTGCAAGCTTTGAAAACCTTCCTCACTGTCCACTACACCTCCAATCTTTGTATCATCAGCAAACTTGCTGATCCAATTTACCACATTATCATCCAGGTCATTGATATAGATGACAAACAACAATGGACCCAACACCGATCCCTGCGGCACACCACTAGTCACAGGCCTCCACTCAGAGAAGCAATCCTCCACGACCACTCTCTGGCTTCTTCCATTGAGCCAGTGTCTAATCCAATTTACTACCTCCCCATGTATACCTAGCGACTGAACCTTCCTAACTAACCTCCCATGAGGGACCTTGTCAAAGGCCTTGCTGAAATCCAGGTAGACAACATCCACCACCTTCCCTTCATCCACTTTCCTGGTAACCTCCTCGAAAAACTCTAATAGATTGGTCAAACATGACCTACCACGCACAAAGCCATGTTGACTCTCCCTAATAAGTCCCTGTCTATCCAAATATTTGTAGATCCTATCCCTTATCACACCTTCCAATAACTTGCCCACCACCGACGTCAAACTTACTGGCCTATAATTTCCCGGATTTCTTTTGGAACCTTTTTTAAACAACAGAACAACATGAGCCACCCTCCAATCATCCGGCACCTCCCCTGTGAATACTGACATTTTAAATATGTCTGCCAGGGCCCCTGCAAGTTCAACACTAGCTTCCCTCAAGGTCCGTGGGAATACTCTGTCCGGTCCTGGGGATTTATCCACTCTGGTTTGCCTCAAGACAGCGGTTATGAAGGAGTGGACCAGGGTGTTACGGAATGAATAGTCCTTATAGGATGGTTACGTGGGAGGGTGATGGAAAGATGGATTTGGTGTGTCATCATGTTGGAATTGACAGATGCAGTGCTTCACTTGAACCTCCTGAGAAATAAGAAGGGTGAAATCACTTTGATAGGATTGTACTATCGGCCCCCAAGTAGTCAGCGGGAAATTGAGGAGCAAATATGTAAGGAGATTACAGATAGCTCCAAGAAAAATAGGATGGTAATAGTCGGAGATTTTAACTTTCCCAACATTGACTGGGGCAGCCATAGTATTAGAGGGTTGGATGGAGAGAAATTTGTTGAGTGTATTCAGGAGGAATTTCTCATTCAGTATGTGGATGGCCCGACTAGAGAGGGGGCAAAACTTGACCTCCTCTTGGGAAATAAGGAAGGGCAGGTGACAGAAGTGTTAGTGAAGGATCACTTTGGGACCAGTGACCATAATTCTATTAGTTTTAAGATAGCTATGGAGAATGATAGCTCTGGCGCAAAAGTTAAAATTCTAAATTGGGGTAAGGCCAATTTTGATGGTGTCAGGCAGGAACTTTCAAAATTTAATCGGGGGAGTCTGTGGGAAGGCAAAGGGATGTCTGCTAAGTGGGAGGCTTTCAAAAGTGTGTTAACCAGAGTTCAGGGTAAACACATTCCTCTTAGAGTGAAGGGCAAGGCTGGTAGAAGTAGGGAACCCTGAATGACTCGGGATATTGAGGCCCTGGTCAAGAAGAAGAAGGAGGCACATGACATGCATTGGCAGCTGGGATCAAGTGAATCCCTTGAAGAGTATCGGGGTTGTAGAAGTAGAGTCAAGAGAGAAATCAAGAGGGCAAAAAGGGGACACGAGATTGTTTTGGCAGATAAGGCAAAGGAGAATCCAAAGATCTTCTACAAATACATAAAGGGCAAATGAGTAACAAGGGAGAGAGTAGGGCCTCTTAAGGATCAACAAGGTCATCTATGTGCGGATCTACAAGAGATGTTGTCTACATGGACTTTAGCAAGGCCTTTGACGAGGTACCGCATGGTAGGTTGTTGCATAAGGTTAAATCTCACGGGATCCAGGATGAGGTAGCTAAATGGATACAAAATTGGCTTGATGACAGAAGCCAGAGGGTGGTTGTAGAGGGTTGTCTTTCAAACTGGAGACCTGTGACCAGCGATGTGCCTCAGGGATCGGTGCTGGGTCCACTGTTATTTGTCATTTATATTAATGATTTGGATCAGAATATAGGAGGCATGGTTAGTAGGTTTGCAGATGACGCCAAGATTGGTGGCATAGTGGACAGTGAAGAAGGTTATCTCGGATTGCAATGGGACCTTGATCAATTGGGCCAGTGGGCTGACAAATGGCAGATGGAGTTTAATTTAGATAAATGCGAGGTGATACATTTTGGTAGATTGAACCGGGGAGGACTTACTCAGTTAATGGTAGGGCGTTGGGGAGAGTTACAGAACAAAGAGATCTAGGGGTACAGGTTCATAACTCCTTGAAAGTGGATTCACAGGGGGACAGGTGAAGAAGGCATTCAGCATGCTTGGTTTCATTGGTCAGAACATTGAATACAGGAGTTGGAATGTCTTGTTGAAGTTGTACAAGACATTGGTAAGGCCACACTTGGAAACTGAACAGTTCTGGTCACCCTATTACAGAAAGGATATTATTAAACTAGAAAGAGTGCAGGAGAGATTTACTAGGATGCTACCAGGACTTGATGGTTTGAGTTATAAGGAGAAGCTGAATAGACTGGGACTTTTATCTCTGGAGCGTAGGAGGCTGAGGGAGTGATCTTATAGAGGTCTATAAAATAATGGGGGGCATAGATAAGGTAGATAGTCAATATCTTTTCCCAAAGGTAAGGGAGTCTAAAACTGGAGGGCATAGATTTAAGGCAAGAGGGGAGAAATACAAAAGGGTCCAGAGGGGCAATTTTTTCACACAGAGGGTGGTGAGTGTCTGGAACAAGCTGCCAGAGGTAGTAGTAGAGGCGGGTACAATTCTGTCTTTTACAAAGCGTTTAGACAGTTACATGGATAAGATGGGTATAGAGGGATATGGGCCAAATGTGGGCAATTGGGACTAGCTAGAGGTTTTAAAAAAAAGGGCGGCATGGACAAGTTGGGCCGAAGGGCCTGTTTCCATGCTGTAAACCTCTATGACTCCTGAAATTTTGTTTACTATTTCCGCTGCTCTCTACACGGGTGAGACTGAACGCAGATTGCGTGACTGCTTTCTGGAACATCTTCACTGAGCCTGCAAGCAAGACCCAGACCTTCCTGTTGCTTGCCATTTCTATCTTGCTCTTATGTTCACAGGTCCATCCTTCACCTGTTGCAATGTTCCAGTGAAGCCCGACGCAAACTGGAGGAACAGCACCTCATCTTTCAATTGGGCATTTTACAACCTTTTGAACTTCATATTCTCAACAACTCCAGACCATAAACTTTCTCCTCCACCCTGACCCCTATTTTAATCCAATTTTTTTCCTCAAGTTTCTCCTTAGTTCCCACTGATCCCTGACCTATTTTGCTCCACCTGCTCCATCACCCTTAAACAGTATGAAATCCATCACATTTCTCTCTCTCTCTCTCTCTCTTTAACTCCAAAGACTCGAAACGGTAACTCTGTTTCTCTCTGCGCAGACACTGCCAAATCTGCTGGGTTTCCCCAGCATTTTTTGTTTTTATTTCAGATTTCCAGCATCCACAGTATTTTCTTTGCATGATTAAATAGTTTCCATTGCTTTCTCAGGTGCGCGTGGGGTATCCTATGACATTAATGGAAAAAGAGCAGGGGAATCCTCTGGCATCCTAGCCATCATTTATCTCCCAACCAATGCCAAAAGCAAGTGATATGGTCATGTATTTATCACTATTTGCAAAACTACACTGTGCACACATTGGCTGCCACGTTTCCTACGCGGTAACAGTGATTATATTTCAAAAGTACTTCATTGGCTGCAATGTACAACTGCAAATCCTAAGGTCGTGGAAGTTGTTATATAACCACATGCCATCCTTTTTATTCCTTTCTTAAATCACATTTTCTTCAAAGAAAAAGCTCTGCATTTTCCATGTTTGGTTAGTTGCTCACTCAACATTGTGATTACTTATCTTGCCCCAGTCTGACAATCAGTAGTAATTTACTACACCTCTGCAAGATTCATTAAGTCAGACACTGGGTGCTAATGTGGATTATGCTAATGTGGGTTTGATTTATGAATGGAGGTCCTACATTTGATCCCATGTCTCACATCAGCACAAATGTCTCGATGGCTCAGTTAGCCTTTCGAAGCAGGAACTAACAATGTAGGCCAAACTCTAAAATGCGTTAAAGGGACAATTGTGCATAAGTAGTTAGAACATAGAACATAGAACAATACAGCACAGAACAGGCCCTTCGGCCCACGATGTTGTGCCGAGCTTTATCTGAAACCAAGATCAAGCTATCCCACTCCCTATCATCCTGGTGTGCTCCATGTGCCTATCCAATAACCGCTTAAATGTTCCTAAAGTGTCTGACTCCACTATCACTGCAGGCAGTCCATTCCACACCCCAACCACTCTCTGCGTAAAGAACCTACCTCTGATATCCTTCCTATATCTCCCACCATGAACCCTATAGTTATGCCCCCTTGTAATAGCTCCATCCACCCGAGGAAATAGTCTTTGTTTTATTCATCTTCCGCACTATCTAACAAATTATTTTGTTTGCAAGTACAGTCTGGTGACAAATTGCAGAGAAATACAACATTGCGGGGAGGTGATGGCCGAGTGGTGTTATCACTGGACAATTAATCCAGAAACTAAGCTAATGTTCTGAGGACTTAGGTTTTTAAAAAAAATCTGGAATTAAGAATCTACTGATGACCATGAAACCATTGTCGATTGTTGGAAAACCCATCTGGTTCACTAATGTCCTTTAGGGAAGGAAACTTGCCGTCCTTACCTGGTCTGGCCTACATGTGACTCCAGAGCCACAGCAACGTGGTTGACTCTCAACAGCCTCCAAAGGCAACTAGGGATGGAAAATAAATGCTGGCCAGCCAACGATGCCTATGTCCCATGAATGCATTAAAAAAAACTGTGGCACAGTGGTTAGCACTGCTGTCTCACAGCACCAAGAACCCGGGTTCAATTCTGGCCTCAGGTGACTGTGGAGTTTGCACGTTCTCCCTGTGTCTCCATGGGTTTCCTCTGGATGCTCCGCTTTCCTCCCATACTCAAAAGATGTGCAGGTTAGGTGGATTGGCCATACTAAGTTGCCCCTTAGTGTCCCAAGATGTCTAGGTTAGCTGGATTAGCCATGGTAAATGTGTGGGGTTACGGGGATGGCACCGGACAGAGGGCCTGGGTGAGGTATTCGAACAGAGAGTCGGTGCAAACTCAATGGGCCGAATGGCCTCCTTCTGCACATTAGGGATGCTGTGATTCTATGATCTTTTGGGTGCAATTAGAATGACACAAAGAACTAGACTTTCATCTGTGGCTGGAACCCACAAATTAAACTACCAAATACGCCCAATGTGCCCATTTTACCAATGTGAGGTCATACCCAACCTCATTAAAATACACCCAAATTTAAACTTGGTGTCAATGTGTGTTAACTAGCACAGCAATCAGGGCCAGGGAAGCACCAATTCCAACCCTTTAGGTAAAAGCAAAATACCAGCTCTAACGAAGGGCCATCTAGACTTCAAACGTTGGCTCTATTCTCCTCCCAGAGATGATGTCAGACCTGCTGAGATTTTCCAGCATTTTCTGTTTTTGTTTCAAATTTAAAACCTTTGTTCAGTATGCATGTCAGGCTAAGCATATGTAGGGCCTGGCCACTGGGGAAGCTTTTTAATTTTTAATATGAATCAGATTTAGGTCACAAAATGCATCAAAACAAGCAGAAAACAGTTGCAAACTCAGTGAGGGAAAGGAGAAAAAAAACAGAGTCGCAGCAAAACACCAGGAAATAGCTTTCTTCCCTGCTGTGCCTGGAAATTTGGTCACAGTGTGAAGAGACATTCAGATAAGACTCCAATTTGAGGGTTCTTGCCTTTGCGAGTCGCAGGCATAGCTGATTGTGTGTACATAAATTTGTGCAGAGGGAGTGTTGGATGAATGTTGAAGATCTCATAGACTTGGGCATATTTCGTAAAATCAACGGTGCAAAGTCCTTGAGCCGAACTCTGATGAATGGAATTAAATAAAAGTTATTGTGGGTAAAATTTGTACTGGGCAGAGAACTGCTGCCTCACAGCGCCAGGGACCTGGGTTCGATTCCTGGCTTGGGTGACTATCTGTGTGGAGTTTGCACATTCTCCCCATGTCTGCGTGGGTTTCCTCCGGGTGCTCCGGTTTCCTCCCACAGTCCAAAGATGTGCTGGTTAGGTGGATTGGTCATGCTAAATTGCCCCTTAGTGTCAAGGGGAGTAGCTAGGGTAAATGTATTTGGATAGGGCCAGGGTAGGATTATGGTCGGTGCAGACTCGATGGGCCGAATGACCTCCATCTGCACTGTCTGGATTCTATGGATTCTATGAACAAAAGGAGAAACCATGCTTTACTCGCCTGATTTACAAAGTACAAAATGGGCTGCTGCTGCACTCTTTTCTGCCTGGTGTTACACCCCCTTGAGTCATCTGATGTTCTAACACACTTGACACTAATAACATGGGAGCAATGGGATCAAACTAATAGGAAAGCACTAGTAAAGATATTGGAAGAAATTTATGTTAATCAATGCTATGAAAGTTATAGATTCTTTAGCTGATCAGGAAAGAAAAGAGCAATTTAAATGAAAACAGCAAAAAGACTGCTTCTATTTATTTAGATTTCCCCCTACATTAGGCAGATAGTTTCAATTTTTAAGTGATGCTTTCAGCTTAACATCATTAACAACTTAACATTTCTATAACACTATTAAAGCCGTTACAAGCTCTCAGTGATGTGCAGTAATGCAATGGCACTATTGCTAATGGTCTGTTAGATTTGGAATTTTCTCTTGAGCTATTTTCTAGCTCAATACATTTAATATACATCTTATACAGGGCATGCCTTGCTTAGAAAACAATAACACTGTTATTCAGCTTCAACCGATGAGCTCATCTTAAGTTAATGACGCACTGTCAGAAGAATAGATTGTCGACCGTGCTTTTGTTCCTTGCAATATTTTGTGCAACGGATTATCAAATACTTTTATTTTTTTTTACTTAGTTGTCACTTATTGGCTCGGCTAAAAAGTAATTTTGCCTAACACTCGCATTTCTACCACTGCCAACAGCAAAAGCCAGGCTGTTCGACTTCATTTAGGTTTTAAACAAAAGACTGAACCAGATGTGCGTCCATTCCCTTGACGGGCCTGACACTTGGGACTGCACCCGTGGGAGTCAGAATTTGCTATTACATCATGTTAGAAACCTGGGGTTGAATTTTACAGCCCCATCAACCCCCCCCTCCCCCACCCTCCCCCCCACCATTCTCCACCAGGGATGCTTTTGGAAGTGGGTAGGGGGCAAGTAAAATATGATGGGTGGCTAGCCCACCACCTTTCCGCCAACCCTGATCCATTCTCCATAATATTGTGGGTGCTAGCCTGCCCATCTTTTGGCCTATTGAGGCCTTTAACTGCCCATTTAAGGGGCAATTAAAGGTCTGATTCCACCTCCACTGCCATAATACAGTTGGGAGTGGACAAGTTGCTTTTCACCAACTCTGGTGAAAAAATGGAAAGGAAGAGGGTGCCTTCTCTGGTGGGGGGAGTGGGTGGGATATGCCCATGCACACTGGAAGCACCCCCCAACCCCCCACCTCAGATGGTACCCTCTTCTCTGCTCACCTCCTCTCCCCTGGGTTTCCAAGCACCAACAGCCCACTGGGTTGCCCAATCTCTCCCTGTCGAAGTGTCCAGGACACAACTGAGTCCAGTATCCATGCTGTTTTCTTTATGGGACTGTAGCAGTGCCCACAACTGAATTCCGTCACTGCTGGAACTACAAGATCTCTCGATGGTTTTTTACACAGAGGGTGGTGGGGGCCTGGAATGCGCTGCCAAGTAGGGTGGTGGAGGCAGGCACGCTGACATCGTTTAAGACTTACCTGGATAGTCACATGAGCAGCCTGGGAATGGAGGGATACAAACGATTGGTCTAGTTGGACCAAGGAGCGGCACAGGCTTGGAGGGCCGAAGGGCCTGTTTCCTGTGCTGTACTGTTCTTTGTTCTTTGTTCTTTGGGACTTCCTTCCACCGGAGTGTGCAGGTACCACACTGAGCATGTTAGTGCTGTCCACAACTTAGTTTTGTTGCAGGACATGATGCGGAGATGCTGGTGTTGGACAGGGGTGGGCACAGGAAGAAGTCTCACAACACCAGGTTAAAGCCCAACAAGTTTAAAACAATTGCTGCAGGGCAGTCTTTTTGAAAGTCAATTGGTTCGCAACAACAGAGGGTTGAATTTGGGGGGCTCCCTCCCAAATGTGGGAAAAGATTTGAGGGTACCAAATATACCACTGAATGAATGGACAGCATGTCAGTATCAATGTGCCAGTTCCAGTGCCAGCAATATAATCAACAGGACATGGGCAACCCTGTTCTCCTCCACATTGAGGCTAATTACATTTGTTAAAAAGCTCTTTTAAGAGTTTGTTGAAGTGGGTGGGGGACATACTTGGCAGGCTTCAGAAGCTGTCAGTTTGGGGACAGCTGAGGAGAAGTGACTATATATTGAAGAGTAGTCAAGGCACCCACAGGGCAACACCCGTCCCCATAATGTGTCAGTGGGCAAAAGAGGACTGGTCATTTGGGGGTTGCACAAGTGGCAGAGAGTAGGCACTCAGCAACCAGGCTTTGAATGGGGTCATCAATAACCCCCCTCTCCTTCCCCCATTGTCCCATCGGCATCCTGGGAGTGAGAGCAAAGGCAAGATTACCAAGGACAACTGGGCGATTACCTGCCGAGGAGGAAGGCTCAAGTTGCAGAATCCCGGGTGTCAGGAGGGCATGGGAGAGGAAATAAGATCTGGAAGGCAACAGAGGTAAAGAGGTCAAAACCTTCAACACATGAAGATGGGGCTACCTGCTCCATTGTGGATCAGTGGCACTGGAGGCTGTGACTCTTCAGGCAGATGGTTACTGACACCTGTACCTTCATTGCCAACTACCTGACACCTCACAGCATGGGTCATCAAAATTGAACTTCTTCAATTCTTGCTCCTTCTAAGAACCAGTTGTAGACTGGTGGCATCTCAAGAAGAGCTGCACATCACTGCATCTCACTGGCCACTCCTCATTGCCGGAACTGGGCAGTACATTAACAAAATGACAGGCATGGCCTCCCTGTGGCAGCCCAGCTGACCATCAGAGCCTGAGGCTCCATGTTGCTGAGGAGACAATAGTGGATGGGACATTGATGTGGAAGACCACCCCCCTCCCCACCTCCCCCAATTGCCATTTCCAACAGATCCCATTTTTACCAGTTGAGGAAAGGAGCTTAATTCAAATATAGGAGAAACCCAAACTCAGCAGGGTCACTTGAGCTCAGTGCTGAGTTCAAACAGATTTCATTGTTGGTTGTTGTAAGGGCTTTATTGGTATATTTGGGATCCCTCAATCCTTTCAGAGTGGCTTGACCGGTGATCAGTGGAGCATTGCTGGAGTAATTCCGAAATATAAATTGTACGTACCTCTCCCAATGGGGCTGTCAGACAGCTGATTAGGCTGGCCACATGGGGAACCCAACCGCCATCCTTAATTGCACAGCGGACGCAAAGGCAGCCAATTAGGAGGCCACCTGCAGCCAATCCTATACTGGGAAGTGTAGGTTCGGGGCCTGCTTTTCCGGCCTACCTCAGGGTCCAGAAGACCACAGTAAAGTTCAGCTTAAATGAACCAGAGACAACATGAGGAACGATCCTGTGATGGAGGAAGTGGTTAAGGTTTGAAATATACTGCCTAATGGAGTGATGGATACAATAATAACCTTCAAAAAGGAAATGGATCGATATATATAGCTACAGAGTCAGAGGGCCAGATCTTTGCTACCGAGGTGGGTAGATGAGTTGGGAAATTGTCTGACTCAGCAGACGCATCTCAGTTTAAGATGCCCAGTCGCATGCAGTGTTTGCTCCGGGGTGCAGGATAAAGTCAGACCTGAGAAGCAGGTCCTAGGTGGCCATGGGGGTGGGCAAATGCCAAGGCGGACTAACTGGAAGGTTCACAAGGACAATGCTCCAGATGTAGTAAAAGTCATTAGACCTGTTATCCCTCACTCCTCCCATCCCCTCACAAACTCCCCAAAGGCTTCTCATGTCCTCCATGACCACTCAATGCCAACTCACCCATATCCACGGGCAGACTTCAGGAGCCATGTGGAGATTAAAATATACTTCTAACAATTTAGTCACTTGGTAGCAAAGAACTTGAGAATTACTGAAAAGAAGAGACATGCTGGTGAAACTTTCAGAAATGTCAACAAATTCTGCACAAACAGATGCTACACCAGATGATCTGTCAATCAAAGCAGTCCATCGGGTTTTTTTTAAAACAATCACTAACAGCTGCAGCCAGTTTCTTTTTCTATAGTTTCAAGAAGAGATTTAAAATTTTCAAATCATGACAATTGAAAATGCTCTATTCATCTTTCAGGGGTGTTTGCATCTACTCCATGAATTCATGGGTCCAATGTTGCAGGTTAAATCGCTTACACCAGCCAACAATGAAGTCTGCTTGAACTCAGCACTGAGCTCATTATCATTAAGTCTGTATTGTCTCTCCCTATCCCGTCCGTCAAATTGCATAATCCGACACTTCTCTGCATTAAACTCCATTTGCCCCTTCTCTGTCATCTCCTCTATGTCCTGTTACAATTTGTATCATTTTCCACTCCTCCAAGTAAGTAGTGGTTCCAGCATTGGGGAACACCACTGTCTAACATCTTCCAGTCTGAAAACTACCCATTTACCACAACTTGTTGTTTCCTGCAGGGCTATGGGGAAAGAACTGGAGAGAGTGTCTAACATGATCACTGTTGGAAAAGTCTGTTGCAGACTCCATGCTCAAAATGGCCTCCTCTGTGTTGTATTATTCAATGATTGTACGATCTGCATGTGAGAAAGTCCAGAGGGCATCTTTGTGGTTAACACCTACCATGACTGCTCCTTTTAAATGATCTCCCAATCAAATCTGCCAACTACAGAATCATGCAACTAGGTTCGAATGTTTCCATAATGCTCAGTTATTCGGCACTGGATGCTGCGCTGAAGGTCTTGGCAAAGAAGGTGGAAAGGAGGAGAGCTGTCTTATATCCAGAGAAGATCGTTCCAGAGCCATAATGAAAAGGCAGCGGTACAGAAAGTAATGGAGGTCAATGTCAGGAGTCAAGTCCTGAGGACCAGGATGCATTGTCGCAAGATGTTCAATGAATTCTCACCAGTGAGCAAGATCAGTGAGTACATTTTGAAATATTATTTCCTACCAGTGGGACCAGTAGCTTCAGTGATTGTTCAAATCACCGCACTCCTATCATTCACCTACCAACAATCTTCTCACCCCCTAATAATTGGCCTGACACCCTCATCTCAGAGCTGGTGCACATTTTCAGCTATTCAAACATGAAAACCTTAAGACCATAAGACTCTAAGATGTAGGAGCAGAGTTAGGCCATTCAGTCCATCGAATCTGCTCTGCCATTCAATCATGGCTGATATGATTCTCTTACCCATTCTCCTGCCTTCTTCCCGTAACCCTTGATCCCCTTATTGATCAAGAACCTACCTATCTCTGCCTTAAAGACACTCAATGATCTGGCCTCCACAGCCCTCTGTGGCAATGAGTTCCACAAATTCACCACCCTCTGGTTGAAAAAATTCATCCTCATCTCAGTTTTAAAGGAGTGTCCCTCCTATAGGTTGTGCCCTCGAGTTCTAGTCTCTCCCACTAGTGGAAGCATCCTCTCCACGCCCATCTATCTAGGCCACGCAGTATTCAATAAGTTTCAATTGGATCCCCTCTCATCCTTCTGAACTCCATCAAGTATACACCCAGAGTCCTCAACCGTTCCTCATATGACAAACCCTTTCATTGTGCCACACTGATTTGACACACTTTCCTCGACATGCTATCAGAAGCAGTGTACCTCATACCCAATCCTCCTTCTCACATCCTCATTTGGCAATCTCTTCTGATTTGCAAGCTGCAGGTGGTGTAAGCATTCACATGGTTCTCCCCTGCAGCCTCCCCTAACTCCAGCCACCCCTGCTTTTTTGCTTTCCTTTTCCCATGAGAAGCAACCTGGCCAGACATTGAAGGAACACAAGACCAAGATGATGATGAAAACACAGCACAGCCACTTGATGTCACCCTCATAACTGGCAGCTCAAATACTGACTGCACATAACATGGAGGGTAGCTCTGAGAAGGAATCTGGACTTGTTGAGACACTGGACATGAGTAACTTGCAACCAGGGGAGGGAATCATGTAGTTGCCATAAGACCATAGAAAATAGGAGCAGAAGCAGGCCATTTGATCTGCTCCACCACTCAATAAGCTCATGACTGCTCTGATATGATAATCCTCAACTCTATGTTCCTGCCTTAACCCCATAACCCTTGATTAAATACCTGTTAAATCAGTCTCTCCAGCCCTCTGCGGTAAAGAATTCCACAGATTCACTATCCTCGAAGGGAAGAAATTCCTCCTCATCTCTATCTTAAATGGGGGACCTCTTATTCTGAGATTATGCCCTCTGGTCCTAGACTCTCCCACAAGGGGAAACAACCTCTCATCCTGTCAAGCTGCCTGAGAATCCTATATGTCTCAATAAGGTCACCTCTCATTCTTCTAAACTCCAATGAGCACAGGCCCAACCTACTCAAACTCTCCTCATTAAAAATCCCTCCATACCCAGGATCACCCTTGTGAACCTCCTCTGGACTGCCTCCAATACTAGTATAGCTTTCTTTGGATAAGGGGACCAAAACTGTTCACAGTATTCCAGGAATGGTCTAACTAGTACCTTGTATAGTTTTAACATGACTTTCCTATTTTATACTCCATTCCTTTTGAAATAAAGGCCAACATTCCTTTGCTTTCCCTATTATCTGCTGAACTTGCATGCTCGTTTTTTTGCACAAGGACTCCCAAATCTCTGTGTGTTGCAGCTTTCTGCAGTCTTTCTCCATTTAAATAATATTCAGCTCCTTTATTCTTCCTACCAAAGTGCATAACTTCACATTTTCCTACGTTATATTCCATCTACCAAGTTTTTGCCCACTCACTTAACCTGTCTATATCCCTCAGTGCATACTTTTGAGGGGGGCAGGGGGTGGGATTCTTTGGTCTCCCTGCTGAGTGCTTCATGCGGTGCGAGGTGGTACACCATTTGCTGGGGCAGAGTCTTCTGGTCCCGCCACTGTCAATGATTTTTCCCATTGACTGCACCCAATACCACCAGGAAACCCATGGCGGAGATAAGGTGTCGGCTGGACCAGAATATCCTGCCAGAATGAACAGCCGGAGAACTCCGGCCTCTGTGTCATCCTCACCACTTGCCTTTCCACCTATTTTTGTGTCATCTGCGTCTCAGTGCTGAAAGTAACAATCTTTCCCCAGCCACGATACAGATATTTTTTTTTTTAATTCATTTTGTGGGACATGGACATTGCTGACTGGCCAGCATTTGTTGCCCATTCCTAGTTGCTCTTGTTCAGAGGGCAGTTGAGAGTCAACCACATTGCTGTGGCTGTGGAGTCACACGTAGGCAAGGTAAGGACGGCAGATTTCCTTCCCAAAAGGACATTAGTGACCCGAATGGGTTTTTCTGACAATCGTTTCATGGTCATCAGTAGATTCTTAATTCCAGATGTTTTTTATTGAATTCAAATTCCAACATCTGCCATGGTGGGATTCGAACTTGGGTCCCCAGAACATCAGCTGAGTTTCTGCATTAATAGTCTAGTGATAATACCACTGACCCCTTGGGTCAGAACTGCAGAGTGCACTTGAACAGGCTGCAAGACAGGCACTAAGGGGATGCACAAAACTGATTAGTTGAATTTTCCATGCAATTTAGCATGGTTTTCATGTTTATTTTGCGGTGCACCTATTTTTGGATTGCAGCCAAATAGACACCATGATGCTCAGTGAGGTTCGGAACTGTTGGTGAATGAGGAATTTAGGTTGCGGTTGTTGTATCACACTAGGATGACTTCTTTGTCCACTGTTTAGGCAGAAAGAGCCATTTAGCTTGTCTCCTCCCTACCTCTTCCTCCTCCTCCTCCTTATGTTCCTCGACTATGGCATGTATAGCTGGGTGCCTTTCATCTCCTGTATGCTGTGTATGTGTGCATTGGCCCTTTGCACATGGAAGTGATTGGGCATGTTGTCAGTGGATAGCCCTTGCTGCCCAGGAACCCAGGTTTACTGTGATGGAAGTTGCCACAGAATGAAGGCATCATGACTGCTGCCAGGATGCCAAGCATCAAGTTGCCTGATTTGTTCACTGGATGTTGAGGGATTAAAACCCCGACTGGTTCCGGTGTAGGGCAGAGTTGACACACAGTGTGTGTAGCCAATGGTACCCTGAAAGCCTATAGTTCTAGTGAAGCTGTGAGCTTTCTTCACCTGCTTGTCTTTGGCAATAGAAAATGAAATGTAAATAGCTCTCTTTGAACAGAGAGCCTGTGTGACCTTCTTAATGCAATAGTGGTCAGTAAACTGCAAGATGTTGCAAATATCTCCAGCCCCAGTCTGGAAGGAGTCAGATGGATAAAACTTCACTGCAGTCACCTTCACAGCCACAGGCAATACCATTCTGGCCCCACTCTCAGGTTGCTGTTATGGCTGCACCAGGCAGCACATTTCAGTGGGGATAGCCTTCCTGGAACATAGACCCCTCACACACTAAGGTTATGACAGGAGATTTCATTCCTGAGAACCTGGATAGATGTGACCTTATCCCTGGTGTAGCTCTTCCCTACCATTTGTTTAGGTTCTTGGGAGTGCTGAGCCAGGAGCCCTATAAATATTAAAATGTCAATTCAAACAACGTCCTTTGGAAGTCAACTGAATTTTAATTCAGAGACAAGGGCAGCACGGTGGCACAGTGGTTAGCACTGCTGCCTCACAGCGCCAGGGACCCAGATTCAATTTTGGCCTTGTGGTGGTGACTGTGTGGATTTTGCACATTCTCCCCACGTCTGTATGGGTTTCCTCCGGTGCTCCAGTTTCCTCCCCCAGTCCAAAGGTATGGAGGTTAGATGGATTGGCCATGCTAAATTGCCCCTTAGTGTTCAAAGATGTGCAGATTAGATGGATTAGCTTTGATAAATGTGTAGGGTTATGGGGAGTGGGTGGGGGGGAAATGGCCTGGGTAAGGTACTCTGTCAGACAGAGTCGGTGAAGACTCGATGGGCCAAATGGTCTCCTTCTGCACTGTTGGGATTCTATGATTCTATATTCGAACTATGGACAGTTTCCAAGCCACCAGTAAGAGCCAGTTAGTAAGCAGCTTTGGACCAGAAGATGCCCAGATACGATTTCATGTTTTAAATTTTACAATGGTCCAGAAAATCGCTTCCTGGCCAAACATGGAAAATCTTTAAAGGTGCAGAAGGGGTAAGCGCACCTATGGAATCTAAACCTAGCACGCAAAAGCAATAGTAAGCCTGTAGCAATCATTCACTACACCATATACAGTGTTCCGTATTGGCCCTTGCTTTAGGTAGAATATGAGGGTCATGGAAAGAAGGCCAATGAAATTCAGTAACATGATCGCATGGATCAGGAGCATTAATTATAAGAAGAAGCTAAAGGGATTGCCGCTCCTTCCATCAGAACAAGGAAGGTCACAGCTGGAGATCTAACTGAGGAGCTCCAAATTAAAAGATCTTTCATTGAGTTAAATTTGGATAAACTATTTCTAATAGGGGGTGAGTTGGCAACCAGAAGGTCTAAATTTAAAATCAGCACCAAAAGAATGTCGGAAGAGGTCAGAATTTAAGAAAACAGAGGTTGTTGAGAAATGGAACAGTTGTAGAAGTGGAATTTATAATGACTTTCTAAACTGGAAATGGCAAATGATTTAAATAAATATTTTTAAGAGGTATGAGGAAGGAATAGGGCACAAGGATCTTTCTAAACCAGTCACTGTGAAATGGTCAGCTGTAATTCAGATATTCTTGCCTCTCAGTCAGGATGTTGTAGATTCAAAAATAGAAGGCAATACTGAGGGAGTGAGTGCTGCACTGTCAGAGGTGCTGGGTGGGATCCCCGCCCCCCCCCCCCCCATGTCTTGCGGCGGTGGCTGCCATTGGCCGGCAGCGTGATCTTCTGGTCCCGCCGCTGTCAACAGGTTTTCCAGTCCATACCCGTCGCTGCTGGGGAACCCATGGCGGGGCAGTGGGGGCAATCATTGTCGGTAGGACCAGAAGATCCTGCCAGTGGGAATGTCCGGAAAATTTTGGCCATTGCCTTTCAGAGTAGACATCAAAACTAGGCTCTCTGGCTGCCATCTCAGGTGGATGTTAAAGACCCATTGCACTATTTTGAAGATATGTAGGTGAATTATCCCTGGTGAACTGGTCAATATATATCACTCGATTAAAATCACAAGAGCAGATTATTTGTTCATTGTTAAATGATTGTGGGAGCTTGCTGCATGCAAATTGATTGCTGCATTTCCTACATTACAACAGTGACCACACTTCAAAACAAAGTACTTCACAGGAAAGTCCTTTGCAACATCTGGTTGTCATGCAAAGTGCTATATAAATGCAAACTTCTTTTTCTCTTTAAAATGAACACTGCATAATTCTCAGATTCGAGGAGTTAAGTAGGGTCGCTGAAACTGTAATCCAGTATTCACTTTCTCCCTGTATCTCAACAGACAATAACCCCAGAGATGCCATTTCTGGACACTTATTTATACATGCATCTTGTAACCCAGGGCAGAGGTTCTGGCTGTCAAAACACTGGGATGTGGCAAACACAGAAAAGTATAATGTTTCCCCCAGAGTTCCAAGAAGATTTCATCTCAACTTTCATTATAGCAGCAGAGTAAAGCATTTGCAACGAAGACCTGAATCCAACATGAAACAAAGTGTGAGAGGGGGCCAGTCTCAGATACCAGATGGAGCATAAGCCCAGCAGTCACACTAGATGCAAGTAGCTGCCCTATGGACCATTGATTAACATTTTAAATCTATCGTGATTAACTTAAATGTTTAGGTAATGCAAATATTACTGTGGGAGGAGCCAAATCCACAAGGGTAAGCGTATGTGATGAGAGATCTCTCCTCTCGAGAACAGAATTGAGGTTTCAGCTGGGCAGGCTGAAATCTTAACTGCAGCTTCCAATTCGGAGCAATCCAAGTGCCTTGTCCCTCAGAGTCAACACTAGAAACTGTTGGAGCCCTTTTTGGGACCATTGCAATCTGATCACTGGATGAGTTGAAAAAGGAAAATGGTGCAGGATTCACACCCCAGGAATAATAATTTTAGCGAGTTAACTTGCAGATTGGTTTTTCTGGCAGAAAAGCACGCCCTCAACCTGATTTAACTCAATCCTCAATGCTCCAACACATGTTCCTGAAGAAATAAGCATTGTCATGTACTGAAGGCTAATAACTATGTGTGAGATGGCCCTGCCTTAAACTGCACCATATGTTAATCAGGGTAGATACTTTTTGGAAGGGTGTGCAGCCAGGAGGTAGTTGTGCCTGGAAAGTCTCGCTGCAATATTTCCTTTTGGTAGCCTACCCCAAATGCCAAGACCTTTCGAAACTTACATTACCAATGAGAAAATAAATAAAGATCACAACATTATTTTTGCTCAACAGTTTCAGTTCAAGAAATACTTCTCCCTGTTAAACTACTTGAGCACAACTGCAACATGGTGGGATTATAGGGACTTCACAAACCCCAGGTAATGCGAGTGCAATCCACAACCAGCTTGGTTCACTTGGAGAAAACCACGATACATGAATTTTCAATATTACCAGACCATCATTAGATTCTTTTTTTAAAAGGTGTCATTTTTGTATTAAGCGAACTCCGATGGCCTGAATGATTCTGGACAGATCAGAGTTCAAACCGACGAAAAGAAAACATGAAACGCAAATAAAATCCAGTGGATTTTCTTTTTCTCGGACACACGGAGTTGGGAATAGAACAATTTGAATCAAGCTGTAGCAGGATAAGCGAAATTGAGATTAAGCATAATTCTTGGGCTGCCATGATAGTAGCCCACCGCGCCGCTAATCATGGTCATTTATACTGAGCCTTTCTCGGTATTCAATACAGTAACAAAGCTCACTTCAAATGCTGGGCATATTGCTGGAAGAAACAAAAAGTTATTCTCATCTGCAAGATGCATATGGGTGTGGCTTACCAGTGTTAATTTAGACTAACATATATAGCACATTATATCACAAAGTAACATTGATATAATACATCTCTACACCACGAGCTAATTTAGTGAGCCATCTGATCGGAAATGTTATAACAATTTGAATATTTTAACACAGATACTGGGGAGAATCTGCTCAGTCAGCAGTGAGGAGTGCAGGCTTGGTCTTACAGGAAATACACGGTATAGACCTTCAAACAAAGGATGGGCACTTGGATTTGAATTTTTAAAAAGCACAGAGCAGTAATTTAAGAAAAAAAACTCTTGCCTCACCTTTGTAGCATACTGTCAGCCACATAAGTTCCAGGAGCTGACTGCCAAACTCACACACATCCAAGCCCAGCATGGTAATCTTTCTCCAAACAGTGTGGATGCTGCCTCACTCAAAAATCAGCACAATAAAAAAAAACCCTCCACAAGCAGAACAAAATATCCTTTACACTGCACCCATAAGGTATATAAAAGAGGAAAAATATCCCCCACCCCCCCAAAAAAAGAAAGTAATCCTGGACAAGAGGATTTCACATGCTACACACTGACTGCAATGGAACTGTAATGTAAAAATCCTATTCGTCTGCAGACGCTATTGATTTGCTAGCTGCTCTAATGCTATGCTGCTCTCAACTCCCATCAGTCATTATCTCGCAGATGTCTATGATCTCATCTCCCTCCTACCACATGCAGCACACACTTGAATACAAACACAATGCTTCCCCGTGTAGCGAGAATATGTAATACTCCCAATTCACTGACGGGTATTTGTAATCCTGAGGTTTGTGTAACACCGCTATGCTACCTGGGAGAATGCAATAATACATTCTTGCTAATGCAGGCAAGCACCGCTTTCTAGCAGTGTAATGGCACACGCTAAAAAGAAAATCGAGAAATCTCTTGTATTTAAACCATGCTCCTCCATTAGCTGAAGGAAATACTGCATCACATTTTAATCTTTCATGCAAATAAAATATATTTTAAAAGGCTTTTCGAATGATTTAGTGAAACTAAGGACAACTTGCTCTGGTTGATACCAAAGTATGCTTACCTTACATATTCTTATGAATATATTGGTCCCATTGCTTTCATTTTTCTTTCACTTCCTCTCCTCCCCATCACAATACATCATCTAAATCACGAGATTAAAAATAATAACACCTATATACTTTTTAAACCACATTAAATTTTCACACGGCAAAATACCATTGTAAACATTTAGCTGCCTGACATACTAAAGCCCCCTCTAAATATGACAGATCTGCTACAAGTGAAATGATATTTCAAAAGAATATTCTGCATAATTTATGAGCCCGACCATAAACAAGGACGGGGAACGTTTTAAATTAGCTTCTTTGAGCCATGCGGACATTGCATTATGTGCACGTCAATGATGATTTGTTTACATTACAATTACAGAAGCAGCAGATTTTTTTTTTGTACCATTTCAGCAACAAGACGTGCGCAGTTACACACTAGACTGGGCTCAACAAGGTTGAAAATTACATGATTATAGCTATCAATCATTCAAGCTCACTTGCTTGAGCTTTGTGTCTAATCAGGGCTCTTTGAACCGCCAGATGAAGTAGGAAATGTGAAGGCTGGGATTTCCATCCCACAGGAGGGAAAAAATGACATCATGCTGTTCCAGATGCATTTCTTCTTGCTAAGCAGAGGCAAACTGCTTAGAAGTTTGCATGCAATTGGTCCTCCCAACTGAGAAGATTCTTTGATTTGATTTATTATTGTCACACGTTTGGGTATACAGTGAGCAGTATTGCTTCTTGCACGCTATACAGACAAAACATACCGTTCATAGAGTACATGGGGGAGAAGGGAAGTGGAGGGTGCAGAATATATCTACCATTCCTGTGGCAGGCGGGATGGGAAAATCCCACCCAAAGTATTTAATTAGACTCGTGCCAAGTTATCAAAGTAATCGGACAGGACACGATCAGCCTTTGATCAGTATTCTCAGCTCTCAGTCAGAAGATCGTTGATTCAAGCCCTACCTCACCGACCTGAGCATTTAATCTAGGCAGACACTTAAAGTTAAAAAGTTTATGTATTCGTCACAAGTAAGGGTTAAATTAACACTGCAATGAAGTTACTGTGAAATTCCCCTAGTCACCACAGTCCGGCGCCTGTTCCGGTCAATGCACCTAACCAGCACATTTTTCAGACTGAGGGAGGAAACTGGAGCACCCGGAGGAAACCCACGCAGACACGGGGAGAAGATGCAAACTCCACACAGACAGTGACCCAAGTCGGGAATCGAACCTGGGTCCCTGGCGCTGTGAGGCAGCACTGTGCCACCGTGCTGCCCACAGTGCCAGTGTGCCGTCCACTTCAGTGCAGTTTGGAGGAAGCTTCCTGTTAGCACAAGTTGAGGGGGAAAGGAGGGGTCGTGGTGTCTGCACATCTGGTTTAACCAAAGGATGTCACAAGCATGAAAATCACCTGTAGCTCCCACTCACAGGACCAGGAGTGCAGAATAACCAATCAGAAAAGGCTAAAACCAATCTCACCGCATCTGTGTTTCTCCAATCACTGAGCACTGTCACGGAACCCAATTCTTCTTCTTGTAACTTAACGCAGGCTGCCCTTCTCTTCATCATTTGTAGTGAATTGTTTGTTCTAATCCCCCCATGGTATAGTTTATTTCCCCACTATTTTGTATCACTCCATACAAGAGCACATCAGACAGTCGTCTTCGAATTTGAATACAGCAATTTCTTCAATGCTACACCGGAGTACAATTGATCTTTGCAGCAAAATACACAGCAGTCCATCACAATTATAACAAATCAAACCAAGAATTCATTCAACTATTGTATCCTGAATAACTCAAGCACAAGACTGGGCAGAATTCTTCCATCTGGGACTAAGCTCCATGGTGGGGATGGGATTGGGATGGCTGGTGGAAAACCATGTCACACCTTCTGGCCCCTACCCAATTAATTATGCAGCAGGATGTTTTGCGCTGTACTCTATGATGGGGTAGGCCTGACTGAGTCTAGTCCATCATCTATTCCGGGCGCCATATCAAAGAAGTGTCCAACATCACTGACCCACCATTGAGAAAAGGATATGGACCTCCTGAGAAAGAAGATGGACTCCAGAAACACTCTGAGGTTGGATGATGGGCCTTGTCGATGACAGTGAATCTGGAAGGTCACCTGTCAATGATTTACCCACCCACTGCTGTGATCTTTCAGATCCAGGGTTGTTGGCGGCCTCCATTCTGAACTCTGGAAGCAACTCCAGGCATTGTTCAGATGAGTCCTGACATCTGGACGCCACGTTGTTCCAAATGTGCATTGCACCAGACTGATGTCACGGACAATTGGGCATGGGTGGAAAATTCTGATTGAGCCATCATCCGCATTCCACGAGCGGGATGAGAATCAGTTTCACGCTAGCTTCCAGCAGGTTCTGCCAGTTGCCATGGTGGGCACCAATGGAAGATACCACAGGAAATTCATGCTGGCATGAAACTGATTTTTACATTGCTGCCAAATTCTCTCCCACGCCACCCGCCATTGAACGCATTGGCCAGGCCATGGGAGAATTCCACCCTTTACATTGTCATTTGTTGATGGTTTATTTCTCAATAAATACCTCAATATTCTGAGACTGGACAAATTTTCCAAGATTAAAAAGTCTCCAAGCCACCGCTATCCATATAGGCAGTGTGAAGTTGCCCATGGAGCATCAGATTACTGTATCAGTGCACTTCACTGCAAAGTGGCCTTTTGTTCCTCCAAATGCCACATTGTCGATCCCCATGCCATCAAGAGTGGAAGAGAGCGAAACCTCTCCGCGTGAAGCAATGGAAAGAATGGCAAGTCACTTCACAATTTCCAGACACCTGTTCTACATTGGAACCATGATGTGGAGATGCCGGCGTTGCACTGGGGTAAACACAGTAAGAAGTCTAACAACACCAGGTTAACGTCCAACAGGTTTGTTTGGTAGCAAAAGCCACTAGCTTTCGGAACAGGCTGTCTCTTCGTCAGGTGGGTGGGAGTTCTGATTACAAACAGGGCACAAAGACACAAACTCAATTTACATGAATAATGATTGGAATGTGAGTCTTTACAGGTAATCAAGTCTTAAAGGTACAGACAATGTGGGTGGAGGGAGCATTAAGCACAGGTTAAAGAGATGTGTATTGTCTCCAGACAGGACAGCTAGTGAGATTTTGCAAGCCCAGGCAGGTTGTGGGGGTTACAGATAGTGTGACATGAATGCAATATCCCGGTTGAGGCCGTCCTCATGTGTGCGGAACCTGGCTATCAGTGTCTGCTCAGCGACTCTGCGCTGTCATGTGTCGTGAAGGCCGTCTTGGAGAACGCTTACCCGGAGATCAGAGGCTGAATGCCCGTGACCGCTGAAGTGCTCCCCAACAGGAAGAGAACAGTCTTGCCTGGTGATTGTCAAGCAGTGTTCATTCATCTGCTGTTGTAGCGTCTGCATGGTTTCCCCAATGTACCATGCCTCGGGACATCCTTTCCTGCAGCGTAACAGGTAGACAACGTTGGCCGAGTTGCAAGAGTATGTACCGTGTACCTGGTGGATGGTGTTTTCACGTGAGATGATGGCATCCATGTCGATGATCCGGCATGTCTTGCAGAGGTTGCTGTGGCAGGGTTGTGTGGTGCCGTGGTCACTGTTCTCCTGAAGGCTGGGTAGTTTGCTGCGGACAATGGTCTGTTTGAGGTTGTGCGGTTGTTTGAAGGCAAGAAGTGGGGGTGTGGGGATGGCCTTGGCGAGATGTTCATCTTCATCAATGACATGTTGAACGCTCCGGAGGAGATGCCGTAGCTTCTCCGCTCCAGGGAAGTACTGGACGACGAAGGGTACTCTATCCACCGTGTCCCGTGTTTGTCTTCTGAGGAGGTCGGTGCGATTTTTCGCTGTGGCGCATCGGAACTGTCGATCGATGAGTCGAGCGCCATATCCTGTTCTTATGAGGGCATCTTTCAGCATCTGGAGGTGTCTGTTGCGATCCTCCTCGTCTGAGCAGATCCTGTGTATACGGAGGGCTTGTCCGTAGGGGATGGCTTCTTTAACGTGTTTAGGGTGGAAGCTGGAGAAGTGGAGCATCATGAGGTTATCCGTGGGCTTGCGGTACAGTGAGGTGCTGAGGTGACCGTCCTTAATGGAGATGCGTGTGTCCAAGATTGCAACCGATTCCGGAGAGTAGTTGTGGTGATATATACAGGGCCTAGTTTTAAGGTTGATAAAATTGGATATCCTAAATTAAAGAATTGGGCATTTTGAAATCAAACACAGTCAAACTGCAGGCAGGCCAATTGTACAATACACAAATGTGTCTGGGCCTGACCCATCAACCACCCATCAAAGGTCGTTACACTCTACTTGAGACTTAGCAGGAGATCATGGCACCTCATTGAAATGCATCGGTCTATTGTTAGAAGCCCAGATCGGGCCAGACTTTCTGTCACCAAGAGATCCTGTAGAAACCTTACCTGATAACAAGTTTAACAACGTGGAGATGGACACCTGGGGGGCGGACCCTGGTGTCCTGTCAGGCAGACATCAAGAAACCCACTGGGTATTGGAACCCCCTCCTGGGACCTCATTGGCCAGAAGCCAGAGAAGTTTCTGGAAAGGCAAGCAGGCTGGGGATAAAGGGACACACTCAGAAGCACAAGGAGCGAAGACTCGACAGGGGAGACAGCCGTGTCCATTCGGAAGACTGACCAGAGAAGGAAGGAAGGAAGAAGCGGCCATCGAGACTCACCTTCATGACGACAGACCAGAGGGGACTCAGAGAATCGGGCCTGCAGTTTAACCAAGCCATCTTTACGGGTAGTATACTTGAATCTGCTGGGGTATCCTCTTGTTTTATGTGGGTAATTTAAGGGTTAATAGTGTTATTTAATAAACTTGTTGAATCTTTACTTGTGTTTGTCCTTTGTCCACCTTGCAAATAAGGGCACCGGGGTAAAACCTTGGAGTAAGTAAACTGGTTGAAAGTATCTGAGAATTAACAGGTACAACATAGTCCATGGTGAGTCTGATGGTGGGATGGAACTTGTTGATGTCATCATATAGTTGTTTCAGTGATTGTTCACCATGAATCCAAAGGAAGAAAATGTCATCGATGTATCTAGTGTATAGCATTGGTTGAAGGTCCTGTGCGGTGAAGAAGTCTTGTTCGAACCTGTGCATGAAGATGTTAAGAAGTTTAACAACACCAGGTTAAAGTCCAACAGGTTTATTTGGTAGCAAAAGCCACACAAGCTTTCGAGGCTCTGAGCCCCTTCTTCAGGTGAGTGGGAATTCTGTTCACAAACAGAACTTATAAGACACAGACTCAATTTACATGAATAATGGTTGGAATGCGAATACTTACAACTAATCCAGTCTTTAAGAAACAAAACAATGGGAGTGGAGAGAGCATCAAGACAGGCTAAAAAGATGTGTATTGTCTCCAGACATGGTGAACAATCACTGAAACAACTCTATGATGACATCAACAAGTTCCATCCCACCATCAGGCTCACCATAGACTACTCTCCGGAATCGGTTGCATTCTTGGACACGCGCATCTCCATTAAGGACGGTCACCTCAGCACCTCACTGTACCGCAAGCCCACGGATAACCTCACGATGCTCCACTTCTCCAGCTTCCACCCTAAACACGTTAAAGAAGCCATCCCCTACGGACAAGCCCTCCGTATACACAGGATCTGCTCGGATGAGGAGGATCGCAACAGACACCTCCAGACGCTGAAAGATGCCCTCATAAGAACAGGATATGGCGCTAGACTCATTGATCAACAGTTCCAACGCGCCACAGCGAAAAACTGCACCGACCTCCTCAGAAGACAAACACGGGACACAGTGGACAGAGTACCCTTCGTTGTCCAGTACTTCCCCGGAGCGGAGAAGCTACGGCATCTCCTCCGGAGCCTTCAACATGTCATTGATGAAGACGAACATCTCGCCAAGGCCATCCCCACACCCCCACTTCTTGCCTTCAAACAACCGCACAACCTCAAACAGACCATTGTCCGCAGCAAACTACCCAGCCTTCAGGAGAACAGTGACCAAGACACCACACAACCCTGCCACAGCAACCTCTGCAAGACGTGCCGGATCATCGACACAGATGCCATCATCTCACGTGAGAACACCATCCACCAGGTACACGGTACATACTCTTGCAACTCGGCCAACGTTGTCTACCTGATACGCTGCAAGAAAGGATGTCCCGAGGCATGGTACATTGGGGAAACTATGCAGACGCTGCGACAACGGATGAATGAACACCGCTCGACAATCACCAGGCAAGACTGTTCTCTTCCTGTTGGGGAGCACTTCAGCGGTCACGGGCATTCGGCCTCTGATATTCGGGTAAGCGTTCTCCAAGGCGGCCTTCGCGACACACGACAGCGCAGAGTCGCGGAGCAGAAACTGATAGCCAGGTTCCGCACACACAAGGACGGCCTCAACCGGGATATTGGGTTTATGTCACACTATTTCACATAAATATTTCTGCTTTTTTCCTCCTGAGTCTTTATCATGCGATCCTAGAATCAGAATTTATGTCACACTATTTGTAACTCCCACAGTTGCGTGGACCTGCAGAGTTTCACTGGCTGTCTTGTCTGGAGACAATACACATCTTTTTAGCCTGTCTTGATGCTCTCTCCACTCCCATTGTTTTGTTTCTTAAAGACTGGATTAGTTGTAAGTATTCGCATTCCAACCATTATTCATGTAAATTGAGTCTGTGTCTTATAAGTTCTGTTTGTGAACAGAATTCCCACTCACCTGAAGAAGGGGCTCAGAGCCTCGAAAGCTTGTGTGGCTTTTGCTACCAAATAAACCTGTTGGACTTTAACCTGGTGTTGTTAAACTTCTTACTGTGTTTACCCCAGTCCAACGCCGGCATCTCCACATCATGAAGATGTTGGCATATTGAGGTGCGAATTTGGTCCCCATGGCTGTTCCGTGTGTCTGGATGAAGAACTGGTTGTTGAAGGTGATGACATTGTGGCCCAGGATGAAGCGGATGAGTTGTAAAATTGCATCTGGAAACTGGCAGTTGTCGGACATTGGAACCGACAGACTGGTAGGAGGTAGTCATCTGTATAATGCAAAGGAATCTAAAAAGAAAAGAAGTTTAAAAATAAGCGAAATAAATAATTCAACATTGAGTCACTAAAGCTGTATTCATACAACCTTTTTTTGTGTCAATGCAGGATGGTTTTGGACGCGGGGAGTAATGTAAAATGACAGTCTAACCCACAAGACTATTATGCACAATGAAGACCTGAAGTGTGAGACCTCCTCCAGGAAACTACCTCACACCAGTCTAACAGGGTAAAGAGTGTAAATCCAAACCAAAATACATCAACAAAAAGATCCCTGGTAAGCGTAATAAATGAACATTCAATGTGCGCAATCCTTTGGGATTCCTTAAATGAAAATTAAGGAAAATCAGAAAATCTAAACCATTCTGGGATATAAAACCCACCCCAGTGTTCTGCCAGCAAAATAGGGCACAGAAAATATTTCCTGTTCTAAGAGAGAAAATGCACTTTCACTGGAGCTCCTTTTATTATATATTTATTATATCTAAGCACTGGGCTCCTCAAACAGGAGCCTGTTATTATTAAAATGTAATGCGATAAATATTATAACATGACTGTATTCTATACTTGAGTACAGTACCATTTGTAGGTAATCATTATGTACAGTGTCTGACCTGGGCAGCCTGTAATACAGATTTGGATTAACACAAGAGCTTTGTAATACACCACACCCCTATACCAATATTGCTGTGGTCTGCTATAACATTTAGACAAAGACCTGTTGTAAGATGAACATAACTTGGTGGCTTTGCACCATCTAATTTCACTTTTAGAATCAAAAGAGGATAAAATTCAATTGTGCTGGACACCCATTGGAAAGAAAAATAGAACAAAGAACAAAGAACAATACAGCACAGGAACAGGCCCTTCGGCCTCCCAAGCCTGTGCCGCTCCCTGGTCCAAACTAGACCATTCTTTTGTATCCCTCCATTCCCACTCTGTTCATGTGGCTATCTAGATAAGTCTTAAACGTCCCCAGTGTGTCCGTCTCCACCACCTTGCCCGGCAGCGCATTCCAGGCCCCCACCACCCTCTGTATAAAATACGTCCTGCTGATATCCGTGTTAAACCTCCCCCACCTCACCTTGAATCTATGACCCCTCGTGAACGTCACCACCGAACTGGGAAAAAGCTTCCCACCGTTCACCCTATCTATGCCTTTCATAATTTTATACACCTCTATTAGGTCACCCCTCATCCTCCGTCTTTCCAGTGAGAACAACCCCAGTTTACCCAATCTCTCCTCATAACTAAGCCCTTCCATACCAGGCAACATCCTGGTAAACCTCCTCTGCACTCTCTCCAAAGCCTCCACGTCCTTCTGGTAGTGTGGCAACCAGAACTGGGCGTAGTATTCCAAATGCGGCCGAACCAACGTTCTATACAACTGCAACATCAGACCCCAACTTTTATACTCTATGGAGTCCAGGGTGGGCGGCCAATTCTCCGCTGCCAACTTTGCCCTCCAATCACAGGTGAACTTTATCCCAATAGATTGTTCACTATACAGAAGCCATTCAACCCATCAAATGTGCATTGGTGTTTGTCTCCATGAGGCACTCAGTCTAAACCAACTCTCACGTTTGCTCCAGTTAGTATTTCTTCTTTTTAAAGCAACTATCCAATTACCTTCAAAAGAAAATATTTGTGGCAGAGAATGAACACCCTGTGTAAAGTCTTTACAACTTCCCCTATAATTCTTTTTGTGACTATTTGAGGTCTTTGCCCTCTTAATAATACCACCACTTTTATCCTTCCATTATCACAGCTCTTCATTGTCACTCTTTTGGGAAAAGTCTCCCATCGTAACTGAATCCTCTCTGGCTAACAGCCTAGCACAAGACCTTGTGGCGCAGTGGTAGCATCCCTTCAGGAGCTCCGGATTTTTAAAAAATTCATTCATGAGACATGGGCATTGCTGGCTGGCCAGCAATTATTGTCCATCCCTAATTGCCCTTGAACTGAGTGGCTTACTAGGCCATTTCAGAGGGCAGTTGAGAGTCAATCACATTGCTGTGGCTTTGGAGTCACATGTGGGCCAGACCAGGTAAGGGCTGCAGATTTCCTTCCCTAAAGGACATTAGTGAACCAAATGGGTTTTTCCAACAATGGTTTCATGGTCATCAGTAGATTCTTAATTCCAGATATTTTTTATTGAATTCAAATTCCACAATTTGCCATAGCGGGATTCGAACCCAGATCCCCAGAACATTAGCTGAGTTTTTGGATTACTAGTCGAGCAATAATACCACTAGACCATCCCCTCCTGGTTCAATTCCAACAGCAGGATTTGTTGGTCACTGAAGGGAGCGAACATTCAATGTGGTTCAACATAATCAGCTCAGGAATCCTTCCACCACTTCCTCGCCACTATTCCCCAAAGCATTAAAAAAGTGTGGGTGTGAATACACGCTTAAAATGAAACAACAGCCAAGAGACTCTTCAGTCCATTGGCTTCAGGTCCTACCATTCCGGCTGGTGGAATCCAATTCATAGATCTGGAATTTTTATGAAAGCTAGTCTCAGTGATGGTGACCATTATTGTTTAAAAATGTATCTGTCCTTTAGGGAAGGAAATTTGCTGAACTTACCCTGTCTAGTCTATGTATGACTCCTTGGCAATGTGTCCTCTGAAATAGCAAACCACTCACTTCAACAGCAATTAAGGAAGGGCAACAGAAGCTGGACTTACCAATGATGCTTACATCCCAAGAAATACTAAATAGAAAGAAATGACTAAGTGAGTCAACTTTTTTATACATTACTACCAGTTAACATTTTATAGCCACTCATAATTTAGTAGGTGTCACACACAGAGAATGTTTCCAAAATAGCAAGTTTTGTTCATACCACTTCCACTAATACTTACATTTTACCCATCTACCACAATATATATCTGTGTATGACTGCAGCAAGAAGAAAAGGATCTTGCATTCATATGGAGATTTTTCAGAGAATCTTAGAATCCCTACAGTGCAGAAGGTGGCCATTCAGCCCATCAAATCTGCACAGGCCCTATCCCCATAACCCCACGTATTTACCCCACTAATCTACATATCTTGGGACACTAAGAGGGAATTTAGCATGCCTAATCCACCTAACCTGCACATCTTTGGACTGTAGGTGGAAACCGTAGAACCCAGAACAAAACCGCATGGGGAGAGCATACAAACTCTACACAGTCACCCAAGGGCAGAATTGAACCTGGGTTCCTGGCGCTGTGAGGCAGCAGTGCTAACCACTATGCCACCATGGTGCTATGTGCCTGGGACAAAATGCTTCACAGCCAACAAGGTACTTCTGAAGTATAATCACTGCCAAGATATAGGGAACCAATGTGAGCAAAAGCAAGATCCCACAGACAGCAATAATAGGAATATCAGTTTTAGTGGCGTTGGTCGAGGAAGAAATGCTGGTCAGGATATCAGGAAAATGTCCCTGCTTTTCCGTAAATAGCACACAAGAGTTTTTCACATCCATTTGAAAGGGCAACCACCCAGCCTGTGCAACACTCCTTCAGTACTGCACTGAACTGTCCGCCTGAATAACATGCTCAATCTCACGATCTGGTTCAGAGGTGAGATCCTTCCAATGAGCCAAAGGCTGATAAGGGCAGGAGTTGAAACTCAGGCTCAGCTGCCCGTTATACAATCTTTTCCTTATATTGGGAGGCAAGAAAAGCTTCTTACGCTGGCATCAGATATCCACAGGGCCGGAGCATTCCGACATTTCCAAGTACATCCATGGTCATTCCCCTTCCACTCGCCCAATCAATCCTTCGCTCAAAGACATTGTCTGTTAATGATGACGGAAAGAATTTGGGAAATTGATTTCATATTGGACAGGAAAAGTTCGGATTTGTACCTGTATGTTCCAAACCTCTCAAACTTCAGTACTTCTGAAAAGAATACTCCTTAGAAATTAAACACTGGTCATAGTTTCATTCCCTCAGTTCTGGAATTAATTTAAAGGCTTTCCTTCCTTCAAAATGTATTTTTATAGAGATCAAAGCAGTTTTAATATACACTTTAATATTTTAAAAAAAACAAGAAGTACAGTAAAATCTCAATGAATCAATTCCCTGGGTGCAGCCTTCAATTCGGATTAAGCAGAACATGGTGACAACCGCGGAGGCCCAATTAGCCACATGACTATGTCTCTGTGTAATCCGATATGCCTAAAAAATAATCCTGACTGTGTGATCCCAATTCAAGGCTGAGTAAAGAAACACTGAGGGGGGTGAGTATACCCATTGTGCCCCACCGGCTGATGGGCAGGGCGAGCCAGTCTGATTGCGAGAGAGCCAAGAAATCAGGTTCACGCCCGATTGCTCACCTCTCGCGATCTTACCAGCACCGGATACCTGACGCAATCAGCCTCGCTCCCTGCACAGCGATCAATGGGGGGGAGGGAGGGGGGAATGCTACCGCTCCGCACAGTATTCGGTGTGGGATAGGGTGGGAGGGTGGCCATCGTCCTGGGTGAGAAGGGTCGCAAACGGCCGCTGAGCTCTGCGGCAGTGTGAGGGGGGGAGGGGGTGGGGGCATTGGACCATGGAGGCCAGCTGTAGCAACAGAGGCAGTGACAGGTCTCTGCTCCTCTCAGCATAGAGACCTGCAAATGTGCAATTGTGCCCTCTGTTGCTATCAGCCGGCTTTTGGGTAATTCCGGCCCCGTCCAGTCCCCCTACAGGCAGAAATCAGATTGAGGGTTTTTTTATTGCTCAGAGTGCATCACATTTGACTGGTAGCCTTGCCAAAAATAGATCTGAAACTCTCGTTTTTTCACGCCTGCTCTGGACTTTGAATTATTTTGGTAAGATCGCCCCCTTGAGCCTCTTTATCATCAGGATAGACAGCCGTTCACATCCTCTCCCTTGCTTGAGAGAATGCTTCTTCGTTGAAAAGTTTGACGATGTTTTCCTTGGTTCTCAGAATGGTGGACACGCTTGGCGGCAGAACCCTCCACCCCTGAGCCACTTTCCCTTTCACATTGCGGTTTTCCACTTGCTCGGTTAACTCCACCTGCTCTCCGAGCGGCAGTGCTTTTAACCTTCTCACAGGTTTCGCCATTCTCGCACGCTTTGCAAGTCAATTCACAGAGAAATTTGAGCAGGCTTAGGTTCAACCAATCACCTTCGATTGGTTGGCATGGTCACGTGACACCTGATTTTGGCATTATTTCTCTTGTTGGTGCCAAACAAATGTTCAGCTAATCCAGATTGATCACTGTGGAATTTCGGCTCCTTGCAGGCATTGGTCGATAGCTTTTTCTATTCTGCTGGCTGGAATGCTTGATAACTTCAACACTAACGGAATTTACCTGAGTTTAACTCATCTAGCTTCCTGTTATGGACAGCAGAGGAGTCAATTCAAACACTACCCATCCATAAACAGAAAGCATTTTGATTTTTAAAAAATAAGCGCTGGCATATTTCCCAACCCGTCAGTTTTTGTGTGATCCAATTTTGACTCATGACCCACAGCACACACGAGGTAGGTTTAATTCAGGTTAACTTATTGCATACATTAACTTCCCCCTCCACATTCACATAGTGAAGGGAGGGCTAGAGAAAAGAAGGTTTCACAGTGCCCAGATTACAGAGAAAATAAACATTGTTTCACATGAGTTCCAGAGTCCCACAGCAGCATCCAATGAGGAATTCCTTCACGGAGGTCAGTGAGCTGAAAATCGGCATTGTAAAATCTGCTTTTCCTGTGGTGTTGCTGTCACAAGATGAAGCAGGCACGCAGAGATGATCATAGAATCATAGAATCCCTACAGTGCAGAAGGAGGCCATTTGGCCCATAAAGACTGCACCAACTTTCTGACAGAGCATCTTTACTCAGGCGCACCACCCGCCCTGTCCCCGTAACCCCACACATTTACCCTGCTAATTTACCATGCCACCACAGCAGACTGGAGCTTGCAGCTCAGGAAGCCATATTAGTCTGTTCAACAAACCAGAGTCTTAAGTCATTGAACCTTATCACTCCACAATGTCTTCAACAAAGGATGTTCTACCAGGGTCTGAAAATTGGCTTTGTGTTCCAGGCTGATAATGTCTCAGCCATTATGGGTTGAAAGAGTTGCTACTTGTTGAGGGTCCGGTGTTTGGGAAGTCATTGGGTGGAATTTTCCTGTCCTGCCCACCACAGAAATCGTAGCGGGTGGGACACGGACCATGCATGTGTTCTCGGGCGGAATTTTCCAGCCTTGGGGTGAGCACGGACAGAAAATCCTGCCCATTGTCTTTGTAGACTCACAGACTCCACCAGCAAGCGTAGTTTGTCAAATGCAAATAGCCTTCCAGTCGCTTGCTTTGGTAGAAGGCTGGTAGAAGCTCCTTTGACATAATGATGTATGACATTCCTTAAATTGAGAAGTGAATTCTTTTGTCCTGGAGAGTCACAGATGATACGTCACAAACAGAGGGTCAGCTATTTTAATAGTCTTTGTTCAGCTGAAAAGTCCAAAACATAACATAAGAGCGGCACGGTGGCACAGTGCTTAGCACTGCTGCCTCAATTCCGACCTTGGGTGTCCGTCTGTGTGGAGTTTGCACATTCTCCTTGTGTCTGTGTGGGTTTCCTTCAGGTGCTCCGGTTTCCTCCCACAGTCCAAAGATGTGCAAGTTAGGTTGATTGGCCATGCTAAATTGCCCTTTAGTGTCCAAAGATGTGTAGGTTAGGTGCATTAGCTATGGTAAATGTGTGGGGTTACAGGGATAAGGCAGGGGGTGGGCTTGGGTAAGAAGCTCCTCGGAGAGCTGGTGCAGGCTCAATGGGCTGAATAGCCTCTTTCTGCACTGTAGGGATTCTATGATAATAAGAAATAATAATGAGGATATATTTTATAAAAGCACACAGGGTGAATTTCTGTTCCGTCACATTCCATTGTATTACAATTCCAACTATAGGTAAGTATAGGGTATAATATAAGATAGGTAAACATAGAACATGGATTTTCAGTCGAGGGCATGACAAAATTATTGGGCTCAAAGACAGGACAGGGGAGTTATCCATTAAATCCCAAGATTGCCAGTGCAGAGTACTAAAACATCATTGCTAATGCAATATTTTCTTGACGGATCACTGCATATTGGATATGAGAATAATATTTGTGTTCAGTAATTGTGAATGACTGGAATGGTTTTTTTGAAGCATAAAGTTGAGTTCAGTGAGTGAAACGGAGCTCTTTGCTTTCTGTCTTATGCAACATTGGTTGGGATTTTCCCTGCTGTGATCCCGCCAAAGGCAACACCCCAGCGGCAGGTTTCCCGGTGGCAGCTTGGGTGAGCCGCGTAAAACGCCATGGACATCGGTACAACCGGTAAATCATGCCAGGGCCAATGCGAGCCACATCTGCTGCAGAAAAACATATTGCAGAGGAATGGAAAATTGTGCCCTCCAGGTATGAGCTGGAACTCAACAGGGTCTCTCTCGGACACATGTATGGCTAACTCATTCAGAGGGACACCCTGCTTCCAGCTGATGGATGTTTGCTGCAGGCCTAAGTCAGGGGCAGAGGTCAGGGACACATGGAGCATCACCACCAGAACCTGGATTCAATGCAGGAAGTTCTACAGTGACCCGGCCAGTCCAACCCCAGTCCAGGTCTTCATACTGCCATTTATCTGTACTGCATCTGGAGAAGACACCGCTTTCCTCTTCCTTCACTCTCTACAATTTCCACCTCTGCATCATCCTTCCTCACGAATCATGTGGCCACTTTCCCACTTCCCTTCATTCCAATTGCACACATACCACTTGTTTGCTGCCTTCACAACAATCACTACAGCATTCTGCTCTCACCCAGCTGGTAAATGACGAACAATTCTATCACTCTGCTTCCTCTGTTCTGATTCCAGTTCCTTTCCTTTCAATGAAACACTCTGCATTCTGCTTAGAACTTGATTCGTCGCCCACGCAACACACACATGAAGCCCTGAGCATACATACTTGTCTCTTTAGCAGCCATCACTATCTCATTGCCTTTCTTTCTGCCGGGCAAAATAGATCAAAACTGCTGCCTATCAGACATTGGATTCCAGTATTGCCATCACCTTGCTTAAGGCGGTGCACCACAGGAGCATGTTTGAAGGTGTCACTCATCTCCTCACGGAATCATCAAATTGTTAGGGCCCAGAAAGAGGCCATTTGGCCCATCGTGTCTGCACCGGCTCTCAAACGGGCATCATGACTCAGTGCCATTCCCCTGCCTTTTCCCTGTACCATTGCAAATTGTGCCTATTCATTTTACCTTCCTTGCCCGTTCCCTTGTGGGTCGGCTGAAAGAAGCAACCGAATGGAAGTGGTCTTGGCTCACCATCTCCCCCCACACCAGCACCCCCCCGCCACCACCCTCCACCCCACACTAGGAAAAGGTCAAACTGATAAAAGATGGCTGAGACATAATGTTAACGCTATCACTATTTTAGCCATGAAAGACATCACTTTTTCTAATTGATCAAATTTTCTAACCTTAGACTGTGGAGTGGTTTGAAAACAAGTTCTGAGCGTGCAATGGGAAATGGCGTGTGTATCCTGAGGGATCCTGAGGGATCCTGAGTCCACTCTCCCCGTCCACGGAAATGGCAGCATGGACTCAGAATGCGGAGACTTTGGGAAAAGGTGATTCTCGCCGGCGAGGTCGGCTTTCCTGAATTTGAGCTGGCCTCAGAGTGACATGGGACATGCTCAGGAGGGGCGGGACTCTAATTTGAATGCATCAGCATATCATTAGCGAACACTCACTCCAGAGTCCGCACTGAATATTCAGCTGCCATCAGCATGACGCCGCGTCGGCACCATTTACAACAGCTCAACATAAGCGTGAACCTGACACCATCACCTCCGTGAGGGATATTGGAGGGGAGCGTACAGGCGGCCATTACTTCTCGGGCAGTTCAACGCTCAAGTGGCACCAGGGAGAATGCTGGGGACGCAGAGAAAGTAAGAAGTCTCACAACACCAGGTTAAAGTCCAACAGGTTTATTTGGTAGCAAATACCATAAGCTTTCGGAGCACTGCTCCTTCGTCAGATGGAGTGGAAATGTGCTCTCAAACAGTGCACTGACACAGAAATCAAGTTACAGAATACTAAAATCTAATTAGTATTCTGTAACTTGATTTCTGTGTCTGTGCACTGTTTGGGAGCACATTTCCACTCCATCTGACGAAGGAGCAGTGCTCCGAAAGCTTATGGTATTTGCTACCAAATAAACCTGTTGGACTTTAACCTGGTGTTGTGAGACTTCTTACTGTGTTTACCCCAGTCCAACGCCGGCATCTCCACATCGTGACGCAGAGAAATGCAGCTTGGGACCGGGGTAAGGCTCACTGTCGCCATCGAGGGTGGGGGAGGGGGGGAAGTGGTGGGTGGTGGTTGTGAAGTGAGTGAGTAGCTCAGAGGTCTTCCCTTTCTATCGGGTCGCCTCTTGCTCCAAGGGCTGGCTGCCAAGCAGACATTGCTTCCTGGTTCCTCCATGCTGGGTTACTGTTCAAACAGTAGCCGAGGGGCTACCCTTCCTTGTTGGGAGCTACAAACTGGGTGGAAGGCAGAGGGGCAGTACTGGGTGTGACTATAAGGTCCCGCAGTCCTGTTTTGGGGAAGGCCAGGGGGCAGGGTGGGGATCTCAGTGATGGGGAACTACCCTGTCTCATGAGGCATAAAGACCCTCGCACTGGAGGGAGAGTGAATGCAGTGAAATCTCCAATACTCACCCTGCCAATAATGTGAGGCCAGAGGGGATTACTGGACAGGAAGTTCCAATCCACATCTCTGCGAACTCTGACAGGCACAGCAGTGAGAGTGCATGGATTTCCCTCATGCAGCGCTGCTTAATTGCACAGCATAGATGACCCTGAAGAATGAAGCTTCTCTCGAGGGAATTGCTTCAAAAGCAAGTTACAGACCTCGCAGGATTCAGCTATGTCTCATCAAGATGAATGTTGTTGCTAGAGCAATAACTGATGATTCTTTGAGGAGGTCAGCATGCCAGCTTAATATCCAGAGCTAGATCTAGTTACATGGTCTGGGGACGCAGGTTAACAAAGGTGATGGTTGCAGATGCACGGAGTGATGAGGGTCAGGACTCTGTTAGGTTGATCGGCCAAGTTAAAATTGCCCTTAGTGTCCTGAGATGCATAGGTTAGAGGGGTTAGGGGGTAAATATGTAGGGATATGGAGGTAGGGCCTGGGTGGGATTGTGGTCGGTGCAGACTCGATGGGCCAAATGGCCTCTTTCTGTACTGTAGGGTTTCTATGATTATCTTGGTGTTCTTTATCAGTGCATGATTCAGGAGAATCATGGAACCTGTTGAGTTGGCCTTTCTACTGATCAGTGTTGACCAGCAGCAGAGACAATGTCGTGCTACTGTGCTTGGCCAGGACCAGCGGCCTGCAGCGGTTCATGGAGCGGGAGCACACATGGAGAAGCAACGTTGGAGACAGTACCAGCCAAGAATCTTCCAGTGTCTGAGCTGCAGTGCTGGAGAAGACTGCATCTGTCCTATGGGACGTTGGGCCACCTTGGTCACACACTGCATGAGCTGGCACCCCACGGAACTGGAGGATCCAATGCCTGTAGCCTTTAAACTAACAGCAACTCTGAACCTTTATGCCATTGGTTCATTACAGGACAGCACAGGGAATACCTGCGGAATCTCCCAGATGGGAGGTGACAGCTGCCCTTTATGCCAGGGCTGATATGTTTAGTTTAGTTTATTTATTAGTGTCACAAGTAGGCTTACATTAACACTGCAATGAAGTTACTGTGAAAATGCACGAGTCGCCACACTCCGGCGCCTGTTCGGGTACGCTGAGGGAGAATTTAACATGGCCAATGCACCTAACCAGCATGTCTTTCAGACTGTGGGAGGAAACTGGAGCACCCGGAGGAAACCCACGCAGACACAGGGAGAATGTGCAGACTCCACACAGATAGCGACCCAAGCCAGGAATCAAACCCGGGTCCCTGGCGCTGTGAGGCAGCAGTGCCAACCACTGTGCCACCATGCTGTCCCGTTCATCAACTTTGACCAGGATCAAGTGAGCTAGGATGCCAAGGCCAAGGGCTTTGCCCACCCAGCAGGGATGCCCCAGGTGTAAGGTCTGATAGACTGCACCCATGTGGAATGCTGTGCCTTTCAGGAACCGCAAAGGATTCCACTCTCTTAACATCCACCTTGTCTGTGACCACACAATGCGCCTCGTGCAGATGTGTGCCTGTTTCCCGGGGACCGCCCATGACAGTTACATCTTGGGTCACTCACAAATCCCAGCTGTCTTTGAGAAAGAGCGGCGGCTGGAAGGATGGCTCCTCGGGGACAAGGGGTCCCCACTCAGGAGGTAGCTGATGATGCCAGTGCAGAGGCCACAAACACCAGTGTAGACTCGCTACAATGAGGCTCATGCTTCAACACGCGTGTTGGTGGAGCAGGCGATTGGATTGTTGAAGATGCGGTTGCGGTGCCTGGGCCGGTTGGGGAGGTGCCCTACAGCACAGCTCCCAGAGGGATCTCCCACAGGTGGGCCTGACGATATTAAAGAGGAGGAGGAAGAACGCTGGGCAGTGGACTGGGCCAGAATTGGGCACCAGCGCCTCTCGTTTCAGGGATGAGTGGGAGCAGCAGGTGGTGAGGTCTGCCAGAATTGGTGTAAGGCCAAACCAATGATGTAGTGTCAGCATTATCGAACCAATTGGCTGCACATTTTAAATGGCGTGAGCGAGGACAAAACGATGCTTCTCTCACCCTCAGTGATATGTCTGACTCCTGCCTCACAGAGAGCTGCATGGGCCTTGCCAATGAACGGGCACATCAGGGGGTCCAGCAAAGCTGGAATAAATATTCTCCGGCACTGCAGCCCCTCTAACAATGTGGCCAGGCTTTCACTCTCACCTCCCACCCGAGGTGGACTGCCAATCAGCACCTCCACAGCCCCTTGGCCTCTCCCGCTCAGCTGAAGAAATGCAAAATTGAACCGCTCCAGTCCAGCTGGACGCGCGTGTGGAGGGAGATTGGGGGGGAGGTTCTCCTTCCATGAACTGAGTCCCAGGAATGGTAACCAAGGGTTGGGGGCTGTGGGAGGTGGGGGGAGGTTAAGGGGAGTGGGGGGGCACTGCCAGAGCTTCTTTCCTCTGTCCTAAGTGTGGGTGAGACATAGCACAGCCATTCTCACACTCCATGGAAATGACGCGCTGGGTGTGTGTGTGCGTTCAGTGTCAGTGATTTATTATCTGTTACTATACACAGTGGTGACCTCTCTACACTGGTGCCTACTTTCACCCGTGCCAACCAGGTGCCCATCACTTCCTAATCTCCTTCACTTTCCCACTATGTCTCAGTGCTTCCCCAGGACCCGCAGTTGGGATTGAGGAGGCCTGCTGACTTCCATGCCCTGTGGCCTGAGATGTCTTTGGCGGGTGTCCCCTGGGGGGTCTGGACCTTGAGGGTGCTGGCCTGCTTTTGGGTAGCATGGGTATTGCAATCCTGCCCTCCTCAGAAAGTGGGGCTGGAGGAGTGTCACTCACTGGAAGCGGGAGACTCAAGAAGGCTGGACACTCCCAGGGTCTCCTGTGTGGAAGGCCCTGGGCTGTGCACCAGATGATCCTCATCCTTTGGGTGCCCGATGGTCCGCCATGGGATAGAGGGGCAGCTGGAGTGAGGTTCAAAAGCCTCTCCGTCCTCTGGCGCAGACACTCGTGAATTCCCACCAGTGCCTGTACCGTGTGGTTGGAGCGCTCAGACATGGAGGTCATGAGCTGAACCCTGGTGTGGACATCTCCCGCGATAGAGTTCACACCCTGTGCTAAGGTCTCCATTGTGGATGCCACCCTCGCAGTGTTGGCCTCATTGCAGTGGAGTGACGGCACCACCTCCTCAGATCGAAGGGACTGCTCCAGTCGGCCGTACAGTCCGAGAAGGGATGCTATTAACCCTTCCTGATGCTTGCCACTCTGCTTTGCAGTTTCATCAGCTCTGGGATGACCAGGCCCAGGGGCATGTCATTGGCCAAGTACCTCACAGAGTCCTGGCCTCTGGCATCCCTCCGAATGCCGGTTCCCTTGGACATTCCTGCCTCTGCCAGCTGCAGACCTTCAGCTGTGAGGTGCTCACCAATGAGTGACCCAGAAGCCTGCCTACGTAGTAAACCCATGAGGGTGTGAGTGTCTGCGCTGGTGCCAGGTGAGGGTGACAGGTGTGATACACGTCAGTGGTGGGGTCTTAGAAGCGTCCCTCGGAGCAGCTCATGTCTGGAGGGTCCAGAGGCCACGACGATTGTCCAGGCTGCTGGGCTGCTTTGCCTGTAAGAGCGGGAGATGGCAGTAGTACATCACAGGGAATAAAAGAGGGAACACTGAGTACTCACTTGAGAATTGACGAATGACAGCGTGTCTTGAGGATTCTCACATTTGTCTGCTGCCCCCACCTCACCATCAGCCAGGCCACACTCTCCCTCCTCCCCGGCCAGCTCCAGGACTCTCTCCTCGAAACATGCGAGGGTTCTGCGTTCTGCATTACTCCGGCTGGGCGTGCCTGCTCACGCTTGTGGTTGAGTTTGTCCTGCAATGCCACAGTTAGGGAGAGTGTAGACGGCAGTGTTGACATTTAAGGTGGTGATGAGGTGGGTCTAGAGTGGGAGCTGAAGTGTGAGGATCATGGCAGCAAGTAGTTTAATGCAGCTCCCCAGTGATTGGTGTGATTAAGTGTTGGGCGAATCAGACAGAGGCCGCTATGGGTGCGGCCTGATTCCCGTGGAATTACACTGGAGCCGTCGACGGGATTCACTAGATTTTTCTCGCCGGAATTGACACTCTGATAAATTCTGATAAGATCGCCCCGATTGTTGGTTCAATGTCCTTTATTGCAGAGTTGAGTAACTGGCAGAGGTAGTAATTAAGACTGTTAATATGAAGGTGGATTGAGGGCAGCAAGAAATTGTAAAACTGGTGGAAGACAGGCACATAAACTGTTCTTTATTAAGAGAAACATAAGGAGAAACATACACTGAGGGAGAATTTAGCATGGCCAATGCATCTGACCCCACATCTTTCAGACTGTGGGAGAAAACCGATGCACCCGGAGAAAACCCACGCAGACACGGGGAGAATGGGCGCAGGCTCCGCACAGACAGCGACCCAAGCCGGGAATCGAACCTGGGTCGCTGGCGCTGTGAGGCAGCTATGCTAATTAGTGTTCCACTGTTCCGCCCACCTGAGGTGTTCACGTGAATTATAAAAAGTTAATTGTTAATCTTTTCTTGTTCTTTCACAACGCGATGAAGCTGATGATTGGAACAATTATAGAGGCATTATATTTTATTAAAGAAAGAGAGATGTTATATTGTAATATTGATAGAGAGTAGGGAACTATATTGATATGTGTATGTAGACCTAAGTATCCAGGATGTCACATCACTCACAACTGCACTACAGTTAACCTGCCAAGCAACAAGGTATCAGCCCCGCACACAGCTCATGGTGCAATCTGAGAAGTACATTCCCTGATGCTGCAGCATTTGAATCTAAAGTGTGATTATTTTAAACTGCTGGGAACCACAAACCATAACAGTACCTTTATCTTCATTAACCATATGCTGCTCTTTTGCAATATTAATTGAGGAGAAAACATCAGGCTCCAGGCCTATGCTGATAACAGCCAGCTTCACTTTTCCCTCACTTGAATCCTCCACTGCCTCTGTATCGTCAGCTCGCTTGTCTGACATTTACGTCTTGATTAACAGCTATTTCCTTCAGTTAAACACTGGCATAGCAAAAGGCATTTCGCACTCCCTCGCTAACGTCTTTAAAAGTGGTTAAAAATATCCATCAAGGCATTTCAGTTTCCCCTCCTGAAATTTCATTTTACTGATTGTGCATCCACAAACAATAAAAATAGCGACTGCACCACAGAGCGACTAACCGCTTTAAGTTTATTTATTATTATCACAAGTAAGGCTTACATTAACACTGCAATGAAGTTACTGTGAAAATCCCCTAGTCGCCACATTCCGGTGCCTGTTCGGGTACACTGAGGGAGAATTTAGCATGGCCAATGCACCTAACCAGCACAACTTTCAGGCTGCGGGAGGAAACCGGAGCACCCGGCGGAAACCCATGCAGACACGGGGAGAACATGCAGACTCCGCACAGACAGTGACCCAAACCAGGAATCGAACCCGGGTCCCTGGCATTTGAGGAAGCAGTACTGACCACTGTGCCACCGTACCGCCCATACAAGGCTCACTCCCAAAGTACAACAACAGGACACACTTCTGGATTTCAACACTAAAAGGAAAATACTGCAGATGCTGGAAACCAGAAACCAAAACAGAAAACACTGGAAAGTCTCAGCAGGTCTGGCAGCGTCTGTGGAGTTAACATTTCAGGTCTGCGACCTTCCATCAACACTATGGAAAGTGTTGAACTAATGAAACCGGTTGATGCACCATCAATCGAGCAAAGACTAGTTTTTTGCAAGAACAAATAGGCTTTTATTAGCAAAAGACTTGGAGCACACCCATGCCGATGAACTGGTCCAGACTGAGGCAGGGGGGTGGGGAGCAGTCGCCTTTATACCTGGACCGGGGGGGGAGGAGTCTCAGATAGGGCCGGCAGGGATGTGTCCAGGCATGTCACATATACAGGTAATAAGCTAACAGTGGTTTACCACATCGGTGAACTGATGAAAAGTCACGTACCTGGCACTTCCACCTCATTTACTGCTCTAACTGCTACTTGGAGGCTTTTGTCAATCAAAATCAGTTAATCATTCTGCAGCCATGTCAATAGTAGGTCTGCTAGTTATAAGCCAACATCATGAATTGGATTGCTGATTGGACATTACATTTCAATTTACATTTCCTGGTAAATTCATTATAATTGTCAGAAGAACATCTTTCCAATGCTCAAACACAGCTGTCTCAGTGCTGTGTGGATTCAGGAAGTCAGTAAACATTTTTAATATAAATGAGCATTGCATTAAAATCAAACAACGGCTGCAATATGCAGCAAGCTACATCAACTTGACTATATTAAAGCTACGCTTTGCTGTCATACAACAGACATCAGTTGCAGTTTTAATATAGAGGTATTAATTTTGGAACCTCAATTTACTCCCATAATCAACACAGACCCAATCAGTACGGCAAAAACATTTTAAAAGGATGTTCAAATAAATCATAGAATCTTACAGTGCAGAAAGAGGCCATTCGGCCCATCGAGTCTGCACCAACCACAATCCCACCCAGGCCCTATCCACATATCCCTACATATTTCCCCACTAATTCCTCTAACCTATGCATCCCGGGACACTAAGGGGCAATTTAGAATGGCCAATCAACCTAGCCCACACATCTTTGGACTGTGGGAGGAAACTGGAGCACTCGGAGGAAACCCACGGAGACACAGGGAGAATGTGCAAACTCCACACAGACAGCAACCCGAGCCAGGATTCAAACCCAGGTACCTGGAGCTATGAAGCAGCAGTGCTAACCACTGTGCTACCGTGCCGCCCCAAATGCAGAAACATTTACAGTCAAGGAAGGTAAAAAGATGAACGGGCGAAACAGTGAAACTGCAGAGTGAGGGGTAAAGTTCCTCCAGACAATTTCACCACCAAACCTTGATGTTACTCTTGGTGGTGACAGCTGGAATATCCTTAGCTCCATTTTCCGGTTACATTTATGTTAATGGAGAAACTCAGCACACACTCTGACAGGTACGCTGGTGCACACTTTTTCTGTAACTGTTAGTCTGCTTGAAAGCAGCGGCAATTATCAATTTAAGATGAAGCGTTAGATCAAGCCCAGGAGGGGGTGCAATGCCTCATCCTGTCAGCTTGGATCTGGTTTGATTGAGCTCAAGATGGGATGCACTGTCTTGTCTTCTCAGTTTGTCCCTCATGTGGGGACCATGATTGGACTTAATTTGAATTGGCTATTTTGATTAGAAATGAAGTACCGAAAGGTACCAATGAATAAAAATTACCGTAAAACTCCAGGTAAGTTGCTCCCTTCACTTCCCTCCCTGCCCATCTCTTCAAGCGCAGCAGTGAGCTGAGCAGAGGGCAGCCTCATTTCCCAGGTCACCAAGCGACTCTCATACTGCTCCCCTGACTGACAGCTGAGGAATGCAACTTGAAGGACATGGTTACATGCCAGGCTTGGTTTTTTTCAAAGGTTCACTTTGCAATGGTAATAGATTGTAAATTGGATCAGGTTTGATGCATGGCACCATCCACAACATTCATCTGTTTTGTTTTCCCTGAGGTCATTGATTTGCCCCAGTGCCAGTCTGAAACTGTGGGTTCAATTCCCACTCTCGAGACAGGGCGGGTACAATGCGAAGAGGCTGCTGCACTGTTTTCCAGATAAGAGATGAAACCAAGGCCCCGTTTGCCTTCTCAGGTGGTGATTGTATCAGAACCCATGACATTGTTTGGAAAAGGAGTGGGAGAAGGAGACCCTGTCCTGTCCTGGAAAATATTGATTCCTCGTCTAACATCGCTAAAACAAAGAAATAGGCCGGTATGTTACGACCTCACTCGGCCGAGGCTTGTAAAATCCCAACGGAGGCCGATGGAGAATTCTGTTCTGTAAGCCTTTTATCTGTGAGGCGGTAAAATTCCAGCCATAGTCTTGGATTTATTTAGCTGTTAGAGTGACAGCAAGGCTCTTAACACTCACCATTCTTATGGAGAAAATCAGACAGAAACTTTGAACATCCATAATCTGCACAAGTAAACACAAAAAACAGAAAATTGCTTTTTGAGTTACCCTTCACCTTGTCACAGACAGGAGGGGAGTGAATTTAAACTGCCCTGATTTCCCCAGTCTCTACCTGTCCATACACAAAAAGGTGTTCTTATTCCAATTTGCCCTTTTTTAAAATGGTGGCATATTTTCCCCAACCCTTAAATTTGGAAATGTTCCAATCCTCTGTTAGTAATTTGCACAGCAAACTCAAAATAAGATGAAAATTAAAAGATTAGTTTATTTTTACATGCGCACTCACGCTGATGGGATTCTCTGATCAAGGATATTATTAAACTAGAAAGAGTGCAGAAAAGATTTACTAGGATGCTAACGGGACTTGATGGATTGAGTTATAAGGAGAGGCTGAATAGACTGGGACTTTTTTCTCTGGAGCGTAGGAGGCTGAGGGGTGACCTTATAGAGGTCTATAAAATAATGAGGGGCATAGACAAGGTAGATAGTCAATATCTTTTCCCAAAGGTTCCAGCAGTTAGCGGGTTTGATGAGGGCCAGATTTCTTTCTGCTGCCACCAGCTTGGTGGGAGTCTAAACCTAGAGGGCATAGGTTTAAGGTGAGAGGGGAGAGATACAAAAGTGTCCAGAGGGGCAATTTTTTCACACAGAGGATGGTGAGTGTCTGGAACAAGCTGCCAGAAGTAGTAGTAGAGGCAGGTACAATTTTATCTTTTAAAAAGCATTTAGATAGTTACATGGGTATGATGGGTATAGAGGGATATGGGCCAAATGCGGGCAATTGGGATTAGCTGAGGGGTTTTTAAAGAAAATGGGCGGCATGGACAAGTTGGGCCGAAGGGCTTGTTTCCATGCTGTAAACCTCTATGACTCTATGATCCATGGCACACTCCCTGCTATGGGCTTCCTGGCAGCGTGGGGTGACCTCAATGGGAATTCCCATTGACAATGATGGGACCAGCGGTGCGGAGAATGGCACACCACCTCCTGCTGCCAAAAGAAATGCTGAGGGGAGGCCAGAGAATCTCATTCCCACACACACTCGCACGACAGGGGTTTTGCAATGTCCACCCTTTTTACTCTTATGCAATAAATGCTGGATAAGAAAAAAGGGCAAGAGTTCAGGACAAGACCACAATAAAATAAAAGTTGGGTTTTACATGTGCCCAGTGTCCAGAATCAAAAGTCAACTGGAATATTCCTTCCAAGAGGAGGTTGATTGATTGTAGAATGTCGATTGTAGAATGCTCCATCTTTTTAGAGTGAGACTTCCACAATGGGAGAAGGCACGTAGAATGAGTTAGCCTGGAGGCACGAATTCCGAGGTTCCAGCAGTTAGCGGGTTTGATGAGGGCCAGGTTTCTTTCTGCTGCCACCAGCTTGGTGGTAGATAGCGCAGGTTATTGTCTGGAGTTCTGTTCACATTGGAGGTCAAACAGGAAATACTCGAAATCAGTTCCGCCGATGTATTTTCCCAAGCCTGGAATCTATGTGTTCAATTGGAGTCAGGATTTCTTTGTTTTCGGTGACACTGGTTTCGGGTTGGTAAACAGCCTCTCTTATCAAAACCATTGGCCAATAGCACCATTATGGGAGAATAAGATCTGTGAAGGTTTGCCTTTGTTCAAAGCTAGCTGGAGTAGACTCACCGTCAATGTACCCATTCTTATTTTGAAAGTGCTGCAAGGTATCAGGTGACCAGCTGGAGACATTTTGTCAGCTCAGCAAATATTCATTTTGTAAAGCACAGAGTAGTCCAGCTGATAAATTTACATACGTACTTATATTTTCCATCATGTCTTGACTTGGGTGGCACGGTGGCACAGCTGTTAGTACTGCTGCCTCACAGCGCCAAGGACCCAGCTTCAATTCCAGCCTTGGATGACTGTCTGTGTGGAGTTTGCACGTTCTCCCCGTGCCTGCGTGGGTTTCCTCTGGGTGCTCCGGTTTCTTCCTACAATCCAAAGATGTGCCAGTTAGGTTGATCGGCCATGTTAAATTGCCCCTTAGTTTCAGGGGGATTAGCAGGGCAAATACATGGGGTTATGGGGATAGGGCCTGGGTGGTATTGTTGTCAGTGCCGACTCGATGAGCCAAATGGCTTTCTTCTGGACTGTAGGGATTCTATGATTCTATGGAATCTATGCTTTAGTGACAACCTCCACTAGCTTGAAGAAACATGTGGCATTGAAATACATGCAACAGTGTGATATGCTGTATTCACCCACTGGATATATTCTAAATATGCCAGAAATGTTCAGGCTGGTCCTTCAAATGCACATGTATTTTTCAGTGTGATGAGTCAAAGGTGAAATTTTCCTGAATATCGGCAAAGACCAATAGCATGTGGGAAAAGCCAACAGCGCTGGAATTAGTAAAATAAAATGGCAAGAAGTGGGTCCCATGGCACCCAGCTCTGATTCAGCCTGTCCCACTGGCAACTTAGTTTTTCGAAGATTCGGGCGCCACAACGCACAGGAGTTAACCCCGTCTCTCTCGCACATCCCTGGAAACACCTGATAATGAGATGTTAATGGATGGGAATGATCAGGAATCCCTTTATGTCACTGGTGGGGTGCAATTTGGATATCTCGCGAGATTTTCCGCTTGCCAAACCAAGCCAAAAAAAATGGGAGAGGAAAATCCCAGCCTTAATTACTACCAGATAACCTCTCTGGAACTGAAAGTGTGTTTCTTTGTTTACAAGTGTTGGGTTTCATTCCTTCAGATATTAAATTTTTTGGAAATTGGTTACGCCCAGAATCCCAAATTACATTAGGAAGCCAGACTGGACTCCAACAATTTTTCTATTTTGGCATAAATGTAAGGATAGGATGCTTCATTCCAGGAGTAATTCTGCTGAGAAATTAGGAATCTTTTAATGTAAAACAAATTTTATTTAATAACACAGTTTAACCACAGCTCCAATAAATGAAGCAGATTAACGATTTGAACAATATTTGAACAATAATTTAATAACAATAATTTAAGAACAATAATTTGAACAATATTTAAACATGAAAAGAAACAGCTCTAATTTCTAACTTATCACTGTTTCAGTTCCAAATAAGCAACTTTCTTTTCACAGACTCAAAAACCACTTTAAATACAGTTGGCAGCCATAAATATACTTGTTATTAAGGTGTGTAAACAGCCTTGAAGCTTTAAGAGAGATTTTTGTGGCGAGAGCAGCTTGCAGACCTCTGTCTTTAAACAAACCCCTGCCAGAACTGAAAAAAGCTCTGTTCTCTCTGCTACCTACCTACCTCCTCCTATTAATCACATTATCACATGATCCTGTCAACCTAAACTCACCTTCCATTTCTTCAATCAAAAACTCCAGGGGATCTTTTTCTTTATTAAACAAAAGTCCATTAGCTCTCCCCTAAGCAAACACTACATGGCTAAAATGAGTAATTATCCTGCTTTCCCAGCATCTGAGCTGTATTCCTACAAGACATACTGATTGCCCATAGAAAAAAATGAACTTTAAAACAGCCCCATGAACATAAACATATTATAAAAACATATATATATATATTTATGTGTATCCATAGCAATAGCGCATTATCATCATAATATTTTTTTAAATTTTCTTGCTATCTCTTTCTCTTAATTTCATCTTTCTTCCCCACCTTATTTTGCTTTCTGTATAATTTTATATTGAATTAATTGATTTAACTAACAGGCTGAGATTTTCTGCTCCTGTTTTCATTGGGTGAGTTCGGCGACGGGAATGGAACATCTCACGAGATGTTCAAACCACGTCAATGTAAAATCATGACGGAATTGTCCCCGCCACCCACCAGTGACGTGACAGAATTCCCAATGTTCAATGGCGAGAACATCATTTCCATATATCAATATCTCATTCTCAGGCCTCTAAGCCTGAGTCATTCTTCTTCCCACACTCCCGTAAGAAAGTACATTCACATCAGCATGATGGCAGACTCGCGTTAACCACGACTGGTCTCCCAAGGTGTGAACCTAACGGGCTGACCTCCCTGAAGAGCTCCGCTGAGTGCATTGCTCAGGGGGAGAGGGCCAGGCCCAGATACAGTCCCCTGGCGCCACCTGGACACTGCAACCTGGCATCGCCCAGATGCTGCGACCTGGCACCACCCAGACACAGTCCCCTGGTGCCACCCGGACACTGCCACCTGGCACTGTCACTTTTCCCAGCTTCTTTCAGCCTTTGCCGATACGTGGGAAAATTCCTCCCACAGTTTAGGATCTGCAAGCCTCAGTAAGGATTCCTCCATCTGATTGGTTGGAGAGACACACTGTTATTTGCTCTATGGACAGCGGAACCAGGTCCCAAGTGACATTAGCGTTGAGGTTTGAATGAATGGTGCCAAAGTTTCCTCGCTGAACACTGCTTTTTGTTTAGAAATTGTAAAAACATACAAGTGGATTTAACTATCTATCAAAGTGCACCAAAAGAATGCAAACTCAAGAAAATGCAAGCGTCCCCATTGAAGACCATCTGTGAATGTCATATATAACTTAGTTGGGAACAGAGGGCCGGATTTTCTGGACTTTCCTGCTGACTGGATCTTCTGATCCTACTGAAGGTGACCCCCTGTGATGGGTTTCCCAGTGGTGGGGCGTGAGAGCCACACAAAATGCCATAGACATCGGCGGGACCAGTCGATCCTACCAGTGACCAATGGCGAACCAAGTCCACCACCAGAAAACACACCATGGGAGGGGGGGCGGGGGGTGGGGGGCGGTGGGGAGTTGCAGGGGGGCAGAAAATCCCATCCAGAAAGTTTAATTTTTTGAGAAATTGAGAGTATGCATCCAAAGTACCACCCGTGCTGATTAAAACTGCTGTTAAAATTCAGAATCTCTTCCACCTCTTTAGTATTTGTATTCACAGCAAAAAGCAATTTCCTCAGGCAGGCCTCCAAATTCAATAATCTGGAACTTATTACCTTTCGTGTGCTGTGACCAGCAAAACGTTTTGCAAGGTTAGCACGTCTTGCCGGCACGTTTCGGAACAGAGATAGCCCACTAACAGAGGCAATAAAGAACTGCAGAGTGTTCAACAGGAACAACACTGACTTACATTCACATCGAACCTGAAAGTGAGGCTGCAGGCAGTCCACCACAGCAAGGAGTCTGGATTAAAAGGTAAGCCTGGAGTCTCAATGGGTCCAGGCTGGTAGGCCCCAGCGAGGGGGTTTGAGGAAGGTGCAGGGGTTTGGGGTTCAGAGACTGAGGGTGGGGGGGAGGTTAAAGAGGTGGGAATGATTCCAATGATCCTATGGAAAAGGAGATTTCCCCATTCCCCCCAGCCTCTCACCCGGACACTAGCCCACACAGCTAAGGCTGCTGGTTTCCTGACTTGCGTGGGCCTCCCCCTGCCATGGGTATAATACCTGTGGTGGTGGGATGAGATCCTAACACTATTAATTGGCTACTTAAAGGCCTCAGTAGACCCAAGGGCAGGCAGGCCACCTGACAGCTCTGTCACCCCCTGCAAAATCTGCTGGTGGTGGAGCGTGGAATCCAGCCCAGAGAAACAAGTAGCTAAGTAGATTAACTGGAGAAAAATAATCAACAGTACTTTTAGTTATTTAAGTAGAAAATGGACACACAGATCAAAATGGCCCTCATACTGCTGCTGGCAATGGGGTTACTAGGGTGAGAAAGACTGGAAGCATAATTGAAAAAAACATTAAAATTTGACCCACTCTGACAAAGTGCAGCTTCCTGAGGTGCTGATATGCAGACAAATTGAAATGTGATTGCCGCTGTTAATAGAAATATATATAAATATAAGATTTGAGGGTAGTTAATGACGCAGTCAGTGTTCTATGCAATGGCCTACTGGGGTTGCTACTGTTGTACATCTGGAGGAAGGAATTAAGATATCCAACAAGGAATGAATCACACGTAAAATGCGATCTAATGGAAGTTTTTGCACCTCTCGTGCATGAACGGTGGAAACGAGTTGTCCACTGAGCAGTAAAAATTACTAAAAAGATTGAGGAATACTCCGCTGAGTTCCGGCTAACCCCATTTTCCATCCATTCTCCAACCTCCACGGCCTTTCAAAACAAACAAGGCCATTCTCTCACAGACATTCATTTCCGATGGGTACTGCACCATCTTCTCCTGCTGTGACAGAAAGTAGAGATTCACAATGTTGGGAAGAGATGGAGGAGCATGTCAGGGTTATTGTGCAGGAAATAACGATTCCAAGGCGGATCGCAGCAAAATGAGTTAAGAAGGAAGGTGCATCACAGTTTTCCTTTAAAGCTGTGCGTAAGGGTACCTTTATGTGCACCTCTCCGAATCATGGGATGAACAGAGTGAAAACTACTGTCTATTGCTTTGTCATATTTCTTCACCATTGTGTTGTCTCCCTGCAAATAGAAGTGGCTGAGTATAAAAAGCAGCAGCAAACTTGGGGATAAGCACCCATTCTGAAAATGTAGAGGTTGAGCAAAGAATAAGTGGTCCAGATAATAAGACAGACAAGAAATATTGTGAGAGATGGCAAGTTTGGAGATGTGGTGGCAAGAAAAAGTTGGTAATTCAGCAAGGCTCACCATACATAGTACAGGGCAAAATACTGTGGATGCTGGAATCTGAAACAAAAACAGAAAATGCTGGAAAATCTCAGCAGGTTTGACAGCCTCTGTGGAGAGAGAATAGAGCCAACATTTCGAGTCTGGATGACCCTTCATCAGAGCTGGACGATGGGTCATCCAGACTTGAAAGGTTGGCTCTATTCTCTCTCCAGAGATGCTGTCAGGCCTGCTGAGTTTCTCTTGCATGTTCTGTTTTCGTGTCACCATACACAAGGCGGGATTTTTTAGCTGTGTTTGCCCCAAAACCGGAAAACCGCACCCAAGGGCAGCAGACCTTTGTATGGCCCACTACCTGCCTTCTATGATTCCCGTGGTGGACGGGACAGGAAAATTCTACGTGTCAGTTTGATGTACATTCTCAAAGCATTTGTGTCCTTCCACCCAATCATTGACATATCTCCCCAATAGCCTCCAGAGAGAAGTCCAGCCTTCTGAGGCAACGATGTGAAGAGAAATCTAATTAACACCTTCTTACCTTCAGGAAAACCCTGCTGAATGGGTGCGCATTTAGGGAAACGACACTTGTGTGATGCCTCACTCGAAGGATTTCCTTTTCCGTTTTCTCCTTCTCCTCTTTTTCTGATAGGAATATATCATTGGAAAATCCATGTTCCCCGTACTCTCTACACAGCTGATTAAATAGGGCAATAAAACTTCCTGAATAACAACTGATTAAAAGCTCAATGCAGGAAAAGTAAAGCAAATCTTCAACTCCAATAAACAAATATGTTCCTCGATGTTGGATCCACCTGCTCATACTATACAATTCGGATTGGATTTGGGTAAAATACCACAGAAGGTTATGCCCAATTCAAATACACGGTGAAGGGTTCCTTGAAGGCACTCTAGGGGAACAATGCTATTTCTGCAGGAAACTGTGGTGTTTTTTGGTTAAACCAGGTGAGTTGAAGCAGTAACTACTCCCTTCTCGGCCTTTTGGCTAAGATCAAGTGTGGTCTGCTGATGCTGCGCTTGGTTGAGATCATTGGGTTGCATTTAAGCTTCATTTTCATGTGAAGCAATTTTTAAAAGCGGCATCTCGGCCTTTTGGCTAAGATGCAAATGAGATCAAGCCTTGAAGGTGGAGACGTCTGCCTACTCCAATCAGCTTGGCTCATGTAGATCAGGCCCAAGACAGGGTAGAGGGTTGCATACCCTGTCTTGTCAGCTTGGATTGGAAATGTCTCAACTTGTTGAGACCCTGAATTGGACTTGATTTGATTGAATTGGAAAAGTATTTTTAAAAAAGTAACTACTCCCATCACAATTTACTGATTGAATACATCCAATTTACTGAGTACGACATCCAATCCACGAGTTAATTTCCTTTGAAAGTGTGAAAGTGCTTTTGTTCAAGTTCTTGGAGCCTTTGCACATGACCAATCAGTCATCTTGGTTTCAGCATGCTGTGTTTGGTTTCGATACAGTAACTTTCCAAAAGTATCATTGGTAATCTTTGAATTCTGAAGTTGAGTAAAACTAAAAATGAAGTTCTCAATCTTCTTTGCAGCTGCAAAATGAGCTTCTTCATGGTGGCACAGTGGTTAGCAATGCTGCCTCATAGCACCAGGAACCGATTCCAGCCTTAGGTGACTGTTTGGAATTTGTGCATTCTCCCCATGTGTTTCTTCCGGGTGCTCTGGGTTCCTCCCACAGGCCAAAGAGTTGTGGGTTAGGTGGATTAGCCATGACAAATTTCTGGGGTTACCGGGATGAGGTGGGGGAGAGGACCTGGGTAAGATACTCAAAGAGTCGGTGCAGACTCAATGGGCCGAATGGCCTCTTCTGCACTGTAGGGGTTCTATGATTCAATACTTACAGTAAGTAGTCAAAAACTGTTTGTCTTGGTCTTCCATTGGATTGAACATCCCACAATATAAGATATCTTGTAAACTCAGCAACGCAAGGTTTGTGGAATCGGCAAGCGCTGAAAAGGAAACCATCATACTGTGCAGGTGAACTGGTTGACAAATTGCTGCAATTGCTGGATCAGTATAATCTTTTATTGCCAATTTTCTTCTGGTTTCGCTTGTTTGCTCTGCCAAATGTATTGACTCCTGCTGGGCCCAGGTCCACAGATACGAGACATTTTCTGGTACCTCACATCAGCGCTCATTCTTCGAACTTGTGAAACACAGAAATTGGAAATGGTGTTGTTCCAGAACAGCTATTGCAAGTTAAGGCCTAAATCAGGTCTGTGAGTGGCACTTCTTCCATAACATTTGTGAAATACTGAGGGGAATTGGGTGCCAATAATGAATGCGCACACTGCAAATTGTTGAATGTATGCAATTAAGGGAATATTTTGGCAAACCTGGTAACACAGAATATAGCAATATTAGAAGACAGATTATTACTTGAATGGTGTAAATTGAGAGAGGTGGATACTGAGCGAGACCTTCTTCGTGTATCAGTTGCTGAGAGTAAGCACACAGGTACACCAGGCAGTAAAGAAGATAAATGGTATGTTGGCATTCACAGCGAGAGGATTTGAGTACAGCAGTAGGGGTGTTTTGCTGCAATTGTATAGGGCATTGGTGAGGCCACACCTGGAGTATTGTGTGCAGTTTTATCTGAGGAAGGATGTCCTTGCAATAAGGGAGTACAGTGCAGGTTTACCAGGCTGATTCCTGGGATGGCAGATCTGTCATTTGAGGAGAGACTAAGTCAGTGAGGATTATATTCATTGGAGTTTAGAAGAGTGAGAGGGGATCTCATAGAAACTTATAACATTCTAACAGGGTTGGACAGTGTGGTAAACCACTGTTATATGTTATTTGTAGTGGTTAACCACCGTAGTTAGTATTTCTCAGTACCTGTATATGTGGCACATCCCTGTCGGTTCCGCCCAAGTCTCCCCCCCCTGGTCTGGGTATAAAGGCGGTAGCTCCTCCCCTTGCCCTCAGTTCAGACCAGATCACCGACAGGGATGGCTCCAAGTTCTTGCTAATAAAAGCCTATTTGTCTTGCTCACAACTAGTCTTGACTCGATTGATTGTGCATCAGACAGGATAGATTCAGAAAAAATGTTCCCAATGGTGGGGGAGTCCAAAACTAGGGGTAACAGTTTGAGGATAAGGGGTAAACCTTTTAGAACTAAGGTGAGGAGAAACTTCTTCACCCAGAGAGTGGTGAATGTGTGGAATTCACTACCACAGAATGTAGTTCAAGCCAAAACGTTGTCTGACTTCAAGAAGAAAATAAGTATAGCTCTGGGGGCTAAAGGGATCAAGGGATATGGGGAGCAGGGGAGAAGCAGGATATTGAATTCAATGATCAGCCATGATCATAATGAATGATGGAGCAGGCTTGAAAGGCTGAATGGCCTACTCCTGCTTCCAGTTTCTATGAACTTTCATCTGTAGGAATTCTGCCATTTATGCTAGAATTGCACTTAAGGTTGGAAGGAAATGGAGAAGTGATATGGAGCCTCTGAGACACAGTACACCTGATGTCCTGTAAGGATCACAGGGAGCTGCTCGAGGGAGAAGCAAATCCAATAGTTATCAGTCTCTCCATTTGGGCTCCAGGAGCCTGCAATTCACTAGGTAAATGCTTCTATGTTGAAGGCACTCAGGATGCTAAATTCATCTGTCTTTGGGTTTGAGTGTGGAGGCTGTCTGTGTCCATTCAGATCAATATGGGTAAGGCATAAAATCCATCAACCTGCTTCATATGAATCAGTGTGTCCCCAGCACTGTCCTCTCTCTCCCTCTTGATGCTGCCGCTGAGCTCTGAATAAAGGAGGCCCAGCAACATTGTTATCGACCACATGGCATCCTTCTCTTTCTGAAAGGCCGGCTACTCCTTAAAGGGAAGCTGCACAAAATGATTGCTGCAATGGAAATGTTTGCAAACTGGACTCCAGGATAGACAGGAATTCATAGTGACGGTGAGGTACTGGAGGCATTTATGATGCAGATGGCCAGAAGGGGAGGCACCAGGGTCCTTGCGAGTGACGACGGAGGGGGATTGCAGGACACTTTGACGTGGGTGAAGGGACTGGCCAGAGAAGTCAAATTTAGACTCGTGGCTCTGGCAGCAGTTCCACAAGAGATCAAATGATTTTAAAGTTTAGAGTTTATTTATTAGTGTTACAAGTAGGCTTACGTTCTCACTGCTTTGAAGTTACTGAGAAAGTACCCTGTGGTGAACCATAGTTGGTTACCACTATGAGTGCTGAGCCATGGATGGTCAGCACTATGGGGTTTGTAGATATGTTACTGTAATTACTGTTGGTGTTAGGGTTGGGCTGTTCTACCTGTTGATATTGTTCTGTGGTACACTCCAGTTGGCTCCGCCTACCAGGGGAAGTATAAAGGTCACTGCACTGCCTGGAGACCCTTTAGTCTGGGATTGTATTGTATATAGTGTGCTCCATTCTTGTCAGTAATAAAAGCCTTTATTTCCCGGGTACATTCTAGCCTCCCGAGTGATTTAATCGCGCATCATCCCCTAGTCGCCACACTCCGGCACCTGTTCAGGTACACTGAGGGTGAATTAAGCATGGCCAGTGCACCTAACCAGCACGTCTTTCGGATTGTGAGAGGAAACCGGAGCACCCGAAGGAAACCCACGCAGACACGGGGAGAACGTGCAAACTCCGCACAGACAGTGACCCAAGCCGGCAATCGAACCTCGGTCCCTGGCACCAAGAGGCAGCAGTGCTAACCACTGTGCCATTGTAACGCCAATGCATCTTCACATGACACTCCGAACCACACCACCAATCTCTCATGCTGCTCAATGCTCCTGAACCCCAACACCCATCCAGCAGCACTCCCTCACGGGACTCACACTAACATCCAGATACTTCAGCTCAACCCCACATACTTAGCAATGTCGTTAGTCTCACCTCTTATAACATCCACATACTTCCATCTATTCAGCCATGGTAGGCACACGACCCGATCACAGGCTACACAATAACTGGCTCTCTCTTGCAGGACAAGGTGACATGTACTAAAAGGAAGCATGTCAGAGCTGAGAGGGGACACAGATGGCTGCATCTCTTTAGTCCAATAGAGGGGATAGTTCTCTGCATGATGGTCTGGCTGGGAGAGGGCCGATAGCGTTCATTGTTCCTGGGAATGTTGAATACGGTGTCATCTTCCTGCCTTATGTCCCCACTCGACTCCTAACACACCCCAATCCTGCTGTCTGACACAATGAGCAAGCTGCAGGAGGTGTGACCATACACAGACCTCATACCTTCCATCCCCAACTCCCCGTCCCTCACAGTAACCTTCCCCTGCAAAGCTTCCGCTTTCAGACACTCAAGACTTGCTGCGTGCCCAGCCACAGCAATCGCAGGAAGAGGAGAGAGAGCAGCAATACAGCACTACCGAAGATACCCTGTTCCTTGTTCCTACACTGGCAGCCTCAGGCTCAGACACTGGCCCCGCACTTACCTTGGAGGCTAGCTTACACTCAGCGCATGGTGAGCCGTCAGACACCACTCTCTGCAGTCGGCCAGGGGGGATAAGATGGCTTGTTTGCCAGTCCACCAGAGGGTGAGATGTCAGATAGGTAGTGCCGCAGAGGATTCAGGTGAGGATCATGATGGAGTGGCATACACAAGAACACTGATTGGACATGCACCCTGAGCTTCTGGGTGCATTGTCTGGCCTGTCATACTGCCTCCTACCACTGTTAAAGAGGAGGAGGTCAACTCCAACTTGGCAGAAGGCATGGCACAGAGCATCCCCTCTCCACAGCCACTGTTAAATAGTCCTGAAGTGCAGCAGATCCATAGGCTCAGGCCTCATACCGGTTATAGCCCCTGAATGGATAATCACCTTCCCATATTCCACCATTGTGAATCTTCCAACAACAATCTCTGGCAAATTTAGAAACTCACCAAAACATCTCCAAAAATGCTCCAGAATCCTTTCAAACACTTTCCAATAAAAAAAGCTAAAAATTATTTGCTTGGCTGCAATCAGGATACTTGGTTCTTTAAAACATTACTCCAGAGTCCATCAAGCTTCTTCACACTTCTATTTTCATATGTGAATAAAACAGATATCGTCAGTACTTGTGATGTCCAAATTCTTAAATATAGGTATAATGTTAGCTATCTGCCAGCCTTCTGACACTACACCGCTTTGTACCAAATTATTAAATTTGTGTAATAGTGTTTCGGATATCCCTTTATAGATTAATTAAAATGCATCAATGCAATCTGCCCAGACCAGCAGTTTTATCCGCTTTGAGTTTGATCAGTGTATTTAATACCTCCTTTTTTTATTTTAAATGCAGTTGTATCATTTCCGATCACATCCTTTTCTATCACGCCCACCTGATCCGTCTCCCCGTTAAATATTGAGGCAAATGTCACCATTTTGTTATCCCTGCCTGTGATCTTATGCTGTCCTTCCACGAGTGGCCCCACTCCCATCCCCAAATTCCTTTATTATTGTGCCCGGAAAATATTGTATTGTTTTGCTTCATCTTCCCTCGATGATTTAGTTGAGCTCCTCCTTGCATTTCCAACTGTTGTGTTGACTTTTGCCTAATCTCCTCAAATCCCCCTTGTCGTGCCTGCTCTCCTTTGTGATTACCTCTTTCCTTTCCTTCAATTATTCCCTTGCGTCTTTATTCAGCCAATTTTTCTCATCAGTGGTTATATTCTTATTGTTTTTAGCACACTATATTTTTTCCTGGATTCTGTTGAATATTGTTTTAAATGTTTCCCATGGCTGTCCTATATCATTGTGTGTCGTTATTATTGTCCATTTTATTGACCCACATTCTATTTTCGGCCCTTCAAAGTCGACTTTTCTACAAGCTATTACCCTGGTCTTTGGTCTTATGATCCTCTTAATTATACCTTAAACTATATGACACTACAGTCACTGCTGCGTAGAAGGTGATGGTCATTAGTGCTAATGTCACTGGATAGAGGCCAGGCTAATGGTCTGGGGACACAGGTTTAAAGTTCACTACAACAGCTGGTGGAATTTAAATTCAATCAATAAAATCTGGAATACTGGAATAGTATCGCTAGACTATTAATCCAGAAACTCAGCTAACGTCCTGGGGACACCTGTCACAGCAGTGGTGGAATTTGGATTCAATAAAAAAATCTGGAACTAAGAATCTACTGATGACCATGAAACCATTGTCAATTGTTAGAAAAACTCATCTGGTTCACTAATGCCCTTTTGGGAAGGAAATCTGCCATCCTTACCTGGTCTGACCTACATGTGACTCCAGAGCCACAGCAATGTGGTTGACTCTCAACTGGGCAACTAGGGCAATAAACGTTGGCCCAGCCAGCAATGCCCATGTCCCACGAATGAATTTTAAAAAATTAAGTTAGTCACAGTAATGGTGACCATGAAATGGCCATCGATTGTTATAGAGACCCATCTAGTTCATTCATTTCCTTTCCCTCAACAAGACCTCCTCCCTGTTTGTGTTACGATCCCCTTGGAGGCTGATAACTTAAAAAAAATACTTGAATTCACACCCAAAGGATCACAGAAAGATTTCACGTTTTAAAGCTTTTCCTGTAAGAACCAAACTAAATTCAATGTCAAGTAAACATTACATAGTCGGCAACTAATAAAATAAACTGCCGAAAAGACATTCCCCCTTAGCTTAACAATTCAAAAACCTGATACTGCACTTATCTATTACAGTAAGAAGTTTAACAACACCAGGTTAAAGTCCAACAGGTTTATTTGGTAGCAAAAGCCACACAAGCTTTCGAGGCTCTGAGCCCCTTCTTCAGGTGAGTGGGAATTCTGTTCACAAACAGAACTTATAAGACACAGACTCAATTTACATGAATAATGGTTGGAATGCGAATACTTACAACTAATCCAGTCTTTAAGAAACAAAACAATGGGAGTGGAGAGAGCATCAAGACAGGCTAAAAAGATGTGTATTGTCTCCAGACAAGACAGCCAGTGAAACTCTGCAGGTCCACGCAACTGTGGGAGTTACAAATAGTGTGACATAAATTCTGATTCTAGGATCGCATGATAAAGACTCAGGAGGAAAAAAGCAGAAATATTTATGTGAAATAGTGTGACATAAACCCAATATCCCGGTTGAGGCCGTCCTTGTGTGTGCGGAACCTGGCTATCAGTTTCTGCTCCGCGACTCTGCGCTGTCGTGTGTCGCGAAGGCCGCCTTGGAGAACGCTTACCCGAATATCAGAGGCCGAATGCCCGTGACCGCTGAAGTGCTCCCCAACAGGAAGAGAACAGTCTTGCCTGGTGATTGTCGAGCGGTGTTCATTCATCCGTTGTCGCAGCGTCTGAATGAACAACGGATGAATGAACACCGCTCGACAATCACCAGGCAAGACTGTTCTCTTCCTGTTGGGGAGCACTTCAGCGGTCACGGGCATTCGGCCTCTGATATTCGGGTAAGCGTTCTCCAAGGCGGCCTTCGCGACACACGACAGCGCAGAGTCGCGGAGCAGAAACTGATAGCCAGGTTCCGCACACACAAGGACGGCCTCAACCGGGATATTGGGTTTATGTCACACTATTTCACATAAATATTTCTGCTTTTTTCCTCCTGAGTCTTTATCATGCGATCCTAGAATCAGAATTTATGTCACACTATTTGTAACTCCCACAGTTGCGTGGACCTGCAGAGTTTCACTGGCTGTCTTGTCTGGAGACAATACACATCTTTTTAGCCTGTCTTGATGCTCTCTCCACTCCCATTGTTTTGTTTCTTAAAGACTGGATTAGTTGTAAGTATTCGCATTCCAACCATTATTCATGTAAATTGAGTCTGTGTCTTATAAGTTCTGTTTGTGAACAGAATTCCCACTCACCTGAAGAAGGGGCTCAGAGCCTCGAAAGCTTGTGTGGCTTTTGCTACCAAATAAACCTGTTGGACTTTAACCTGGTGTTGTTAAACTTCTTACTGTGTTTACCCCAGTCCAACGCCGGCATCTCCACATCTTATCTATTACACCACTCTTCCGTTGGCTTATACTCAAGCAGAACCACTAGCAGGTAACATGTTGCCTTTTATCTTGAATTTAAAGAGACAGTCTAAAGTATAACCATTTTTATAATGTCTGGCATTCAGAACAATCGATTGTTCTGACTTGGACTACTATAATTACATTTTCCCTCTACTTTCCAAGTTCCTCTCTAGCCACCTCGTGATATCCCTTAGTCCAACAACACACCCTTCAAGAGAGCAGAGAATGCTGCCCACTTTCTCAATTATAGAATCTTCTATCATTACTACATTTCTATTCTGCTCTTTCAGCCAGCCTTGGACAGCCACCTGAGCCACAATGCCATAGCCTGCAGTGTGGCTGCCCTCTCCCAGTGGTTCCCATTGTCCTCACAAGTAGAGAACACATTGTAGTTGTTGGGCAGGATCAGTGGTTGTGGGACCTTTTTCTCAATCTCGCCTACCCGGCTCCTGAAGAGTTGAACCCGCTACTTCTGCTTTCCTTGCACTCCAGCTCAATGACTCTGAGAAAAAAGTAAGGGAAGGCAGAGAAATTTCCTTCCGATGTCTTGCTGCTCGCAAACTCCCACACACCACAATCCTGACACATAGCCTGTCCTGCCATCTTCAGACTTTTCTATCTGTTTTGTTTTTGCTATCTTGAATTAAAATTAAGGCAGCTCTTTAGTCTGTGACATTACTGTTGCAAATTTTACTCCGAGTTTATTTTCTTTGCTGTCCCAATGACTGTGGGAAGAAACCAGAGCATGTTATGGAAACCCACGCAGACACAGGGAGAATGTGCAGACTCCACACAGACGGTGACCCGAGGCTGGAGTCGAACCTGGGTCCCTGGAGCTGTGAGGCAGCTGTGCTAACCACTGTGCCACCGTGCCGCCCAGAATGTGAAAAAACTTATGCTAATTTGATAGAAATTTAGGGCTTGCATGTCCCTCATTGACAAATGCTATCAAAAAGTACGGATGATTATAAAATAAATAAAACAAATAAATGTTAAAAATATTCCTTGCAAACAGCTCTCATCATTAAACACAGGCACTTATATCACAGAACAAAACCATTCAGCCCAACATCTCTACCCTGTTTCTTTGCTGGACTTCACTGCTCTATCTTATAGACACATAGAATCATATAGCGCAGAGAGGCCTTTCAGCCCATCGAGTCTACACCGACACATTAGAAACACCTGAACTCCCACCTAATCCCATCTGCCAGCACTTGGCGCATAGCCCTGAATGTTATGATGTGCCAAGTGTTCATCCGTCACCACCCTCTGGGTAAAAACATTTTTCCTCACATCCCCCCTAAACCTCCTTTCCCTCACCTTGAACCCATGTCCCCTTGTGACTGACCCTTCAATTAAGGGGAACAGCTGCTCCTTATCCATTCTGTCCATGTCCGTCATAATCTTGTACACCTCGATCAGGTCGCCTCTCAGTCTTCTCTGCTCCAACAAAAACAACCCAAGAATACCCAACCTCTCTTCAGAATTTAAATGCTCCATCCCAGGCAGCATCCTGGTGAATCTCCTCTGCACCCCCTCCAGTGCAATCCCATTCTTCCAATAATGTGGCAACCAGAACTGCACACAGTACTCCAGCTGTGGCCTCACCAAAGTTCTATAAAACTCCAACATAACTTCCCTGCTTTTGTAATCTATGCCTCGATTGATAAAGGCAAATGTTTCATTTGCCTTTTTCACCACCCTACTAACATGCCCTCCCGCTTTCAGAGATGTATGGACAAACATGCCAAGGTCCCTTTTTTCCTTAGAACTTCCTAGTGTCCTACCATTCATTGAGTACTTTCTTATCAAATTACTCCTTCCAAAGTGTATCACCTCACACTTTTCAGGGTTAAATTCTATCTTCCACTTATCTGCCCATTTGACCATTCTGTCTATATAATTTTGTAGCCCAAGACACTCTGCCTCACTGTTAACCACCCATCCAATCTTTGTGTCATCCGCAAACTTACTAATCTTACCCCCTACGTAGTCATGAATCTCGTTTATATAAATGAAGAATAATAAGGGGCCCAACACAGACCCCTGTGCTACGCCACTGGACACTGGCTTCTAGTCACTAAAGCAGCCTTCTGTCATCAGCCTCTGTCTCCTACAACTGAGCCAATTTTGAATCCACTTTATCAAATTACCCTGTATCCTCTGTGAATTTATCTTCTTTCCAAGTCTCCCATGTGGGACCTTGTCAAAGGCTTTGCTGAAATCCATAAAAACTACATCAACTGCACTACCCTCATCCAGACAAAATATTAGATGTTTTAGCTTAAACAAAGGTCTCTGCCTAAACTAGTCATTGCAATAAAACATTCTATGCTCTAATAATGCCCTTTGTAAATAAATTTCTCTTAACCTCTCTCCTTGTTCGCCGAGTGACATTATAAATTGATGGCTCCTTGTTATGGACTACTGAACAAGAGGAAATAATCTTTCCCGACATACTTTCCCAAAGCATTACATCATTCTATCTCCTTTTCACCCTCTCTGCTCCAGTGGTTCCAGTCACAGTCATAGTATCGTAACCTGCCCTTGCTCATCACTGATGCTGATGGCTTTCTTTCTGTTTGTATTTCAGTCTAAAGCAGTGTTTCCCATTGCATCGATATTTCCACTAACATAACTGGAGGAAATTGCAACCCTAAGCGATTTGAATTATCGTGCGTGAAGGTTTATTGTTGTTTTTCTTTGCAACACAGTTGTCCTACATAAATCAAGTCTGGGCGTAGGGGTCGGTGGGTGGGGAAGCGAGAGGTGGGGGGAGGGAATAATTCCTCTAGTTGTTTTCTAAGGAGAAGTTTTGAAGGAACGTACTCCTTATCAGTACCTCATTCAATAAGTTGAATTATTCACTGATGAGTTCATTTTCCATTGAGCTTTCCATGTGCAAACAGCTTCCTCGGGATTATTTACCAGAAGTAATTACTTTGCACATTGAGTCTGTTAAATCTGCATTCTCGGAATGCAATTCAGTCCTAGCTGCTGAAGCATTAGACGCATTGAATGACTATACAATCAACATATTACTTGTACCTGGCAGCTGGAACGGACATGACCTTTTTGTATTTCCAACAAAACCTGTTCAGCTCAGGCCTGTGAATTTCACAACAGCAAAAGCTATTGCAAACTATGGCTCAGAATTCAACAGGGTCTTGGCATTTATCACTGACAACACAATGTGTAAGTACAAGGTGCCACACAATAGGTGGATTAACAAAATGAATGTCCATGGTGTTAGGGGTAGTGACAGTGCTGATATCAAACTAGCAATGGGGCAGAGACCAGAGAATAATGGTGAACAGTTGCTTTCACACTGGAGGGTGTATATATACAGTGATTTCCATGGTTTTATTAGGACTACTGCTCTTTTTGATATATGTTAATGAGCCAAAATTGGGAGGAAGGATATAATTTCAAAGTTTGCAGATTGAAACTCTGAAATGCAGTAGGCATTGCGGACGGTAGTAACAGATTTCAAGGGCAATTTACCAAGGCCAATCCACCTAACCTGCACATCTTTAGAGTGTAAGAGAAACCGGAGCACCCGGAGGAAACCCATGCAGACACGGGGAGAATGTGCAATCTCCGCACAGACCGTGACCCAAACCGGGAATTGAACCCGGGCCCCTGGCACCATGACGCAGCAGTGCTATAGACAGCTTGGTGAAATGGCAGGTGAAATTTGATGCAGTAGATTTTAGTAAGAAAAGTAAATAGGGAAAATCTGTTTCCAGTGGCAGGAAGGTTAGTAACCAGAGGATATTGGTTTAAGTTGATTGTTAAAGAATCAGAGGCAACAGGAGGAAACATTCCTTGAACACAGAGTTGTTCTGACCTTGAATGTGCGAAATGAAAGGCTGATGGAAGCAGATTCAATGGTGGCGTTCAGAAGAAAATTGAATAAAAACTTGTGTGAAAAGAAACAGAGGGCAAGATCCGAGGGATGGGATTAATTGCATTGCTATACCAGAGTGCCTCCTTCTATGCTATACTGTTTCATGATTCTATGAATCAATTCTTGTCAAAAGAAGTATCGCCACATCATATTCACTCTCCCTTTGGCTGTGAAATTAGTTATGACAATTCAGATTTATTCACATTTCATCGTAATAATTTCTTGTTTAAGGAAGAGTGCTGCCACATTTAGGAAATTATACATTTCAATTATTTACTGACAAACACAGGATTTTGGCAAGTTCTTTGCATCACGCACCAGTGGGCTTTTGAGAAATTAGGCTGTAACTGGTGTTCCCTCTCAGCGTGGATAACAGTATTCTCAACATCCAACTGCGTCAGTCGACTAAATTGGATTCAATAGCAGGCAGACTCACAAAACTGGTCTCAGGTGGGATACATTATCCAGAATACCTAGGTACTGATCCAAACATTAGGAAATAGGGCTGGATTTGCCAGATAACATGTGAAGGTCCTTCTGTGGGAAATTGGATCAAACGTCTCAACAGCAGAACAAGACGTGGGTCAGAATATTTTCAGAGAAATGCGTGGATGAATAAGTCATCTTTTTTTTAAATAAGAAAGTGAATGTTTCCATTATTATATATTCTTAATGAATAAATTTGAGCTCATTTTACTTGGGGTAAGAAGAAGCAGAATGTCAAATGCTAAACCCGAGTGCCTATTGCATCCTACCTGGTGCATTTTGACAATACAATGCTGGGGCATCAAGAAGCTTGTGTTTTTGGAGTGGACACACACACTAAAGCTTCAAAAAACATGTGGCCAATTCCTTCCCCACCAGCACAATATCATTGCTGTATCTATATAAAACTTGGGCATGTGGGAATGACTGCCACACACAAAGTTATTGAAAGCAATAATGTATCTTGCAAAGTACAAGGAACCACCATTTTTCAAGAATAGTGTCACTTATTATTATACTTCCTCACTTTTTATTAGTTTTATAGATCAGTTGACACTTTACAGTTGATTTTTTACCATTTTAAAAAATATCATAGAATAAAATCATAGAATCCTTACAGTACAGAAGAGGCCATTCGGCCCATTGAGTTTGCACCGACTCTCTGACAGAATATTTATTCCCTGCCCTATCCCCGTAACCCCGCACATTTACCATGACCTATCCACCTACCTGCGCATCTATGGACTGCGGGAGAAAACCGGAGCACCCGAAGGAAACTCACGCAGACACGGGGAGAATGTGCAGATAGTCACCCAAGGCTGGAATCGAACCCAGGTCCCCGGCGTTGTGAGGCAGCAGTGCTAAATAATCAGCTACTGTCAAGGGAGGTGTCTGGAACCAGGTTTTCACCAAGGGATGGAGATACATTTCGGAATTTCTTATCCCTCAGGGAACTAGAGGTTGAGAAGGAATTCTAGGAAGTGTAAGAAGAGATGAGGGTGCTTGCATCAAAGAAGATTTGGTAAATCTGTTTATCCCCAAGAATTTGAGTGTACAGGCACTGCCAGTTACTTGGGCATGTTTCAGGACCTGCGACTTTACTTTCTTTTAATTCTTTCACTGAGTGTGGGCTTTGCTGGCTAGGCCAGCATTTATTGCCATCCCTAGCTGCCCTTGAGAAGATGGAGGCGAGCCGTCCTCTGGAACTGTTGCAGGTCATGGGCAGTAGGTACACCCACAGTGCTGTTAGGGACTTCCAGGAGTTTGACCCGGAGACTGTGAAGGAACGGCGGCAGTTTTGTTTCAAGTCAGGATGATGTGTGACTTGGAGGGGAACTTGCAGGTGATGGTGTTCCCATGCACCTGCTGCCCTTTGCTCTGAGATGGTGGAGGTCACGGGTTTGGAATATGTTGTCGAATGAGCCTGGTGAATTGCTGCAGTGTGTCTAGTAGATGGTACACATTATGTGAGTGAGTGCTTAAGGTGGTGAATGGGGTGCCAATCGGACGGGCTGCTTTATCCATGATGGTATCGAGTTTCTTGAGTATTGTTGGAGCTGCACTCATCCAGGCAAGTCGAGAGTATTTCATTACACTCCTGACTTGTGCCTTGTAGACGGTGGACAGGCTTTGGAGAGTCAGGTGTTGAGTTACTCACCACAAAATTCCCAGCCTCTTACCTGCTTTTGTAGTCACAGTATTTCTTAGGCAGATCCGGTCCAGTTTCTGGTCAATGGTAACCCTCAGAATGCAGATGGAGGAGGATTCAGCAATGATAAGGCCATTGAATGTTAAAGAGAGATGGTTAAATTCTCTCTTGTTGGAGATGATCATTGCTTGCCACTTGTGTGGCATGAATGTTATTTGACACTCACCAGCCCAGTGATGAATGCTGTTTATTTTCACTGTTTACAGACATAAAAGTGGTCACAAAACTGTACCATTGAGAGCATGATTGGGGTAATTGTTGCGGTGATAGTGAAAGCCTCCACTGCCTGATACCTCTAAGCAACTAGTTCTTGTTAAACTGCATTGGATGACCTGTTTCGGGTCATTTGGTCCACTGTTACATACGTCAGGTCTGGGGTCAGCTCCCTCAGCCATGCCTATTCTTGCTCAACAGATCATCATGGGGGCAGTGAAATTGGTTTCAGTTATGTTATTGAACGTTGCAACAGGTTGCTCTCTGGGTGACTTTCCAGCATGATAGATCCAGGCAGAATGGACTTACAAATACTGGCCCCTACACCAATACAAGTCTTTCCCATGAGAGTCCCAAACTGTGCTTAGAATTACTGTTAACTGAGGAACTGGGAGAGTGGGCTTTGTTACAAATGCCCATTAAGTTCAATTGAAAATAAATATGTATTCATGTATTGGTAAAGGGCAAGTTCATGACTGACTTCAAGAAAAAAAACTTCACAGAGGAAGTATTAATACCTAGAATAGACTGGTGTGGGGTAAAGAAGGCAAAAACACTTGGATTTTGATTTGATTTGATTTATTATTGTCACGTGTATTATTATACAGTGAAAAGTATTGTTTCTTGCGCACTATACAGACAAATCATATCATACATTGAGAAGGAAAAGAGAGGGTGCAGAATGCAGTGTTCCACTCATATCACCAAATCTGTAAGATATTGAATTAAAGGATTGTTAGAGAGTTTAAGAGAATTAAAATAGAGTTTTAAAAACATAAAACAAGAGTAAAATATAGAATGAGAGGGTATGTTAGATGCTCCGGCGCCATCTTGAAATTCTGCAGTTAGTAAAGAGGCAATTGGATGCTGTGATGGGCACAGGGGGAGGGAAAATGGAGGAATTCTACAGAGGAATGGACTAGATGGGCCAAATAGGCTTCTCATCTGTATGATCTTTTGTGATCACTTGCTGAAGAATGGTGTCCACAATTATGAATCAGCAGACAATAGTGACACTATTTTTCGTACATGTAATACTTGATAAATGAGTCACACTTGAGATTTCTGTCCAATAATTAGATAATAAAAGCAGATTGTGGACTATGTAGATAGTCTTTGTAATCCAACAAGCACCGCTAATTAATGAATGTATTACGGTGAGGTGACGAGTGTTGTAAGACATTGAGCTGATTTGCAATTAATATACCTGAGAATTTTTTCAACATGTTCCCAGTTCATACCAGGAAACTTTGCTGGTGTTACAAATGTTACGAAATATAAAATAAATGTTTAATACTTCACTGTGGTTTGAAATATGAAGAGATTGGTTCTGACGTCTTTTCATGCTCGAGTGTTAGAACTGAATATTAATGGTGTTGCTATAGTAACACTGCTGTAAAGTTTATTGTACCTTGTAGTGTCCATTTGAACAGTACTTTAAATTTACATTCAAATAAGCCAAGAAGTTGGTGCTGTCAAACTTGTAACAAGCAGGTAGGCAACAAAAGATGGTCAATGCACCTGCTACAAACATAATTAAAAAAACACAAACACAGATGGCAGAACACAAATCTCAAGGGTTGAGATGATGCAACCTGCTCAGGGTACTCTGCCATAATCTACAATGCAAGGCAAATAACTTGTTTCATTGATCTGTCTTGTAACTCATTCTTAGCCATCATTATTAAAATTAATATTTAACAGTAGTACATGCAATGTAAAAATTTCACCCCATTCATCAAACAAATTCTCTCCTCATTTCCATGCACTGCAATTTGATGGTGTTGGATCTAAGATGTTATCATAAATCAAACATTTTAAAAACTAATCTTCCCTCTCATCTTTGATTTTGATTAACAGGGGAAAAGAAGGAATAACGGAGATTCAACGCAAACGGCAGGAATTTTAGTATTAAGTCAGATATGCCAGAGTTTACCATTTCCAAAAATAACACTTCAAATTTCGATGACATTGACTGCTGGCAGAAGATGAGACCAGACCCAAAAGGTGCATGTATAAAAATGACAAGACTAACAGCTTGAAATCTCAGCATTGAGCAATTGCAGAAATTGTTTCTCAGCTATGCTGTTGAGAAAACAATTCTGGAATCTTCCTTTAAAAAGTTGCAGGCAGCAAAACCTTTTGCTTTTCTGCAATCAATTTGAACATTCCCAGATATGTCCTTATGGTGAGGATAGAGCATGGACAGGAGGACAAATTGAGAGAGGTCCACGTATTAGGACTACACCAAAACGGAAGTTAACCTTCTCGGCAGTTTTCTTCCAAGGTGGAGGCAATGGCCTAGTGGTATTATTACTTGACTCTTAATTCAGAAACGCAGCTAATATTTTGGGGACCCAGGTTCAAAACCCATCACAGCAGATGGTGGAATTTGAATTCAATTAAAAAAAACATCTGGAATTAAGAATCTACTGATAACCATGAAACCATTGTTGATTGTCGGAAAAACCTATCTGGTTCACTAATGTCCTTTAAGGAAGGAAATCTGCCATCCTTACCTGGTCTGGCCTACATGTGACTCCAGAGCCACAGCAATGTGATTGTCTCTCAATTGCCCTTGGGCAACTAGGGATAGGCAATAAATGCTGGCCAGCCAGCAACGCCCATGTCCCATAAAAGAATTTTTAAAAACAGAGCCCGTGAAGATATATTAGAATAGATCTGACTAAAGAGGCAAGGGCTTGTGAACAAGGCAGTGAAGGAACTGTGTGTTCTTTCTTCCAATGTAGACTGTTAACTTCCCTCACATACACAAAAAAATAAGGAAAGGCCACAAGAATACTTGTAGAGTCATAGAGTCGTAGAGGTTTACAGCATGGAAACAGGCCCTTCGGCCCAACTTGTCCATGCCGCCCTTTTTTTTAAACCCTTAAACTAATCCCAATTGCCTGCATTTGGCCCATATCCCTCTATACCCATCGTACCCATGTAACTATCTAAATGCTTTTTAAAAGATAAAATTGTAGCCGCCTCTACTACTACCTCTGGCAGCTTGTTTATTGTTAGACTGCTTACTTAGCTTGTTCCAGACACTCACCAACACTGTGTGAAAAAATTGCCCCTCTGGACACTTTTGTATCTCTCCCCTCTCACCATAAACCTATGTCCTCCAGTTTTAGACTCCCCTACCTTTGGGAAAAGATATTGACTATCTACCTTGTCTATGCCCCTCATTATTTTATAGACCTCTATAAGGTCACCCCTCAGCCTCCAACGCTCCAGAGAAAAAAGTCCCAGTCTATTCAGCCTCTCCTTATAACTCAATCCACCAAGTCCCAGTAGAATTCTAGTAAATCTTTTCTGCACTCTTCCTAGTTTAATAATATCCTTTCTATAATAGGGTGACCAGAATTGCACACAGTATTTCAAGTGTGGCCTTACCAATGTCTTGTACAACTTCAACAAGACATTCCAACTCCTGTATTCAATGTTCTGACCGATGAAACCGAGCATGCTGAATGTCTTCTTCACCACCTGTGAATCCACTTTCAAGGAACTATGAACATGTACCCCTAGATCTCTTTGTTCTGTAACTCTCCCCAATGCCCTACCATTAACTGAGTAAGTCCTGCCCTGGTTCAATCTACCAAAATGCATTACCTCACATTTGTCTAAATTAAACTCCATCTGCCATTCGTCAGCCCACTGGCCCAATTGATCAAGATCCCATTGCAATTGGAGATAACTTTCTTCACTGTCCACTATGCCACGAATCTTAGTGTCATCTGCAACTTACTAACCATGCCCCCTACATTCTCATCCAAATCATTAATATAAATGACAAATAACAGTGGGCCCAGCACTGATCCCTGAGGCACACCACTGGTCACAGGCCTCCAGTTTGAAAAACAACTCTCTACACCCACCCTCTGGCTTCTGTCAAGAACAGTAAGAGTTTTCTACTATGGTACTGTCAAGAAGCCAATTTTGTATCCATTTAGATACCTCACCCTGGATCCTGTGAGATTTAACCTTATGCAACAACCTACTATGTGATACCTTGTCAAAGGCCTTGCTAAAGTCCATGTGGACAACATCAACTGCACTGCCCTGATCTACCTTCTTGGTTACCCCTTCAAAAAACTCAATCAAATTTGTGAGACATTATTTTCCACTCACAAAGCCATGCTGACTGTCCCTAATCAGTCCTTGCGTCTCTAAATGCCTGTAGATCCTGTCTCTCAAAATGAAGTAAAAGGTTGCTGAGGTCTCCTTTAATGTCTACATATTCACAAGGTGCGGAGCCCCAATCCAACCACTTACGAAGCCTCAATCCCAATCTCCTTACAGTCTTGCAAGAAGGTACATGATTTTATTGAGAGATCAATGTGCAGCATTAGTTCAATGAAAGTCACATGCAGCAAACACTGTTCTTTACTCTCCAAACCACACATGGTTAATGTTGTAAATGTATTCGTCAGCTAAAAATAGGTGTGTTTTTTTCTTTGTTTCTCATTCATGAACTGCCATTGTTACTTCATATCACATGGATTTAGTTCCATTAAGAAAGTGCATTTGGGATCATTCTGGCATAAAGCCAATTTTCCATCAAGAAGCTTCTGAGTGTCTGATTCTTTCTCCGAGTCCTACATTTTCCAATGGTTTGTGAAGGCAAGATTGGCATAAAGTTTTAAGGTACTCGGCACATCAGTAATCACAGCACCATCTAGTGGGTATTGATTAAAGTATTCAGATACCAGAATACTCGATGCAGTTTAATGGAACAGTTTTTTTTCCAACAAAATTATGCAACTTTAGCACACCCGTTGTTTATAAGACAAATTAATATGAAGACTGGGTATAGGGCACCCAGCACTAAAATATGGACATCATACTATTGTGGGCAGGATTTACCAGATAGTGGGGTTTCCTGCCCCACCACCCAAAGAGTCAGCGGGTCGCATTGTCCATGATCACAGGAATCCTGCAGCCATTTGACAATCCGTGGAATGTTAATTGGCTGTATTTTACAGCAAGAAGCTTAAATAAAACATCAAAAATGAATCATGTAATGGATTTTTAAATCTTCATTCAGGGGATGTGGGCGTTGCTGGCTAGGCCAGCATCAATTGCCCCTCCCTAATTGCCTGCCCCTGAGAAGGTGGTGGTGAGCTGTCACAGTCCATGTGGTGTAGGTACACCCACGGTGTTGTTGGGGAGGAGTTCCAGCAGTAGTGAAGTAACAGTGATATATTTTCCAGTCCGGAAGATGTGTGGCTTTTGGAAAATTTCCAGGTGGTGGTGCTCCCATTCATCTGATGTCCTTTTCCTTCCAGATGTTAGTAGTCATGGGTTTGGAAGGTGCTGCCTAAGCAGCTTTGGAGAGTTCCTGTAGTGTACTTTGTAGGAGGCACACACTGCTGCCATTCTATGCGATGGTGGAGGAAGTAAATGTTTGTGGATGGAGTGCCAATCAAGCGGGTTGCTTTGTCCCGGATAATGTCAAGCTTCTTGAGTGTTGTTGGAGCTGTGCTCATCCAGGCAGGTAAGAATATTCCATTACACTACTGACTTGTACCTTGTGGATGATGGACAGTCTCTGGGGAGTCAGGAGATGAGTTACTTGCTGCAGGATTCCTAGCATTTGACCTGTTCCTGTAGCCATACAATTTAAATGGCTAGTCAAGTTCAGTTTCTGGTCAATGGTAACTCCAGGATGTTGATAGTGATTATTGAAATTATATCTTTATTATAGGTACTGGTCTCAAACACCAGCAATTGGAAGACTCTGAAATTCAGTATGGAGTGCCATATCAGACTGCAATTCAATGGCTAAATAAGGGACAGTTTTTATCAATCGTGCAGTGAGATCCAACAGTCCATGGACCAGCTATGAAAAGCTGGTGCTGAACTGCAGGACAAGGCCTCTCTTTTATGGTGAACACTGTATACATTCATTTATCACCTATAATATTAAGTTTAAAGTTTATTAGTGTCACAAGTAGGCTTATATTAACGCTGCAATGAAGTTACTGTGAAATTCCCCTCGTCGCCACATTCTGGTGCTGTGACACTGAGGGAGAATTTAGCATGGCCAATGCACCTAACCAGCTCGTCTTTCGGACTGTGGGACGAAACTGGAGCACCCGGAGGAAACCCATGCTGACACAGGGAGAACGTGCAGACTCCGCACAGACAGTGACCCAAGTCGGGAATCAAACCCGGGTCCCTGGCGCTGTGAGGCAGCAGTGCTGACCACTGTGCCAATGAAACATCCCAAGGCATAGGATGCACCATGCAACCCACCACGTGTTGCACAGTGGGGGGAGGTGGCCCATCATGGCCGGCGGCGGGACCATCTGGTCCTGCCATTGTCAGCAGGGTTTCCCTTAGAATGCACCCTTCACTGCTGGGAAACTGTGCTATCAGCGGGACTGGAAAATCCCGCCAGCATAACCGGCCGGATAGTTCCGGCCAAGGAGTTTCACAGGAGTTTCATAGAACAAAACATCTGAGCTAGTACAATAAGTGGACGCAAGGAAGTAGGCAGGATGTTGATAATACTTGGTGTTAAGCTTTTGAGTTCAGGTGTGAGAGAAGCAACTGTCCTGAACTAACATTTTTCCCCCCAAGTTGAAATGTCTACAACACTGCGGCCGGTCACTGAACTGTCACCACAGTGTAACACGTGAGCAAAGTTACTGAACTGGGGAAGGAATTTCAATAAAGATCTCTGACATCAGATATCAGGAAGGAGAAATTGCAATTTTCAGCACACCATTTCCTGTCAATATGCACATTGTACTTAAGGAGTTCCAAATGGGAGTTATTGGACTGCCGTGTGACATTGTGTGACTAGTTTTCCAATATCGCAATAACCAAGCTTTTATCAATAGCTGACAGCAAATAATACCAAATCGAATTTTTTTTGCATCAAAAATTCATTCCATGTTTTGGATCATGTCCGTGTTTGAAGAAGCGTTCTATGTTATGAATATCAACAAGTCTAATCTACCTTCTCAATATTGTGAGGTGAATGTGAACACAATGCTCAAGATAACCTCAGTCCAGTGATTTACTCCAAGTGTTGATGCAATAGTTCAAAGTGCCAGATAGAAGCTAGCACTAATAGCAATAAATGGAATCCAAACTTAAGTGACAATGTGCTTAATGTTTGTCCATTCCTATTTTCAAACTGCAGCTGAAGGTAGTTGATGCCAATCACCAGATCAAGTCCACCATATAAATTACATTTCACCAACCTCTCTTTCCTTCACCTTTAGGAAAATAAGAAGTATCCCAGTTCAGGATGTGAGTACTGAGGAATGGAAGCGGTTTCTACTGTTTAAACACAGTGATAGGATCATCCACTCACAAGTCAGGTACACATAGGTTAACAAAGGACATGGTTTCAACTACAATAATGAAGCAGTTTCTCCTCAATCTCGGGAAGCCTCCACCTTCTGCTGTTTTGGTTGTGCTCCAGCACCCACATCACTAGAAAGGGAGATAGTGGCATCATGGAAAGGGCTCACAATCCCGAGGGTTTGTTTTTAGGCTGACACTCTCAGAAAGTGGGTTCAAATCTCGCAACAGCAGCTCATGGAATGTAAATTTAATTAATAAATCTGGTATATAAAGTAGGTCTCAGCAATGGCAGCTATCATAGATTGTTGTAAAAAAAAACCCCTCTGGTTCACGAATGTCCTTTAGGAAGGAAATATGTCTTCCTTACTTAGTCTGGTCTACATGTGACACAGTAAGAAATCTCACAACACCAGGTTAAAGTCCAACAGGTTTATTTGGTAGCAAAAGCCACTAGCTTTCGGAGCGCTGCTCCTTCATCAGGTGAGTGGGAATTCTGTTCACAAACAGGGCATATAAAGACACAAACTCAATTTACAAAATAATGGTTGGAATGCGAGTCTTTACAGGTAATCAAGTCTTAAAGGTACAGGCAATGTGAGTGGAGAGAGGGTTAAGCACAGGGTAAAGAGATGTGTATTGTTTCCAGACAGGACAGTTAGTGAGATTTTGCAAGCCCAGGCAAGTCGTGCGGGTTACAGATAGTGTGACATGAACCCAAGATCCTGGTTGAGGCCGTCCTCGTGTGTGCAGAACTTGGCTATCAGTCTCTGCTCAGTGACTCTGCGCTGTCGTGTGTCGTGAAGGCCGCCTTGGAGAACGCTTACGACCCCCCACGACTTGCCTGGGCTTGCAAAATCTCACTAACTGTCCCGGCTGGAGACAATACACATCTCTTTAACCTGTGCTGAACCCACTCTCCACTCACATTGTCTGGACCTTTAAGACTTGATTACCTGTAAAGACTCGCATTCCAACCATTATTTTGTAAATTGAGTTTGTGTCTTTATATGCCCTGTTTGTGAACTGAAATCCCACTCACCTGACGAAGGAGCAGCGAGCTCTCCGAAAGCTAGTGGCTTTTGCTACCAAATAAACCTGTAGGACTTTAACCTGGTGTTGTGAGACTTCCTTCTGTGTTTAGCCCAGTTCAACACCGGCATCTCCACATCATGACTACATGTGACTCCAGACCCTTGTCCATGTGGTTGACATTTAACTGCCCTCTGAAATAGCCTAGCAAGCCAGTCAGTCCAATGGCAATTAGGGATGATGGGCAACAAGTGCTGGCTTTGCCAGTGACTCCCACATCCCAAGGAAAATGGTATGGAAAGGTCCAGAGCAAAACATTACAATATTGTTAAAATGTGTGAAGTAGAAAATACCACATATGGAACAAAATTCTGAAAAGGCATTTATTATTCTTGCACAATAATCAATGTAACTCGTCCAGTAGAGACAAACAAGCATCTGGTTTACACAACTTCAATGCAAAGTTAAACTGGTCAGAGTGTTACACAATCTGATCTCATTGAATTCCCAGGTTAGGTTCAAAATGACTCAAAATGAGTGTTTGTCTGGTAGCTGCTAAAAGTGCAAGGTCTGGGTGACCTCAGGTTTATGTGCGGTAGAATGAGGGAGGCAGGCTAGGAGTGCATTCGAATACGAATGTCTAGTGCAGTCCTTCCCAAATCCCTTCACCCTGTGACGCTGTCTTGAAGCTTGAAGATTGCTGTAACCCCAGAGTGAATGCGGCGTGGGGGGGGATAGGGTTAGAACTGTGGGTGTGAGCAATTCAGGGAACTGAAGAGGGGAGAGATTTGTGAGAGTGGGACCAGGGGTTGAGTGCAATGGGAAATGCTAAAACTGGCTTCCTTTTCACAGGCTTTGTTTTGCAGTAGGAATCAGGCCAAAATAATCCACCCATTTGGCCATGCCCAAAATTAGAAGGAAGAAACAAGGATCTCAAGGGGCCTCACAACCCCAAAACCCCACTGGAGGGTTGCAACTCACAGATAAGGGAGCCCTAGTCTTACGATTAGCTTGATCTACAGAACAGATGCACGGTAGCACAGTGGTTAGCACTGCTGCTTCACAGCTCCAGGGACCTGGGTTCGATTCCCGGCTTGGGTCACTGTCTGTGTGGAGATTGCACAATCTCCTCATGTCTGCGTGGGTTTCCTCCGGGTGCTCCGGTTTCCTCCCACAATCCAAAGATGTGCGGGTTAGGTTGATAGGCTATGCTAAAAATTGCCCCTTAGTGTCCTGAGATGCGTAGGTTAGAGGGATTAGCGGGTAAATATATGGGGGTAGGGCCTGGGTGGGATTGTGGTCGGTGCAGACTCGATGGGCCGAATGGCCTCTTTCTGTACTGTAGGGTTTCTATGATTTCTATGAGATGCAGACCTATTTCAGTCTGGTTTTTCCCCATCAATGGTTTAATTGCAGTTGGGATCCAATGCTGTCAAGATCATTCATGCATGAGACGTGAGTTCTGTGGGCACCTCACGCACTGTCTAAATTGAAAGCCGAAGACAACATTTTAATTGCTTGCAGTAGCAGTGAACAGAAAGGAACAATAAAGATGATCGGTGATAGGGCAGGAGTAATGAAATGACAAAATGTTGATTGTACAGGAAAGCAAGAATGGGAATGGGACTTTTAGAGAAACAAAATATGAATGCAGAGTAGGTGTAAATCCACGGCTGAAATCTTGTGCCCTTCCCCTGGGTGAATTTAGTGGTGTGGGGTTATCTAATCAATTAAGGATGTGAGTGCACTGGAAAGGGTGCAGAGGAGATCCACCCGCATGGTGCCTGGGCTGGAGCATTTCAGTTATGAAGGGAGGCTGGCTCGGCTCTGACAAAGAATCATCCAGGTATTTTCTGTCTTTGTTTCAGATTCCAGCATCCGCAGTAATTTGCTTTTATCTGGCTCGGCTGGGTTTGTTTTCCTTTGGGCAGAGAAGGCTGAGGGGGCTGAATGAGGTGTACAAAATTATCAGGGACATAGATAGAGTAGATTGTAAGTAATTTTTCTCCTTAGTAGAGGGGCCATAGATTTAAGATAAGGGGCAGGAGATTTGGAGGGGATTTGAGGAAAAACATTTTCACCCAGAGGATGGTGGATATCTGGAATTCACTGCCTGGGAGGGTGGTAGAGGCGGGAATCCTCACAACATTTAAGAAGCATTCATTTCAGCACTTGACGCGCCATAGCATACAAGGCTACAGACCAGATGCTGGAAAATGTGATTTGAATAGATAGATGCTTGATGGCTGGCACCGACATGATGGGCTGAAGGGCCTCCCTCGGTGTTGAAAAACTCTATGGGGGTGATATTACCGGCTCGTCACGTAGGTTGATTGGGATGGCAAGCCAGCAAGGTCACATGAGAGGTGAAAGCTTGGCTTCGCGCCCAGTTTCTCACTTCTTGCGATATGACTGGCCCTGTTAAGTTGGCGTAATGAGGGCATGAGGCTAATTTAAATATTGATAAGTTAATTTCAATATTATTAATGAGCTCGGGGTGCAATTATCCGGGCTCACTTGCCTTAAAGGCCTCACCGGTAAGGATCACGTATGGTCCCCCATCAACGTGGAACTGAAGTCATGGCCTCACCCATGGGTCCGGAGGCCATTGAAGGTGGTTGGGGGCAGAGGTGGGCAGTGCCCATGGCGATCAGCTGTGGGAGGAGGTGAAGGGGGGCAGCGACCATCTGGAAGAGGAATCGGCAGTACCGATCACTCGGGGAGGTCACAATTGGCGGGGACGATTGGGGAGTGGGGTGCGATGTTTGGGGGCGTGACAATCTCCCAATGCACGATGTGCTGTGGTACACAGTGCACTGGGAGATCAGGTTGCAGCACAAAAGTGCCCTCTCCCAGTCAGCAGCCAACTTCCTGGTGTGAATAGATTCCATCCACTTCCCCTACTGGTGAGAATCACACTTAGCCTCATTTTTTTTAAGTGCCATAAGATCGCATCTGGGAGTTTGCCCAAAAAATGGATGTGATTCTCTCCCGTTTCCACGCTCGTTCCGCAATTAGAATGTTTTTGGTAAGATCGCCCCTTATAACTCTATGACTATCCCAATTAAGTCCATGGTGGGAATCCAAGAGATTCAGACTTACAACTGACACAATGGTACTGTAAATCCAATGGCTTTTATGAGCAAGACAAAAGCTTACAAACAGCAATTTTAGACAACATATCGTTATCCCCCCGAGATAGTCAGTCTAGGGTGACAGCAGGTCAATCGGAAGTGATCTGACTCGGACCGATGCTCCTTCAGCAAAAATACTCCCCTCGATGGACTCGCTTGTCAACGGACACGGTGCTGATAAAGAGTCCTAACCTCCTTTTTATCCTTTTGCCATAGCAACTGTCTCCCTATTGATCCTTCTTAATTGGTTTCTAAGGTACACGATCAGCCCTTGATTGGTCCACATGAATCGAACTTTTGTTCAAACTGCCATGCGTAACCGATTTTCCCAGTGTCTGTTTTTCCGAGTGTTAACCACAGGATGTCTGATGGTGAACTTCACGCTTGAGTTCAACCATTTCACAGGTAAGATGAGAGTTATGCGCGTTAAAGGTCATTTGAGAAAACGCAATAGCAGAAAAGTCAGTTTCTCAACATAAGCCGCAACATTTGACATGTTGCAAGACTCATTATCTTATTTCCATTGCACTTTTGCACTAATTTCAACTACAATTTAAGCATATTCTTACAAGAGTTATGCGGCAAAAAAGTTTAATTTATAAACCGCTTGAATTTCCCTAACAGAGAGGATGCCAGTCAAATCAATGTATTATTAATTTTTACTTCATGTTAAATATTAATATTAATTTATTTTAATATGAAGGAATGAACTAAATTCTGGCTAATATTGCACAGACCATTCATTGTAACCAGTGGCAGAAATGACGTGCTCATGTTTGCAAACTGCTGGCAGAGTTATCAGTACTTTGGATATGGACGCTGCACATCTGGATTCAGAAGGTGCTACAGTCTCCTGGACACCAGATTCATGCAGTGATCTGTAAACTGCCTTATTTTTGAGCTTCTTAGATGAGAAAAGTAATTAATGTTATTGTTAATATTGTATTATTAATCAGCAGCAACAAATCCAGCCTGACAATAGCTGCTTTGCAGCAGGTTAGAATATTTTTGTTCTAGTCTCTGGTCTCCTAGTTCGGTTTGGTGCAGACCCCCTCTGGGTTTGATATCTATTCGGTGACAATACACACTCATTTCATCCCTGGCCAATGATGAGGCCACAGCAAGTGCCCATCTCTGCAGCAGAAGATCAATTTAACAATGCATAATGCAGTCACCCTCATCATTTGCTTGAAGAGTGAAAATAGTGAAATCAATAAATCGTTAACTTTTAAATTATTTATACATTAGTCTGCAAATATTATATCTGGTTGGATGTCTAATTATCTAACAGGTAATCAGTACTACAATTGAACCTCCTGGAATCATTGACACATTATCAGTACCTGCCACTGGAGGTGAAAAATGAACATGTGACAAAACATAGTGGAACACTTGCACTTATGTCAATTTCTTGACTTGGTACATGGAAACCATGATCATGGCTAAATCTTACAGCAGATCTTCAGCAGTTACTTTGTGGTCCCAATGACTGATCAATTAAGCAGCGTCATAGTGATAGCGTGGCTTGTGGACAGAGTGGTGAAGAAGGCTTTCGGCATGCTTGGTTTCATTGGTCAGAACATTGAATACAGGAGTTGAAATGCCTTGTTGAAGTTGTACAAGACATTGGTAAGGCCACACTTGGAATACGGTGTACAGTTCTGGTCACCCTATTGTAGAAAGGATATTATTAAACTAGAAAGAGTGCAAAAAAGATTTACTAGGATGCTACCGGGTCTTGCTGGTTTGAGTTATAAGGAGAGGCTGGATAGACTGGGACTTTTTTCTCTGGAGAATAGGAGGCTTAGGGGTGATCTTATAGAGGTCTGTAAAATAATGAGGGGCATAGATCAGCTAGATAATCAATATTTCTTCCCAAAGGTAGGGGAGTCTAAAACTAGAGGGCATAGGTTTATGTTGAGGGGGAGAGATACAAAAGGGTCCAGTGGGGCAATTTTTTCACACAGAGGGTGGTGAGTGTTTGGAACAAGTTGCCAGAGGTAGTAGTAGAGGCGGGTACAATCTTGTCTTTTAAAAAGTGTTTAGACAGTTACATGGGTAAGATGGGTATAGAGGGATATGGACCAAATGTGGGCAATTGGGACCAACTTAGGGGTTAAAAAAAAGGGGTGGCATGGACAAGCTGGGTTGAAGGGCATGTTTCCATGCTGAAAACCTCTATGACTCTATGACTCTTGTCTAATGGATATGAAACATCTTCCTGTATCAATAGGTGGTTCACTTTCTTCACTGTCCAACCTTTCACAAACCATCTCAATGACCAGTTTAATGGTATCGTATCAAGTATATTTGCCCCTTACGTAAGCAAAGGTAAATCGCTGAAGCATCCTCAAGTTGGAAAATATGGTCAGGAATTTCCTAGGCTCCTACTTCATCATTTTAATATTGATTGAGTAATGGAGGGTGATGAAAATCTCTCCCTAAGGTAATCAATGAGTTATCCAAATCATTTATTCCAAACTTGAAATTAATTTTTTGAAAAATTGGTCAATTTAAAATACTGCATAATGTAGAAAAATGTATTTATTTTAATATTACAAATATATTTATATGTACCAGGGATTGAGCTTTTGAGGCTGAGGTTGTGGCTGTTTGGGAATAGGTGGGGGAGTGGAACGCCATGTGGACAAGGTGAGGAAGTGTTAAACAGGGCTTCATACACTGCAGCTTACTTATCAGAGAACTGCAACTGCATAACCTGCTGCCATATTCGAAAGCTAGATTTCATAGAATCTCTACAGTGCAGAAAGAGGCCATTTGGCCCATCGAGCCTGCACCGACTCTCTGAGAGAGCATCCCATCCTGGCCCACCCACTGCCCCATTCCCACAACCCTGGGCAATGAGCATGGCGAATTCCCCTGACCTACGCATCTTGGGACATTCAGGGGCAATTTAGCATGGTCAATCCACCTAACCTGCACATTTTCGGACTGTGGGAGAATCCTGAGCACCCAAAGGAAACCCCCGCAGACACGGGAAGAATGTGCAAACTCCACACAGACAGTGACCCCAAACCTGGAATTGAACCCGAATCTCTGATGATGTGAGGCAGCAGTGCTAACCATTGTGCCATTTTTGAGGCAGTGCTCAGTTCATATGCACCACATTTATTCAAGAATATGTTGTTATATTAATAGTCTATCTCTAATTTCTTTGGCATCTTTGATCATGTTCTCACCTCCCTCATTACACACATCGACTTACTCATCATTCTACCCTACCCTCCACTCCTTGCATCATTTTTGATTTTTGATTTCTTGTCCCTCCCAGATTCCTCACACAACTCAGGTCCAGCATCCAGCCGAGCACAAGACTCTTCGTTGTGGACTGAAACCCAAGGCTACTGGATTCAGCAAAGTTGAGCAAACATCTACTGCCAGTGCTTGTTCAACTATTGCCATCAATATCTCCTCTCTCTCATTCTGTCTCCACATTTAATTACAACTCCAGAATCATCCTTGTTGGGTTTTAGAAAAACACTTTGAGGCAGCTTGATTTCAATATCTTAAATGATGAAGGATTCAAATTGTGTAAATGTGAAGGAAAATGTGTACAGCACTTAATTAAATTAGATGGTGGCGACTTTCCCTCCTTGTTTTTGATCTTTGGAAGGCATTGTTATTCCATACAATGGATGCCAATTCACTACAAACATTCAAAAGAGATTTGGACAAATCCTGAGGAAGACAAAAAAAGGGTAAGTGGCATGCTGGGTAATATATCTTATGGTAAATCGCTTCTCAGCCTTTTGACTAAGATCAAACACCAGATCAAGCCCAAGATGGGGTTCAATGCCTTATCTTGCCAGCTTAGATCTTGTTTGTCTCTCTTGTGGGACTATGAATTGGATTCAATTGGAATTTGAATTTGGTTTTTGGAGAAAGAAAGGAATGGATTTGGATTCGCCCGGTCCAATCTGAACATTGACTGTGTAAAGACTTTGGAGTAAAAAATTAATTTCAAATTTTTTAATTATATAACGTGTAGTATTATGTGATACTTACAGCACAGAAACCGACACAACAGGTCCATGTCTGTATTTATGCTTGGTATGAGCTTCCTCTCACTCTTCATCAGCGAGTGGAGACGGAATGATGGTTTGGTAGTAATGTCACTGGGCTAGCAATGGAGAGGCCCAGGCTAGTGCTCTGGGCAACATGAGCTCAAATCCCATCATGGCAGCATGGCACTTAAATTCAATTCATAAATTTGGAATATAAAGCTAGAATCAGTCAATGATAACCATGACAACTATCATTCGTTGTCATTAAAAACTCCTCTAAGTTAAAGTTTATTTATTCATCACAAATAGGCTTACATTCACACTACAATGAAGTTACTGTGAAAATCCCCTAGTCACCACACTCCGGCACCTGTTCGGGTACACTGAGGGAGAATTTAGCATGGCCAACGCACCTAACTTGCACATCTTTGGATTGTGGGAGGAAACCGGAGCACCCGGAGGAAACCCACGCAGGCACAGGGAGAATGTGCAAACTCCACACAGACAATGACCCAAGCTAGGAATTGAACCCAGGTCCCTAGCACTGTGAGGCAGCAATGCTAACCACTGTGCTGCCCCTGGTTTCTGTGAGGGAAGATCTGCCATCATTATCTGGTCTGGACTTCCCTACATGTGAATCTTAACTGCCCTATGAACTGGCCTAGCAAGCCAGTCAATTTAAGGGCAATTATGGTTGGGAACAATTGCTGGCCTTGTCAGTGGCACCTGCATCCCATGAACAACTTTTTAAAAATAATTTGGTCCTAGGTTGTGGGTATCACTGGCATGGCCAGAATCTATTGTGGAGATGCCGGCGTTGGACTGGGGTAAACACAGTAAGAAGTTTAACAACACCAGGTTAAAGTCCAACAGGTTTATTTGGTAGCAAAAGTCACACAAGCTTTCGGAGCTCTAAGCCCCTTCTTCAGGTGAGTGGGAATTCTGTTTGTGAACAGAATTCCCACTCACCTGAAGAAGGGGCTTAGAGCTCCGAAAGCTTGTGTGGCTTTTGCTACCAAATAAACCTGTTGGACTTTAACCTGGTGTTGTTAAACTTCTTACAGAATCTATTGCCCATTTCTAATTGCCCGTAAGAAGGTGGTGATGAGCTGCCACATTGAGTTGCTACAGTCCACATGGGGTGGAATCTTCATGTCCCGCCCATCACGGGAATGGCAGCGGGAGGGACAGGGCCATGCAAAGGTCCGTCAAACTCGGGCGGGATTTTCTGGTTTGGGGTGAGCGTGGCTGGAAAATCTCGCCCATTGTGTAGTTACACCCCCAATGCTGTTTGAAGGGGTGTTCCAGGATCTTAACCCAGCAACAGTGAAGGAACAGTGATTCAATTCCAAGTCAGAATGGGGAACTTGCAGGTGGTAGTTTTCCAATGCAGCTGCTGTCCTTGTCCTTCCAGGTGGTGGGTTTCAAAGGAGTTTTCTAAGGAACCATGGTGTGTTGCTGATCTGCATCTTGTAGATGGCACACATTGCTGTCACTGTGCATTAGTGGTGGAGGGAGTGAATGTTGAAAGTAATGGATGGGATGCCAATCAAGCGGGCTGCTTTGTCCTGCATGGTGTCGAGCTTCTTGGGCGTTGTTGGAGTTGCATTCATCCAGAAAGGTGGAGAATGTTCCATTACACTCCTAACTCGTGTCTTGGAGATGGCGGACAGGCTTTGGGAGTAAGGTGGTGAGTTATTCGACACAGCTCTTGGTTTGCCTCCTTCTCAACATAATGGGGTAGATTTTTATCTTCACGACCCGGCAAAAATCCAAAGAGCAGGATTGCCAGTTTATTTTCGAGTGCCCCTGATTTCCATTCTGTTACAGGTTGAAAGTCGAGTGGGTTTTCTGAAGGATAAGTGTTCTTCTCTGCTCAGATTCCCATCCAAATGATGAAGATGAGAATTTACTCCACCATCTCCAAACCAGATCTTTGTTTTGAGTGTTGCCGGACCAGACTCCATCTTGCCTATGATTCAACTACATTCAACACAGCTGTCTTCCACTTTACAGACTTTTACTTTAGACTTTTCATACTGCCTCCTCCATGTCCTCTATTATGAAGAGGATAAGTCTCACTTACTCTCTGCCATGCCTATATAATCTGAAATTCCTCTCTGTCGATTCACATACACATTCTGTCTGCTTCTCCCGACTCCAAACCTATTTCCTCAGTTTCCCTTATTTTATTTAGCACATCTCAGGCCACCTCTCCAGTCGTATCCCCTTCCTATCACCAGACCATGTCATCTTTCAATTCTCCCACTGAGTACTTTGATCCCACCATCCCTTTCTGAACCCATCACTATTTCTTTTCATTTTTAAATCCAGTTCTTGTACACATTGAGCTACCATTGCTCCCCCCTTGTGAGCAGCAACCCGAGGCGCCCCATTCCTCTCTTCTGTAGTTCACATCCCATCCACTAGGGGCTAACCTCAGCAATAACATTCAAACCCTGTTCACAAATAGACTGCCTGCAAATTAACAATCACCTTGTAGCTCTGTACTTCCCTCAGAAACGTATGTTTATTCACAAATATGGCTCTTGCCATCACAGCTTTATTGAAAATTATTGTATTGACGTTCTAACTAGAAGACTTTGGCTGAAACTTGGCTCATGGGTGGAAAAGCCTTGCTCCCTTATCAAAGCTTCCTCATTTCCAACAGCAGCTTTTTGTTGCTTTCATTAATAAATCACACCTCCCCCCCCCCCCCCCCCCCGGTACTCCTCTGAGCACCTTGCCTTGTCACACTCTTCATGTCTCTCCCTCACAATCGTTTCCTGCTGGTCCAATCCACATTGCGCATGCATCATTGGGATATCCTTTCTCCTTTGTTCCCTCGCTGCTGTGATCACAGGAGATCCTACCTCTGTACTGGAAGGTCCTGGATTAAAGTCCCACTCTAGAATTTAGTGGCCTCAACCCACTAAAAACCCTTCCAACGCTCCCCACCATCTCCAAGGGGAAGAGAGACTGTCAACATATGCAAACAAAATAAACTGTGATGATATATCATTGCCGATTTCTCAACTTGTCCCCCCTCTGTGTTCTCACAGCCATGCCATCCTCTCTCCCTCTATTTAAATTCTCCTCCCCGACATCTCTTTTGAATTTCCCTCACCTCTAGTTTTCATTAGCTTTTGCCTCTAAAACTTTCACTCTTTCGCATTCTTGCTGTTACCTTGTTACCTTTGTTGCCTCATATCTGAAGAATGCATAATTGAGTGTATCTAGTGGATAACTAGTTTCAACAACATCAGATCTGGCCAGACCGCATCAAGTGCAATCATTCAGAAACGCAAAGGTGTATCCTTCTTCTTTTCTCTACCACTAAGAGTTGCTTTAAGGCACTCTCCTCACCCTGTTAGCCCTCAGTCTTCAATCCTCTTCACCAACTGGTTTCTGCACCGTAATGGCTCCATTATCATGAGACCCAAGCCCCCATAATGGGCCAATATGTTTGAACATGGACTTTCCTGATCCCATTTCTCTAACTTAATGTTTATCCTGCTGAGCCTCTCAGATCAATTCTTCTTTTACAATATATTCCTTAGAGAAAAGAGAGATTTTCGATCTACTTCCAAAGCAAAATGTTTTCCCCTTTGATTGGAAGTTTACTCATAGGTTTACTTTTGTCTATTTAGCCCTTACCAACATCAACATATACTGAATAGTTCAACTGCCCTCCAAGGGCAACTAGGGATGGGCAATAAATGCTGGCCAGCCAGTGACACCCATGGTCCCACGAATGAATAAAGGAAAAAATACTGGAATTCTCTGGTCTCGCACGCCCAACTACTGCTGCGAGAACGGAGAATTCGGCGCTCAGCTAAATCTCCATTCACTGCAGCGGGACTGGAGAATCCCAGCCATGGGCGAGGTTGGAGAATTCCGGTCATTGCCTTTTGACAAATAACCCTGTCAAGTGGTACGGGGAGGCAATGGCCTAATGGTATTATCGCTGGACTATTAATCCAGAAGCTCAGCTAATGTTCTGGGGACGCGGGTTTGAATCCTGCCACTGCAGCTGGTGGAATTTGAATTCAAAGGAAAAACATATCTGGAATTAAGAATCTAATGATGACCATGAAATCATTGTCAGAAAAACACATCTGGGTCATTAATGTCCCTTTAGGGAAGGAAATCTGCTGGCCTACATGTGACTCCAAAGCCGCAGCAATGTGGTTGACTCTCAACTGCCCTCCAAGGGCAACTAGGGATGGGCAATAAATGCTGGCCAGCCAGTGACGCCCATGTCCCACGAATGAATAAAGGAAAAAAAAGCTGTTACATCTTATTTTCCAGCCATTAAGTTAAAACTTATTAGCAATGTTGCTCCTTATGCACTCTTCATTTCCAGACTTTGCACATGCAAACGTTTCCACCGTACACTGAAGGATGTTGTTTTGCAGTTAGTTTCAGTTTCATCTATTTTGATCAGTCTCCAGAGATTCCATAATCATCCCTTCTTCCACCTGCTCCTTGTAAAGTCAATTTTGTTTACCGAAATTGAAATTTCTCCTGTCTTCCAACGTTTCTCCCCGTGTATTGCAATAGCACCTAGAACCTAGGAAACAAATCCCACTGCTTCCCCTGGAATACCGTGAGGGAGTATCATCTCAATGCCACAGGGCATGATCAGGATAATCAGCCAAGGCAGAAGGTTGATAACTCTGGCAGCCTCTTATTGTTAAGGATTAATAATAACAACAACATTAGTTATGTAACATTTCTTTTTGAAGTGCACCTGGTCAAAATATTGTTTCATAAAATCCTATAGTGCAGGAAGCCATTCGACCCATCGAGTCTGCACCGACCACAATCCCCACCGAGATCCCATCCTCATAACCCCATGCATTACCCTAGCTAGTTCCTATGAGACTAAGGGGCAATTTAGCATGGCCAATCCACCTAACCTACACATCTTTGGAGTGTGGGAGGAAACCGGAACACTCAGAGGAAACCCACGCAGACACGGGGAGAACGTGCAAACTCCACACAGATAGTGACCAAACCGGGAATTGAACCCGGGTCCCTGGTGCTGTGAGGCAGCAGTGCTAACCACTGTGCCACCATGCCACCCGTTTCTTTCCAGTATATTCTGTGGTTGTGGCCTTAAAGGTAGCCCTAGAATAGAGTCTGTGCTTTAAGCGCAATTGGCAATTCCGGTCCAAATGCACCAAAAACTGCATTCCTTTTCTAAAGTGCTTTCCCTTCCATCCAAGTTTCTTTATTTTCAAAATTTGCCACTGTGCAGAATTTTAAAGTGTATTGCTCTTTGTAGGGGTAATTTTTCTTTAAAATAGTCTTTGCTACACTTAAGAATATCACAGAATCTTTACAGTGCACAAGGAGGCCATTTGGCCCATCGAGTCTGTACTGGCTCTCTGAAAGAACATTTTACCCAGTCCCACTGCCCTGCTTTATCCCCACAGCCTTGCACATTGTTTCTTTTCAGGTAATGGTCCAATTCCCTTTTGATCACCCCAATGGAACCTGTCTCACCACCCTCTCAGGAAGTTCATTCGATTCCAGCCACCCTCTGGGTGAATAAATTCTTCATCACATCACTTCTGTTTCTTTTACCCATTATTTTGATTCTGTGCCCTCTAGTTTTTGAGCAGGAACATTTTCTCACTGTTTACCCTGTCCATACCCTTCAGGATCTTGAACACCTCCATCAAGCCCCCTCTCAGCCTCCTTTTCTCCAAAGGAAAACAGCTTCTCCAATCTATCCTCATAGCTACACTTGTTTTGCCTGGAAGTATTCTTGTGAACTGCCTCTGTACTCCAATGCCTTCACATTCTTCCTCAAGTAGGGTGCCCAGAATTGGATGCAGTACTCCAAATGAGGCCTAACTAGTAGTAAGTAACCTGGTAAAGCTTGATTAATACAGCTGAAAATTGGTTCATCACAATGTCTAGTCACATGACTAGTCCATATTGTTAATCCTACACCTGTGAGTAACCCATTTTTAAATGCATGACTTTTAAAAGATGTGCAAAACTACTTTCGAGTCCAATTGGGGTACAGTAATCAATTCCTTAGTAAATGGGGCGGCACGGTAGCACAGTGGTTAGCACTGCTGCTTCACAGCTCCAGAGACCTGGGTTCGATTCCCGGCTTGGGTCACTGTCTGTGTCACGGTAGCACAGTGGTTAGCACTGCTGCTTCACAGCTCCAGGGACCTGGGTTCGATTCCCAGCTTGGGTCACTGTGTGTGTGGAGTTTGCACATTCTCCTCATGTCTGCGTGGGTTTCCTCCAGGTGCTCCGGTTTCCTCCCACAGTCCAAAGATGTGTGGGTTAGGTTGATTGGCCATGCTAAAATTGCTCCTTAGTGTCCTGAGATGTGTGGATGAGCGGGTAAGATATGGGGGTAGGGCCTGGTTGGGATTGTGGTTGGTTCAGACTCGATGGGCCAAATGGCCTCTTTCTGCACTGTAGGGTTTCTACGATTCTATAAGTAGTTAAAAAATACATTCACACCTTTTAAAATGTAACTTTCGTGTCCTTCCACACTGTTTATAACCCTCTTGAATGTCTGTAAACAAGCGCAATAGGTGAAAGGTATCAGTGTGATGAATTGATTAATTCACTCTGAGAGTGTAGCCAGTTGAGTGAGCAAGGCATGATTCCATCATAACGTTTTACCACAAAAGATCAAGGAATTTGTTGTAAGATGCTTTGTGTATTTTAGTAGGTCTCATGAAGAGACAGTCTTGTATATTTTAACAGTAAATGCTTATTAACTATTTGTAACCATATACATACAGGGGCGGAATTCTTTGCCACCCCCTCCCCCCATGGCGTGTTTCGTGGCAGGAGGTGGTGCATCCATTGGCCGGTGGTTTGACCAACAAGTAGCTTCTGGCACCTACAAAGAAGATGGACAAGCCGGCTCTGCAAAGACAGAAGACAGTTCAGAGTTGACAACATCTTTTCTGTTGGGGCTCCTGGGAACTTGTGGTTGTGTATAATTGATGGCAGAGCTTGTTTGGATGGTTTCTGCCTCTTTAAGAAGGTTCAGGGCAACATAGGCTCAGAGAAGAAAAACATTGGTTATGGATGAAGTGCATGGTTGTAAAGATGCATTTGCTGCTGTACCCTAACGGTCCCAGAACTATGCCAATAATCAGAAGTCAGATTCCTCTAGGCCCGTACAGTGATGTGTCTGTGATTTGTAGACAGGTCTCTCAGCCACAGTTTCTTGTCTGAGAGGATCCCAAGACTGGATCCTGTGTCCAGTTTCAGGTTTGTGAGGGGATCATTAACCCGAGATGTATACGTTCCAGAACAAAAGTCCTGATCTTTTACTTCTCCAGAGAAGCATGGTTGTGCTTGCTTATCAATTCCGTGAATCACCTTGAGATCACCTGTGCATCTGGTTGTCTTAGCTTTGCATAACTTTCCAAAGTGCTCTATGCGGTTGTATTTAATATTGTGCTGAAACTGTTGTATTTTGCGCAGTTGCTTGGCTCCATAATGCCGGCACAGTCACCCACCCTCATGTGGTCTATTTTTAAATTTATCCTTTCCTGGGATGTGGGCATCCCTGGCAAGGACAGTATTTATTGCAATCCCTAATTGCCCCTGAACTGAATGGCTTGCTCAGCCATTTCAGTCAACACATTGGTGTCGGCCAGACCATGTGAAGACAGCAGATTTCCTTCCCTAAAAGGCATCAATGAACCAGATGGATTTTTACAACAAACAATGATAGTTTCATAGTCTCCATGACTGAGACCAGCTTTCAATTGCAGATTTTATTGATTGTATTTAAATTCCACCAACTGCCATGCTGGGATTTGAACCCCTGTCCCCAGAGCTTTCGATTGAGCTTCAGGATTACTAATCCGGTGACATTACCAATACACCACTCTGTCCCTCAAAGGGACAGAGTATTGCCTCCCTTGGGATGGAGTATCCCTGCTCCACTGCTGTTTTACCAGTGGGACAGTGGGGGTTGCTCTGAACCATGCCTTTGCCACTTAGGATGGATCTATGCTGTAAACAGCTTTCAGACTGCCTGATGATCTGAATGACCTTTTCAAGGGTCAAATCTTCCTTAGCTTGAAGCACATCTGAGAGCACATTGACCGCCACTCTGACACCGATTCTGTCCCTGATTAGTTCTGATTTCAGGTCACTGTGTAGCCTATTAATGGAGTCAACAGCTTCTCCTGGTTTTTGGCCACATTTGTTAAACTTTCTTCTTTCAAGGATCTTTTTATTGCTCAGATTAAAATATGTGTCAATGATTCTAAAACTTTGTCAAATTTTGCTGAGGATTCATTGTCTAGCTATTATATCATCAGCCACCATACATATTGGATAAAGCTGTGTGCTAACTTGATTAGATTATGGCCGGAACTCTACCACCTCACCCACCCAGAATCGGTGCCGTCTCGTCCGAGGCTGTAAAATCCTGCACTATGTCTTTTTGTCTAGATCTGAAGAAATTGTACAACTAAGGAATCTCTCTCTCCAATGTTCCCAATTTTGTGACTGATCTGGGTTATGGATGGGTCCAAATTGGTCTGGTAAGGTAGATTTTTGATCCAAGGTCACTTAAAATTAGAAGTGTGTATAGCTATAGGTACTGTCACAAAGAGGTCTTGTATAGTTTAACTGTGTTTATTATCAACTTGCAACTATATACATATAGAAAGTATGAGGTCTAAGCCAGGAGCTTGCCACTACACATATCCGGCATACAAGGTTGCCCTCTAAACTCAGGTCATGTGTTCCTTTACATCACAGTGTGGGCAGTGCTGAGGCAGTCCTAAGTTAACCCTTTCTATACCCGACTCTTATACAACAGAAACTCGCTTTACACATCACCTCTCTTGCTGAAGCTGCTCCAAGATATTTGATTTCCCCTTTCATACTAAACAATCCATGTCTATGAAAAACCAATAACTTTCTAATATACTCAGCTCTTTGGGAAGCTCTCTTGATCCCCTGGATGCAATACAAGAAGAAGATGTGATAGATAATCGCCCTCTCATCTCTGGCCTCTGTCCTTTCCCTCATTTCATTCTTTGTCATTCCGCTTCTTTAATTGTTGTAGGGAAAAATCCCTTGTACCAGTGCATTCAAGAGGTTGAGTCTCAAGGCAAGGTTCAAAGTGTTTTTCTTTATTGTACAATTACTGGGATCCCAGGAAGACCCGCGTAGCCAGCTCAGAAACAGTGGCTTGGCCACGATGATCCCAATAGTTACACATTCGCTCTGGATATTTATAGGAATCCAAATTCGAGCGGGAACATTTGCTTATACATTTTACAATACCTAAAAAGTGTCGGGATTCTTTAATTGCTGCCCTGAAGATTTGGCGGGCAATTTCGATTCGAACAGATTAACACTAAGAATATGTATCCTATCCGGTCAGGAAGTTCCCTGGTAGACTTTGTCAATTTGCATCTGTATGGTGTGTGTCCGTGTTAATGGGACTGCCTGTTCTTTCCCCAGTGTTTTAATGTGTTTCCCATTATTCTCTCGATGTGTCCCTTTATCTAAATCGACCTCCGATGTTTGTGTCTGTATTCTATGCTTGCGAGATTAGATGTTAATGTCATTTTGTCCTGCTGTGTGTAGGGGGATTTAATCTAATCTTTTATTCTTTTTATCCTGCTTTATTAAATTTCTTTGCCTGCCTTGGCCATTTTATTCACATAATATTTTATTTACAGTACAGTTGTGCCATATATCCCACTGCCAGGTCTTGACTCGCAGATATCCCGATCTTCTGGCCAAGGGTCGTTTTAAAATGCAGCTTCGTGCTGTTGCTGGGCAGAATAAGGATCTTCTGTCAAATTTTGAATTTAAAGGTCTCTCAGCTGTGTAGAGGGGGATTTAAACGAATGTCCATTCGGGTGTTCCCCTCTGCATTGTGGGCTCGTTATGAATGGTGCCAATCAGTCCAATAAATGAATATGTTTAATGAGGTGAATATTGATGAGATAGTAATAAAAATATGGCTTTGGAAAATGGCCTACTTCAGTCCCTCCTCTCGTCCAGGGGGTCCCACTCATGGCTGACCCCCCATGGACGATCTTCAGAGGTACAGTGACTTGTACAGATGTCGTCCTTGCCGTTGTTCCTCTTCGTCTATGGTGTGGTTAAATTCTTGCATCTGGATACTGGCAGTGGGTAGCATTCTTGATGCAATATTTGCACATATCATTTTAATACAGGTTAGGCCCAGGCAGAGTGTGAACAGGATGGCTACTACTAAAAGTAATCCCTTCATAATCTATGCTCCCCAAACTGTGTTAAACAGCCACCCTAACCACCCATCAGTCCCTGTAAATCCCTGTTTAAAGCTATCCACTTGCTTTTGTATCCCAGACATGGCTGCTGTTATGTTTAATGTCTCGTCGTGTATATATGTGATGCATTTTCCTTTGATGATGGTGCATACCCCTCCTTGTCTGGCTAGCTGATAGTCTACTGCATATCTTGTTTGCTGTGTGTATAGTCTGAGTTCTGCGAGTTCTTGGTCAATTGCACCCAGTGCTTGTCGGGTGCTGTTTCCGAAGATGGTAAGTCCACATATGAAGAAATTCTGATTGCTGGCACTGATCACCCCTGCGGCGCCCCCTAGGGATAGTGTCCCCAGAAATCCATACCCCAAAGAAGATCCTAATGTGACAGGGGCCTGCCAGTCGGCACAGAATTCTGCGCTGATGGCCCTGGTCACTATGCGTTTCTGGACATGCCCTTCGCTTGGGCACGGAACCGTGAGAGGTCTGATTGTCCCTACGGAAAAGAACCTTGGAAGCCTGTCTGTGGCCGTCATGTATACATTTTTGAATAAAAACACATAACCTTCTTTAACCCGATAACATGCATTACCCCGGGGTCATTTGACCACATGGTCCCATGTTGTGGAACCTTCCCTCCCCCGGGACTGTCCACTTGATTGTACCCCTTGGTGAGAATCAAATGGGTATGTCCCCGAGGCTGAGCTTACGTGGGTGCCGTTGCACTTGCCACACATAAGCTGCCTACCCGCGGTGACTGCAATGCATTTTTGTTGCTTGCAGTCACAAGTGAAGTGACCTTCCCGGACCCGGCACTCCTGGAGAGCACAATGTGCCTCAGCGCACGAATCATTTTTAGGGACAAAGGCATGCACGCACCCCCATCCCTCTCCCTTAAAACATTGTGGGTAGTTCCCATGTGTCTCCTCCCGTTGGGGTCCCATCCCCCCTAGAATTCCCGGCTCAGTAAGCTCTACACACCTTCCTTGTATCCCTTGTTTAAAGTACCCAATATGTTCCTTGCAGGGTGCCCCCGATGTGTCAAGAGTGAATAACTCTTGTGGGAGCCACCCTGGTGTTGCGATGAATAGGGAGTTTACTGATCGCGCTGAAGGGTAACAAGCGGTCCTATTCTCATTGATCTGGATGTGTGTTTTCAGGAATAGGTTTTCTTCCATGATTAGTGGTTCTGCTCCCCTAACCCCCATGTGTTGGACCGTATTTACAATGGTCATGGTTATTATCAAATATGTCCCTATTCCCTATCGTTTTTTTTTACAACAGTATTTTTACAGTTATAGTATATACAGAAAATAAACAGGCAATTAAATTAAAAGTAGTTTGTTCCGACGTCTTGATAGTAGATCTGGTCCTGGAGCCTGTGGAATTTGAACGAACGAAAACGGTATCTTTAGTTCATTTGTCTTCATACAGCTTTAATTGGGTCCAATGTTTCCAGATCCCCTGTCCCCTTATATCTATACAGGCACAGGTATCTCCGCTAATAATGACCTCGTAAGGTCCGTGCCATCTTGGGGCAAATCCTGGTTTTGCAGGAAGCACTTTTGTTAAGACTCGGTTCCCGGCTTTTGGGACCTCTGGTAATATTTCTGAGTCCTCCTCTGTATCGACCTGTGCCTGATTTAAAATTACGGACCGGCGCATCCCCTTCAATTGGGTGCTAAGGTCTCAGATGTATTGACGGATCTTATCCTTTATCGGACCCACATCTGTCCAGCCTGTAATAATGTTTTCGGGTAAGTGCATTGCTCGCCCGGTCATCAGCTCGTATGGAGTCAAGCCGGTAGTTCAATTTGTGGTCGCTCGAAGCCTCATCAGAACTGTAGGTAGGACTTCAGTCCAATTTCTACCTGAGGATTGCATTGCTTTTGCCATGGTTATTTTTAGAGTCCGATTCATCCTCTCCACCATCCCGGAACCTTGTGGGTGATAGGGGATGTGAAATTTCTGTTTTATTCCTAATAGTTGGCAAATGTTTTTCATAACCTTTCCTGTGAAATGTGTTCCCTGGTCCGAATCAACTTGAATTGGCATCCCCCATCGGGGAATGACTTCTGCTGCCAAAATCCTGGCTACCGTTAGGGCTGTACAATTGGTTGTGGGGAATGCTTCTACCCACCTGGTGAATTGATCTACTATTACCAGGCAGTATGTTTTCCCGTGAGAGGGGGGCAATGGTCCTATGAAGTCCATTTGTATCTGTTCCCAGGGTCCCTTTGGTCTGGGTTGGTGTCCCATCTTTACTTTTATGGGCTTCCCGGGGTTGTGCTGTGCACATATAGTGCATCTACGGCAGTATGCGGCCACATCCCGTCCCAACCCTTTCCACCACCACTCTCTCCCCAGGCTCTGTATCATTGCATCCCTGCCTGTATGGGGAAGTCCGTGGTGTAGTTCCAGTAATGTGTTCTGGATACATCCTGGTGCCAATACCCGGTTATCTTTTCTCCACATCCCGTCAGTCCCTTTAACTGCGCCCAGCTCCTCCCATCTATCTCGTTCTTGTTGGGGAATGTCCCCACGTAATTTCTGTATGTCAATTTCTTCCGGTTCTCCCACTATCGCTGCAAGGGGCAGGCTTTGAATGTTGCTGTTTTCTAGTGCTTGCTGTGCCGCTGTGTCTGCGGCTTGATTCCCTTTGAAATGAATCCACCCCGGGGTGTCCCTTCCGGGTTCCCGCTGGTGGGCTTTTATTTTAATTACTGCGGCCTCTGTAGGCTGTTCACTAGCTGCTAGCAGCGCCCTTATCTGCTGTTGGTGTTTAATGGGGGTACCTCCTGTAGTAATGAACCCCCTTCTCCCCCATGCGGAAGATAGATGGGAGGAGCTGGGCACAGTTAAAGGGACTGACGGGGTGTGGAGAAAAGATAACCGGGTATTGGCACCAGGATGTATCCAGAACACATTACTGGAACTACACCACGGACTTCCCCATGTAATCATGGACCACACCAAACGCGTATTGGCTGTCTGTATACACATTTACGGTTTTCCTTGCTGCTAATCTTAAGGCTTGGGTGAGGGCAACTAATTCTGCTACCTGAGCGGACTGACCCCCGTCGATCCGTCCTGATTCTAGGGTTTCCAGGTTCTGGTCTACTACTGCCCACCCTGTCCTTGGTGATCCGGATACATATTTGCGGGACCCATCCACATAGAAGGTCTTATCTGCTGTTGGAAGGGGTTCATCTCTAATCTTTCCTTCCCTGCTATCTTCGTCAATTTCTCCACAGCTGTGCGCTTCCCCAATATCTAAAATCCCTTCCGTGGGGTTTTCTCCCGTGTCCCTAATGATGGTGACTGACTTGTTAGGTGGTAGGAGTGTGGCCTCCCACCTTGCCCTCCTTATATTCGAGACTGTTTTGAGTTTGCCCGTGTTTAGCGTTTCTACCAATGTATGTTTTGTGTGTAGCACGATATCTCCTGTCATGACAATGGGCTCACTTATCCTCACAGCCCATGCTGCACAATCTAGGGCGGCTATGCACCTGGGCATCCTGGTGACTACTGGTCCCTCAGCCGTTGAATAATACCCCACGGGTTTTTTTCTATCTCCATGAGTCTGTGCCACTACGGCAGAATAGAAGCCGTCCTGGTTATCACAGAAGATGTGGAACTTCTTGCTTCCATCTGGCAGTCCCAGCCCTGGGGCTGAAACTAACCTAGCTTTCAACTCTGCATATGCTGTCTCTTGCTCTTGTCCCCACTCTATACTTTCCAAGGCTGGCTTTCCTCCCTTCACTAGTCTCTGAATTGGCTCCGTGATTCTTGCGAAGTCAGGGATAAAACTCCGACTGTAATTGAATAGTCCTAAAACTTTTCGGACCCCTCTTACTGTAACTGGTCATGGCATTTCTTTAATCGCGGTTTTGCGATCTGCGGGCATTTCCTTAATTCCCTGGGAAATTGGGTGTCCTAAGTACAGGACCTGGGGTTTTGCAATTTGTGCCTTTATGTGGGCTGACTTTCAGCCCGACTTTTGCCAATCCTTCTAGTACTGCATACAGGGCTGCCTTGTGCCCTTCTTCTGTTTTGGACGCTATTAACACATCGTCCACATACTGGAGGACCGTATTGTCCTCATGCAATTTCACCCTCCTCAGGATATCGCTCATTGTTCTGTGAAATATGGCAGGACTGTTATGAAATCCCTGTGGGAGGCGACTCCATGTATACTGTTTCTCTCCCACAGTGAAGGCGAAGTTGTTTTGGGATTCTGTGTCCAGTGGAAGGGACCAGAACCCATTTGCTATATCTAGCATCGTGAAAATTTTGTGGTCTTGTGCCAATCCGTTTAAAATAGTCGAGGGGTTTGCCACAATGGGGTGTAATTTAGATGTTACCTTGTTTAGACCTGTGTAATCGATGGTGAGCCGGTAGCTCCCGTCAGGTTTTATAACTGGCCATGTGGGGGAATTGGTGGTACTGGTGGTTTCCCTGAGGATTCCCTTTTCTATTAAACCCTTGACTATTTCTACCACTGCCCCTTGCGCTTCTCTCTTGATAGGGTATTGTCGGTGGGGCTTGTGTTCCGGTCCTGGGACTTTTATCGGTTCTGTGTCGGTTAGTCCGGTATCTAATTTCGTCCTAGCCCAGGCTTCGGGAATGGAAACGCAGATGGCTCCGAACCCTTCTTTTTCCTGATCCCAATCTCGGGCCACAATGGTGGCTACCCCAACCGTCCCCAGGTGGCTAGCTAATGTCCCTATTCCCGTCTTCCTACCGTCAGGTTGTGGCCAAATTAGTTTCCCTTTCCCACAATCTATCAGCACCTGGTATTCCCTCATTAAATCGTTTCCCATGATTGTGCCCTCATTATTCTGACATACGTAAAATTGCATTGGAATATACTTGTGGTTGATTTCTACTAGTGTGGTCTCGCTAAGCTAGGCGGGTATTCTCTCTCCCCCTACCCCGGTTATGTGTATTCTTTTGTTGGTCAGTGGCAGGGGTAGGTTTGTAATTGATATGGCTGCTCCCGTATCTACTAACATGTGGCATTCCCTACCCCCTACCAAGGCTTCTACATATATTCTCTCTCCCTCTTTCCTATTTTGGATGGGAGCTACGGGTTGTGAGATTTCGACCAGTGTTGGTCGATGAGTGGGGTGGATGGACACCGGCTTCTGTCGGGATTCACTGTCTTCTGTGGGTGTGGCTACACTAATCCTCTCCTGTCTCCCATCTCCCTGGCTTGGGGTCTCTTCTAGTCACCCTAGTGGATTCCGGGAATGTGGTGTCCCCGGAGTTGGTCTCTAGTTGTCTTGGGGTCTCCCATGTTTCCCCCAACACGTTGCCTCCATGTGCCCTGCCCTGTGGCAGTGGTCACAGCGGGGCCCGCCATTCTCGGGTTTCCCTTTGAATGGTGCTCCCCTGCAGAATCTAGCTATATGCCCTGGCTGGCCACATGTGTAGCAGCTGAACCCGGTTCTCCCCTTATCTCCGTTATGGGGGGTTCCAGTTCTCTCTCGTCTGGGCTTTGTCTGGGCAATCTTCCCTTCTTTTATCCCGCCAGTCCACTCGACTAGCTCGTCATAGTCTTGGGATGCTATCACCCCCATCTTAAGGATTTCTTGGTGTACCTCTGATAGCCCGTCCTTGAATGCCTGGATAAAAGCCCTGTCTCTCCTATCCACATTGTCCTGTCCTGAACACTCCCTATATACCTGGAATAATCTCTCTCCAAATTCCGATGCACTTTCCCCCTGTCCTTGTTTAGTATTTGTGATCCTGCTCCAATTAGTCGGGGAGTTCCCTAAGACCCGTTGGATTTCGGTCTTAAATAATGTGAAGGGTGCCTGCTGGTCGTCTATCTCAGCCGTTGTAGGAACGGCATGTGTCCACCTTCCTCCATTATAGTCCTGTGCTGCTTGGGTCGCTGGCCTTCCTGCCACCAACCTCCATTTATCCGCTGGGCAGGCTGCCCTGACCAGCTGGTGTATGTCCCTTAAATGTAACTGGTGCCCTACCCAGAGTGAATCTAATTCGCCCCAAAATCCCAGGTTTGCACTTCTGGGTTTTAACTTCCCCAGGGATGCCATAATCTGCTGCCTTTCCCCTGGGGTAAAAAGCTTATAGGTTGCTTTTGGTTGTGCTAACGTCCCTCCTCTGGTGACTGGCGCTAGATTATAATTTTTTATGTCCCCTTCTGATACTGGAGCGGTTGCATGTTTTTGCACTGACTCGTATGAGGGCCGAGGGTCCGTTTCCTCTGATCTCTGTGTTATCTCCGCAGTGTGGTTTCTGTGTTCTAATTCCCTCACTCTCTCCTGCAATACCTTAATTTGCTCTGTCTCTTTGTGCCTCTCCTCCATGGAGGCATTTACCTTCTCAATTAGTCCAGCTAACTGGGTCACCAACATTACTCCCATTACTTTTGTTTTGTCCCGTTTAACTCCGTCTACCCACTTTCTCTGATCTTCTAAGGTTTGTGATGCATTCCACCCGTTCCGTTTCATCTTTGCAACAATCGCTTCTCTAGCTAACAGATACTTAAAAATGAGAGCTACTGCAGTTTCTCCCTCAATAACGTGGTCTGCCATTTTTCTGTCTAGCAGTCCTGCAACCCCCGTATGCTGGTTCCAACAGTAAAAGTGCCCCAACTCTCTCTCTCTTATCTCCTTATCACTGATACTGCTCCAGCCCCGTCTGTATTGCTGTAGGGTCTCGTAGTGGGGTCCCAGTGGGTCTCTGCCCCTGTGCTCCCCCAACTATTCCTGACACCTCACGTTTGGTCTATTTTGTGTTGTCTTATTGGGATGTGTGCTGGTCTTTAATGGGTTTGTCGGCCCCTGTCCCCAGCCCCTTTAAGTACAACGCCTCCCACTTGGCCACCACTTCCACTAGCAAGGTTGATCCGTTACCCCAAAAAGGGAGTTTCAGCTCCCTGGTACCCTGCTATGGACTGTGGTGTTCCCTACAGACGAACAAGGTTATCAAACTCCACCCGGGTCCCTAGTGGATTCTCCGTCGTTGTGTCTCTTGGTCAGGATGGATCGGGTCCCTTCTTCCTCAACACTTACACATATGTATCTGTTATCAAAGCCCCTGTTATAATTAGTAACTGTATCGACTCTGAGGTTGTTCATCCCTTCAGAGTCTGTGTTGTTACCCGATTTACACTGTCCGTGCCTTGCACCCTGAGTGCCTGTGCCTCTTAGCGCCCGCTTCAAAACCCAACCTTAGCGTGGGAGATTTCTCCTCTTAACGTCCAGTTTAGGGTAGGGCACCTTGAGTCAAGCACTCCCTTGTCCTATTGCCTTGGCACAGACAGCGGTTTCGTTTACAATCCTGGGTTAGTTACACCAAGTAGTTCTGCATGCGGTTCTTATCTTTATATTAGTCTTAATTCCTTATTCCCGTTACCAAATAGCCCAAAACCTGTTATCTTTACCTCTGGTCCTCTATTTCTATTAAAGTTACTTACCTTCTTCCAAGCGGTCGTTCTGACCTATACCTCTTTAGTGCAGAATTCTGTTTCAATTTTAAAAACTTAGGCAAGATTATACAGTTCCACAAGACAATATTTAAAACGGACAAACCCTAACCCTTAAAGGTACCTCACTTTGAACGGAGACTTGTACTCGCTTTGGATTTTTATCAGATTCGTTTAAATTTGATCCCGGCTTCCAGACCATGGCCACCAGTCAGAAGTCAGATATCAAATCCTGTGCCGACTACGCCATTTGTTGTAGGGAAAAATCCCTTGTACCAGTGCATTCAAGAGGTCGAGTCTCAAGGTTCAAAGTGCTTTTCTTTATTGTACAATTACTGTGATCCCAGGGGGCCCGCGTAGCCAGCTCAGAAACAGTGGCTTGGCCACGATGATCTCAATAGTTACACATTCGCTCTGGATATTTATAGGAATCCAAATTCGAGCGGGAACATTTGCTCATACATTTTACAATACCTAAAAAGTGGCGGGATTCTTTAATTGCTGCCCTGAAGATTTGGCGGGCAGTTTTGATTCGAACAGATTAACACTAAGAATATGTATCCTATCCGGTCAGGAAGTTCCCTGGTAGACTTTGTCAATTTGCATCTGTATGGTGTGTGTCCGTGTTAATGGGACTGCCTGTTCTTGCCCCGGTGTTTTAATGTGTTTCTCATTATCCTCTCGATGTGTCCCTTTATCTAAATCGACCTCCGATGTTTGTGTCTGTATTCTATGCTTGCGAGATTAGATGTTAATGTCATTTTGTCCTGCTGTGTGTAGGGGGATTTAATCTAATCTTTTATTCTTTTTATCCTGCTTTATTAAGTTTCTTTGCCTGCCTTGGCCATTTTATTCACATAATATTTTATTTACAGTACAGTTGTGCCATATATCCCACTGCCAGGTCTTGACTCGCAGATATCCCGATCTTCTGGCCAAGGGCCGTTTTAAAATGCAGCTTCGTGCTGTTGCTGGGCAGAATAAGGATCTTCTGTCAAATTGTGAATTAAAGGTCTCTCAGCTGTGCAGAGGGGGATTTAAACGAATGTCCATTCGGGTGTTCCCCTCTGCATTGTGGGCTCGTTATGAATGATGCCAATCAGTCCAATAAATGAATATGTTTAATGAGGTGAATATTGATGAGATAGTAATAAAAATATTAGGCTTTGGAAAATGGCCTACTTCATAATAATCAACTTTATCAAAGAATCACAGGATGATTAGAGTACAGAAGGAAGCCATTCAGGATGCTGTGTCCATGTTGGCCCCTGCAAGGGCACCTCACCTCATGGCACTCTTCCACCTTTACCCCATATCCCTGCCATTTTTCCTCTGCAGATAATTATCCAATTCCCTTTTGAAAGCCATGATTGAATCTGTCTCCACTGCACTCTCAGGCAGTGCGTTCCAGATTCCAGCCACTCACAACATGGAAAAGATTTTCCTCAAGACTCCTTTACTTCTTTTGCCAAACACTTTCAATTGGTTTCCTTTGGAAAGCGATCCTTTCTTCAACAGGAACATTTGCTGCCTATCTATTCAGTCCAGGTTCTTTGTGATTTTGAACACCTCTCCTGCCTCTGCTTTAGTGGTTTCAGTATCATAGACTACTATCCGGAATCCGCCAGCGTGGCCTGCTGAAGTGGTAGTTCTGATAATGAAAACTTGGAATTGAAAATAATCTAAAGTTTAAAAGGTAAAGTTTATTTAATAGTGTCACAAGTAGGCTTACATTAACATTGCAATGAAGTTCCTTTGAAAATCCCCCCAGTCACCACATTCCGGCAACTGTTCAGGTAAACTGAGGGAGAATTTAGCATGGCCAATGCACCTAACCAGCATGACTTTCAGACTGTGGGAGGAAACCGGAGCACCCAGAGGAAACCCACGCAGACATGGGGAGAACATGAAGACTCCGCAGAGACAGTGACCTAAGCCGGGAATCAAACCTGGGTCCCTGGCACCGTGAGGCAGCAGTGCTAACCACTGTGCCACACCATCTAAAGATGAATCTTAAAGATTTCAAGATGGGGCTGTGACTATTTTCTTTGTAAGAGTTTTAACAACACCAGGTTAAAGTCCAACAGATTTATTTGGTAACAAATGCCATTAGCTTTCGGAGCGCTGCTCCTTTGCCAGGTGGAGTGGATATCTGCTCACAAATAAGGCATACAGAGACACAAACTCAAGTTACAGAATACTGATTAGAATGCAAATCTTTACAGCTAATCAAGTCTTAAAGATACAGACAATGTGAGTGGAGAGAGCATTAGGCACAGGTTAAAGAAATGTGTATTGTCTCCAGACAGGACAGCCAGTGAGATTCTGCAGGTCCAGGCAAGCTGTGGGGGTTACCGATAGTGTGACATGAACCCAAGATCCCGGTTGAGGCCGTCCTCATGTGTGCGGAACTTGGCTATCAGTTTCTGCTCAGCGACTCTGCGCCATCATCATGACTCCAACAGTGCAAAGGTAGGGAAGGGATAAAGACAGTCGGTGAAGTAGTGGACCTGAACAACATATGACTACAAGTGAAAGCTGACCCTTTGTTTATGAAAACATTTGTTAAGGAGCAGCATGTTTATAAGAAGAGGAGGACCAATGATGGAGCGTGGAGAGTCTCCTGAGGGCCTGCGGGTGGGGGTGGAAGACAACATGGCAAGAGAGCTATAATAGAAATACTCTGATTACTATTGAATAGATAACAATGAAACCAAGTGAGGCAGTAAGGTTGAATTGGACAATGGAAGGGAAAATTTTTAAGAGGATGGCGAGGTCATTTATGCCAAAGCCTCAGTGGGTTAAGACTGTTACTGAGCTGTGGGAAATTCAGAAATGTATTGGGAAGGATTCAGTCAGGGAGATGCAACAGAGATAGGCAAGGATCTGGGCGATGATAACTCATTTAAGGACTTGAAGAGTAAAGAAATATTAGAGATGGACAGTACTTTGTAAGAACAGAACAATTGTGGTGGGGATTTTTAAGAAGGTTGGTTTAAAAAGGGGAACAAAACAGGGTTTAAGATGAAGGGACGATTTACAATGTCAGCTTGGTAAAAAGCTAATCATTAGCTAGTTTTGCTCATTCTGCTCCTCGGCATTGATGCTCTCCAGCATTACGGCCATGCCCTGTATCCAGGTTTCTCAATGGAAGACAATAATGTATCTGTATTTATTTCAGAATTTAGGCTGTATATAACAATAAAACTTTATTTCTATAGTGCTTTCATGTCCTCAGGATTTCTGAAAGCACTTCACAGCCAATGAATTGATTGTGTAACATAATCGCTGTCGGCAAGAATCTCACAACACTTCAAGTTCAGATAGTGCACCAACGGGGAGGGAAAAGCCTGGGAAATAGTTTTAGTTGAACGCACTTCACTTTTAAGCACAAAATTGAACTTTATCAGAAATTTTATTCGTTTTTTTTTAAAAGAAGGCCAATTTTCTTGCTGACATGCAGCCTGTTAGGGTTTTTCACTGGTGTCAGTTTATGGGACTGCCCCTGTGAGTCCCAAGATGCTGGCCTCCCAATATTGGCAAATCAGGCGTACTTCCCAGACTGCTTCGAAGTCTGTAAGATAATGAGAAGAATTACTTATACTAAGTATATCCACACAGAAAGACCCTGAATGCCTCTATTTTCCAAATCTAATGATTTAAATCAAAAAGGAAATCGAGTGAGTTATAAAACAGGGTTTGCTGATTTGCTATTGTCCGTTTACCACCTGGTAATTAAAGACTATCATTATCCCTATGTCCTTGAATTAACTTTCATCCTCTTTACTTTGTTCCATTGATTCAGTGATTACCGAGCTTTCCCCTCAAATTCCACTGTCCCCCTCTCCCCCTCTCAGTTTGATATCAACTGCACTCGAACCACTTCCACTCAGCACCAGAATCCAAATAATTTCTGTCAATTTAAATTAACAGTGTCACAGCATCCACGCGGAGGCAAAATTCAGCACTTCTGCCTACACTGGCAAAACTTCTGTCTGAATATTTGTTATTTTCTATTAAACAACCAGTTTCTTATTCTAAATCTCCACTGATTTAACCTTAACTCTTAGCGCCATTCAATTCTATCCCCGCCTCAGCTCATCTGAGCTCTTGTCACCATTAGGTTTGACTATTCCAACATACACCTGACCAGCCTCCAACCCCTTTTAAAGTTGAGGCCATTCAAAACTCTGCTGCCCAGGTCCTAACTCGCACCAACTCATAATCAGCCGTCACCCCCGTGCTCACTGATTCACAGTGGCTCTTGATTAAGCAACACCTTTATTTTCAAATTCTCACCCTTGATTTCAAATCCCTCATGACTTTACCCCCATCTCTATCTCTGTAATCTGCTCGACAATCTACATCCCTCTGAGCTTTGTCAATTCTGGCCTCTTGAACCTCCCTAATTTCAATCCCTGCACCATGAGTGGCCATGCCTTCAGCTGCCAAGTTCCTAGGCTCTAGAATTCCATTGTTAAATCTCTTTGCCTCGCTATCACTCATTCCCGTCCAAAGACACTCCTTAAAACCTAAGCCTTTGACCAAGCTTCTAGTCACCTGTCCCAATATCTCCTTATATGACTCACCCAGTATCAAATTTTTATTGCTAACCCTCCTGTCAAGCACCTTGGGATATTTTCCTGTGTCATGTGCATGTTGTCATTGTTAGCAAAACTCTTAACTGTTAAGTTTGCTGTATCCATAAAACACTTCAGTGGCAGAGGAAAATTGGGCAGGGTGGATAACAGGCAGTCAGTCTGAGTGATAGAGTCATAGAGCTTTACAACACAGAATGAGGCCATTCAGCCCATCATGTCTACACTGGCTATCAAGTGCCTATCTAATCTAATCCCATTTTCTAGCACTTGGTCCATAGCCACAGCGGCCATCAGTTTCACACAGGGGTCACAGTTTGGGTTTGGGTCATTGCCTTTTCTGTAGTTTTTGCCCTGACTGCTATGATTCTCACCAATTTTTACAGATGCACCATAGAAAGCATCCTATCCGGTTGTATCACAGTTTTGTATGGCGCTTGCTCTGACCAACTCCGCAAGAAACTACAAAGCATTGTGAACGAAGCCCAGTCCATCATGCAAACCAGCCTCCCATCCATTGACTCTGTCTACACTTCCCACTGCCTCAGAAAAGCAGCCAGCATAATCAAGGACCCATGCACCCCGGACATACTGTCTTCCACCTCCTTCTGTTGGGAAAAAGATACAAAAATCTGTGATAACATACCGAACAGCATCTTCCCTGCTGCCATCAGACTTTTGAATATATTAAGTTGCACAACACCAGGTTAAAGTCCAACAGGTTTATTTGGTAGCACAAGCTTTCGGAGCGCTGCTCCTTCATCGCCTGATGAAGGAGCCTGAGAGTCTGAAAACTCATGCTACCAAATAAACCTGTTGGACTTTAACCTGGTGTTGTGAGACTTCTTACTGTGCCCACCGCAGTTCAATGCCGGCATCTCCACATTATATTCAGTTTACCTTTCTCTACACCCTAGCTATGACTGTAACATTACATTCTGCACCCTCTCCTTTCCTTCTCGATGTACACAATGCTTTGTCTGTATAGCATGCAAGAAACAATATCCCAATACATGTGACAATAATAAATCAAATCAAAAGAACTTCATCAACTGTTTTTTGAAGTTTTTGGTATGTAGTTCACTTGGGATATTATATTTGGAGGTGGAACAGGTTTCTAAATCTGCAAAGATCCTCTGATCCTCCGCTATGCTCTTTGCTGGGGTAGCCAAATAATATGTCTTCTTCAAAAATGATGTGGAGATGCCGGCGTTGGACTGGGGTAAGCACAGTAAGAAGTCTCACAACACCAGGTTAAAGTCCAACAGGTTTATTTGGTAGCAAATACCATAAGCTTTCGGAGCAATGCTCCTTCGTCAGATAGAGTGGTCTCTGTTCTCAAACAGGGCACAGACACAGAAATCAAATTACAGAATACTGATTAGAATGCAAATCTCTACAGCCAGCCAGGTCTTAAATGTACAGACAATGTGGGTGGAGGGAGCATTCAATAAGAAGTTTAACAACACCAGGTTAAAGTCCAACAGGTTTATTTGGTAGCAAAAGCCACACAAGCTTTCGGAGCTGCAAGCCCCTTCTTCAGGTGAGTGGGAATTCTGTTCACAAACAGAGCATATAAAGACACAAACTCAATTTGCATGAATAATGGTTGGAATGCGAATACTTACAACTAATCAAGTCTTTAAGAAACATAACAGCATGAGTGGAGAGAGCATCAAGACAGGCTAAAAAGATGTGTATTGTCTCCAGACAAGACAGCCAGTGAAACTCTGTGGGGGTTACAAATAGTGGGACATGAACCCAATATCCCGGTTGAGGCCGTCCTCGTGTGTGCGGAACTTGGCTATCAGTTTCTGCTCAGCGACTCTGCGCTGTCGTGTGTCGCGAAGGCCGCCTTGGAGAACACTTACCCGAATATCAGAGGCCGAATGCCCGTGACCGCTGAAGTGCTCCCCAACAGGAAGAGAACAGTCTTGCCTGGTGATTGTCGAGCGGTGTTCATTCATCCGTTGTCGCAGCGTCTGCATAGTTTCCCCAATGTACCATGCCTCGGGACATCCTTTCTTGCAGCGTATCAGGTAGACAACGTTGGCCGAGTTGCAAGAGTATGTACCGTGTACCTGGTGGATGGTGTTCTCACGTGAGATGATGGCATCCGTGTCGATGATCCGGCACGTCTTGCAGAGGTTGCTGTGGCAGGGTTGTGTGGTGTCATGGTCACTGTTCTCCTGAAGGCTGGGTAGTTTGCTGCAGACAATGGTCTGTTTGAGGTTGTGCGGTTGTTTGAAGGCAAGAAGTGGGGGTGTGGGGATGGCCTTGGCGAGATGTTCGTCTTCATCAATGACATGTTGAAGGCTCCGGAGGAGATGCCGTAGCTTCTCCGCTCCGGGGAAGTACTGGACAACGAAGGGTACTCTGTCCACTGTGTCCCGTGTTTGTCTTCTGAGGAGGTCGGTGCGGTTTTTCGCTGTGGCGCGTTGGAACTGTTGATCAATGAGTCGAGCGCCATATCCTGTTCTTATGAGGGCATCTTTCAGCGTCTGGAGGTGTCTGTTGCGATCCTCCTCATCCGAGCAGATCCTGTGTATACGGAGGGCTTGTCCGTAGGGGATGGCTTCTTTAACGTGTTTAGGGTGGAAGCTGGAGAAGTGGAGCATCGTGAGGTTATCCGTGGGCTTGCGGTACAGTGAGGTGCTGAGGTGACCGTCCTTAATGGAGATGCGTGTGTCCAAGAATGCAACCGATTCCGGAGAGTAGTCTATGGTGAGTCTGATGGTGGGATGGAACTTGTTGATGTCATCATAGAGTTGTCTCAGTGATTGTTCACCATGAGTCCAAAGGAAGAAAATGTCATCGATGTATCTAGTGTATAGCATCGGTTGAAGGTCCCGTGCTGTGAAGAAGTCTTGTTCGAACCTGTGCATGAAGATGTTGGCATATTGAGGTGTGAATTTGGTCCCCATGGCTGTTCCGTGTGTCTGGATGAAGAACTGGTTGTTGAAGGTGAAGATATTATGGTCCAGGATGAAGCGGATGAGATGTAAAATTGCATCTGGAAACTGGCAGTTGTTGGCGCTGAGCACTGAGGCCGTTGCAGCAATGCCATCGTCATGGGGGATGCTGGTGTAGAGTGCCGAGACATCCATTGTGACGAGGAGCGCTTCTTCGTTGTTCAGTACTTCCCCGGAGCGGAGAAGCTACGGCATCTCCTCCGGAGCCTTCAACATGTCATTGATGAAGACGAACATCTCGCCAAGGCCATCCCCACACCCCCACTTCTTGCCTTCAAACAACCGCACAACCTCAAACAGACCATTGTCCGCAGCAAACTACCCAGCCTTCAGGAGAACAGTGACCATGACACCACACAACCCTGCCACAGCAACCTCTGCAAGACGTGCCGGATCATCGACACAGATGCCATCATCTCACGTGAGAACACCATCCACCAGGTACACGGTACATACTCTTGCAACTCGGCCAACGTTGTCTACCTGATACGCTGCAAGAAAGGATGTCCCGAGGCATGGTACATTGGGGAAACTATGCAGACGCTGCGACAACGGATGAATGAACACCGCTCGACAATCACCAGGCAAGACTGTTCTCTTCCTGTTGGGGAGCACTTCAGCGGTCACGGGCATTCGGCCTCTGATATTTGGGTAAGTGTTCTCCAAGGCGGCCTTCGCGACACACGACGGTGCAGAGTCGCTGAGCAGAAACTGATAGCCAAGTTCCGCACACACGAGGACGGCCTCAACCGGGATGTTGGGTTCATGTCCCACTATTTGTAACCCCCACAGAGTTTCACTGGCTGTCTTGTCTGGAGACAATACACATCTTTTTAGCCTGTCTTGATGCTCTCTCCACTCATGCTGTTTTGTTTCTTAAAGACTTGATTAGTTGTAAGTATTCGCATTCCAACCATTATTCATGTAAATTGAGTTTGTGTCTTTATATGCTCTGTTTGTGAACAGAATTCCCACTCACCTGAAGAAGGGGCTTGCAGCTCCGAAAGCTTGTGTGGCTTTTGCTACCAAATAAACCTGTTGGACTTTAACCTGGTGTTGTTAAACTTCTTACTGTGTTTACCCCAGTCCAACGCCGGCATCTCCACATCGGGAGCATTCAACACAGGTTAAAGCGACGTGTATTGTGTATTGTGTATTTGCTACCAAATAAACCTGTTGGACTTTAACCTGGTGCTGTGAGACTTCTTACTGTTCTTCAAAAATACCAGACTATTCTGAGAAGACTTTGTTCATGTGGAAATAAGGAAGCACTTTGAACAAAGGTATCTCTCCACTTTGACTTTTCTTCATGGGGAACAATGCAGTGAGTTGAGAATGATTAACCATAAGGGCGGCACGGTGACACAGTGGTTAGCACTGCTGCCTCACAGGGATGATGTGGCGATGCCGGTGTTGGACTGGGGTAAGCACAGTAAGAAGTCTCACAACACCAGGTTGTGACTCACCTGATGAAGGAGCCTGAGACTCCGAAAGCTAGTGCTGCCAAATAAACCTGTTGGACTTTAACCTGGTGTTGTGAGACTTCTTACTGTGCCTCATAGGGACCCAGGTTCAATTCCGGCCTCAGGTGTCTGTCTGTGTGGAGTTTGCGCATTCTCCCCGGGTGCTCTGGTTTCCTCCTGCAGTCCAAAGATGTGTAGGTCAGGTTGATTGGTAAAGCTAAATTGCCCCTTCATAACAGGGGGATTAGCAGGGTAAATACATGGGGTTACGGGGATAGGGCCTGGGTGGGATGTTGTCAGTGTAGGCTCGATGGGCCAAATGGCCTATTTCTGCACTGTAGGGATTCTATGATCAGCACTATTCTATGATCTAAATTCTATGATTCTATGATCTAAATCTCACAAACTGTCCTGGCTGGAGACATCTCTTTAACCTGTGCTTGGCCCTCTCTCCACTCACATTGTCTGTACCTTTAAGACTTGATTACCTGTAAAGACTTGCATTCCAACCATTATCTTGTAAATTGAGTTGGTGTCTTTATATGCCCTGTTTGTGAACACAAGTCCTCACCCACCTGATGAAGGAGCTTGAGACTCCGAAAGCTAGTGCTGCCACATAAACCTGTTGGACTTTAACCTGGTGTTATGAGAGTTCTTACTGTTCTACGATCAGGCCAGTGATACTTTGTGAGGCAAACTGGCCAGTCAGTGAGGGCTATAGGCGGGGCTGCCGAGCGCTGTGCCAGGTATATCCCGGGTTGAATCAGAGGGAGCCGCTGCGGAGCAGGCAAGTGCGGGGGGGCGGGGGGGGCGCAGAGTGGAGCTGATCCAGTCCCGTTTTACCATGACAATACACAGCGCTCGAATCCACACAACCACAATACAGATGGCATGTCTGAACAAGGTAAGGACTGGCGGGACAGGCTGGGATGGACTTCTGAGGTTTGAGTAAGAAATGAAGGGACTTTCTGAGCAGCGGGAGAAGGATAATTTATAATAGATTTAAATCAATAGGTCGGGAAATACCTTATCCAGCCACAGAACTGAGGGGAAAAAAGGTTTGGGTGAATTTTATTTTATGTAATTACAATGGATCAGTAAAAGTTGTTTTAATGCAACATTCTAACATTATTTAAGCGATCTGGCGGGGAGGCGCAAAAATAGTCGGTGGTTTAAAATTGGAGATTAGACCGGCGCTAATAAAGAAATCCCACAGAGAAAACAAGTTATTCTCAGATCGATGTGCCCGGCTCTGTCCACAGAATTCACCCTATCCCATTGTGGATTGAGAGGGCTGCTTGTGTAAGAAAATAACTAGTTACTTTGTGATATTGGCCCGAGGGTAAAGGTGTATCGGATTTTGACTTTGCCTCTGATATGTTTATTTCTCTCTGTTATTTGCAGATGGAGAAAGTGATACTGGCAATGCAAGATCCTGACATCGGCATTAAGATGAAATACCAAAAACTTCTCATTACTGCTATCCCCCACGCCGTGACTGGTAAGAACTTCTGCAAATACAACTTCAACTGTGTGTGTTCATTAGCAAGCGCCAAAGCTCTGTGAAGAGGTGGTTTGCGTCACATCACCTTCCCCGAAGAATAATAAACACTCATAAGTGCCTGGAACCGTTCTACAATCTCGGTCCGCGTCCGGGTTCTTGGGAGGGATTCTCATCTGCACCACTTTGAATGATTTGCATTTATGTAGCGCCCTTCCAGCCAGTGAAGCACTTTCGAATGTAGTCACTGCTGTAATGTGGGTAACCGGTCCGCCAATTTGTTCACAGTAAACTCCCACAATTAGCAATGTGATAATAACCAGATAATCTAATTTTGTAATCATAGAATCCCTACAGTGCAGAAGGAGTCCATTCAGCCCATCAAGCTCGCACCTACAACAATCCCATCCAGGCCCATCCCCATAACCCCATGTATTTACCCTGCTAATCCCCCTGACACTAAGGGGCAATTTCTCACCTAGCCTAACCCATCTTTGGACTGTGGGAGGAAACCGGAGCACTCAGAGGAAACCCACGCAGACATGGGGAGAACGTGCAAACTCCACCCAGACAGTCACCCAAGGCTGGGATTGAACCCAGGTCCCTGGAGCTGTGAGGCAGCAGTGCTCACTACTGTGCCAGTTTAGCTAACCACTAAACCCTGAAAACAGCCACAGGGATCGTAATGCATGATTAACCAATGACCAGAGATTGAAATGCAGGCAAATTTTGTGATGTCTGCACATTTGCAAGATTCCTGTGTGTGGGAGTGGTCCCTGTGCTCATCATTGGCTGCGTGCTTTAAAAGGGACTCAATATCTTGAGTGTCTAGCACTACTTAAAGCTATTCTTCGCCTCTTAAAGGGGACGAATGTTGTGGCTTCTGATGATATTGAGATCATTCTGAATATTGCACTGTGGAAGATTTAACACCTTCAGAACGTCCAACATGGTTTTCACAAGCTACTCTGGAGTTCTTGGCTGAAGGAATGGAAACAAGGAGAGATATTCTGTATGTTTACAGAGGTCCAGCAGACAATTGTTCAGAAGGCAGTGGCAAGTGATAGCAGTGGAGGTCAATGCCAGGACTGTAGTGCCAAGGAGTTGGATATGTTGGAAGAAGTTTAATGATCTGATGTAAGTTGTCAAGGTCAGGAGTGCCATAATGCCACACCCTAACAACTGGAGTCTCAAATACTGCTCAATTCCTGACAGCCAAATCACTCACCCACCAACAATCTCTATCAATCTCGGTTCAAATCTAACATCCATGCAGCACACCCTCACACTCATAGAAACTAGAAGCAGGAGTAGTCCATTCGGCCTTTCGAGCCTACTTCGCCATTCATTTTGATCATGGCTGATCATCAAATTCAATATCCTAATCCCCCCTTCCTCCCATATCCCTTGATCCCTTTAGCCCCAAGAGCTATATCTAATTTCTTCTTGAAATCACACAATGTTTTGGCCTCAACTACATTCTGTGGTAGTGAATTCTACACATTCACCACCCTCTGGGTGAAGAAATTTTTCCTCACCTCAGTTCTAAAAGGTTTACCCCTTATCCTCAAACTATGAACCCTTGTTCTGGACTCCCCCACTATTGGGAACATTCTTTCTGAATCCATCCTGTCTAACCCTGTTAGAATTTTCTAAGTTTCGATGAGATCCCCTCTCACTCTTCTAAACTCCAGTGAACATAATCCGAACCAACTTAGTCTCTCCTCATATCACAGACCTGCCATCCCGGGAATCAGCCTGGTAAACCTTTGCTCTACTCCCTCTATAGCAATGATATTCTTCCTCAGATAAGGACGCCAAAACCGTACACAATAGTCCAGGTGTGGCCTCACCAACGCCCTATGCAATTGCAGTAAAACATCCCTATCCCTATACCCAAATCCTCTCGCTGTGAAGGCCAACATAACATTTGCCTTTTTTACTGCAGGCCACATGACATAATCTGCACACAGAGACGGTTATTTAATCATGACAGCTACATCATCCAAATATTACAAAGTTCATTCACACATGTCCTTCCTTGTTGCAGGAGAAGGTGGCAACAACAGGAGGGAGCAGGAATTAAAGGGAGGGGGAAAGCCCCACGGAGGAGACCTTGCTGGTCATTATGAGTAGGGGCATTGCTGAGAGCCTTTCTCCCCTTCTCCTCGTCCCCCTTCCAGCGGGTTGTCCTGCTGTTAATCCTCTACTTATTCTCCCAGTCATGTTCAATGGTAAGAGGAAGGCCTGCTAGGTCAGCCATATCAGGGAAGAACTGATTTGCACTGATATCCCAAAAGGTGCTTCATTACCAGTTTGTACACCATTAACTTTAAATAATTATTGAAAGGCACCCAAACTGGATATAATTCCAGCAACAGCCAGAAGAAGGAATCAAGAAACCAACTGCAAGTAGTTGACAATCCCTTTAAGTAAGACTGGTGAAGTGCTCTACATGCTATTGATTGTGTGATCAGCCATGCAGAGGGCATAGTGATATGGAACTCCAAAATAGCAGCACTGGCATCAGATTAGCATCGCATCCAAAAGAGCATTATGGTCTGCCTGCTCTGCATGCATTAAGCGTGCCCACACAAACCCTTTTAACAAATAGTGACCAGCACACTTTCTACCAGAAGTGTCTGCATAAGGTACTTTAAGAGGCTATATAGCACTTAAAATGCCACAAACCCTAGCTTCACTACCTGGAAATCTCAACTCTATGTTTCAGCCCAAAGCTCTGAAGAAGATCCTTAATGTATCAGTGTGACAATTTTCCTTTCACCACCATCAGTGGCCTCTATGCATGTCACTTGGTAATCTTAAACTGTAGCCCGTACCTACTAACCAATGGATTATAGAATCATAGAATCTTACAGTGCAGAAGGAGGTCATTCAGCCCTACCTCCTCCTCTAACCAAAAGAAAAGTCATTGGTAGGACCACAAGCAAGGGAAAGGTGAGTTGAGATTCTTTTATCCTTTTACCTGTATAAGGGCAGTATGGCAGCTAGGGCAGCGGTATGCTCCTCCTGCCAGATGTGGGAAATTAGGGAGCAATCTAGACTCCCTGACAACTTTGTCTGCAGGAAGTGTGTCCAGCTGCAGCTCCTCACAGACCGCATTTTTCAGCTGGAGCGGCAGGTGGGTGAATTGTGGAGCATACAGGAGGCAGAGAGTGTGATGGACACTAGTTACAGGGAGGTTGTCACACCACAGGTTCAGTCAGGTAGATGGGTGACTACCAGGAGAGGAAGGCAGGTAGTGCAGGAGTCTCCTGTGGCTATTTCCCTTTCAAACAGGTATACCATTTTGGATACTGTTGAGGGGGATAGCCTGTCAGGGGAAGATACCAGCTTGTGGCACCACAGCTGGTTCTGCTGAAGAACAGGGCAAAGAGCAAGCGAGCAGTAGTAATAGGGGACTCGCTAGTTAGAGGCACAGACAGGTGTTTCTGTGGCCGCAACTAAGACTCCAGGATGATGTTTTGCCTCCTTGGTGCCAGGGTCAAGGATGTCTCTGAAAGGTTGCAGGACATTCTTAAGGGGGAGGGTGAGCAGCCAGAGGTCGTTGTACATATTGGTACTAATGACACAGGTAGGAAAAGGGATGAGGTCCTGAAGTGTGAATATAGAGAGTTAGGCAGAAGGCTAAAGTGCAGGACCTCGGAGATAATAATTTCTGGACTACTGCCGGTGCCATGTGCTAGTGAGAGTAGGAATAGGAAGATTAGGCAGATGAATGCGTGGCTTGAGAGTTAGTGCAGAGGGTAGGGATTTAGATTTTTGGATCATTGGGATCTCTTCTGGGGAAGGGGTGACCTGTTTAAGAGGGACGGGTTACACCTGAACTGGAGGGGGACTAACATCCTGGTGGGGAGATTTGCTAGAGCCACTCAGGAGGGTTTAAACTAGTTTGGCGGGGTGGGGTGGGACCCAAAGCAGTAGGGAGACAGAAGAGAAGGTTGAGGACAGCACAGAAGTTAAAGAGAGCACATTAAATAGTAAATGCAGTGTCAGTAATCCTAGTACCAGACAGATCAGGCAAAAGCAAGACAGAGAGCAAGGGAAGTCCAGATTAAACTGCATTTATTTCAAAGCAAGAGGCCTGACGGGAAAGACAGATGAACTCAGGGCATGGATGGGTACATGGGACTGGGATATTATAGCAATGACTGAAACATGGCTAAGGGAGGGACAGGACTGGCAGCTCAATGTTCCAGGGTACAGATGCTATAGGAAAGATAGAATAGGAGGTAAGAGAGGTGAGGGGAGTTGCACTTTTGATTAAGGAAAACATCACAGCAGTACTGAGAGGGGATATATCCAAGGTCGGCCACTGAGTCTATATGGGTAGAACTGAAATAAAAAGGGGGAAATCACTTTGATAGGGTTGTACTATAGGCCCCCGAATAGTTAGGGGGAAATTGAGGAGCAAATATGTAAAGAGATTACAGATAGCTCCAAGAAAAATAGGGTGGTAATAGTGGGGGATTTTAACTTTCCTAACATTGACTGGGACACCCATAGTATTAGAGGGTTGGATGGAGAGACATTTATTGAGTGTATTCACGAGGAATTTCTCATTCAGTATGTGGATGGCCCGACTAGAGAGGGGGCAAAACTTGACCTCCTCTTGGGAAATAAGGAAGGGCAGGTGACAGAAGTGTTAGTGAAGGATCACTTTGGGACCAGTGACCATAATTCTATTAGTTTTAAGATAGCTATGGAGAATGATAGGTCTGGCCCAAAAGTTAAAATTCTAAATTGGGGCGAGGCCAATTTTATGGTATCAGGCAGGAACTTTCAACAGTCTGTGGGAAGGCAAAGGGATGTCTGCTAAGTGGGAGGCTTTCAAAAGTGTGTTAACCAGGGTTCAGGGTAAGCCTGAAGGGCTTAGAGTGAAGGGCGAGGCTGGTAGAAGTAGGAAACCCTGGATGACTCGGGATATTGATGCCCTGGTCAAGAAGAAGAAGGAGGCACATGACATGCATCGGCAGCTGGGATCAAGTGAATCCCTTGAAGAGTATAGAGGGTGTAGGAGTAGAGTTAAGAGAGAAATCAGGAGGGCAAAAAGGGGACACGAGATTGTTTTGGCAGATAAGGCAAAGGAGAATCCACAGAACTTCTACAAATACATAAAGGGCAAAAGAGTAACTAGGGAGAGAGTAGGGCCGCTTAAGGATCGACAAGGTCATCTATGTGTGGATCCACAAGAGATGGGTGAGATTGTAAATGAATATTTCTCATCAGTATTTACTGTTGAGGAAAGCATGGATGTCAGGGAACTTGGGGAAATAAATAGTGATGTCTTGAGGAGTGTACATATTACAGAGAAGGATGTGCTGGAAGTCTTAAAGCGCATCAAGGTAGATAAATCCCCAGGACCTGATGAAGTGTATCCCAAGACATTGTGGGAGGTTAGAGAGGAAATTGCGGGTCCCCTAGCAGATATATTTGAATCATCGATAGTCACGGGTGAGGTGCCTGAAGATTGGAGAGTGGCAAATGTTATGCCTTTGTTTAAAAAGGGCTGCAAGGAAAAGCCTGGGAACTACAGGCCAGTGAGCCTCACATCTGTAATCTGTAGTGAGTAAGTTGTTAGAGGGTATTTTGAGAGACAAGATCTACAGGCATTTAGAGACGCAAGGACTGATTAGGTACAGTCAGCAAGGCTTTGTGAGTGAAATCATGTCTCACAAATTTGATTGCGTTTTTTGAAGGGGTAACCAAGAAGGTAGATGAGGGCAGTATAGTTGATGTTGTCTACATGGACTTTAGCAAGGCCTTTGACAAGGTACCGCATGGTAGGTTGTTGCATAAGGTTAAATCTCACGGGATCCAGGGTGAGGTAGCTAAATGGATACAAAATTGGCTTGATGACAGAATGTGGAGATGCCGGTGTTGGGAACACCGCTCGACAATCATCAGGCAAGACTGTTCTCTTCCTGTTGGGGAGCACTTCAGCGGTCACGGGCATTCGGTCTCTGATATTCGGGTAAGCGTTCTCCAAGGCGGCCTTCACGACACACGACGGCGCAGAGTCGCAGAGCAGAAACTGATAGCCAAGTTCTGCACACATGAGGACGGCTTGAACCGGGATATTGGGTTCATGTCACACTATTTGTAATCCCCACAGCCTGCCTGGACCTGCAGAGTCTCACTGGCTGCCCTGTCTGGAGACAATACACATCTCTTTAGCCTGTCTTGATGCTCTCTCTACTCACATTGTTTGTATCTTAAAGACTTGATTAGCTGTAAGTATTCGCATTCCAACCATTATTTATGTAAATTGAGTTTGTGTCTTTATATGCCCTGTTTGTGAACAGAATTCCCACTCACCTGAAGAAGGGCTTAAGGCTCCGAAAGCTTTTGCTACCAAATAAACCTGTTGGACTTTAACCTGGTGTTGTTAAACTTCTTATTGATGACAGAAGCCAGAGGGTGGTTGTCGAGGGTTGTTTTTCAAACTGGAGGCATGTGACCAGCGGTGTGCCTCAGGGATCGGTTTTTGTTATTGATGTTAATGATTTGGATGATAATATAGGAGGCAGAGTTAGTAAGTTTGCAGATGACACCAAGATTGGTGGCATTATGGACAGTGAAGTAGGTTATCTAGGATTGCAACGGGGTCTTGATCAATTGGGCCAGTGGGCTGATGAATGGCAAATGGAGTTTAATTTAGATAAATGTAAGGTGATGCATTTTGGTAGATCGAACCAAGATAGGACTTACTCAGTTAATGATAGGGCGTTGGGGAGAGTTATAGAACAAAGAGATCTAGGGTTACATGTTCATAGTTCATTGAATGTGGAGTCACAGTAGACAGAGTGGTGAAGAAAGCATTCGGCATACTTGGTTTCATCGGTCGGAACGTTGAATACAGGAGTTGGGACGTCTTGTTGAAGTTGTACAAGACATCAGTAAGCCCACACTTGGAATACTGTGTACAGTTCTGGTCACCCTATTATAGAAAGGATATTATTAAACTAGAAAGAGTGCAGAAAAGATTTACTAGGATGCTACCAGGACTTGATGGTTTGAGTTATAAGGAGAGGCTGGATAGACTGGGACTTTTTTCCCTGGAGTATAGAAGGCTGAGGGGTGATCTTATAGAGGTCTATAAATAATGAGGGGCACAGATCAGCTAGATAGTCAATATCTTTTCCCAAAGGTAGGGGAGTCTAAAACTAGAGGGCATAGGTCTAAGGTGAGAGGGGAGAGATACAAAAGGGTCCAGAGAGGCAATTTTTTCACACACAGGGTGGTGAGTGTCTGGAACAAGCTGCCAGAGGTAGTAGTAAAGGCGGGTACAATTTTGGCTTTTAAAAAGCATTTAGGCAGTTACATGGGTAAGATGGGTATAGAGGGATATGGGCCAAATGCGAGCAATTGGGACTATCTTAGAGGCTTAAGAAAAAGGGCAGCGTGGACAAGTTGGGCCGAAGGGCCTGTTTCCATGCTGTAAACCTCTATGAGCCCATCGAGTGCACTGACCACAATCCCACCCAGGCCCTAAACCCCATGCATTTACCCTAGCCAGTCCCCTGACACTAAGGGGCAATTTAGCATGGCCAATCCACCTAATTCGCACATCTTTGGACTGTGGGAGGAAACCGGAGCACCCGGAGGAAACCCACCCAAATACGGGGAGAATGTGCAAACTCCACACAGACAGTGATCCAAGCCAAGAATCGAACCCGGGTCCCTGGCGCAGTGAGTCAGTAGTGCTAACCACTGTGCCACCATACCAATTGAAACTATAGAAACCCATTTCACTCAGAGATTTGTATCCACCAGAGGAGACTTTCATTGGGCTGATTTCGAGCTCGGTTTCGAAAGTTGAAAGGTCTTGGTTAATATCTAACTCAGACATCTTTTTTTCAATCATTTAACTTAAAGTTACAATAGCCCTCAAAAACTTCATACATGATGTTATGTGGATAGTAAACTATCATATCTGGGTGATAGATTTAGATTACATAGAGATGTAACTTGAGGAGAGACATGTAATGTTACTGTGGAGTCCAGCTTTACTGTACAGTTCAGAAGTGCTAAATGGATCCAAGCCACATGGTGAAGTACGAAACTACATACAGATCCTTTTCATGATTGTAGATGTATTCACAGCATGCAGCAATGCACATAAATAAATGCAAAATACTGCTGATGCTGGAAATCAGAAATAAAAACAGAAAATGCTGGAAAAGCTCAGCTGCTCTGGCAGCATCTGTGGTGAGAGAAACAGAGGTAAAGGGCGGGATTTTCTCGCCATTCCCAGTGGATCTTCCACTCCTGCTGATGGTGACCCTTCTGCCAGGGTTTGCCCAGCAACAGAGGGTGCAAAAACCAGGAAACCCCATTGACAGCGGTGGGAAGATCCTGCCAGCGGCCAATGGTGGGTCACCTCCACTGCCACAAAGCACACTGCAGCGGGAGTGGAAAATCCCGCCCAAAGTTTTGGGTCTAATATTACACTTCATCAGAGTCCTATTAGACTTGAGAAATTAACTCTGTTTCTCTGTCCACAGATGCTGAGTTTATCCAGCATCTTTTGTTTATATTGTAACTTTACATGTCTCTGCCTCCCACCTACCAACATATTTAATAAATTAATATCCTGCATCTATTTATCCTTAATGTTAACAATATAATTAACATAGCACAAGAAGTAGCTTCAAGTCTGAGAGTTGCAGAAACCAGTTTATTTGTACCATAATTCAGCCAGGAATGTGAAACAGTCTTCACTATGGAGGATACAAGTAATCTCCCAGAAATAGCTATAAATCAGGAAATGGAAGGGAGAGAGGAACTCAGGAAAATTACAATCACCAGGAAAGTGGTACTTAGCAAATTGTTGGAGTTTTGTGAAAGGGAAATCATGTTTAAGCAATTTATTGGAGTTCTTTGAAGGAGTTACCCTGTGATGTGGTTAAAGGGGAACCAATGGATGTACTGGGGAAATGGTGGCGCAGTGGTATTGTCACTGGACTGGTAATCCAGAGACCCAGGATAATGCCCTGGGGACCTAGGTTTGAATCCCACCATGGCAGATGATGAAACTTAAATCCAAAACAAAATCTGGAGTTAAAGGTCTAATGATGACCATTGAACCATTGTCATAATAATCCAACTGGTTCACTAATGTCCTCTGCCTTCCTTACCTGGTCTGGCCTACATGTACCTCTAGACCCACAGCAATGTACAGGGTGGCACAGTGGTTAGCACTGCTGCCTCACAGCACCAGGGATCCAGGTTCAATTCCGGCCTCGATTGCTGTTCTGTGTAGAATTTGCACTTTCTCCCCATGTCTGCGTAGGTTTCCTCCAGGTGCTCTGGTTTCCTCCCACAGTCAAAAGATGTGCGAGTTAGGTTGATTGGCCATGCTAAATTGACCCTAGTGTCAGGGGGATTCGCAGGGTAAATGTGTGGGGTTACAGAGATAGGGCCTGGGTGGGATTCTAGTCAGTACAGACTCAATGGGCCAAGTGGCGTCCTGCTGTACTGTAGGGATTGTATGATTCTATAAAACTCTTAAGTATCCTCTGAAATAACCTAGGAAGCCACTCAGTTCAAGGGCAATAATAATGTTGGCCTTGTTAGCAATGCCCACATTCCATGAATGAATAAACAAAACTGTACTTAGATTTCCAGAGAAAATGTGATTAGGTTATTGTGGAAAATAAAAGCTCAAGGTGTAGAGGGTAACATGGATAGAAGATTGGCTAGCTAACAGGAAACAGAAGGTAGCCACAAATGGGACCTTTTCTGATTGGCAGGGCGTGACGAGTGGTGTGCCACAGTGATCAGTGCTGGGGCCTCAACTTTTTACAATATATATAAATCACTTGGATGAAGTGACCAAAAGTGTGGTTGCTGAATTTGCTGATGCCACAAAAGTTGGTAGTAAAGTAAGTATGAAGAATATATAAGAGATTACAAAGGGACAGAGATGGGTTGAGTGGGCAAAGATCTGGCAAATGGAGAATAATGTGAGCAAATGTGAAACTGTCCATTTTGGCAGGAAGAATAAAATATAAGCATATTACCTAAATGATGAGAGATTGCAGAGCTCTGAACTTCAGAGGGATCTGGGTGTCCTGGTCCATGAATAAGAAAAGGCAAATATGCAGATAAACAAGTAATTAGGAAAGCTAATAGAATGTTATTGTTTATTGCGAAGGAAATTGAAGATAAAGGATGTGAGTTTATGTTTCAATTGTACAGGACATTGGTGAGACCACCTCAGGAATACTGTGTACAATATTGGTCTCCTTATTTAAGAAAGGATGTAGGTGCATTAGAAGCAGTTAACAGAAGGTTTCCTAGGCTAATATCAGTATTGGGCGGGTTGTCTTATGAGGAAAGATTGGATGGGATAGGCTTGTTTAGAAGAGTAAGAGGCGACTTGATTGAAGCATGTAAGAGCCTGAGGTGTATTGGCAGGTTGGATGTGAAGAGGAACTTCCTGTTGTTGGAGAATCTAGAACTAGGGCTCATTGTTTAAAAATCAGCGGTCACCCATTTTAGACAGATGAGAATTTTTTTCTCTCAGAGGGAGTGAGTTTTTGCAGTGGAAGCAGAATCTTTGAATGTTTTCAAGGCAGAGATGGATGGAAGATTATTGGGGATAGGCAGGAGCTTACAGCTAGATCACAATCATATTGAATGGCGGAAGGGCCGTGTGGCCTACTCCTGCTCCTAATTGGTATGTTCATATAATGTTTCTGCAACACCATTTTCTACAACAACAAACCAGTGACAGGAATTATTGCCAAGAATAAATGGACACTTGTGCTTTCCACTTAATGCTTCCTGTAGTCATACATAATTAAATATTCTAGTTCAGACAGGTCCATCTTATACTTCAGGATATATAAAATCCACCCGAAACTGCTTTCATTCCCTTGTTTGGAAACCTTTTGTCCTCCACTTTTTCCTCCGCCCCATTTATTTCCAGCAGTGACTCACGTTAAGGTGCAGTTCCACAGATGGCAGCATGCCACATGAGTATATATGCGTATTGCTTATGCATGAACCTGCACTGAATGTCAACAGAGTGGAGGATAGGGAGGGGGAGGGGGCGGGGGCAAGGTTGTCTCAACTAATCCTAATCCTCTCCTTCAATCAACAAGCAAATGCAAGCAGAGTCCAGAAGAACCATAGGGATCAGTGATAGCTACCAGGAACTTGACTTTATACTTCTGTTTCCCATTCTGAGGGTTCTGAGGCTATTTACAAAGGCTACTACCCCCACATGGGCTGAGGTTAACACAACAAAGACTTGGATCAGGCCTGGACTTTCTTTGGTTGTGAAAGCTCAGTGCATTTATTCAGTAAGTCACAGAGGGAGGAGACCTTTCAAACCATAAGGCTAAATAATGTTTAAAATTGTATGCTCTGGATTATTTTCCACCTAGCTTGTACTTAATGATCCCAATGATTAAACACAGGGTGAAAGCACGATGGCAGTTTAATTTACCTTCATCAAAACATGGAAGAATCAGAAATAGAGTCAGTGGCTTAAAATAAATATTGCAGAATCACATCAATAATAAGATTGTTTTAGTATTTTAACAATTTTTTAAAGAATAGTCTTTTTTATAAATTGGAAGTAATATGCCATCATGCATTATGGTCAATGGGCAGAATTTCATGGCGGCCACAGAAATGTGAGGAAATTTTCTTTTACCCAGACGGTGGTGACGGTCTGGAATGCGTTGCCTGGGATGGTGGTAGAGGTGGGTTGCCTCACATTCTTTAAAAAGTATTTGGATAAACACTTGGCACATCATAACATTCAGGGCTATGGGCCAAGTGCTGGCAGATGGGATTAAGTGGGAGTTCAGGAGTTTCTAATGTGTTGGTGCAGAGTCGATGGGCTGAAGGGCCTCTTCTGCGCTGTATGATGCTATGATTCCAACGTGGGTTAGAGAACTGATGGGAGCCCCTATCGCTTTTCCATGGAAGGACCTGCTTTATTCCAAGGAAATCAGGCACTGGCCTGGACAGTGTTGGGCTCTCCTACTGACTTAGTCCCCCCGCATGGTGGGTATCCTGCCCCCGAGAGCTGCTGGTCAATCAGAGGCTGGCAGCTCTGCAGTACTCGGCAGCGCCTCTTGGAGGATGGCCACTCTTGGTATTGCACTGGGGGCCTGTATATCCAGAGGGTCGGTAATTGGGATGGGATGGGGTTACTGGGATGGTGGGGCAGGAGGTGCCATCCAGGTTGGGGTAGGGGGGCACCAGCTAGATGAGGACAGGGTTTGCTGGGCAGTCTCCCAGGATAGGGAGTGCCCCTCCCTACCGCTGGTTGAAAACCAGCAACGGCCACAGAACTGGGCTGTTAAGTGACTCATGAATGGCTTTCCCAACCTGGACTCAATCAAAGGGCGGTGGGATGGAAATGGGATGTCTGACACCCACCCACGCAACTAATCACATGGCTCCTCGGGGGAGTGGCATTACTTGATATTCAGTTTTGTTGGAAAAATTGATTAAGTTAGCATGCTTCTAGAATCAGTGAAACAAATTTCTCCCCTCCACTCATTAAAACAGTCTTGGTGTTGCGTCGATGTGTCCATTGTGTGAGTCTTGACAGTAGATATCAGCAAGCTATTTGTCCAAGGGGATATTGCGGCCAAACCCAGCATTCAATCCTTTGTACTTCCCTACTTCCAGCAGGGGTCACTAGATAGCCAACAGGAACAGGTTAGCTGGGGCATTTCCCCCCTTCACTCACCCAACGCCAATAAAACCACCCAAGGTTCTCCAACCACCTTGTACACTGAGGTCAACCAACTCATATTAAGGATGTAATCTGGGGCCTTCATGGTATATATATGACTCTACTCATTAGATAAACTCAATAACTGTCAAAGAGCCTCAAGTGGGAAGGTGATGGCCTAGTTGTATTATTGCTAGATTATTAATCCAGAAACTCAGCGAATGTTCTGGGGACCCAGGTTCGAATCCCGCCACGATGGATGGTGGAATTTGAATTCAATAAAAAAATCTGGAATTAAGAATCTACTGATGACCATGAAGCCATTGTCAATTGTTGGAAAAACCCATCTGGTTCATTAATGTCCTTTAGGGAAGGAAATCTGCCTTCTTCACCTGGTCTGACCTATATGTGACTCCAGATCCACAACAATGTGGTTGACTCTCAATTGCCCTCTGGCAACGAGGGATGGGCAATAAAAGCTAGCCAGCCAGCCAGCGGTGCCCATGTCCCACGAATGAATAAAAAAAAGTATTTACATATGCCATATATAGATGAGACTTTGACTCTGACATCTGGTGCTCCATTTAATTGTCCAGAAAGTACAGTGAATATATCGGGGTGATCTTACAAACATCTATTCTCAGATTGAAATGTTCCCACGCTTTCTGCTATTTAATGGAACTAACATGGTTTCCCAATCTTCTTTGCAACACAAGGCTGCATGCTAAGAGGGCACACAGAAGTCTGTGTGGAGTTTGCACATTCTCCTCGTGTCAGCGTAGGTTTCCACCGGGTGCTCCAGTTTCCTCCCTCACTCCAAAGATGTGCGGGTTAGGTTGATTGGCCATGCAAAATTGCTCCTTAGTGTCAGGGGGATTATTGGGGTGGGTACGTGAGGTTAAGGGGATAGGGCCTGGGTGGGACTGTTGTCGGTGTAGTCTCGATGGGCCAAACGGCCTCCCTCTGCACTGTAGGGATTCTATGATTCTATGATTTAGAAAATACATTCAATAGTCACTACCTTGCAGTGTATTTGAATATATTTCATGCAGAACAAATTCTTGAAGTCGTGTCAGTTTAATTAAAAGTTCTTGCATTAACAGGCTTGCTCATTCTGGTAAGCAACAGATGAGACTTCAGAAAATTTGGAAATATTTATGCTAAATGTTTCCTCTTCAAATTATAGAATCTTAGTTGGGATCTCTGCAGATTGATAATTAAGATGGGCTGAATGGCCTTCCTTGTCTGGAATTATCTTATGTTCCTGACAAACCACAAACTGTGGAAACACGGTGGCATAGTGGTTAGCACTGCTACCTTACAGCGCCAGGGACCTGGGTTTGATTCCCGGCTTGGGTCACTGTCTGTGTGGAATCTGTACGTTCTCCCCGTATCTGCGTGGGTTTCCTCCGGGTGCTCCGATTTCCTCCCACAGTCCAAAGACGTGCTAGTTAGTTGAACTGGCCATGCTAAATTCTCCCTCAGTGTACCCGAACAGGTGCTGGAGCGTGGCGACTCGGGGATTTTTACAGTAACTTCATTGCAGTGTGAACGTAAGCCTACTTGTGACTAATAAATAAACTTTACTTTAAGTTAAAAAGAAAACTGCGCAGGTAAACTGTGTGTTTTATGAAATCATGGAGGAGAAAGCATTGGAGCAACATTCAAGCATGAGGAGGAAGGAAATATATTTTTATCTTCCTCACTTTTCACAATTCTCCTCAGGTCTTGACTTCAGTGTCTGTGCTGGAAGATCCAAAACAAATCCCACTGCCGCGTGGTAATGCCTTTGTTTTGTATGATCTGCTATATCAAATGTTTACCGATTCCGCCTTTAAATAATATTTTCCCAGCTTTTGTATTTTTTTTAAACACTGGATATTTATCTCGCTCAGCCTCATCAAACCCACATGCAAAAGAAACATGTGAACCTTGCAATCTGATTTGCACTTTTTCTGTACACTATCCAAATAGACAATAGCAAAAGCCACCGCTCTCAACATAACTTTGGCAACATCCTCTCTCTTGGACAGATGCAAGGTATTCATTTAGTATTTCAGCCATGCCCTCTACCTCCATGTGTAGATCTCCTTTTAGATCCCTAATTGGTCTCCCATCCCCCTAATGACCCTCTCACTATTTATATCACTTTGGATTGGCTTTTATGTTAGATGACAGTCTTCTCTCACACTCTCTCTTTGCCTCCCTTTTTCACTTCCCCTTTCAACTTTCCATATTTATCCATGATCTCACTCATATTATCAACCTGACATCTGTCAGATGCACCCTTTTTCTGCTTCATCTATATGCTATATAGCCATATACTAGCTGTACAGTAATACAATATTTACTGGGGTAGGTGAGGCCCATAATAAAAATCATTATTTTTTTACTACCCTGAGTTGTACAAGTAGCACCAACTTCAACAATTTCTGATATGTAACCACATGGACCCAATTATTGGCAGTTCTGCAATAGGAACAGAGCAACATAGGAATTAGGAGCAGAAGTAGGCAGTTCAGCCCTTCGAGCCTGCTCCGCCTTCAATCAGATCATGTCTGATCTCTCCCCGTCTCAAATCCATCTCCCTTCCTGTTCCCCATATCCCTTTAACTCGTTTTTTATCAAAAATATATCTACTTCTTGAAACCATTTAACGATTCAGACTCCACCGCACTATGGGGCAGGTAGTTCCACAAATTCACCACCCTCTGCGAGAAATAGTTCCTCCTCATCTCCGTTTTAAATCTACCGCCTCTCAACCTGTACCTGTGACCTCTTGAATAGCATTGTCCGCCATGTCCTGTAGCATTTCTCTAATAGTTGAGCAGAAATATACAGCTGCTTCTGCAGATGCTGGTACTCACCAGGATGAGGACATTTTTAGTTTTGTTTTGATGCTTGTTTCTTTAAATTAAGCCACAGTACATAACCAGATTAAAAAAAACACTTGGCTGCATTTTGGATTGATGCTCCTTAGTTCAGTAAAAAACTGCAACATTTATTGGTCACAGGCCAGAGAGAGGAATAACTTTTAGTTAAAACGTTTTGCCATGTTCCCTGATTTGATCAGTTTGTATAACAGTCTGATCGAATGTCAGAAAGTAAAAATTCAGGAACTCTCTTCTGAGGTGTTCTAAAATGTGATTGGGGCGAAGTCTGACATTGGATGTGGATATACATTGTGCGATGTGGCGGGCTGGGGGCGGGGGGGAGGGGTGTTGGGGGGGGGGGTGTTGGGGGGGGGGCGGGGGGGGGCTCACACGTTAAGCACCTTTCCCGTTTATTGTTTGCAATGGTTACAAGGAGAGTGCATCTGGCTGAACCAATATCACTTTTTCACTATTATCCAAAATCGCAATTCCTCCCTGTTGTGTTCGAGTTCAGGGGTCAACCTGAAAATTCTGAGAAGAGGAACCACGGGTTAAAGAAAGCATAAAGAAACATTGCTTAAATACAAAACTTACTCACAGAGCTTTTATTGGGAAGTACCTGGGAAAATGTCAATTCTATATAACTGTTATATCACTTATTAATATATTTGTTTGTTTTGTTACATAGTTTTACTCAGTAGCTTTAAAATTCAAACAAGGTCTGACAATCTGATGCACTATTTACTCTTGAAGACTTGAGTTAGATCTCTTGTGGACAGGTCCAGTAGCTGAAAATAATTAGCAGTCAGTGTTTTACTATTCCTTTCCTGAGTAGTGTTACTGAAAACGTTACTTGATCTCAAAAAAAGAATGGTTCTTTCAAAAAGAGTTGTCTAATATACAAGCATTGATATAATCTAAAATATGAAGAGTTAAATCATTAATGCCTCTGTGCTAAAGCAAAGACAGCAAGGGGTCACCTCCAGATGTTCTCAAGCAGTTAGTTGTAACATATTTAGGAAGGATTAGGGAAAGAAAAAGGGGGTGGGTAGCTATACTAATTGCAGACATCGTAATGGCAACAAGAAAAAGGAACATAACTAACATTAAGATAGAAACAGCATTGATATAAAAGATAAGAAAGGATTCATCACACTAATAGGGTGTTCCACAGACCAGCTAAAAGTGGAACAGAATTGGAAGATGAAATATGTAAGCAAATTTAAGAAACACTAAGTTACATAGAAAAATAACCATGAGAAATCTCAAATAAACTGGCAAGAGGTAGGAAAAAGAGAATTATATTTTTACCGTGTGTACTGGACTCCTTTGTGAACTAAAGTATAAAAAGCTCACCAAAACGCTGGATGTAGTAATGGAAAATAGAGCAAATAAAATAAGAATCCATGGTGAAACATCTAGCAATCAAAACACGTTAAGATAATGTTTGAAAAAGACTTAAATAAGTAATAGATAGGAAACAATAGTTTTAAGGGGTTTGGAATCTGGAAAAAATATTGACAGGTTAAGTGATAAAACAGCAGTGAGAAATGTTTAAAGTGGTGATCAGGAGAGTTCGGGAGGAATATATTCAGATCAATAATAAAATTCAACAACAGTGAAACATTATAGATGGATGAAGAGATAAGAGCACAACTAAAACCAAAGGAAAAGCAAAAAAACTTATAAAAGGTAAGGCTGTCCACTACCCAACTTACCCCAGTCTGCATGGATTTCATCTGCACATACTAAAAGAAACGAAGGGAAGAGGTGACACAACTCCAGGGAATTTGAACCAGCTGGATTGTCATTAGTGCTAGGAACAATAAAGATAATTAGATCTTTATTTAAAAATAATAGCATCATAGAATGAGGTGGCACAGAAGGAAGCCATTCAGCCCATTGTGGTTGTCCAGACTGGTGGGGTTATCCAATTAGTTCCACAAATGGTTGTGATTTTGTGAGTAACCTGCTAAAGATGAAATGCTATCGTTTTTAATTGCTTGCAAAGGAAGTATTTTTTTAGCTGTATTTTGTGAAACATCGACAGTATTCACCACGTCTTGCTTTGGTATAACATTGTTTTTCAACTGAGCTAATAATAACTATGGGTGGCTGGGTTCAAAACCTTTAAAGTGCTGTAGCAGACCACATTTGGAACTAGCTCTTTTCCCATATTCCATCAATGCATTTGTCCAAATCTCCTTTGAGAATTATGGTTGAATCTGCTTTTACCACATTTTTAGGCATTACGTTCCAGGTGATAACAAACTCTGCATGTAACAGAAAAACATCTGGGAAGGAATTCTCCTGTCCTGCCCACTATGGAAATTGTAGCGGGGGGTGGTGGGGTGGGGCGGGGGGTGGGGCGGGGGTGGGGGTGGGGGCGGGGTGGGGGGGGGGGCGGTGGGGCGGGGGCGGACCACACTAAGGTCCATTGACCTCGGGCGGAATTCTCCAGTTGGGGCAAACACGGCCGGAGAATCCCACCCCTGGAAACTGAAAATATAAAAGAGAATAGTCAGCATGGATTCCAGGTCATCTTCAGCCAATCTTTCAACAAGTAACAGGAAGGCTAGTTAAAGTTAATCTAGTATATGTAATACGGAAGAGATTGTGGCACAGTGGTGTCCCCACCTCTGAGCTAGAAGCTTCAGGTTCAAGTCCTACTTCAGGACTTGATTGCCATGGAAACTGTGTCACAACTTGGCTAAAGTTGGCACAGTAGTTAGCACTGCTACCTCACTGTGCCAGGGACCCGGTTTCAATTCTGGCCTTGGGTCACTGTCCGTGTGGACTTTGCACGTCCTTCCTGTGTCATCATGGGTTTCCTCCGGCTGCTCCGGTTTTCCCCCACACTCCAAAGATGTGCGGGTTAGGTTAATTGGCCATGTGAAATTGCCACTCAATGTCAGGGGGACAAGCAGGATAAATACATGGGGTTACAGGCATAGGACCTGGGTTGAGTATCAACCTGCAAAATCCCTCCATCGTGGCAAGCGGTAAGAACGGGAGAGACTCCTGATAAGCCGTGCTTGATGTGGAGTGGTGCCCCTCATGTTATAGGCCTCTGGCAACAGACTAGTGACTTGTTCCATGAAAAATTCCTGCTCTGGGAACAAATAAAAATCTGCCTTGAGCATCAGTCAGTGTGGGAAGTGAAACAACTGCAACAACAATACACACCTACAGCGGGTGGTAAAAGTGGGAGTTTCCTGGTCAGCCATTGGCAGAAGGGAACTACAAACCACTGCAATACTTGCCAAAAATATCACAGAAGTCCATGATTGCCAATGTGCTTCCAGGGCAGGATATCCAAAAAGAAGGAGAGTATATGTAACACAGTTGGGCTTTCATTTGGGCTTTGATAACATACTGCATAGTATGCCTATGACTAAGATCAAAGCAAGTGGAGTCAGGGGACAAGTAGCAGAATGGATAGCACCCTGGTTACAAACAGAAATAGAGTGTAGAGGTTAAAGATATTTACTCTGACCCAACAGAAAGTAGAGATGATGTTTCTTTAAAACCAGTACTGGGACCACTGTTCTCCAGATTTGAGGATGACTCCGAATTGGGTATAGTTAATACCCAGGAGAACTGCAACAAAATACAAACAAACATTAATGAATCTGCAGAATGGGTATCCAATTTTCAGGTGGTCTATTTCTTATTTATTCATTAATGTGATGTGGGCATTGCTGACAAGGTTAGTAATGTATTGCCCATCCCTCAATGCCCTTGAGAAGCTGATGGTGAGGCAATTCCTTCAAATGCTGCAGCCCATGTGGTGTAGGTACATCCACCGTGCAGTTAGGGAGGGAGTTCTAGGACTTTGACCCAGTGACAGTGAAAGAATGGTGTTATATTTCCAAGTCAGGATGCTGTGTGGCTTGAGGGGAGCTTGCAGGTGGTGGTCTTCCCATGTGCCTGTTGCCCTTGATCTTCCAGGTGGCAGAGGTCAGAAGTGGGAGATGCTGCCAAAGAAGATTGGCATGTGCTGCAGTGCATCGTGTAGATGGTACTCACTGCTGCCACTGTGTGCCATTGGTGGAGGGAGTGAATGGCAGACTGGGTGCCAATCAAACCAGCTGCCTTGTCCTAGATGGTGTCAAGCTTCTTGAGCGTTGATGGAGCAGCATTCATCCAGGGAAGTGAAGAGTGTTCCATCACACTCCTGAGTTGTGCCTTGTAGATGATGGACAGGCATTGGAGAGTGAGCAGATGAGTTTTTTTTTGCCACAGAATACCCAGTCCCTAACCTCTTCTTGTAACCATATTATTTATGTGGCTGGTCCAGTTAACTTTCTGGGTCAATGGTGAATCCCAGAATGTTGATGGGGGAGTTTTGACAATGCTATTCCCATTGAAAGTCAAGGTGAGATGATTAGAATTTCTATTCTTGGAGATGGCACAAATGTTAGTTGCTACTTATCATGCTAAACTTGGATGTTGCCCAGGTCTTTCTGCATGTGGGCATGGACTCCTTCGGTATTTTGGTGAAAGGTTTAAGGAGGCCACCTTTTCCTTGGGGGATAAAAAGAGTCTAAATGAGATAAGAGCAGTGGGATGTGGGGTACTTATTTCTAAATCATTAAAAGTGGCAATGCAGGTAAACAAGACTATCAAAAATGCAAACCCAGAAGATCGGGGTTCATTTCTAGTGATTGAAAAGCAGAGAACGTGCACAAGAACTTGGGTCGGCCACATTTAGAGCACTGTGTACAGTCCTGGTCTCAATGTTACACAAAGGATACAGAGTCACTGGGGAAGGTGTAAAAAGGATGGTACCAGAATTGAGAGGTTATGGGTGGGAGGAATTTTCTCGTCCCGCCATTGGCAGACATAATCGCGGGCAGGACGGGAAAGTTTGAGAGTGGCCGGAAGTCAGTTAGAAAAGAGCTGGAGTATGACTTCATAGGTCTTTAAAATTCTGAAGCGGTTTGATAGGCTAGACGTGGAGAAGGTGTTTACACTGGTGACCAAGGTCATAATTCCACCCCCACGACAGAGGCAGGTGTCTCTTAAATCGAGCCTTGAACTAATAGCGCCACATGAACCCTGAAGCAATTTTAAACAGGTCAGAAGTCTGGAAGCTGTATTTAAAACAAGTCACTCACCTGTAAGCACTTGTTGTTAGGAGCTATCTGCTATTCTATGCATTTGAAAGTCACTAATCGGTTTCCAATTTACTTCATTCCCTCATATCTACCTCATTAAATATTCATCTGCTTGCCATGGGTGATAAACTTCCTTCCTGCATTTGGACTAATGAGCAGTTGGAGAAAGAGGAGCAGCAGCAGCCAGGCTAAGCTGTAGATTAAGCTCATCGAAGGCCTTCCCCACCGCAAAGGGCCTGCAGGCCCTCAGCCAGTTTCTTGGATATTTCTGAGGAGCAGGGCAGCAGGAGGCCGAGCTTTACCAAAGCAGCCAGTTGCTGATCTGCTGAACCACCGGCTATCAAAAGTCGCCACCGTTCCTAACGTTTCCATCACAGGCTCCTTCCAGGTTGCTGCGGAGCACCACCGGCTGACACAGATCACCAGTGTTCTTCTTGCCAGAGCAAAACTAAATGCCTCCAGCAAAGACGCGAGAGCTCTGTGATTTACAGCAATGGTCACTTGCCTCATGTCCCGGTTTAATAGTCTGTACTCGGGTCAGTATTCGGGTACTAGGAAATGAGTGATCTGTTAAAGTAATCAGGAACCCCTTCACTCCATCAGTGTTCAACTGGTATGTGACTATCACATTACAATGCTGCACCAATTTCATTCTGCATCCCTCATGTTCAAGATGTTGGAGGATGACTGCTGGGGGACAAGAAAGTTGGAGGAGGCACAAGAAAAAGAGACGGCTTCAGACTAGGAACAATGATATGAAGATAGGAGATCATCAAAACACATTGGAGTTAGACAGGCCAGGGAGCAGTTGATGGAGCAACACTTCTGATCATCTTTTCAATCCTCTTATTTTAGAAATCAGCCAAAGCCCATCTGCATTAGCCACCATTGTTTATGCCTCAGTGACTCCAGCTGAGCTGCTGGAAGGCTGCTGTTGCTCATGTGGGGACCCAGGAGGTATCCGTGACATCTGGGAGCAGAAGCCTCTGAAGACCTGGATGGATTCTCTCTGCAGCACTTCATCTGCTGCAGGGGCAGTCTGGACCTTCCAAATTTCTAGCAGTGTTTTATTTTTATTCATTCGTGGGACATGGGCGTCGCTGGCTGGCCAGCATTTATTGCCCATCCCAAGTTGCCCTTGAGACGGTGGTGGTGAGCTGCCTCTTGAATCACTGCAGACCATGTTCTGTGGGTTGACCCACAATGCCTTTATGGAGGGAATTCCAGGATTTTGACCCATCGACTGCGAAGGAACGGCGATATATTTCCAAGTCAGGATGATGAGTGACTTGGAGGAGAACTTGCAGGTGGTGGTGTCCCATTTATTTGCTGCCCTTGTCCTTCTAGATGGAAGTGGCCATGGGTTTGGAAGGTGCTGTCTAAGGATCTTTGGTGAATTGCTGCAGTGCATCTTGTAGATAATACACACTGCTGCTACTGAGCAACAGTGGTGGAGGGAGTGGATGTTTGTAGATGTGGTGCCAATCAAGCGGGCTGCTTTGTCCTGGATGGTGTGAAGCTTCTTGAATGTTGTTGGAGCTGCACCCATCCAAGCAAGTGGGGAATATTCCATCACACTCCTGACTTGTGTCCTGTAAATGGTGGACAGGCTTTGAGGAGTCAGGAGGTGAGTTACCCGCCCCAGTATTCCTAGCCTCTGACCTGCTCTTGTAGCCACTGTGTTTATGTGGTGAGTCCAGTTGAGTTTCTGGTCAATGGTAACCCCAAGGATGCTGACAGTGGGGGATTCAGTAATGGCCACACCATTGAATGTCAAGGGGCGGTGGTTGATATTGAGGGATCGGTGAGGAAGTAGACATGTTGGCATCCTGAGTAAGAACAGCTCGCTGCTTCCCGTGTGCCCCTGTCACTACCATGGGGCTGCCTCTCAATGCTCCAATGACCAAGGGAGAACAGATGGCAGACGTCTTAACTACTGCCAATCATGTGCTCCAGGCAGAGAAAGTTCTCCCTTTACAAGGTGGACCCTGCCTCTCTACAGCAGAGCATAGCTTTCAATCCACAGTCTGCAAGGCATCAATTTGAGCTTCCACTTAACCTGTGAAGGCTTTGGGATCAGGTCCCAGCTACAGTATCCTCGAGATGGCCACAATCCCCATAGTAGATTACAAAGTGATGATGCCATGTGAGACCGTTCAGCCCAGGAGTGACATTCTGCCATGATGCTGGAACCCTGGCAGCACCTGATACAACCAAAACCTGATATAACTGCTGTCGTGAAGCAAGCAGTTTGAACTCGCCATCTCTATCCTGTTCGACAGAGCACGGAGAGAGCCCTGCTCTTTGGCGAGTTCTCACCTGGGCTGTCCCTGCCACCAGTTCTTACTGTTTTCACTGCTGCTACATGTTTCACCACACGCAGAGCATTGTACCTCACTCTCTCACTCACTGTTGCCCAATAGAAATTGCTGACTATCCAGGGACATAGCTGACTGTGTTATTGTTTTAGCAACATCTGCTCATTCGAGTAAAGAAAACACCGTCAATACAATTCGGGTTTGTGTTCTTCATGTTTATATTTACTGAACAAACATTTACAGTTCAGTGCTAAACACAGGCCAGGGTTTTCTGACCTCCCTGTGGTGTGTTTCTGCTGGCGGAGGTGGCAACCAGCGCGATCTTCCAGCCCTGCCGAGGTCTATGGTGCTTTGTATGGCTCACCCCTGGGAACCCGCCGCGGAGACTCACCTTCAGCGGGACCAGGAGATCTCGCTGGTGGGAAGGGCTGGAATTCCCACCCATACATTCCTTCTCAGCAAAGTTAGAATTCTGGCATGGATTGATTAGACACAGCAGGACAGGCAGGAGGGCTTGAAAACAAGACTCAGCACTCGGGTAATTGCGAGGTATCTGGGTGGGGTCCCGTGAGAGGCCAGGCTGTCAGGGCAGAGTGGAGGATTCAGGAATGGGTCGCGTCTCATCTCATTCAGCTTGAAGGGCCTCACACTCAGGTAATCAAATAGGCTTATAATAGGGCTCAGAAACATGGAATGCGCAGCGGCAACCACTACAGGCCCCATCCCGGGGTCCTGGTGTTCACATCCATCTTACAGCCGAGGTGGGCAGCCTGACAGCATCTCGACAGCCTTTGGCCTTGTGATCACTAGAAAAGACTGCTGACTTGAGAAGGGTGCGCTTTGATGGAGGAGGGCGAGAGGATTCACTCTTTTATAGATGGGGGCTGGGGAGTGGGTGGCATATCAGCTGCAGCGCCGCCTTACTGTCTTGTGGGAGGGACATCGCACTGCCATTCTCACACTCCACAGGGTTGAGGTGCTGCAGTGATTCCCCAAGCTTGGTGGCATGAACAGACCGGGTGGACGCTCTGCTGCTGTGAACCTTCAGCTGTGAGCTGCTCACAGTGAGTGACCCAGAAGCCTGCTGAGTGACTGAGGGTGAGTATCTGCATTGGTGCCGGGTATGGGTGAAAGCTGTGATACCTCTTCAACAGTGGGGTCTGAGGAGTCACCCTCGGAGCTGCTGTGCCCCCATTTCGCCAGCGGTGCAGGCACACTCTTCCTCCTCCCCGGCCAGCTCGAGGGCTCACTCCTCAAACCACACGAGGGTTCTGAGCTCAAGTATGACTCCCAATGGCTCATGCTTGTTGTGGTTGAATTTGTCCTGTAATGACACAAGTAGAAAGAGTGTGGGTGGGAGTGTTGACATTTAAGATGGTGATGAGGTGTGGCAGGTCTAGGCTTGGGGCTTGGGTGGGAGCTGGATTGTGAGCAGCACAGCAGCTACTGGAGAAACATGGTGATTGTGGGAGGGAGGGAGGAGCCTGGTGTTGGCAAAGGCCAAGGTGGCTGATTGAGAGAAAGGGTTGTGGGTGCGAGGAATGTCTGAAGGGCTCGATAGAGAGACTGGGGGTGGTTCACTTACCCTGGCTGAGCAAGGAAGGCCATTCATCATCTTCTGACACTGCTGCCTCATCCATTTCTGGAGTGTGCTTGCACTGATCAGGGCTGCCACTGCATCTCAGGCGGGGGTGTTGACGCTGCTGGAAGGCCGACTCCTGGAGCAGGGGTAGAGGGTGTCCCACCTCTGCTGCACTCCATCCAGCATCCTGGTGAGGGCCCACTCTGAAAAACATCCCCTCTCTGATGGCTTCTTGGCTGCCATCTCCTGCAGTCGTTGTGGAACAAGTGCTGGGGAGCCGTTTATATGGAGCTTCCCAGTGCTTGTAGCAGTTAAGTCATTGCAAGATAGGTGAATCAGAGGGAACATGTGGCAACTATGGCGTGGCATTCATGGGCATAAAAATTATTACTAATGAGGCATAAGATTCGGACCGAGAACACATTGGCGCTGTCAGTGGGAAACACTCTGCTTTTTGCGTTGGAACCAACACTCTGCCATTTCGCGGTAAGGTTTTGCCCACCAACTCTGAGTGCACAATTTTTATATTGTTTCAGACCTGGTCCAAAATCCACTGCCAATTGAAAGCCTTGCCCTGTGTATCTCAGCGTAACTTCCAGATTTTTATCCCACAATAGTGAGCAATAGCTTGACTTCTTCATCAGAGTGATTACCGAGAGTGTTAACTTGCATGCCATGTGCCAGACATGCCCACTACCCATTCAGAAGACAGTTGAATATTATTTGCCCTTCACCGCAGCAAGCGTTGTCCAAGATGCTTGTTATTGGGTTGTTTTGCCTGATTATTCAGACTGGTTGAGTTGACCACAATGACAGCTGCCTTCTCCATACAGTGTTATTGGTAATTCTATGTTCCGAAATCCAGTGTTTTGATCCATGTTACATAAAACTTTTGTCAAATAACCAATAAGCAGTAACCAATGAAGTAAAGCACTCACAAGAATGAAAAACCCACACAGAATATGTTTTTATTGTAACTTTTTTTTTGCAGAAGTGCACAATATGGTTACAGTACACATGCCTACACCATGTGAATATTATTTATTTTCTTAAATTTAACGGACCTTCAAAAACAGCTAGTATCAATAATGGTAACCATACAATTGCCAGATTGTTGTAAAAAACCCATCTGGCTCATTAATACCCTTTAGGAAAAGAAATCTGCTGTTCTTCCCCAGTCTGGTCTATGTGTGATTCCAACCCCGCAGCAATGTGGTTAACTCTCAGCTACCCTCTGTCACCAAGTTGTATAGAAATGGGCAATAGATGTAGAACATGTCTTCTGGTCTCTTACCATTCAAAGGATGGACAGACAAAGGACACGATTGGTTCGGAGTTAAACTTGGGCCACCAAATGTCAAAATTTAAGGGTGGAATTCCCCCATGGCTCCACCGGCAGGTTCAATGGTGGGCAAGGAAAGGCGGGGGGTGGAGGCGTGGGAGAATTCAATGGGAGTCGAAAAATTGGTTCTACCCTGGCGCTGGTGCCCGCCATGGTCGACCAGGGAACCCACTGGAGGCTGGCATGAAACTCATTTGCACCCGATTCTCTGTAATACAAGTGGGAAAACACGTCTGTCCAAAACACATCTGGCACAACATGTATGCAGAAGTTGGAACTCACCAGAACAATGCCTGGGGCTACCTCTGGAGTTCAGAATGGAGGCCAACATCAACTCTGGACCCCAGGACATCACAGCTGTGGGTGGGGAGGAAGCATCTACAGATTCAGTGTCATCGAGCAATTCCATCTTCCAGCCTCAGGGTGTTCCTGGAAACTCAAATTCTTTTTCAGGTGGTCCATCTTTTTCCTTTAACCATGGGTCAGCGATGTTGGGCATCTTTTTAATATGGCACCCAGAAATGATGGCGGGACACATGCCATCATGCCCATCCTGCCATGGAATGTGGCACTGAATGTGCAGATGCATAATTAATGAGGTTTGGGCCGTGGTTTCCAATTGGTTTTTGCAGTAGGAAACACTCCCTATTTCCAATGCCGCCATTGGTCTTAGTCCCAGATGGGAAAATTCCACCCTAAGTAACCAACCTCTAATTTGTGGGATTGCGGAGTGAATGGCCTGGAGTCCTCCCAACATTCGGTTTAGCTGGGCACTCAACAAATTGGCTGCATGAACCTATTGTCCCCTTAAGGTTAGGAGTTGTGCATTGGGTATGTTCAGGAGTATTGCCAATAGTAATAGCATGGCATGCTGCGAGTCTCTGAGATTAGCATTGGGAAGTTGCCTGCTCTGCTAAATAATATTAATAACAGTTAGGTAATGCTCAGGAACTGCAGTGTAAGTAAAATATTACTTTTTGTAAAGCTGTGATTTTTAAAATGCGCATTAAATAAAAAGTAAAGTGTATTAAAAATAATTGTAATTAAATGAACTGATCCAGAATATATGGCATCATATCTATAAACTATAGATGTAGGGGGCGATTCTCCCAGCCCGCTGTGCTGCTTTTGTAGCACAGCAGGCCAGGAGACTTTAGTGGAGGTCGTTTCTTGAGCTCCCCGCTGGGCGCCACGGCCTCCACGTGTCTCCATCAGCTCGATTTCCGAAATCGGCGCAGAGCTGAATAAATTATTCAAATAGGCATTTTAGTGCATTCGACTGTCACTAGCAGGCCCGGGACTGAAGTCTCCAGGCTCGCTAGCCTGTTCCCCCTCTTCCCCAGAGGGTTGGGGGGGGTGGAGGGGGGAGGGGGGGGGCTGCCACCTGGGGATTGACACCTTAGCAGTGTCAGCCTGGGCCCCCAGCACTGCCCAAGGGGCAAAGTGCCAATGCCAAGGGGGCATCTTGGCACTATCAACCAGGCATAGGCCAGTGCCAAGGGGGCGGTGCCTAATGGGGGCAAGGCCTGATGGGGAGGGGCCTCAGGGAGGGTGATTGGTGGGCATGGGGGTTCCCATGAGGGAGGTCAGGGCTATGGGGGAGGCAGTCAGGGCTGCAGGAGGGGGGGGGGAATGGGGGGATCATAGAGGGGAGGAGGGGATTGGGAGATCAGGGCTGTGGGGGGCGGGGGGAGTGGGTGCAGGTTGAGGCTGGCCCGGGCATGTTCAGGGGGCCAGCGATTAGGCTATGGCGGGAAGGGGGGGGGTCACACAGCCAGTGATGCGGGGTTCATGGCGTTGGCCAGTGATTGGGTTGGCCAACAATCAGGAGGCGGGCAGCGCGGGGCCACTGCGTGTGTGCCAATCTCGGCTCTGGCAGATCAGCACATGTGCAGTGGCCTTGCTCAGCGCTATGCTGCCGGCCTCCCCAGCGGGAATAGGCCCCACCCACTGGTTTCTGGACTGATTCCGCCAGTGCACTCTGCAGTGCACAGAGTGTGGGAGATTCATTTCGAAAATCCCGCTGAAAAAAAACCAGTGGGATTTATTCCAGTTTTTACACGAAGTCGACACTCAGAATTCTCTTGGAAGAATCACCCCCGTAATGTGTTAATAACTTGGGAGGACGAATCTGCTTTTGGCATTTTTGAACGTTTGCTGTGAGAATATTTCATTCAGTTCATCTTTTTTCCAGGTTCTGATGTTGTTGAATGGCTTCTTCAAAACTTGTCTATATCTGAGGAAGGTAAGGGACATTGCTTTTCTGAATCTGATTCAGCATTTTGTTTTTGTAAGATTGAACAGGAGTGCCCCAATGCGGTAAATACAGGGCGTGGGAGGGGTTTGTTTAACTAAAGGTCTGCGTGTTGTGGTGGGGAGAGGTGACCTGACCATTGAGTTAAGAGTGGGGAGTGGGGGGGGGGCGGGGGGGGGGGGGGGGGTGGCGGATGTTGCGGGGGGTGGCGGATGTTGGGGGGGGGTGCCTTTAAGGGGATGTGGGTCTCTGTGGAGTCAGTCTTGCCAGCTCTATCAGACCCCACTCCACCAGAATGACGGCTCCGAACACGCCCTCCTGCTTTTTTTTTGGCAGAAGATTTGGAATGAAAACCTGGCTCTGTCTCTGGGGAGAAACACACCAGTTTTCAGTCAGAACCTGACACTTTTAGGAAAATTCCACCCGTTATCTTTTCCATGAAGCATTATGACCTGGCCATATTTCTCTACAATGTCAGGTAGTGAATCTTTTTCATTGGTGCAGTGAGTAATACAGATAAACCTGCCCTCATTTTCTTTATTTATCCCCTTTCTATAATTACTAACAACTTGTAATAGTGGGTGGGGTTCCCCGGCTGTTCACGCCAGTGGGATTCTCCATCCTCCCTGGCAGTGGCAGCGATGTGTGAACAGTGGGAGAATTCCGGCCATTGTCTATTGGCAAATTACGTTCATGAATTTACACAGATTTTGTTTCTGCTCGTCCGTAACTTTGCTGGAAGCAGTTCCCATGAAGTGATGGGCAGGAATTCTCCAGTCTCGCAGGCCCCGCTAACCGCTGCCAGCGAGAATGGAAAATTCAACGCTCAGCCAAATCTCCATTCGCAGCAGCGGGGACTGGAAAAGCCCAATTGCAGACGAGGTGGGAGAATCCGGCCCATGGTGTCAAAGCGACTGAAAGTCTGGATGCAATAGTGGAAAAGATGACATGGTAATAATGTTACTGGGCAAGGAATCAAGCTAATGTCCTGGGAACCATTTCAACCATGGATTCAATCCCACCATGGCAGCTGGTGGAGTTTAAATCCAATTAATTAATAAACCTGGAATTGAAAGCTAGTCTCTGTAATGGTAACTATGGAGCTGTCATTGATGCTTCTTAAAAACCCATCTGGTACACAGATGTGCTTTTGGAAAGGATTTTTAAAAAATTCATTCATGGGACATTGGTGTCACTGGCTGGCCAGCATTTATTGCCCATCCCTAGTTGCTCTTGGAGGGCAGTTGAGAGTCAACCACATTGCTGTGGCTCTGGAGTCACATGTAGGCCAGACCAGGTAAGATCAGCAAATTTCCTTGCCTAAGGGACATTAGTGACCCAGATGGGTTTTTCCGACAATTGACAACAGTTTCATGGTCATCAGTGGATTCTTAATTCCAGATATTTTTAATTGAATTCAAATTCCACCATCTGCCGTGACGGGATTTGAACCCAGGTCCCCAGAAGTTTCTGGATAATTTTTTTAAATTCCAAAAATATACTTTCTTCATAAATACTCTGAAATAAACCATTGCAGAAATGACATTTGCAATGACTACAAACAGTGCAAAAAATACCAGTCATATTTACAATACTTCACCGTGCTCAGTTCCAAGACATTACATTCATTACAGTTCAGTTCTTCAACAAACTATATGCATTCGTCACATTACACTGTGTGCTGTTATTTTTACAGATTAGCACGCAGTTATGCAGTCCGAGGGTTTTTTACAGTTTCTGGCCCCTCGGTCTGCCTTGGCCAAAAGGCTTCTGGATTAATAATCTAGCGATACTACCTCTAGACCATCCGGTCCCCCTGCCTTCCTTTACCTGGTCTTGCCTATATATGACTCCAGATCCACAGCAGTGTAACTCTTAATTGCCCTCAGCAATTGGAGATGGACAATAAATGCTGGCTTTGCCAGTGATGCCCACATCCCATTGAAGAATAGATTTTCAAAAGTTTTCTAAATTCATTGCTAAATTCACCATGAAACAGGGTTAACATAGCACACCACGGTTCGTCATCAAGTTGCTTTGAAGATTGCCTCTGCAGTAACTAGAGCCAGTTGTAATGTTGATAAGATTTTACAATGGAAAAACTCAAAGCCTGCCGATAATCAAAAATGTCTTATAAACCTCCCGCAGAAAGCTGGCAGTGACTGCAACTGCTATAGAATGGTTTGGCTCCACTTGAATTGTATCCTTTCCCACTGTGCGGGCAATCGTATTAACTGGAGCAATCAATAATTTGGAGGCTGACAGAGTGAATTTTAGAGAATTAGTGTTTCTGGATTCTGCAATTCTCTTGAACATGTCTGGGGTTATTCACATGTAAGAGATGCTGGGAGGTATAATGGGCCAGATATTTTTGTTTGATATATATATTAATATCGCAATGTGGGTTTACATGCCACTATTTTGCCAGCAAGATTTAGCCCAATATTTTTGAATTGATTTGATTTGATTTGATTTATTATTGTCACAAGTATTAGCATACAGTGAAAAGTATTGTTATACAAAAAAAGCATACCGTTCATAGAGAAGGAAACGAGAGAGTGCAGAATGTAGTGTTACAGTCATAGCTAGAGTGTAGAGAAAGATCAAATTAATGCAAGGTAGGTCCATTCAAAAGTCTGATGGCAGCAGGAAAGAAGCTGTTCTTGAGTCGGTTGGTACGTGACCTCAGAGTTTTGTATCTTTTACCCGACGGAAGAAGGTGGAAGAGAGAATGTCCGGGGTGCATGGGGTCCTTAATTATGCTGGCTGCTTTGCTGAGGGAGCAGGAAATGTAGAGAGGATCATTGTATGGGAGGCTGGTTTGCGTGATGGATTGGGCTACATTCACGACCTTTTGTAGTTTCTTGCGGTCTTGGGCAGAGCCGGAGCCACCAGAAAGAATGCTTTCTATGGTGCATCTGTAAAAGTTGGTGGGAGTTGTAGCTGACATGCCAAATTTCCTCAGTCTTCTGAGAAAGTAGAGGTGTTGGTGGGCTTTCTTAACTATAGTGTCGGCATGGGGGGACCAGGACAGGTTGTTGATGATCTGGACATCTAAAAACTTGAAGCTCTCGACCCTTTCTACTTCGTCCCCATTGATATCAATTTGCTTGCACAAGTTGTACATTCAGTAAGTTTATTAGAAGAACAAGGCCATGTTTTATTCCAATCACTCATTTTAGTCAAACAGCAAAATTGCAAAAAAAGGAAATGCATTATGAGAAGGAAGTCCACAGGTTTTTTATTCATTTATGAGATAGGGGCGTCACTGAGCATTCATTTCCCACCCCTTATTGACCTCGAGAAGGTGGTAGTGAGCCGCCTTTTGAACTGCTGCAGCCCATGTGGTGTAGGTACATCTCCAGTGCTGTTAGGGAGGGAGTTCCAGGATTTTGACCCAATAGTCCAACTGACCATCTATCAAGCAGCTCCAGCTATTAGACATGGAAAATTAGCCAAGATGTCCAACATTTCAGCAGTTCAGCAAACACATGAATGATGATGAGGTGGGATCGGATGTGGGTTACGATACAGGCAGCATGAGCACAAGTAACCAGAGGTGGGAAGTGATGAGAATCAGGAAGGCATTTGGAATAGTCGAATTTTGGAAGGATCAATTTCAGCAGCACAGAGGGGTGATCCTACAGCAGTGGGCAGTCATTGGTTTTTGCGAGAAAGAGAATATGGGATCACAATTTTGTGGCCATATAGTGCAAAGGTTGGGAACGGTCTGTTTCAGTCTGGGTTGGTGGGGAGAGCTTGGAATGAGTGGCAGAGCCTTTCCCAATGTTTAATTGAAGGAAATTCAGTTTTACCCAGGGCTGGATAACAAACAAGCAATCGGACAGCACAGAGGCAGTGAAGAAGTCTAGATAGGTGTTGGAGAGGTAACGCTTGATATCATCAGTGTGCATGAGGATGTGTGGCCTTCAGCTTATGACACCAAGCGGCAATATGTAGCTGAGAAATAGGAGGGGGCCCAGTCCAGATCCCTAGGAGTATCCAGATGAAACAATGCACGGGCTGCAAGTGAAACTATTGCTGGACATTCTCTCACTCAGAGTGGAAGCAGGTTCGAGTAGTTCCACTCAGCTGGATAAGGACCGGCAGGCCCTGGATCTCTGCCAAGTGGTGCTTCGTTGTTTCTTTGTCATGCTTGTCACTGATATCTCATTATAGACAATTGCCCCTTTAAATATTGTGTGCCTTGTGTTTCACTCTTTTTCAAGCAAAAATACACTTGGTCCTGCTTTTCCACCATAACTTCAGTGGGGGATCTGCAGAAACTGCAGAAAAATGACAGTGGAACTCCCGCAAAATATCATTGTTTCTTTAACATCCAATTCTTTTCTCAATTTTCCCTGTGTCTCCTGCCTGCCATTCTTTACCCTGTTCACCATTTTCATCAATTTTCCCTCCCCCCTTGATAATGCCGCCAACTCCTTGATTGCGGTTTTGTTCCACAGACACTTACAAACCTCTGATACTTCACCATGCTGAGTGTTATATTTCCATGTGGCTTCTCTGCAAAGACATTACAGCTGAGCATGGTTTTGTTTTTGCTGCAGGAGCTCTGATTGATTTTCCTTCTCCATTACGCAGCAGCACTGAGGCCAACTGTGGCATCGCTACTCCTGCAGTGGCTGTAAAATGGCACCTCGGTTGAGACCGGTTGAGCTTTCTCACATAGAATCCCGACAGTGCAGAAGGAGGCCATTCAGTCCATCGAGTCTTCCCTGATTCGCCGACAGAGCAACCCACCCAGGTCTTATCCCGTAACCCCACGTAATAACCCTTCAAACCCCCCTAACCTATACATCTTTGGACTCTAAAGGGCATGGTTGATCCACCTAACCCATACATCTTTGGACTGTGGGAGGAAACTGGAGCACCCGGAGGAAATCCACGCAAACACAGGGAGAACGTGCAAACTCCACCTAAGGCCAGAATTGAATCCAGGTCCCTGGCACTGTGAGGCAGCAGTGCTAACCACTGTACCACTGTGACGCCCCTTAACCACTGTGTCACCATGCCACATCCTTGTCTCCTTTCCGCCATCAATTGTCTGTCTGTAAAATCAGGTATATAATTATCTAGCGATGCTTTGCAATATACCTTAAAAAGGATTGCACGAATACCTTTGGAGTAGAACATAATACTGCAGTGGATTGGGTCCTCACCTTGGAAGATGTTGAGGAGTTACCACAAGCATCAGCAGGTGTAGGAGGTTGTTGCCTTGTAATCACCATTAGCTAATAGGCTCATTTCTGAAGCTTCAGTGTCCATTTTCTTTAAATAAAAGCATGAGAACATCAGAAATAAGAGCAAGGGTAGGCCATTTAGTGCCTCACTCCTGCTCCGGCATTCAATAAGACCATGGCCGATTTGATCATGGCTTTAACTCCACTTTCCTGCCTGCCCCCTATAAACACGACTCCCTTGTAAATCAAAAATCCAGGATTTAGATTGGTTGGAGACTTGGGCGGAGAGGTGGCAGATGGAGTTTAATCTGGACAAATGTAAGGTAATGCATTTGGAAGGTTGAATACAGATAGGAAATATACAGTAAATAACATGACCTTTAAGATTATTGATAGGCAGAGGGATCTGGGTGTACAGGTACACAGGTCACTGAAAGTGGCAATGCAGGTGGAGAAGGTAGTCAAGAAGGCATACGGCATGCTTGCCTTCATCGGTCGGGCATTGAATTTAAAAATTGGCAAGTCAGGTTGCAGTTATATAGAACCTTAGTTAGGCTGCACTTGGAATATAGTGTTCAATTCTGGTCGCCACGCTACCAGAAGGATGTGGAGGCTTTGGAGAGGGTACAGAATGTTGCCTGGTATGGAGGGCATCAGCTATGAGGAGAGGTTGGAGAAACTTGGTTTGTTCTCACTGGAACGACGGAGGTTGAGGGGTGACCTGATAGAAGTCTATAAGATTATGAGAGGCATGGACGGAGTGGATAGTCAGAAGCTTTTTCCCAGGGTGGAAGAGTCAATTATGAGGGGGCATAGGTTTAAGGTGCGAGGGGCAAGGTTTAAAGGAGATGTCCGAGGCAGATTTTTTACACAGAGGGTGGTGAGTGCCTGGAACTCGTTGCCAGGGGAGGTAGTGGAAGCAGATACAATAGTGACTTTCAAGGAGCATCTTGACAAGTACATGAATAGGATGGGAATGGAGGGATATGGTCCCCGGAAGGATAGCGGGATTTAGCTAAGTCGGGCAGCATGGTCAGTGCAGGCTTGGAGGGCCGAAGGGCCTGTTCCTGTGCTGGAATTTTCTTTGTTCTTTGTTCTATTGTAAAGTGCCTCTGAGAATCTGTGAGCCAACCCGAAGTGAACTATGAATGCAAGAAAAGTATATCAGATGGCCGTACACTCCTGGAATTAGGATGACCTATGCTTCAGATCCAGAATATCTTGTATTTATGCATTTTTATTTATTAATGTCACAAGTAGGCTTACATTAACACTGCAATGAGGTTACGATGAAAATCCCCGAGTTGCCAGACTCCAGCGCCTGTTCGGGTACACTGAGGGAGAATTTTGCATGGCCAACGCACCTAACCAGCACATATTTCAGACTGTGGGAGGAAACCCATGTAGACACAGGGAGAACATGTAGACTCCACACAGGCAGTGACCCAAGCTGGGAATCGAACCTAGGTTCCCGACGTTGTGAGGCAACAGTGCTAAAAACTGTGCCACCATGTCGCCCATTATTCCTCTGACGGTAAGTTTCTTGTCACTTACCGTCACTTTCTCAGAGATAGCAGGTGCCACAGAACTGGCATTTATAAAGTCTATCATTGTAACATCTGAACATGATGTTTAATAGTGATACATCACCAGTACCTTTGGCCTTGTATGATGTTTGGAATCTTGTCTGAGGCCCTAAAAGCCTTCTCCATTTATAGAGCCGCATGCACACTGATGTCACACTAAGTATTGATTTGTTTCTCTACGTGAGCAATTATCCTAATAAGTCAAGCTGGCAACGTTTGAATATTTGATGGCATAACAGCAGTGAGTTAATCCTACAGGCAAACTGAGATTTAAATTCGTCCCCCATTTATCTAGAGTATAGCAAATAGTCTGCCATTATTGGTGACCTGATTAGGCCGCTGATTATAGAGTGGAGATTAACTGTTCACTGTAACTGTATAAATATTACAGTCAGTTCCTGGAGAAAATTCACCAGAAGTAGTAAATGCTGGTGGTTTTCCGAATTTGCTTCAATTGGATCAGGAATGGAACAGGAATCAACTGAGGGAGCACACGCTACTCATCCCTGGGGAAGATTCATTAGTGAGCAATGCTTTCTTTTCAGCACAAGCGCTAATTAGAATTCCTGTCACCAGACTGGAGGGCCCTCCTGCCCCTTCTGACTCCACAAATAAATCAAGATAAATTTAAACTTATTTTTTGGTAGCTGCTTCTGGTCGCAGTCCAGTTCTTGCTGGGTAGGCTTGGTGTGAAGCTCAGTGCTATTTGCAATTAGGCTTTTGGGCAAACATTTCAGTCAGGTCATGATGAGTTCAGGATATTGGGGATGGGGGTGGTGGGGGGGGGGGTCCTTCTCACCAGCTGTTGAAAAGCCTGCTGGGCCTGTTTCCAGTGTCTCCAAGGCAGGGAGCTGGTCGGGGAGATTATAAGTGCCCGCCTGCTGCATTTCCATTGGGCAGCTAGGATTAAATCATTCCCCCCCCCCCCCCCCCCCCCCCCCCCCCACCAAGCTCAGAGGATGTTTATTTGAGTAAGGTGAATTTTGTAACCACTTTTTACAGATGTGCTTTTGGAAAGGATTTTACAACCCCTCCCACCTGGTGAGATATTATGCCCCCGCTGAGTAATCATAGAAACATAGAAAATAGAAGCAGGAGGAGGCCATTCGGCCCTTTGAGCCTGCTCCGCCATTAATTTTGATCATGGCTGATCAACAAATTCAGTATCTTGATCCCGTCTTCCCCCTGTATCCCGTGATCTCTTTAGCCCCCTAAACTATATCTAATTTCTTCCTGAAATCACAATGTTTCCTCAACTACATTCTGTGGTAGGGAATTCCACACATTCACCACTCTCCAGGTGAAGAAACTTCTCCTCTCCTTGATCCTAAAAGGTTTACCCCTTATCTTCAAACTCCAATTTATTGGACTTCTTTGAGGATGTAACTAATAAAGTTGAGCAAGGAGAACCAGTGGGTGTGGTTTATTTCGACTTTCAGAAGGCTTTTAACAAGGTTTCACATAACAGACTACAATCTAAAGTTAAAGCGTGTGGGATTGCAGGTCATGTCTTGAGGTGGATAGAAAGCTGATTAGCAGATAGAAAGCAAAGAGTTGGCATAAATTGATCTTTTTCTGATTGGCAGGCAGTGACTAGCGGGGTACTGCAGGAATCTGGGCTTGGACCCCGACTGGTCACATTATATATTAATTATTTGAAAGAGAGAACTAAATGTCTTATCTCCAAATTTGCAGATGATACAAAGTTGGGTAGGAGGGTGAGCTGTGAGGAGGATGCAGAGATGCTTCAGCATGATTTGGACAGGCTGAGTGTGTGGGCATATGCATGGCAGATGCAATATAATGTGGATAAACATGAGGTTAGCAATGATAGGAAGACAAATTATTACTTGAATGGGTGTAAATTGAAAGAAGTAGATACTCAGCAAGACCTTGGAATCCTTGTCCATCAGTCTCTGAAACTAAGCGTGCAGGTACAGCAGGCAGTAAAGAAGGCAAATCGTATGTTGGCCTTCATAGCGAGAGGATTTGAATATAGGGATAGAGATGTTTTGCTGCAATTGTATTGGGCGTTGGTGAGGCCACACCTGGAGTATTGTGTGCAGTTTTGGTGTCCTTATCTGAGGAAGGATGTCCTTGCCCTGGAGGGATTACAGCGAGGGTTTACCAGGCTGATTCCTGGGATGGCAGGTCTGTCATATGAGGAGCGACTAAGTTGGTTAGGATTATATTCACTGGAGTTTAGAAGAGTGAGAGGGGATTTCATAGAAATTTATAAAAATTCTAACAGGGTTAGACAGGGTAGATTCAGAAAGAATGTTCCGATGGTGGAGGTATTGAGAACTAGGGGTCATAGAAACTAGAAGCAGGAGTAGGCCTTTCGACCCTTCGAGCCTGCTCAGCTATTCATTTTGAGGATGGCTGATCGTCAAATTCAATATCCTGATCCTGCCTTCCCCCCAATGTCCCTTGATCCTTTTAGCCCCAATTCTTTCTTGAAATCACACAACGCTTTGTTAAATCCTGGCCAGCGTTGCCATTCTAAAGAAATTGCCTTTGGGTGGGGTGGGGGTGGATTGAAGAGAAATTTCCTGCAATTCCTTTCTCCACTTTATGAGTTGAAATTTAGAACATCCATGTCCACAATCTTCCAAATGCTTTTTGGATAAAAGGAGGATTCCAACAGTCCAATAGATTGGAGGATTTCACGCTTCTGAAAAAGTTTGAGCGATCAATCTGCCAATTACAGGCTAGTCAGCCTCATGTCAGTGCTAGGGAAATTTTTAGAGCCAATAATACTGGGGGAAGAAAATTGGCGTTTAGAAAATTATGGGCAAAGGAATGCAAGTCAGCCTGGAATTGTTAAAGGCCAATTGTGTTTGACTACATTGGTTGTAATAACTGATTGCATAATGGAAAGAGTTGATGAGGGTCGTGCAGTTGAAGTCATGTCCATGGAGTTTCATAAAGCGTTTGACAAAGTACCGCATCATATGCATGCCAGCAAAATGAAAGCCCCTGGAATTAAAGGGACAGTTATTGTTCAGTATAAAATTGGCCGAGAGGCAGAAGGGAGAACATGGTGCTGAACAGACTGCAGGGATATAGACCGTGGGTGCTTCAAAAGATATTGCTCCTTTTAATATACATTAGTGACCTGAACCTGTGTAAACCCGACAGATTGTCTTAATTTGCAGGTCAGACAGGATTTGGAAATGTAGCAAACAATAAGGAAGATAGAAACTGACTTCAGGAGGACCCAAGTCAGACTGATGAAATGGGCAGACACATAGCTGATGAAGTTGAGTGCAGTGAAATGTGAAGTGATACATCTTTGTCGGAAGAATGAGCCAAGACAATGGGCTGTAACTTCCGAGCTCCAGGGCAGTATAATTAGGGATGCCTCAAAGATGTGCTGGGAAACCTCGCCCGAACGTTCCCAGGTAAAGTTTGCACTGCAATTGCCTAGGAATTGCAAACTTCCTCCGGACAATTGCCCTGCGCTGGGAACCATCCGAAAATGTGATTTAAATTGCAGACATTGGATGGTTCTGAGTGTTTTACATCAGTAGTTGGCCAGAAAAAAAATAGAACCACTTATAACTTCTGGCGACAGACTCAGACCCACAACAACACCCCCCCCCCACAGGACTACCCCAACTCCTCCCTTTCCCCCCTCCCCACCTCCCGTGACCCCTGTGGTCACTCCATCTCCAGGAAGGCTGCACACTCCCATGGGATTTCACTGACATGATTCCACCGCCACTGCATGCCTCCCACCACTTGATTCCAACCTCCAAGGAACTCCTTCACCTTGGAACACCAACCCCCATCATGAGAACCCCACCACCCCACCGCCCGAGAATCTTCTGTCTCCCACTGGAACTCCCTCCTGAGGCCTGACTCTGGACTTCCAGCAATCAAAACACCCAAGGTCTGACCCCTACCCCTGCGGTCCGATCGCACCCCTCCCCCAGCCGATTCCACCCAAGGCTTGATCCCTCCGATTCTTCCTGAGGTTCGATCCTTCTGAGCCCCAATCTCCCCGAGGCTCAATTCAACCCCTCCACCACTAACCCCACCACCGAGACACAACTCCTCAAAACCTGCCTCCCCACCCACAAATCCTATTCACTTACTTTATACAAATACCTTCTCCCTGGCCTATCAAGGACCTATAAATTTGTCTGGAACTTTAACTTACCTACTTTTTGGTGGAATAGAAACTAGAGTCCCAATTTTACTATCGCATTGTGCCCGTTTTCGGGCGTGAAAACTTGATAAAGTCAGGCGTGAGGCGAGTAGCGCGATCCACACCTGCCACCACGCCAGTTCCCCCTTTACCAAGGCCCGAAAATGGCCGCGATCGGGACTGCGCCCGAAACAGGCGTGATGTCCATTTAAATGCATTTGCATGCATTTAAATTGACTTAATGGGCTGCACGCCCAACCATACCGACACTTCCCCCTTTACCACTGTGTTCGCCCATCCAGAATCGGTGCGAAACAGACATGCTCCATAGAAGTCCGGTTTGGGCGCTCCAATTAGTGAGGAGGTAAGTGCCGAGTGTCCAACGGCTCTCTGCCTGAGATCGGTTGGGGAGGGATTAGGGTTAGGGTTAGGCTACTCTGCCTGAGATTGCTGAGGGGAAGGGGTCCACTATCACTCTGCCTGTGATTAGTGGGGGTGAAGGGAGGTCTGTTGCCACTCTGCCTGTGACCAGTGGGGGTGAAAGGGGGTCCGCTGACACTCTGCCTGTGATTAGTGGTGGTGAAGGGAGGTCTGTTGCCAATCTGCCTATGATTAGCGGGGGGAAGATGGGTCTGCTGCCACTCTGAGGTGAAGGGGGAGAGGGGCCCGTGATCAGTCTGGGTGGCAGAGGGGGTGGAAGGATAAGGAGATCAGTAATGTTGTGGGGGTGGGGCAATGTCTGTGGGGGCCGGGGTGGTGGTTGGGGGGAGGGGGGGGGGGGGCATTATCCGACCCGGGAGTGATGTGGCAGGGGAGCAGCATTCTATCTTTTTTTTGTCTGCGCATGCGCAGTTGGAGGTGCCGATCGGAGCTACAGGATTTTGGGCGCGTTAAGCCCCGCCCACAGGCTTGTGCAGCACGATTCAGAATCGCTGATATTTATTCAGGCAGAGTGTGTATGGGGGCAGCTGAGAACGGGTCTAAAAGTCAGATCTGAAACACTCCCCGTTTCAAGTCCGCCCAGCACTTAGAATCGTAACGGTAAAATAGGGCCCAAAGGGTTTGATTTTAAAGGGAGCACATCAACAGAGAAACCTGAGGGTGTACAGAAACCTTTGAAATTGGCAGGACAAGTGGAGGGGGCTACTTAAAGAAGCATGCGGGACCTTTGGCTTTATTAACAAAGGCATGGCAAGTGAAAGCAAGCAGGGTGGCACGGTGGCACAGTGGTTAGCACTGCTGCCTCACAGTGCCAGGGACCCGGGTTCAATTCCAGCCTTGGGTGATTGTGCAGAGTTTGCACATTCTCCCCGTGTCTGTGTGGGTTTCCTCTGGGTGCTCCGGTTTCCTCCCACACTCCAAAAATGTGCGGTTTAGGTGCATTGGCCATGCTAAATTCTCCATTAATGTCCTGGGCTGCGTAGTTTAGGGGTTAGCTGGGAAAGGGCCTGGGTGGGATTGTTGTCAGTGCAGACTTGATGGGCCGAATGGTCTCCTTCTGCACTTTCGGGTTTCTATGGTTATCCTATAGCTATATGAAGCACTGGTTAATCTTCAGCTGGAGTAATGTGCTGAGTTGTGGACACTGCATTTTTATATCAAGATCTTGAATAGAGTGCAGAAGAGATTTACTGGAATGTTATCAGGGTTGAAGGACGTCACTTACGCGGGGAAGCTGAGGTTGTTCTCCTTAGAGCAGAGCTGGTTAAGAAAAGATTAATAGAGGTGTTCAGAATAAGGAGAATCTGTTTCCTGTAATAGAAAGGTCGGTAACCAGGGGACGGAGATTAATGGCAAGGATTAAAGACAACACGAGGAAAATTTCTTTGCATACACAGACTATGCTGTTGGAAAAGGGGTGTGGGATGTGGTGGCTGCAGGGGAATGAAAGCAGGTTCAGTGATAACTTTTGAAAGCAAATTGGATTTCTACTTAAAAGGAAAATATTTGTCAGGGTACAGGAAAAAAACAGGAGAGTTAAATAACTCTTTCAAAGGCCTGATGGACCGAATGGTTTCCTTTGATGCTGTATGTTCTATGGACTGGATTTTACGCTCCTCCACTAGGTGGGTTTGAATGTGGGCCAGCACATGGTAAAATCCAGCAGTTAGTTTTCCCAGCACCGACAGGCCCACCCTCGACCTGTCTGAAATTTTACAGAAGAATGGAGGGAATGCTCGGAGCCCTCATCTTGCTGTCAGCGGGTATTTTACCCGCAGTGGGAGGAGGCCCACACCATGGAGCATGCTAATCCATGTTTCCAATTCACTTCCTGGATAACACTGCATCTAAACTTCCTCTCCGTCACTCGAGAAAAGCAGCCGTGTGAATGGTACAGGGAGATGGTTTCCTCTGACTCCACATATAAATTTCCTCTAACAGAGACAGATGCAATCGCTGGTCCCTTAGAGTTCCCCAGAACTCTAATGAGTGAGAGACCTCCATTGCACTCTCAAAGTCATTCCCCCCTTTAACCCTCCCCTCTTTAATCCTCCCAGCTGGCCTCTTCAACCCAGTTCCCCACCTCCCTCACCCTTCTCACCGAGATTCCCTCAGTGTACCAGAGTGTGGCGACTAGGGGAATTTCACAATAACTTCATTGCAATGTTAATGTAAGCTTACTTGTGACACTAATAGATAAAGTAAAGAAAACTATCCCCTCACCTACATCGGCAGTACCAACCTCTCCCAGTGGAGGGTGCCGGCTACCATATCCTTAGACGTTCTAATTGGTCCTCCTCCTACGCAGCCCATTCTCTGTCTTCCATTGGACAGGGCTCCTGGAAATGGCGTGTTAACAGCCACTTGCAGGAAGATTGCACAGGCAGGTGGGATTCGGACGCCATTGGGGCCAGGACCTGCGCAAGATGCCCGATATCAGGGTGCTGACATCCACAGGAAATTCAGATCAAAGGCCTTCCTTTACAATACCTGCCTTTTCATCAAGAGCGATAACGTTCAAATGGCTATTCTGGGGAACTCTAAGGGACCAGCGATTGCATCTGTCTCTGTTAGAGGAAATTTATATGTGGAGTCAGAGGAAACCATCTCCCTGTACTTCACACGGCTGCTTTTCTCTCGTGATGGAGAGGAAGTTTAGATGCAGTGTTATCCAGGAAGTGAATTGGAAACATGGATTAGCACCGACCTTCCCGCTGGATGCACCCATTTTCAGGCCCTATATAGAAGAGAAAAATATCTGAATAAAATAGGAAGTGTGTCTGCCAACTACCTAATTTCCTCAATGATTAGGGAAGGAAAAGGTGAGTCATTCCATTCTTGTGCCTGATGAGCCTTGTGAACTACCATGTTTTGGAGAAACAGTCATCCCTTGAGTTCCAATAATGAACATTGAGCAGCACTTTAATTAATAGCTCTGTTTCTGTGAGGAAATACTCATCAGACAGGCAGGCTTGGTCCCTCACTAAAGAATAACAGCACTGGGGCTCAGGTGACTTTTATAGCACATCTGCCTGATTTGAGGAGTTTGGTATTATCATAAAGCTCCCCGTACCGGTTTAAAAGCGCTCTACAAAAACTCATCGCAATGCTATTACACGATATATACTATGGAAAATAAAGAATCCACCATCTCAGTAGATTTTTTCCATATAGTTGTTAAAACAGCAGACAACTGGACTTTATGAACTTTAACCGTCCAGTGTACGTCAGGCAGTTGTGAACAGGAACCACATTGATATAAAACATGGAAATATTACAGATGTATCTTTGCTGCTATTCCAGGCACAGACCCTAGCAGCAGAGTATGCTATCAAGGGCAGGGAGATTTGAGGCAATATTTCACAGTGGAATCTGACAGAAACTGATTAAAATGTTCCAGTGAGCCGGAGTGTGGTAAAATCGGACATTTAATCTATCTCTATATATAACTTTCTACCCTAAAGGGAGTGGAAATTACTGAGCCAGAATTGATGTTTATTCTGTCATTATGCACATTGGAGATTTCTATATTAATTGGAAGATATTTGACTGCGACAACTGGTTCCTTAACGGTTCTACAGAAGTGATTAATTTTCCAGTGCAAACATCTTGAAAACTTCATTCCAACTCGAGGATGAAGCATTTGCATCTTCAGCCAGAAGTGCTGAGTGGATGATCCATCTCGGCCTCCTCCTGATGTCCCTGGCATCACAGCTGCCAGTCTTCAGCCAATTCGATTTACTCCACGTGAAATCAAGAAATAGCTGAAGGCACTGGGTACTGCAAAGGCTCGGGGCCCTCACAATATTCCGACAATAGAACAAAAGCTCCAGAATGAGTAACACCCCTAGCTAAGCTGTTCCAGTACAGAAACAACATTGGCTCCCACTCGACAAGGCATGTCCTGTCCCCAAGAAACAGGGCAAATCTAACCCAGCTAATTCCCACCCCAATCTCCTCTCAATCATCAGCAACATGATGGAAGCTGTGGTCGACAGTGCGGCACTTACTCAGTAAAAACCTGCTCACTGACACTCAGTTTGGGTTCTGCCAGGACCACCCAGTTCCTGATATCATTGCAGACTTGATTCAAACATGAACAAAAGAGATGAACTCAAGAAGGGAGGTGAGTGTGGCTACACTTGGCATCAAGGCAGCATTTGACCGAGTGAGGCATCAAGGAAACCTAGTGAACCAGAAAGCGACATGAATCAGGGGGAAATGCCTTCACTGGTTGGAGTCATACATAGCACAAAGGAAGGTGGTTGTGTTTATTTGGAGACCAATCATCTCAGTCACAGGACATCAATTCAGTCGTTCCTCAGGGCAATGTACTAGACCCAACCATCTTCAACTGCTTCATTAGCAACTGTCCCTCTGTTATTGGGTCAGAGGCGGGGGTGTTTGCTGATAATTGTAATGTGTAGCACCGTTTACAACTCCTTAGATATTGAAAAACTCTGTGTTCATATGCAGCAAGACCTGGACAATATTCAGGTGTGGATTGATAAGTGTGGAATGTCTTGAGGTGTAATGGGTAGCATCCATGTCTCTGAGCCAGTATCTCTGGATTTGAGTCCCATTCCAGGATGTGATGACTGAGGAAGGTGCGTTCATAACGTGGCCAAACAGGCTTATTATCAACACGTAAATCCTTCCAAAATGTCTATGGTAGGTGGTAAGAGCGAGAGGGTCTGCTGGTCAGCCATGCTTGATGTGGAGTGGCTTTCTCATGCTCTAAACCTCTGGTAATGTGTTCCAGGAAAAACTAAAGTAAAGTTTATTTATTAGTCACAAGTAAGGCTTACATTAACACTGCAATGCAGTTACTGTGAAATTTCCCTAGTCGCCACACTCCGGTGCCTGTTCGGGTCAATTCACCTAACCAGCACGTCTTTCAGACTGTGGGAGGAAACTCGAGCACCCGGAGGAAACCCACGCAGTCATGGGGAGAACATGCACTTTCCACACAGATGGTGACCCAAGCCAGGAATTGAACCTGGGTCCCTGGCGCTGTGAGGCAGCAGTGCTAACCACTGTGCTACCATGCCACCCACTAACTACAAAAACAGGCATAAGCCACATGCTTTGTCTACCTCATGCGTCATTAGATGCGGGAAGCTTCTAACCTTAAGTCTGATAAGTGGCAAGTAATATTCACAACACACAAGATCTTACCATCTTCCCTTGACATTCAATGACATTATCATTGCTGAATTCACCACACTGTCAATATCCTGGGGTTCCTATTGACCAGACACTGAACTACACCAGCTGTATAAACACAGTGGCTACAAGAGCAGGTCAGAGACTAGGAATTCTGATATAACTCCCCTGCTGACTGCCCGGGGCCTGTCCACCACCTATAGGGCACAAGTCAGGACTGTAATGGAACACTCAGCACTTGCCTGGATGAGTGCAGCTCTAATAACACTCCAGAAGCTCCACACAATCCAGGACAAAGCAATCCCTTCTACGCATTTCTCCAGCCTGACTATCTAAAACCCATGATGTGGAGATGCCGGCGTTGGACTGGGGTAAACACAGTAAGAAGTCTCACAACACCAGGTTAAAGTCCAACAGGTTTATTTGGACTTTAACCTGGTGTTGTGAGACTTCTTACTTAACAGGCAAAGTTAAAATTGATCCCACTATTGTTTTGCTTTGAATGACATTTTCTGAGAACTTACGCTTCAGGTTCATGCTTTGATTTAGTAAAAAACTTGCCTTTGTCCAACGTAACTTTGTGTTTTTGTGTTCTGTTACATTCAGAAAGGTTTTCCAGTGTTTGCTTGTATGAAAAAAAAGAGACATACTATTTTTCTCAGCAAATAAAAAGTCTTGCTATCCTTAAAAAGATGAAATGAAAGTTAGTTAATCATTAATTACAATTTGTGAAGCCTTCGCAAGGTAAATGCAGGATTCTCCACAGCCAGCTGTTCAGAATCATATTGAAATATAGATAGTCTGATGCTCTTTCCTAGGGCAGAAAAGTCAAGTATTAGGGGACATAGGTTTAAGGTGCATGGGGAAAAGTTTAGAAGAGACGTGCAAGGCAAGTTTTTTACACAGAGGGTGGGTGAATGCCTGGAACGCGCTGCCCAGTGAGGTGGTGGGAGCAGGTATGATAGCGGCATTTAAGGGGCAACTAGACAAATACATGAATAGGATGGGAATGGGAGGATACGGTGCATACGGTTTTAGTTTAGGCAGGCATCATGATCGGCGCAGGCTTGGAGGGCCGAAGGGCCTGTTCCTGTGCTGTACTTTTCTTTGTTCTTTGTTGAAATGCCATGACAATCGTGAAACTATAGTTGGAGCCTAGAAATTAACTGTGCACAATGTTATCATGCGCACCTTCACACATTCATATCAATTCATCTTTGAACTATTGTAACAAATATATTGACTCATTTCAAATAACTGAGACCTTGCCTCTGCTTAAATCAGAGCCAGTGGAGTTTGATAGCAATGCTCAATGGTTGTACGGTAATATTGTAATGAGTAATGGTTTCCATCACCAATGACTTGTAATTAAGAAATGCCATTTCTCTGCTGCAGAATCCCTTCATCTTGGCAACTTAATAGTAAAGTATGGCTACATTTACCCACTGAAAGATTCAAAGAACCTCATCCTCCGGCCAGATGATTCTCCTTATCGATTTCAGGTAAGACCCTGTGAAGCTAGTAAATTAACTTAAACTGTGCCATTATCTTTACCCGTTGGAGAATGAATGTCTGCTAATGTATGTGAGGATGCTTTCTGCTTTCTACATATAAATCCTTTACTGTACAGTGATGGGATTGGCATTTAAAAATTGCAGCTTTAATCTGTCTTCATGTAAAATCCTGAGTCTCAACCTTCTTCGCAGATATAAATATTTATCAAGTGTTCAGTTAAGTACTGACAAAATGTGATTCCTTTTAATATTCAGGGTTTATTTCTCAGTTGCATATGGTTCTGTTAAGTTTCATTAAAGTTTATTTATTAGTGTCACAAGTAGGCTTACATTAACACTGCAACGAAGTTACTGTGAAAATCCCTCAGTTGCCACACTCCGGCACCTGTTTGGGTACACTGAGGGAGAATTTAGCATGGTCAATGCACCTAAACAGCACATCTTTCGGACTGTGGGAGGAAACCGGAGCATCCAGAGGAAACCCACGCAGACATGGGGAGAACATGCAGACCCGACATAGACAGTAACCCAAGCCGGGAATTGAACCTGGGTCCCTAGCACCGTGAGGCAGCAGTGCTAACCACTGTGCCACCGTGCCGCCCCAGCTGAGTGAACATGTAAATATAGATTGGACAGGTAATTTATACACACACCTTAGCCTAACCTGGGTGGGAAATGTAAGTGCCACCAATCTGCCTGTTCGATGATACAGCACCTGAATTTTCAGGCTGGAAATGACAGGGGATGTACAGTACATGTCGACAGTTTGGTGGAGATTTTATAACAATATGCAGATAACTGAAATATATCACTTGTACCCCTTGATGCTCTAAATGATCGTGTGAACTTTCAATGCTCCAAAAGCCTGGGACTGATCAATTGCATTGTTGGCCCATGTCCAGAAAAATGCTAACAATCAATGGGATTGAAGTTCTGCTCAATAAACCCCTGTGGGATTGGCTTTGCAAACTGACTGATGTGACAGGAAGCCACATTTAAAGGGGCACTCAAGCTGTAGTCACACAGCTAATTAGATTTCTGTGCTATTGTGATGAATGGATTTCCAAGGAGGTTCCGAGTTTAGAGACTGCTTTCTTCAGATTCTTTTAATCACTTATCCTGATTAACACTGCTTATTTATGAATTATTGCTGAGATTGGAAGAACAGCTGGAGAAAGTGAAGGAGTAGCGACTGCGTCAGCGCTGAGCAGAAGCCTTGCCTTTGAAGAATGTGGCAGGTAAAAGGAGCTGCATGTCGAAGGCTAGTCCCCATCCCACAGATTCCATTGGCCATAAACTACCTTCTTGGACTCTGGGCTGTTCTCTGTTACTGGGTGCGAGAAGGCTATGCCTCGTCTATACATCACACCACTGGCATATTGAAGTAAAGGTTCGGGGACAGGTCTCCAGTACAGACATGGTGATCACAGTGACCAATTGTTCCATTCCCATTGCTTCTGATGTAGGCAACATGCTAACTTCATGCCAGCTATTAACTCAACTGTGCATCCCAACACTTAGAACATTGAGTGGTTGGATGCCTCAGTCAGCAGACCAGGTTTATGCAAGGCTGGCATCACTTAAAGCTAGAATGCATTACTCATGGCAGCCTGCAACATTGAAATGAGAGGTGCATTGCACCTGGAGTAGGTGCTTGAACACATTGTGCAAGACTATCTGTGAAAGGAAGAAGAAGCTGGTGCAACAGGAAGATGGCAGACTCCAAGGTTTTGTGATGTGATCTATGTTCAGGGGCCTGGAGCTGCTCCAGACAAACTTTGCAGAGGCAACCTGGCCAGGTAGATATGATGATTAATGCCAGGAGTTTGGCCTTAAAAGAGCTGGATTAAGTGCTGCAAAAATGTTCAATGACCTGACATGAGTGGTCATGGTCAGTGAATATATGGTCAAATGTCATATTCTACCAATTGTACCACCAGGTTCACACTGCTTCATGCTCCATCACTTGCCTACCAACAATCTAGAATTACAATTCATTCCAATCATAGTTTACCCTCACACACTTAGCACTGCTATAACCCTCACACCTTGCACACACTGTTAACTATTCAACCATGAAAACCACATTGCACCACGTTCTTTAGCACACTTCCCTCTCCCTTGCAGGCCAAGATGACACAGAACCAGAAGCAACAGGAGCTAACTGGTGGAGGCCAGGGGCCGCTACATCTCCTCACCCTAATGGAGGATGTGGTAATTGCCACCATTGGAGCAGCCATTGCTAAGACTGTCACCACGGAGGGGGGTTGGGGGGAGGGGTGGAGGGGGTGCTGAAACCATTGAAGGTGATGATGCCCTCACACCTTATCCTCCTTCTCACATCCCACTTCCTCCAGTCGCACAACCTCTTCTGATTTACCAGCCCCGGACAGTGCAAGCATGAACCTCTTGCTTTGCTTCCTCTTCCCTCATCACAACCCTACCCTTGTGCCTTGCTCCTTTCAGATACACAAGATCAGTCAGCCCAGCCTGATGCCGCTCGTGTCGAGTAAGTGTAGTTTGAAGCTGAATGTGATAGGGCCGGACCTGCTGGAAGTCATCCTGCAAGGTCTTTGCCAGTGAATGTCAGCAACCTTCCACCTGCCATGCTGCAGCCACTGGAGTAACATTGGAGAGGAGCGCTAGGATAGGCAAAGGTACTCGGAAACCAGGCACCAAGGAAATGCACCAGGCTGAATCATTGACGTTTGTACCCAATATGGAATGAGTTAATTTATAAATCTGTGTGGAATGTTCATTTACTGGTCGATTTCATTTCAACATTGTGGCCAAGTAGATGATGGGTAATACGGGACAGGTAGGTTACAGAAATGATGATGAATAGGGTTGTGTTTACTGGGATCATTGTTGTATGAGTCAATCCTGGACAGCCAAGGTAGACAGGATTGTGTCGGTTGCCAGCTCCATTCCTTTTCTTCATCCTCTTTCCCCTCTAGCTCCTCCACCTCAGCTGATCCAAGGGCTGTGCGGTCATGATGGCAGTGATGTGCAATGTGCAGGAGACCAGGAAAAATCTTGGGACACATTCTGCCAGGTGATGCAGGGTTCCTCAAGCTTGGTCCAGTCAGCGGAAACATTGTTCCAGGATCCCAGTGCTTTGTGCTGCCACATTTTGTGCAATGACATGCCTTTCATTGTATGTACGCTGCCTATTGTATGTAGCGGACAACCCTTGTTACCTAGTAACCACCCAGACTGCTGCAGATGGTAGGCAGCATGGCTCCTGCCCAGCTACCAGTCTTTGATTCATAATTCGCTGCCTATGGTTGCATCTCAACTGAACATTGAGTTCATAGAATCCCTTTTGGTTGCTGTCCATCTTGGAATTGACATGCGGAACCCACAAGACGGCCTGCATGCAGTCAATGGTGCCCTGGACCATAGGAAAGTATGAAATCCTCATGAAGCCACATGCTCACTCCTATCACTCTCTCTCAGACAAGAGAAAATGAAATGTATTCCGTTCTCTTTGAATACAGAGCCTCAGGTGACCCCAGATCGCTAACCGGGAGATGTTGCAAATATTATCTGCTCCAACTTGGAAGGAGCCACCTTATTAAAAAAAAAATCCTGACCATATTTCCCATTATAGCCACGGGCAATGCCACAAACGCACTACTCTGAGGTTTCAGCTGTGGCAGCAACACGTGCCAGGTTTTGAGAATGAGCTTTAATTAAGCAAAAATGATGACGTGTTGTTCCTTGCTGAGGTTCAGGTAGGAGAGTTACTAACCTGAACACCCTGGGTGGATATGGTGGAGTGCCCTTCTCCCCACCTCCTCCTCCATCAACATATCCTGTTCTGTGTGACCTCTTTTCCTTCTCCCTTACCAAGGAATGAATATGATTACCCCATGTCTGAGAGAAATCAGTGTGCGCAAGTGACTTAAAGTCAAAAGAAAGCCCTTCAGCACCGGCCACCCCACTTACTATGGATTTCAGCAACTTTAAAAGAACTCTTAGAAAAAAAACAAACCTTTCTAATAATTGCTGCAACACCCATCGGAAATTAATCACCAACCAACTTGTAATTGATGATCTCTTTACGTAGCACTGGTGATGTGGTTCTTCCTGTTGCTGCATGTACGTTCAGTTGTGTGTGTTTAGCTGACAGTATTGGCTGCAGCGCTGAACTCCACAATGTCAGCGCTGGCCTCAAATCGACAAATCACAATCTCCTCGCTCTGCCATTTCCAGTGCACGTCCCCAAGTGTCTGGCACAGCTCGCACCGCGGGCGTGCATGCACGTACTGCAGATGCCATTTCTTGGTGTCAAGACAGCACTCGGGAAGCTGAAAAACATGGAGGTAAGGAGCCACATTTTGTGGCTTCGAGTGACCTGGTTTCTATGGGGAGTCCAGGCAAACGAGTTGGATTCAGGCAGCACAACCCATCAATACAAAAAGGGATTCTGAGTCGGAGGAGAAACAGCAACAGGGAGGGACATTGTCAGATAAAGATTAAGGCGAGGGAAAAGAGAAGCACAATTTATTGCTACTAAATAAATTTGGAATACTGCGCCCAGTTCTGGTCGCCGCACTACCAGAAGGGCGTGGAGGCTTTAGAGAGAGTGCAGAGGAAGTTTACCAGGATGTTGCCTGGTATGGAAGGGCTTAGTTATGAGGAGAGATTGGGTAAACTGGGGTTGTTCTCACTGGAAAGACGGAGGATGAGGGGTGACCTAATAGAGGTGTGTAAAATTATGAAAGGCATAGATAGGGTGAACGGTGGGAAGCTTTTTCCCAGGTCGGTGGTGACGTTCACGAGGGGTCATAGGTTCAAGGTGAGGGTGGGGGAGGGAGGTTTAACACGGATATCAGAAGGACGTATTTTACACAGAGGGTCGTGGGGGCCTGGAATGCGCTGCCGGGCAAGGTGGTGGAGGCGGACACACTGGGAACGTTTAAGACTTATCTAGATAGCCATATGAACGGAGTGGGAATGGAGGGATACAAAAGAATGGTCTAGTTTGGACCAGGGAGCGGCGTGGGCTTGGAGGGCCGAAGGGCCTGTTCCTGTGCTGTATTGTTCTTTGTTCTTAAAGAGGCCAGGGAGAAGTTGCTAAAGGGGCACTTTTGTGAACTGCTCAATCCACTTCCCTAAAAAGTAACAAAGTTACCACTTATATTAACAATCCTTGTTGCCTTTTTAAAAAAATTCTCTTGATTCCATTAGTGGGGAGGTTATGGTGTAGTGGTATTGTCACTTTACTGGTGATCCAGAGACCCAGGGCAAGATCTGGGGACCTGGATTCGAATCCCACCATGGCAGATGGTGAAATTTGAATCCAAAATCTGGAATTATAAGTCTCATGATGACCATTGCAGATTATCGTAAAATCCCATTAGGTTCACTAATGTCCTTTAGGGAAGGGAACCTGCTGTCCTTACCTGGTCTGGCCTACATGCGACTCCAGAGCCACAGCAATGTTAAAATTAAAGCTTATCGATTAGTGTCACAAGTAGGCTTACATTAACACTGCAATGAAATTACTGTGAAAATCCCCTAGTTGCACACTCCGGCGCCTGTTCGGGTACACTGAGGGAGAATTTAGCATGACCAATGCACCTAACCAGCACGTCTTTCGGACTGTGGGAGGAAACTGCAGCACCCGGAGGAAACCCACGCAGACACGGCGAAAACGTGCAAACTCCACACAGACAGTGACCCAAGCCGGGAGCTGAACCCAGTTCCCTGGCGCTGTGAGGCAGCAGTGCTACCACTGTGCCTCCGTGTTGCCCCCTGGTCGAATCCTCTGAAATGGAGGGCAGTTAGGCACAGGCAATAAATGCTGGTCCAGCCAGCGACGCCCACAGCCCATGAATGAATAAAAGAAAATGGGAGCATGGAAATCACTCACCCCACTTCAACAAGATTTGGACAGTGCAGACTAGCATTGAAAATAAACAACAGATCAAAGTCCCAGTAGCAATAAGAGTGACGAGTATAGTTCAAAACACAATACCACAGTGAATTGTTCCATTGCCTAAGTAATGAAACCATATTATTTCTTTAAAAGAATGTGTACTGACTTTAATACTCCCAAAAGTGGTGGTTTCAGCAGGATCTCCTTTCACCTTTCTGGTTCAGTATTATACTGGCCTTGTTTTTATCCCTAAATCATCACGGAAGCTTGTTTATTTGTCTTATTTTGGAATTAGCAGCAGTCTGCCTTTGCACGAAAATGCACTTCTCCGAGGAATAGCAACAGTGCAAAATCAGCACCAGTTCCTACTGTCGCTCGTGAAAGGTGAAGCTCCCTGAGGGTGATGGCATTCCAAAACAAAGTGATTCCATTCAAGCAACTGTTTTGTGTTTCACTGGTTAAGAAAAGTGTTACATCACACTGTGGCAATATCAGCTAGGAGTTGCTAAAAAAAATCTGCAGAATACCCAAATATTTAATTTTCCTGGCTCGATTTAGTTGGAAGTCAATGGACTGAAGAAAAGCCCATACATGTGCACACAGTTCTGTTCACTATATCGAATATCCTGTCTCAACCTCAGGATCTGACTGAGATACTGGGCAGGATTTTCCAGTCTCGTTCGTGGCTGGACCCGTTACGAGTGAGAATGGAATATTTGGCGTTCTAGCCAAAACTCCACTCACTTTCAGCAGCACCGAAAAATCCCAGATGGAAAATTTCAACCATACTGTTTTAGGTGTTTAGGTGCCAACTGTTGGCAAAATGGTGCATAGAACCGCAACAGTGCAGAAGGAGGCCATTTGGTCCATCGAGCCTACACCAACCCTCCGAAAGAGCGACCCATCCTCCCCTCCACCCTATCCCCATAACCCCACGCATTTACCATGGTTAAGCCACCTAACCTACACATCTTTGGACACCAAGGGGCAATTTAGCATTGCCAATCCATGTTAGTATAGTGGTTAGTATCTCCGCCTGTCATGCGAGAGATCTGGGTTCAATTCCCTGACAGGGAGTGTAAGTTATTAAAGATGCACCATAGAAAGCATTATTTCTGGTGGTATCACAGCTTGGTATGGCTCTTACTCTGTCCAAGACCGCAAAGGGTCGTGAACGAAGCCCAGTCCATCACACAAACCCGTCTCCCATCCATTGACTCTGTCTACACTTCCCGCTGCCTCAGAAAAGCAGCCAGCATAATCAAGGACCCCATGCACCCTGGACATGCTCTCTTCCACCTACTTCCATCGGGAAAATTATGCAAAAGTCTGAGGACACTTGCCAACCGACTCAAGAACAACATCTTTCCTGCTGCCATCAGACTTTGAATGGACCTATCTCTCATTAAATTGATCTTTCTCTACACCCTAGCTATGACTTTAACACTACATTCTGCACTCTCCCATTTCCTTTTCTATGAACAGTATGCTTTGTCTGTATTGCGCGCAAGAAACTATACTTTTCACTGTATACTAGTACATGTGACAATAAATCAAATCCACCTAACCTACACATCTTTGAACACTAAGGGGCAATTTAGCATGGCCAATCCACCTAAGCTGCTCATCAACTGTAGCACCCAGAGGAAACCCACACAGATACGGGGAGAACATGCAAATTCCACACAGACAGTCACCCAAGGCTGGAATCGAACCCTAGTCCCTGGCACTGTGGGGCAGCAGTGCCACCATGCCGTCCTGTGCAGTTTTGATGTTTATAAAGATTGCATGGTTAGTGTCTATTTTACTAACCAGAAACACTAAATGAGCAGTGCCTGCCACCAACTTGATAGTGAAATGAAACAGTATATTAGATTGCATTATGTGCTCCTGTCACCCTTTTATATGCATAGTAACTCACGCTGTGCTATAATAATGCACTAAAATATCCTTTTTTTATTTTATTAGTACAATGACAGTGGATTTATTCCATACTCGTGTTAAAAAAATGAAATAGTGGGTGAGCTAGCCATTAGTTAGAAATATGGTTTACTGCCTGCAAGAAAACTAAATAAATATTTTAATAACTGGGACATGGTCCAATGGAATATGATCTAGTCATTTGGCTGTACTGAACTTGAGTATTGCTGAAAAAAAGACATGTCAAAACTAGTTGTTGTGTACTCATCAGGACAATTCACAAGAATGCCAAATTGTAAAGAGAACAACAATTCATACTGCAAGAGAAGAGAGTGCTGATTGGTTGGCAAGTGGATTCTGATTGGTGGAGGCATTGTCATGGAGATTGCATCAGTTAACTGATGATTGGCAGTTAACTGCCAAGTTTGTTTAAATTCAAATCACTTTTGTGACAACGTGTCAGGACAGGGCAGGACCCTTGGAAGCACTAAGGATCAGGGGGACCTTGGTGTGCATGTATACCAGTCCCATAAGGTAGCAGAACAGGTGCATGAAGTGGTTAAGAAGGCAAATGGTATACTTGCCTTTATTAGCAGAGGCATAGAGTTTATGTGCAGGGAGGTTACACCAGAACTATATAAAAGGTTGGTTAGGCCATAGGTAGAGCATTGTGTGCAGTTCTGGGATCCACATTATAGGAAGGAAGTGATAGCATTGGAAAGGGTGCAGAGGAGATTTACCAGGATGTTGCCTGGGCTGGAGAGTTTTAGTTACGAAGAGAGATTGGATAGACTGGGCTTGTTTTCCTTGGAGCAGAGGAGACATGATTGAGATGTATAAAATTAGGAGGGGCATAAATATCGTGGACAGGAAGAAACTTTTCCCCTTGAGGAATGGATCAATGACTGGGGGACATAGATTTAAGGTAAGGGGCAGGAGGTTTAGCGGGGACCTGAGGAAAAACCTTTTCACCCAGAGGGTGGTGGGAGTCGGGAAATCACGGCCTAAAAGGGTGGTGGAAGCAGAGACCCTCATAACATTTAAGAAGTATTTAGATGTGCATTTGCTATGCCAAGGTATACAAGGCTATGGGCCAAGTGCTGGAAACTGGGATTAGAATAGTTAAGTGGTTTGCCTTGGACTGGCACAGACCCAATGGGCCGAAGGTTCTTTTTCTCTACTGTATACCTCTGTGATTCTATGACTCTGCACCGGAATTCTACCACCCCGCCTGCCACAGAATCAGAGTGGGCGAGGGGTGGGCAAGGCCATAAAATCCCACCCTGTGTCTTTTTTCAGCAATACTGAACTATAATCATATGTAAAGCAGGACAATAGTGCTTTGATGCTGCCTTCAGAGCTGCAGTATTTGTGTAATTTGATTACTTTCACTTACAATAGAGCAATATTCCTACATCTAAACCATTTATGCACTAATTAAGTGTAATAGAAAACTGGTGCTAATTCACTTGTGTCCTGACCGCTGTCACTGTAGATAGAAGATTGTATTGTATATATATTGTATACATTGCATGTATCATTAAAACCCGACTCTATATGGATTTCTTTTCTTTTCAAACTATATTAAGGACAGTTACCCATGTTGAGGTTTTCAGGTACTGCATAACTAAACAAGTGATAAAATACCAAAGGTTATTGAAGACTGGCGTAGACACTACCATGCAAAGCTGGCATTTGGGAGGAGACAAGGGATGGCGGAACATGATAACACCCAACAGTGTAAACCCCGTGAGATTACTGCAAATGTCATTCTAAGTAATCTCTTTCCTTTCCACATTTCTAGACTCCTTACTTCTGGACTTCATATAAATGGCCTGTGAGAGAGCTTGATTACGGTAAGTGTGCATTCAATTTGCAACTATATGTAATAGGATTACTTTTAAACTATGGTTAAAGTTTATGTTTTCAGGTTAAGACCATAAGAAATAGGAACAGGAGTAGGCCATTCGGCCACTCAAGCCTGCTCCGCCATTTCAATAGGATCATGGCTGATCCAACATTCCTCACATCCACTTTCCTGCCCTTTCCCCGTAACCCTTGATTCTCTCACTGATCAAAACTGTATCGCAGCCTTAAATAAACAAAAGGACTCTACTCCCACAGCTCTCTGTGGCAAGGAGTTCCAAAGACTCTCAGCCCTCTGAGAGAAGAAATTCCTTAACATCTCAGTCTTAAATTGGTGACCCTTTATTGTGAGACTATGCCCTCTGGTCTGAGACTTCCACGAATGGAAACATCCTCTCAATGTTACCCTGTCAAGCCCCATGAGAATCCTATGTGTTTCAATGAGATCACTTCTTATTCTTCTAAATTCCAATGAGTAGAGTCCTAATCTGTTTAACCTTTCCTCGTAAGACCGGGGAGCATCCTAGTGAACCTTCTCTGAACTACCTCCAATGAAATAATATCCTTCCTTAAATAAGGGGACCAAAACTGCTCTCGGTACTCCAGATGTGGTCCCACCAGCACCTTGTACAGTCTTATAAGAACACAACTACGAAGAACAGGAGTAGACAATGCAGCCCCTCAAGCCTGCTCCACCATTCAATATAATCATGGCTGATCTCATCTCGGCCTCAACTCCACTTTCCTGCCTGCTCCCCATAACCCTTCAACCCATTACTAATCAAAAATCTGTCTATCTCCACCTCAAATTTACTCAATGTCCTGGCATCCACCGCACTCTGGGGTAGTGAATTCCACAGACTCACCACCCTTTCTCATAGTTTCTCCTCATCTCTGTTTTAAATCTGCTATCCCTTATCCTAAAACTATGACTTCTTGTTCTAGGTTGGTTTACAAGAGGAAGTATTTGCTCTAATTCTACTTTGTCAATACCTTTTATCACCGTATGTCCCTCAATTAGGCCTCCTCTCATTCATAGATCATAGAACCCCTACAGTGCAGGAGGAGGCCATTCAACCCATCGAGTCTGCACCAACCACAATCCCACCCAGCCCCTAACCCCGTAGCCCCACGTATTTACATTGCTAGTCCCCTGACACTAAGGGGCAATTTATCATGGTTAATCAACCCAACCCGCACATCTTTGGGCTGTGGGAGGAAACTGGAGCACCCGGAGGAAACCCACGCAGACAAGGGGAGAAGGTGCAAACTCCTCATAGACAGTGACCCAAGCCGGGAATCGAACCTGGCACTGTGAGGCAGCAGTGCTAACCACTGTACCACCCCAAATTCTTCTAAACTCTAAAGAAAACAGGCCTAATCTGCTCAGCCTCACTTCACCCCCTTATACTCCAATCCCCTTGAAATAAGGGCCAACATTCCATTAGCCTTCCTGATTACCTGCTGCACCTTTGTGCTAGCTTTCAGTGTTTCATGCACAAGTACCCCCAAGTTCCTTCGTGTTGCAGCTGCTTATTCGTTGCAATTTTTAAATATGCTTTTCCGCAACAGCTTTCATTTACATGGTACTCATTTAAATAAAGGAGGTGCTTTGGAGAACATAGGAACAGCGGACTTAGGAACAGGAGTTGGCCATTCAGCCCTTCAAATTTGCTCTGCCATTCAATAAGATCTTGGCTAATCTGGTTGTGGCCTCAACTTTCCTGTCAGTCCCCCAGAGCCGTTGACTCCCTCGTCTATCCAAAATCTGTCTAACTCTGCCTTGAATAAATTCACCGAACCAACCACCACTGCCTTCTGGGAAAGAGAATCCCACAAACCAATGACCCGAGATGGAGAGACTGAGTAGGAAATGAAAGAACTTGGGGGGAAAGAAATTTTAGGAGGCAAAGTAATTTTCAGTGACGAGGATTTAATGAGTGAAAGACCAACTCTAATCGTGAAGGAGCATTAAAAAGGGACAGGGGAAATGGGCGGCACTGGTTGAGACGATAGGGCAGGTTTTACTGTCACAATGACAAAGAATAATTTTTGGGGTGAAAATTGGAGTGATTCCTGCCAGCCTGGTGGCACAGTCTGAGCCAGACCTTTTAGGTACTTAGAATCTTTATTTCCACAAGTGAAAAATACCATCCGTGAGGTGCGAAGCATCTGATTCATCCAACCCAGGGGTCACCTGAGCTCTTCGACAGAAGGATGACAATGAGGAAGTCGGCTCCTCCATTTACGTAGGGGGCCCTCACCCACCTGCTGGATGCCGAGGTGGAGAGGTGGGCAACAATATACCCTCGGGCTGGCAGGACACCCTCCAGCAGGATAACAAATCCGGCCTCCGAAACGGCGGCAGCACTGGTCAGTGCCAGTAGCCGGACCAAGTGGACAGGGCTGCAATGCTGTGAGACGATGAATGACCTATTCTGTTCTGCCAGGGTAAGTGCTCCCTGCCTCCACACTGAATTCCACCCTTCCATCAGCCCCGGAATGTCACTTCGATCCCACATGCTGCCTTGCAGGGCCCCAGGACCTGACCTCCCACAAACTTCCTCACACCTCACCCCGCACTCCTCATCACAACCCCTCCTTGCTTAGGCACAGTGCCCACACATGCCAGGAATCATCGCTTTCTGACCCACCAGGCGGCCAGCTCACATTTGCCCCATGTGTGTTCCTACAGGAGAACCCCACCCACAACCGCTGCGAGTGAGAGAAAACGGGTGGTGGGATGCCTGAGCTGAGGACGCTGACTTCTTACAAGGAGAGGGCCATCAGGAGAGGAGCAGGAGCGGGCCTGTGCTGAGGTGGGCCTGTGCTGCGGGCGAGGTGGGCCCGTGCTGCGGGCGAGGTGGGCCCGTGCTGAGGGCGAGGTGGCCCGTGCTGAGGGCGAGGTGGGCCCGTGCTGAGGGCGAGGTGGGCCCGTGCTGAGGGCGAGGTGGGCTATCTGAGAAAAGTGAGGAGCCTCTGCTCCTTCATCCAGATGACCATTCTCAATTGAGTTCGCTGTAGTCCACACCCTTGCCCAGACTATGTTCTAATACCATCTTCCTTTCCTTCCAGGAACATCGCTCGAACAGCCTGGCCCATCCACCAGCAGTGTCCCACCGCCCACCCTCAACACCACCTCAGAGGAGACCTCGGAGTAAGACACAGATGAAGCATCACAGCCCTCACCCGCACCATCCACCATTGCAGAGGCAGACACCTCTGTGGGCTACCTTAGCAGGCAGGCTTGTGGGTCACTATCCGGTGAGCTCCACACAGCTTCTGATACACATCAGGTGGAGGTAGAAATGTCCCAGGGATCAGACAGTTGGAGGGCTGCTGAATCCCAGGATACAGCTGTGCCCCAACCAGGTGCCGTGCCTCTGATCATCCCTCAGATGCTGGAGATACAAAGGCAGAGCTAGGGATACCAGGAGGTGGGTCATCAACACTCCTGCGATGACAAGGCCAAATGGAGGCATCCCACAGCAATGATGCAGGAGATGGTGCCAATGTGTGGCACCCAGGCCAACATGGCAAGGGTGGGGTCTGCAGTGGAAAGACTGGAGCTCGAGATCAGATCCATGTTGGGAGAACTCTGAAGCATGGCTCAGTCCCTGAGGACCATGGCTGTGGGCTTCAGCTGTATGGTTCAGACAATGGTGGCCCTCCAGGACTGGTAGACCGATGGTGCTCACTCCTGCTGCTCCCCAGTCCCATGGAGTAACCCAGGGGCTAATGAGTACCCAGAGGGAGGGGGATCTGCTGGAGCACATCCCGGGGCCTTCCACCCAGGAGAGCCTGGGAGTGAGCATCTGAATCCCCCCTTCCTGAGACCGGCACAATTCAGGGGCAGCGGGCTGAACAGGGTAATGTTGCAAAACCAGTGCCACCTGAAAATGGGCCAGAGCCCTCCAAGTCTTGACCCTCCAGAGGACTCCCGCCAAGGGCTTCTGAGGCAACAGGGTGTGGAAGACAGCTGACCCCTCGTCTGACGTGCATCCTGGGAACGCACCCAGACATAGTGGGAGGGTAAACAAGTGTAAGGAATTGTAGGGGCACAGCGTGGGCACAGGTGAAGTTAGGCACAGGTAGTTGGGACATTGTCATTTGTTGAAATTGGAAATGTCACTGAATTAAATATTATTGATCGCACCTTCACGCCTCAGACTCTTTAACCTCTTCCCAGGGGCATGGCGTCTCTCCCCATCGGGACACACTTGTTCTCAGTGGGCCTTCATGCCCACCAGACGGTTAGACCCTCTCAGTGCGATTATTTCATTCACTGTGATAGGACTCAGGCATTAATCAGTGAACCCGGGACCCTCACCCCTAAACCCCCTCTAAAGCAAGGGGACAAAGGAATGTAGCGCTGAACCTCACTCAGATGTGAGCCGGGGAGTCAGCATGCTGGCAGCAGACAGACAGGAGACAGACAGACAGACAGAAGACAGACGGGAGACAGACAGACAGGAGACAGAAGCAGCAGCTGAGGAGCATCAGAGACCATTCCTCACTGCGAGTTGTCCTCACCTTCCTGCATCGACCTAGCAGCAGGCACTCAGGGACTCCCCCGTCCCAGCACCCTGATATTTATTATCTCGGCAACTTCATCCTCTGGTTGTGAGAGGTCCTTGGGAGGGATGGGGGTGTGGGGGGGGGGGGGGGGGGGCTGCGGGGGGGGGGGGTGGTGAGGGGGAGGTGTCGTCACACTGTCAGACAGCGAGCTAGTGCTCCTGCATGATGTGACAGGTGATGAGGGCACCTCTAGTCCTCCTGCGCATGTGCAACCTCACCCCCGTCTAGCCTCCATCCTCTGCATCCTCAGTGGACTCTTCTTGACACCCTCCTGCACATCTTCCTCATCTGAGAACACGTGCCGGCTCCTCGAGGTCTTCCTCAAGAAGGTCATTGTGCCATCGTAGAGTTAGGTTGTGTAGGGCACAGCAGACCATGACACTGCGGGGCACCCTCTGCGGGCTGTGTTGCAGGGCCCCACTGGACCTATCGAGGCAGCGGAACCGCATCTTTAACTGGTCAATGCATCACTCGACGACTGATCGAATCACACTGTGAGCCTCATTATACCGGGTCTCCTCTGGGGCCTGTGGCATCCGCATTGGCATCATCAGCACAACCTGGGGGGATATCCCTTATCGCCAAGTAGCCAACCCTGTAATCTGGGGTGTCCCTAAAAGATTCCAGGGATCTGTGACTAGCCGAGGATTTAACTGTCACGCACACTCCCTGGAAAACGTGCACACATGTGCATTAATCACATCTGGTGGTCACACACCAGCTGCACACTGAGGGAGTGGAACCCCTTCCAGTTTATGAACAGGACTCCCTGGTGCCATGGGGCACGGAGATTGACTTGGGTACAGTCGATCACCCCCTGAACCTATGGCAGACCAGCTATGTTCCCAAAACCCGTAGCCCTCTCATCCTGCCGGGCCTCATCCAGGCCAAAATGTAGATAGTCCAAAGCCCTAGCATGATGTGGATCCGGACCTTACAATGTAGTTATGAGCAAATGCCCATCATATTCCACACAGGGCACCGATGGAGTCCTGTAAGGACCCTGTTGTGCAGAGGTTTCGGGGCTGCCCTGACTTTCACGGCCACAGAGAGCAGGTGTCCTCAGCCGCCGCCATGTGGTGCTAATTCAGCACAGGTGTGGCACAGGTGCCGCACAGTCTCCCTAGTGAGGCAGAGTCTTCGACGGTACATGTCCAACTGCTCCAAAAGGATACTCCAGTCCTGTACGCACTCGTTCTCCTTTGTGCCCTCTGCATGGCTAGTGTGGCCTCCGGCCCCTGAGCCTGCTGTGCGGCCCACTCATTCTGCAGGGGCTTCCCTCAGTGCTGCTGCACGTTGCTACTGAGGTCTGTGCTCCTCCAGCGCAGTTATTAGTGAGGTGGGCAGCTCTACTGGCTCCAAGAGGCAGAGTCAGGTTGGTGCCACAGCTGCTGCCCATCATTACCTTCCCTGACCCATTGGCCTCCCTGAACTGGAAGCTTTGACCTTACCTGGTGGCAAAGGCACACTCACAGCTCAGGTGCATCTCCAGAACAGGTCTGGCCCCAGCCTATCTTACAGAAAGCAAGGAGTGGGGGAAAATGGGTGTTTTTCTGGCTGGCGATCAGTGACCAGTGGTGTGCCTTAGGGACTGCAATTGTTTACGATTTACACAGATGATTTGGAGTTGGGGACCAAGTGTAGTGTGTCAAAATTCGCAGATGACACTAAGATGGATGGAAGAGCAAAGTGTGCAGAGGACGCTGAAAGTCTGCAAAGGGATATAGATAGTCTAAGTGAGTGGGCGAGAGTCTGGCAGATGGAGTACAATGTTGGTAAATGTGAGGTCATCCATTTTGGTAGGAATACCAGCAAAATGGACTATTATTCAAATGGTAAAAAATTGCAACATGCTGCTGTGCAGAGGGGAGCTGGGTATCCTTGTGCAGGAATCTCAAGGAGCTGGTTTGCAGGTGCAGCAGGTAATTAAGAAGGCAAATGGAATTTTGTCCTTCATTGCTCGAGGGTTGAGTTTAAAAACAGCAAGATTATGTTGCAGCTGTATAAGGTGCTGGTGAGGCCACACCTGGAGTACTGTGTACAGTTTTGGTCTCCTTACTTGAGAAAGGATATACTGGCACTGGAGGGGGTGCAGAGGAGATTCACTAGGTTGATTCCAGAGTTGAGAGGGTTGGCTTATGAGGAGAGACTGGGTAGACTGGGGCTATACTCATTGGAATTCAGAAGAATGAGGGGAGATCTTATAGAAACATATAAGGTTATGAAGGGAATAGATAAGATAGAAGCAGGGAGGTTGTTTCCACTGGCGGGTGAAACTAAAACTAGGGGGCAGAGCCTCAAAATAAGGGGAAGCAGATTTAGGACTGAATTGAGGAGGAACTTCTTCACACAAAGGGTTGTGGATCTGTGGAATTCCCTGCCCAGTGAAGCAGTTGAGGCTACCTCATTGAATGTTTTTAAGGCATGGATAGATACATTTTTGAACAGTAAAGGAATTAAGGGTTATGGTGAGCGGGCGGGTAAGTGGAGCTGAGTCCACAAAAAGATCAGCCATGATCTTATTGAATGGCGGAGCAAGCTCAAGGGGCCAGATGGCCTACTCCTGCTCCTAGCTCTTACGTTCTTATGTTCTTATCTCCTCCCCCTGTCTGCTTCACTCCTCCATTAACCTCCCTAATACTGGGGGTTCTGACGGGAGGGATATGTGCTCACTCATCCTGAATGGCCAGGGTCAATTGGATGGTGATGTCTACCTTGAGGGATAATGGTGGGGGGGAAGATGCGATGAGCATGCAACGTTAACCAAGCTAAGTGTCTGGTAATAGATTCAAACACGTGCAGATAAGGTTTGCACCCTTCCTGGGCATGAACCTCATCACGGAGAGCCTGAGAAGATTGCAATCAGAAATCTCACTGGCACAAATCCTCTCTTTGCCCTGTCGCTAGATTTAGTGGACATGGCGGGATTTGCACCCGCAGATAATGCGGCCGTTAAATCCCACCCATAGCTGCCGCGAGAGAATGTAGTAGCTGAATTAGAAACCATTTCAATATACTTTCTGAGAAATATCTATGATGAGATGGTGCATCTTTTTTTGATGTTCCAAGGTACAACACTAAATTGAACATGAAAAGCCAAGGTCCAGTCAATTTCTGAAACAAATACTCTTATCATCTAGTATTTCTCAGTTGAAATAAGGGGGAGAATATTCCTGTTCCGCCTGCCACGGGAATTGGAGCAGGCGAGGGGCGGATCATGGAAAGGTCCGTTGACCTTGGGCTGCATTTTCCGGTTTCGGGGCGAGCGCGGCTGAAAAATCCCATCCAAGATATTTTAACATGTGAGAAATGTCTATTCAATAGTTATCAGTTGAAGGGCTATCAGCTCATGGAAACATCATCACTGCCAAGTCGCACACTAATCTGTCACTTGGTTTAAATTCTGGAACTCCTCCCCAACAGTAAGGTGGGAGCACCTTCACCACACAGTCTTCAATGGATCAAGAAGGTAGCTCTCCACCTTCACAAGGGCAACTAGGGAAGCAAATTAAATGTCAGTCGCTTCTCTGCCTTTTGGCTAAGATCAAGTTTTGGATCAGTCCCAAAATGGGATGCAATGAATCATAGAATCCTACAGTGCAGAAGGAGGCCATTCGGCCAATCGAGTCTGCACCAACCACAATCCCATCCAGGCCCCATCAACCCATGCATTTACTCTAGCTAGTCCCCCTGACACTGAGGGGCAATTTAACATGACCAATCTACCTAACCCACACATCTTTGGACTGTGGGAGTAAACCAGAGCACCCGGAGGAAACCCACGCAGACACGGTGAGAACGTGCAAACTTCACACAGACAGTGACCCAAGCTGGGAATCGAACCTGGGTCCCCAGCGCTGTAAGGCAGTAGTGCTAACCACTGTGACACCATGCTATGCCTAATCTTGTCATCTTAGATCTTGTTTGTCTCTCTTGTGGAGAGCATGAATTGGATTTTGAATTTGTTTTTTGGAGCAAGCAAGGAGCGCATTTGGGTTTGCCCAGTCCACTCTGAGCATTGTCTTTGTAACTTTAAGATGGGGTAAAAAAAATTTAAACACTAAATAAATGTCAGTCCTGCAAGTGTTGCGAAGGAACAAAACATAATTGCCTTTTACCACTGATTAAATTCAGTTAAAAAGTATAACTTAACAGTGGGGCGGCACGGTGGCACTGTGGTTAGCACTGCTGCCTCACTGCGCCAGGGACCCGGGTTCGATTCCTGGCTTGGGTCACTGTCTGGGTGGAGTTTGCACATTCTCCCTGTGTCTGCATGGATTTCCTCTGGGTGCTCCGGTTTCCTCCCACAGTCCAAAGATGTGAAGGTTAGGTGAATTGGTCATGATAAATTCTCCCGCAGTGTACCTGAACAGGAGCTGGAGTGTGGCAACTAGGGGATTTTCACAGTAACTTCATTGCAGTGTTAATGTAAGCCTACTTGTGACACAAATAAATAAACCTGAAACAAGTTGTTCTGGAGATGCATTTTAACAATTTCTTAAGTATATTTTAGTAGAAAAATAATGTTTCCTAGCTCAGGTATTTGTGCTTTCTGGAGCATTCCTATGTGGCCTATATTTATGTTAAATCCTGAACGTAATTCCTCATGCGATGTGATGTTCACACACTTTCAAAGTTTTGGAAAGCCACACTTTACAGTGGGTTGTTATGGAAAAAGAGACCTATTGGGCAGATGTTCTGGTACATAATAGATCTTATATATTTATTTTTGTGGAACATGACATCAGTCAGGATGTAACATCTGCAACTCTCAAAGCTGCCACATTATATCTTATGAATCTTTTGCTCTTTAGCCATTTATTTGGCGAAGAAGAACATAACAAGGCAGGGAGACTTGCTTGACTATGAAAAGGTAAGATAACTCTTTCTTTTAACTTGAATTTGTGCAGTCATTTTTGTCTTTCACAAGTGCTCGTGTCATTGGTATGTTTGGGGCTGTTGTTGGATGTCTCAATTTTATTAACTGTGCAACAAACTTCAAAAAGCGTGAAATAAATGCAACTCTCTTATAATTCAAGACAAATAAGCAAGTATTTCAATTGCCTATCGAAAGCATCTCATTTAAAACATTGCTTCTACCCTGGTTGTGTCTCATTGAAACACAAACACATTGAAGCAGCTGTGCTCCAAATTGGAATTTTGCAGGGAAAATGTGTACTGCCGACAGATGTTATCCTGAAATCAGGTCACTAAAATCAGAATGTATAACTACTGCATTACCATTCTGCTGCCTTTGTCTAAAAGCCATTCTTTCCCGCTTTGGGCGTTGTTTGTTTCAGCCAGTCAGGCACATATAAACTAAAGGAAGAAGCTTTTTAAGCTTACAAGAGGGAGGAGTGGTTTCCCTTGAGCTCACCAGACACTGACTCTACTGCCACTTATTTTTAGGACTATTTTTACACACCACCCCAAAGAGCATTGCACCGCGAACTCCTCGTTCAAGTATTTAGTTTATACCTCAGAGATCTGTTAGTGAATGCCCTTGATAAAACAGTCTATTGCTCACTATATATAGGTCTGGCCATTCAGATTTAATCTATCTGCAACTGAACTGTCTTGTTGTGGCAGCTATGTTGGAGAACCAAGATCGTTTCACAAAGGTTAATGCATGTTTAATTGGATTTTGCTTTATCATTGGTTAAGTTTGACTTTTTGATGAAAAATATTAGCAGATGGATATAAAAATAATAACTGATTTTAAAAATGGCACACCCAACATGTGGAGGGGTGGGGTGAGGGTGGAGGGGGGACACGCCACCTCCCCTCCCCCCACGTCAGACATATGACTGAAGCACATGTGGACTGGTGTGAATCAGAAAAAGCCTCACCCCCCGCGGCACTGGAGATATACCGTTTAACCTGGGCATCAAGCGAGACTAATCAATCGGCTCGCACTAACCTCATTACAATTACACTATACGACCATAACAGGGAGGTGATGGCCTAGTGGTCTTATCGCTAGACTATTAATCCAGAAACTCAGCTAATCCACAGATTCCCTACAGCACAGAAGGAGGCCATTCGGTCCATCGGGTCTGCACTGACGACAATCCCACCCAGCCCAATTCACGTAACCTCACATATTTACCCTGCTAATTCCCTTGATACTGGGGTCAATTTTAGCCTGGCCAATCAACCGATCCTGAACATCTTTGGATTGTGGGAGGAAACCGGAGCACCCAGAGGAAACCCACGCAGACACAGGGAGCATGTGCAGACTCCACACAGACAGTGACCCAAGATCGGAAATGAACTCGGGTCCCTGGCGCTGTGAGGCAGCAGTGCTAACCACTGTGCCACCCATAATGTTTTGGGGTCCTGAGTTCAAATCCCACCACGGCAGATGGTGGAATTTGAATCCAATAAAAAAAATCTGGAATTGAGAATCTACTGATGACCATGAAACCATTATTGATTGTAGGAAAAACTCATCTGGCTCACTAATGCCCTTTCGGGAAGGAAATCTGCTGTCCTTACCTGGTCTGGCCTACATGTGACTCCAGAGCCACAGCAATGTGGTTGACTCTCAACTGCCCTCTGAAATGGCCGAGCAAGCCACTCAGTTAAAAGGCAACGAGGGACGGGCAATAAGTGCCGGCCAGTCAGCAATGCCCACATCCCATGAGTGAATATTTTAAAAATCCCAACACATTAAGTGCCACAAAGGACAGCCACATTAATCAACATGACCACTATTATGCAGTGTCATTTCCCCTCACTGCCTTCCCTCCATTCCAAGCCTAATTAATTTCCAGGAACCAAGACAAAATGATCTCTCCAACTCACACTCACTCATGCAAGCACAGTCACACGAGCAATCTGGATATATCCCACAAGCATTTTATAATTGGCAAACAGCAATATTTTAATGATTACTTGTTAGTGGGTTATCATCATTGCCCTGAATTATTACTAGATAATCATTAGATTTTTCTGCAATATATTGATAAGCCCATTAAAAGACATAAATATTTGCAATCCACTGGAATTTACACCGCAATCTAAATGTTAAGTACTTGAGAAATGATGTAGTAAATGCCAAAGCAGCTGGCAAAGCAAAGAATTTTATAGTAATCACTTTATGTGACATTTCTTTTCATTGATATGACTTCCCATACTCTTACCCCCAATAATGATTTTACTCTTGTCCATCCCTGTTACTCCCACTGGAATGCATCCCCCCCGACCTTCACTTCCTCAAGTGTGAGGGGTATAAACATGAATGTACCCAGTGAAGAATTGGCTCAGCCATCCAACATCAGGACCCTACATGGGGGTGTAAAGCTCTATTGAGCCTTGCTCAGTGCTGCCAGAAATGCTCATAACACTATATTATCCTGGAAAATCTGAAGCACTTTCATAAACCCCTCTTGCCTGCCCCTTTATCCACATCTCTAATGGCGAGTGCCAGGAGCTCATCACTGTCAAGTAGATATAGCAACATATTCAATAAATATCTGCACCCCACTGCCTCTGAGTTGCTCTAATTTACAGAGTCAAAGTAGCATTTTCGTTGCTAATTGAATATTAGAATTGGTGCTGCTCTAGCTTTAGATGTCAGTTTAATATATAATAGCCATTAACGTGTATTCTGTTTGCATAGTGCAGGACTATTTTTATATGTATATATTATATATATATATCCATGTCACAGGCTAGGTCAGCATTTATTGCCTTTCAAAAGGTGGTGGGTGAATTGTTTTCTTGAACCGCTGCAGTGCATGTGATGTAGGAAGACCCACCGTGCTGATAGGGAGTGAGCTCCACAATTTGGACCCAGTAACAGTGAAGGAACAGCGATATATTTCCAAGTCAGAATGGTGTGGGATTTGGAGAGGAACTAGCAGGCGGTGGTGCTCCCACGCAACTGCTGCCCTTGCCTTTCTAGGTGGCAGAGGTCGTGGCTTTGGAAGGCGATAGACTAAATGTCCAGAAATACCCAGGTCTTAATTATTACCTGAACAGAGTGATAAAGCTGCAGCTGATTAATGTAAATCTGAACTAACAGGGGCAATTTTCCAATGTGTATTGCTTGTCTGCTGTGTATCTCGGAGATTTGGACACGTGGTACTTGTGTATGGTATGCGTCTGAATTTCCGATCTGAGCTCCCAGTGGGGCGGCTCAGTGTCAACAGCACAATGGTGTAAAATTACCCTTCAGTAAATACAGTTGAATAATAAACAGTGTTAAAACAAAGTTTGGGGAAAATGCCGGCTCCCAGAATTTCCCATTAACAAATTGAGAAACTATTTATTTCCCTGATTACCTATTTATTATGAAAGTTCTTTCAGTAATGAGAAGCCATTAAAAAGAAAATAGGTCATTCCGTCTTTTGTCAACTGTTTTATCACCTCCGGGGAGTACTCATCATTTTTTTTTTTAAACTGCACCTTAATCTGTGGAAACAAGCTGCAAACCTATCCTAAGCTCTCTACAGAAGGACGTGTTCATAATGTTGAGTAACCTCCTTTTGCATTCTAGTTGTAGAGTGTAATTGGGCACATGTTCGCAGAGGATCACGCTGTTAGCTAGAACAGCACTATTTCATATATTTTGAAAGCAGTCCATTCAGACAACATAACTGCATGTGCATCCTTATTTTCAAACTGGCTGTGATTTAGGGGGAAAAAAATGTTTTTAAATCCCTTTCAAAATGTTTAATTCCTACAGGACAGTTACAATCTACTACACAAGAGGATCAATCATTCTTGGGATTTTGTGGTAATGCAAGCCAGAGAACAGCTCAGGTTAGTCCGACGTTTCTATTTCTATCACTTTATGTGACATTTCCTATTCCTGTTTGCACTGTCCCTATAGTTCTGACTAATTATGTTTTTATTAGTTCTACCTACTTGTCTGGTTTTTGGATTGGTTTGGTGATAAACATTAGTGGAAAAGCTTAGAAATTGTATTTTATCAGGGTAACAGTACACCGTCTTAATGCATACAAAACAGTTTAACCTGAAATAGTTACAGATTGATTGTACTGCCAATGTAGATGTGTTTAGAATGCAGGTTTAGTATGTCATTGCTATGAATAATTAAGGAACATATGGTAATCCATCATACTATAAATAGATGCGGAACTATAGAAATGTAACTCAAAAACAAAATATTGCTTGTTTATATTAACCACTTACTTTGCTATGAATGGACTTATAAAGATGCAATCTATATTGTTATAGATTAAAGAAAAATATAAATTCCTTGTATAATTCCAGACATTTTTAAAATTATCATTGTGATATTTTCTTCATACTATAGCACTGACTAGGTGCATTTATGACTCTATTAATAAGCGAGAACTTGAATATTTCATTTTCTTTTTTCTAATTGAGAATGAATTGATTTCAGTTGCAGCTTAAAGTTTTTGGAATTTATGGTGGTGTAAAGTGAAGGAGAGGAAAATGCATTTAGATGCGGTTATGTTTTTACATTCCTATGCTCTCCCCAACTATTCTCTGTCAAAAATCAGCAAATATTTTTCGCTTTGCTTCCGTATCTGGGGGTGGGTGGGTGGTCGGTGAGTGCGTAGACTGGAACAAAATTAAAAATCACACTGCAGGATTTTATTTGAAAAGCTCTGTCCGCTTTGGTGTTAGTGATCCAAGCAAGCAAGATTGCATTTAGTCAGCAAATCCTGTTTTCGAGGGGCGGGTGTGGAGGTGGGTCGTGGGGGGGCTGGCAGTTAGTGGGTGGGAATCATTCTTAGGAGTTCTTAACACTGTTTCTCAAAATTAAACTGTAGATTTGTCTGCTGTGATATTGCTCCTGTTTAAATTATGATATTAATACAGAATCAGAAGTCAGACTTTTTTTTTCCTTACAAGCTAAAGAAGAAATTTGTCACTGTGTCTTGTTTGCTAGATCTGGGTGGGACTTTGAATTGTTAAACTGTTTGTGCACCCGAAACTAGAGGCAATGGAATTACCAGTTCATAAATCAAAACGCTTGCTGTTCTTACTGGGTGCGAGTAGTTTTGTGGGTAAATATTGCTACTTTGGAGACTCCTATGGTGTTGTGGACTCTACCTCAAATCTCAGTTAAAAGGAATATGATTCTTGCTACGTCTAGAACAATACAGAGCCTGATACAAAATGCAGGACAGGAGCACACATCCTGTAATGATATTGCTTGTTGGTATTTACTAATACAAGCTCAAATCCAAGAAATGCCTGGGAGCTCTTGATATCACAGAGGGATAGATACTTTTTTTCCCGTTTTGTTGCTGTGTACTGCTATCAACCTGTTTTTTTTTTGCCAGTGGGACATGAGGGCAGATAGTGACAGATGGCCGGATCCAGCCTGTGTACCACATGATTAGCATAGAAGTGAAATCAGCATTTATTTTATTTGCTGATGAAGGCAATACACCAGCTTCAGCATCTTTATTTTTAACGGGCGGAATATGTTTTTTTAGTGGCTGTTGTTTTTTTTTAAAAAATGCACAGCAGCTTAATAACTACAAAAGTGGGACGCTGAGAAACAAAACCCCCAAATTACTAAATTCCCATTTCTGGATGCTCTGCTTTGGGGAGGAATTTAATGGAGGGTTTAATTCACCGGAAGCAAAATTTGGCAGAGGATACATCAACATAATTAGATATCTCCTGAACTCGAAAAGAGGTGCAGAATAGTTTAATGGTGCAGTGAAAGCAAAGCAATATTGAAAGGATTGCTGCAAACTTTACAACAAGTCAAAAAGATTAGGCAAAAAACCAAGGTCCAAATCAAGCAGCCATGCAAGAACTCACAGAAATAGACAAGGGGGATAAATTGGACGCTCCCCAAAAACAGGAGCAGGAATTGTGATGCATACTTAATCCACAACCGTTCAAGGCAATACAGGCAGCACGCCAACTTGGTACTTCCTGAATGATTTCCATATGCAGCCAGTGTTAACCACTTTGTTCATTGACTGCATGAATCACCAAATAATTCAAAATTGTGACTTGCAAGTGCCAGTTAAAGCTAGCCTGCACCACTTAAAGGCAGCATGTAACCCAAGCTGACATGAGTGGCACGGTGGCACAGTGGTTTATGGGCGGCACGGTGGCACAGTGGTTAGCACTGCTACCTCACAGCGCTAGGGACCCGGGTTTGATTCCAGCCTTGGGTCACTGTCTGTGTGGAGTTTGCACGTTCTCCCCATGGGTTTCCTCCAGGTGCTCCGGTTTCCTCCCACAATCCAAAGATGTGCAGGTTAGGTGGATTGGCCATATAATTGTTCCTTTGTGTCTAAAGATGTGTTGGATGGATTGGCCATGGCACAGGACACGAGGTTACGGGAATGGGATGGAGGGGGCAGGCCTGGGTGGATGCTCTTTCGGAGAGTTGGTGCAGATACGATGGGCTGAATGGTCTCTTTCTGCACTGTAGGGATTCTCTGAATCCATCAGCCATCAGGCAGGGCATCGTGGTTGGAGTTGGCCACCAATTCCATGCAAGAAAGGATGGATTCCAAACCCTGCACAATTCTGTGTCATGTTGGCGCTGGGTTCCTCAATGCTAATTGGCATTGCCTACACAAGACTTACAGCCGGTCTCAAATGGGAGCCAAATTGTGGCTGGAGCTGTGCTGGAAGTTGTACAGGAAGTGAATCCAATTGGATAATGAGTCTGTTGCTTTCCAATTGGCCTAGGAAGGAAGTGCATCACTGGGGTGGATGTGTTGGTTGACTAGTTGCAGGAGTGTGTGGTCAAGTCATGATGAAGCCTGGAATCCATTTAATCATTGTTGGCAACCCTGCCAATATAGTGAGTGATAAGTTAAAAAAACTCTCATGGCTGCCGACTGCATATTAGCCAACGGCAGAAATATTGAGCGAAAGTAACTTTGACAGCCACAGGTGGCACTGTTTGGGGAAATGATCTTGAATGCAGACATCCTGCTGGAACATCGGACCCATTGACTCTTTGATGCAGCTCATCATAGAATCCCTACAGTGCAGAAGGAGGCCATTCGGCCCATCGAGTCTGCACCAACCACAATCCCACCCAGGCCCTACCCCCATATCCCTACATATTTTACCCACTAATCCCTCTAACCTACTCACCTCAGGACACTAAGGGGCAATTTTAGCATGGCCAATCAACCTAACCCGCACATCTTTGGAATGTGGGAGGAAACCGGAGGAAACCCACGCAGACACGAGGAGAATGTGCAAACTCCACACAGACAGTGACCCAAGCCGGGAATCGAACCCAGGTCCCTGGAGCTGTGAAGCAGCAGTGCTAACTGCTGTGCTACCGTGCCGCCGTACCGTATCTCAAAATTTAATGCAGTCACTTGAGATACTGGGCTGGTGATTAAGAGCTGGCTTCACCAGAAGTAGGTTTTAAGGAGTGTCGTAAAAGAGGAGATAGATGTAGGGATGTAGAAAGATGTAGAGATTTTAGGAAGGAATTGCAGAGCTTGAAAATCCTTTGAGGGGCTGCATCATTGCTTTGATACCCATCCTTCTCAAATTTTGTGAACAATCTCCTTTCCTCCAACCTGTAATGCCTCCTTTTGCTAATTTAACATTGCGGGCAAGAAAATGTCCATTGAGAATCTGGTACCTGCTCTCACAATCTCAGACTGTGGACAGAGGGACAAATTTCCCATGGACTCAGAGACCCTCAGTCTCTCATTGCTACCTCAGTCCAGGCAAAAGGCAAAATAAACTGGTTTTAAAGTTGTTCTGTATAATTTCTCATGACAATTTCTTCAGACAATGTGTTGCAATAAGTCTCAGCTCCGCACAATCTTAACTTACCTGAATTCACACATGGTTGGGCCAGCCGCCCACCAGGCATAGATTGGAGATCCAAGCATCTACCATGATGGACAGTGTGCAGGCATACATTTTGTCCCCAGTATGTACCATCTGTCATGTTGACACAAACCCCTGGATAGACGACTAGGTGTTGGGGGCTTTGTATTTTCAAATATTGGGGACAAACCCCTGTTCGCATCACCCTGTCCAAAATTCTTTGGACTGGATTTTACACGATGTTGTGTTCCCTGACTCCCAAGTGAAATGTCAGTTGGTCCCACCCATGGAAACTTGGCTGACTTGCTGTAAGGTTTGTAGAAAGGAAGCATCTGGCCTAGACAAATGTGGATCCATTACAGGCAGTGTCAGGAGAATTCATCATGGGGAATAGAGAAATGGTAGAAAAGCCAAATGATTACTTTGTGTCTGTTTTCATTAAGATATAGGAAGTCTCCAGGTGGAGAGACCCAAGGAACTAGGGAGAATGCGGAGTTGAAGAAAATGAGTATGAGTAAGAAGGTTGTATTAGAGAAGTTAATGGGGCTGAAAGTTGATAAAATCCCCGGGACCTGATATTATGCATCCCAGAGTCTTGAAAGCGGTTGCTATAGAGATAGTGGATGCATTGGTGATCATCTTCCAAAATTCTATAGATTCTAGAATGGTTCCTGAAGATTGGAAGGTAGTCAATGTCATCCCAATATTTGAAAAGAGAGGGAGAGAGAAAACAGGGAATTACAGACTTGTTAGCCTTACATCAGTGGTAGGTAAAATGCTGGAATCTATTATAAAGGATATGATAAAGAGTTACTTGGATAATCATGATCTGATTGGGCCTTGTCAGTATGGATTCATGAATGAGAAATAATGTTTGACAAAGATGTTACGAAGAAAATTGACAAAGGAGAGTTGATGGACAATGTTTGGACTTTCAGAAGTCCCCCACAAGAGCTTAATTAGCAAAACAAAAGCACATGGGTTAGGAGGCAACATATTGTCCTGGATTGAGGATTGGCTAACAGGCAGTGGTAGAGGAAAATGGTGCGAGCCTTCACCTGCCATGGGCACTATAGCAGCGAGGGTGAGTTAAGGCCCTTAAGTGGCCATTAAATGGCCATTTAAGGGTATCAGTAGGCCCGAAGGTGGGCCACTTGTTGGATTTTATGAGCCCCCCCCCTTTCAAACACGCCAGGAGAGGACCATAAAAATCCAGGCCATTAATGCCTGGCTGTACAAGTGCCTTTACTTGCCCGTTGTTATCCAAGCTTAGATATTCCTTAGATTCTGCTTTATTGTAAGAGGAGTTGAAAATGGAACTGAAAGCAGTAGAATTGTCACCACACCATAAGATGGAGGGAAGATTCTTGATGACATAGCTGAAGGAAGTTGAACTGCAAAGTTTTTGAAGTGATGATTGTGATCTCCAACAAACACAGCCACTCTACTTTCTATCAACTGTGACTGCCGCCATGGGAGCATTTTCCGTACAGATGTGCAGTAAAATGCTCTCGACATGTAACCAATGACTTGTTAACATCCTAATGTTGACGGAATATTTTTGAGGCAATACTAGGTAACTAATTCACTGATGAAGAATATCCAGTGAATAGAGATTCTCAGAAAAGATTTGCCAATGAAGGCCATCATGTCATTTGCCTTCCCCGGAATCAGCCTGGTAAACCTTCACTGCACTCCCTCGAGAGCAAGAACATCCTCAGAAAAGGAGACCAACACTGCAAACTCTTGATGTGGCCTCACCAAGGCCCTGTATAATTGCAACAACACATCCCCCTGATGAAGAATATCCAGTGAATAGAGATTCTCAGAAAAGATTTGCCAAAGTTCCACATCTGAATTTTTCAAGGAAGTTCGATGCACAAGGAACTCGTGGTAAAATAGCAAAAAGATAAAGATGCTGATAAAGAGGAAATGCACTGTTTGGACAATGACCAGTGAAATTTCACTAGTACCTCACCTGGGTTCTATCATTGGATTGCATTGTACATTGGTAATATGGAGATGGATACTTTTGGTAATGATGGTGGGAATTTTACCACCCTGCCCGCCACGGGAATCGGAGCGGGCGAGGGGTGGACCATGGAAAGGTCCGTTGACCTCGGGCGGGATTTTATGATTCCAGGACGAGCAAGGCCGTAAAATCCCACCCATTATGTTTGTAGATGACATCAGGCTCTTGGTTCAGGTATCCAAATTAAGGGAGAGTGAACATTTTCAAATGACTGCAGATAAATTAGGACCAATATGATTGGGAATTTGTGGACCAGTACTTCATGGCTTCCTGATCTGCACTCTTGGTAGGCTGGGAATGTGTTGTAAAATTGGCTCTATTTATAAATAGGTCACAGAAACACAAACTGGATTTAAAGAAGAAAAATGTGATACCGCAGTGGAACATTTTATTTTAATTCATTCGTGGGACATGGATGTCACTGGCTAGGCCAGCATTTATTGCCCATCCCCAGTTTCCTGAGGGCAGTTGAGAGTCAACCACATTGCTGTGGCTCTGGTGTCACATGTAGGCCAGACCAGGTAAGGACGGCAGTTTTCCTTCTCTAAAAGACATTAGTGAAGCAGAAGGGTTTTTCCGACAATGGTTTCATGGTCATCAGTAGATTTTTAATTCCAGATATTGTTTATTGAATTCAAATTAAGTATGCAGGTGCAGCAGGCGGTAAAGAAGGCAAATGACTTGATGGCCTTCATTGCGAAAGGTTTCGAGTACAGGAGAGGGATGTGTTGTTGCAATTATACAGGGCCTTGATGAGGCCACATCAAGAGTATTGTGTGCAGTTTTGGTCTCCTTTTCTGAGGAAGGATGTTCTTGCTCTCGAGGGAGTGCAGCGAAGGTTTACCAGGCTGATTCCGGGGATGGCGGGACTGATGTATGAGGAGAGATTGACTAGGTTAGGATTGTTTTCACTGGAGTTCAAACGAATGAGGGGGGATCTCATAGAGAGTTATAAAATTCTAACAGGACTAGACGGGGTAAATGCAGAGAGGATATTCCCGATGGTGGGGGAGTCCAGAATTAGGGGTCACATTCTGAGGATTCAGGCTAGACCATTTAGGACGGAGGTGAGGAGACATTTCTTCACTGAAAGAGTGGTGAGCCTGTGGAATTCATTACCTACAGGAAGTAGTTGATGCCAAAACATTGAATGTATTCAAGAGGCGGCTGGATATAGCACTTGGGGCGAATGGGATCAAAGGTTATGGGGAAAAAGCAGGATTAGGTTATTGAGTTGGATGATCAGCCATGATCGTAATGAATGGTGAAGCCAAATGGCCTCCTCTGCTCCTATCTTCTGTGTTTCTATGTAATTCCAGTAGCTGCCGCAGCAGGATTCGAACCCGGGTCTCCAAGCTGAGTTTTTCTGGATTAATAGCTAGCGATAATACCACTAGGCCATTCCCAAACGAGCGAAGAAATGTAAAGCGCTGTCGAACGTATACAAGAATGGGTCAGGTCATCAATAGGTGGACCTGAGCCAATTAAAGTTCTGCTTACATCGCAGTTTTTGTCCTTAGTACACTTAGATTTTTGACCCGGAGGTCTATTATGTATTGTGAGTTACTGATGTTCTTGTGTACTATTCAAGTGTTACTGAGGCTTTAGAAATGTGCTTTCTAGCTGCAAATCGCCAGTAGAATGTTTACTGCTGTCAAGGTGGAGGACACAGCAGGTAATAGAAGACAGATCTTTCCTTCAAAACAGTCAATCATCAGACCACATCATTTCTCTCTGCACTTGAGCTGTTTGAGAACAACCCAAAATAAAAGCAGGGATGGACCTTTTTTGGGGGGGGGGGCTGGGGGGGTGTCTCAAGGCGGTATTTTTCTCTTATTTGCATCGTGGCAAATTTTCAAGGATGATAATTTTTTTCCCTCTCTCTCTTTCTGTGGTCCTGGGGTTCCCAAATGAAAGTGTCTCTGGTGGTTCAGGCCAATGCGCAGTTACTCATCTTCCTGCTGTTCGCTGCTTCCACCAATCACCGGTTGTTCCTTTCCCATACTTGCTGCTAATAGGCTCACTGGTGAGATGCAGTCATTCCTATTTGCAGCAAGGGTGGGAGAGGAACAGCAGGTGATTGGAGGAGCAGCGAGCAGCGGGAAGGTGATTAGCAGTACACAAGCCTGAGCATTGACACGACATGGCAGGTATCGGTCAAAACACTGTCCGAGTGGGAGAAGTGGCTGGACGAGGAGGGGAAGAGAAGCTGTTAATTGAGTGAGTTTGGGGATAGGGTTTGAGAAGGGGGCTTGCTGTGGGGGAGTGGGGTTGGGAAGAGAGGCTGTTGATTGAGTGATTATTTAATGGTATGGGTGGGTGTCATTAATGTATCCCTCAACTTCAAGTGTTTTTGCTCCAACAAACAAGCTCATCCATCACATGAATGGAAAGTAAAGAATAATTCTAGACATATACTTACCTGTAATGTGTCATTATAATGATTTACAAAACATGTGGTTGGTGGGACAATTCGTTGATGAATAACTCGATCCCTTTGCCCTGTTTTGACGGCACCAATTAAATTTCACCCTCTAAAAATGTTTTTATGAAGACTGAAGTATGAGTCACAGGCTTTGATGACATCCTCATAGGAAGCTGTCCCTTTGTTCACCCCATATCTGGACAGCACATCATCTGCTATGCTCCCAACAGCATATAACAAAGTGCTAATTTTATCTTTGTTCTTACCCAGGCATTGTGGTACCGGGTAAAACATATTTGCCAATTTTCCCCTTATTCAGCCTGTCTGAGGCCCTTTATATTTTGAATTGACTCTGGTAGGGGCAAGGTGGTAGCGATTTCTCACAATGGCTCGAGGTTGACTGTTCCTGGGTTGTTTGTCTTGCCAATCGCTGGATTGTCCTCATTATTTGGTTGTCTGCGGTGTGATTGCTGATTTGGCCTCGAAGTCCTTCACCCACTGCTCTGCACTATTGCTGGGTTTCACTTGAGGCTTTTCCTGTTGTTCTCTATTGTTTCTCTGTGGGTGTAGTCACTGGTGCCACCATCTGTTACTGTGGCTGTATCTTGGGATTCTTAGGCTTCTTACTCTGTAAGAGATCCTGTTGGAAGCAGTGGTCTTTAGTTCAAAAACATTTATTTACATGCTAAATATTTACAAAGGTACTAAGACTAAGATAGTAGCTGGAGCTACTCTGAGATTCTTCACGCTCATCTCCTCTCAGTGAGCAACATCACTATGACATAACTCCTTCCACACATGCTCAGTAGGTATCATTAGAGTTAACCCTTTACTCTCCAGAGGAGCCCAGGGAGAAGGAGCGGAGGGAGGGAGAGTAGGATTCGGAATTGGGGGAAGGGGGAAAAGATCAGGAGTCAAGCAAGGAAACCAGGGTCAGTAGTGTTAGTGTTGGGGGAGGGGTGGGGACATTGGCATTGAGTTTCTTTTTTATGTGTGGGATTGAGAAGGGCACACCACCTCTACGTCCACAACGTAAATATGAAAAGCTGACTTTGTAAGGCGCAGGCAATCCCACCCAAAGTTTGGTTTTACTGAGAACAGCTAGTGGCCATCTTCAGGGCAAACTGTTCTTGAAGTGGGAGCCTCAGACAAGGAATTGGGACCCTTATTTTCGTCAGCAGACAGTCTAATTCTGTTCCAGCCATGGGATACTTTACTTTTCTAACCTACTGAAAGCGTGCTTCTTGCTTCCTGCTTTAGTGAATAGCAGAGATACATTTTGGGGGAAGCTCGTAATTACATGAAGGAGAAGATTAGATGAAGAGGGATAGGAGGAAGCTCAAGCAGAGCATAATGACTGGTACATGCGGGTTGGGCTGAATGGCCTGTTTATGTGCTGTAAATTCTACATAGCCTGTGTGCTCCGATACAGCCAAATTGGTCAATTGATTCATTTCTCCTTTTCTATGTTGATGAACAGGGCAGCTAAGCAACGGAGAAAGTCGGACCGTATTGTACTAGATTGCCAGGAACAGGCCTATTGGTTCGTCAACAGACCTCCAGTAAGTCATATTACTTACTCGCAATTAAATCATTGTGAAGACCATTAAAATTATGATGGCAGGATTTCCCTCCTCCATGGACTCGCCACTTTGAAGGTGTCTAGGTAGAGCCAGAGATATTGAGCTTGCTGATTGACCTGTTGCTGATTGAGAAACGTTTTTTTCCCTGTGGATTACAGCTGACGCTCCCACCTGCTCTCGGAAGCTTGTTTGGGTGGGATTGTGCAAAATTGTACATATTCTATATCGATGTTCTTAGCACGCAGTGTTGCCGAGACAATGAAGACACAATTGCCGGAATTTTACCGCCTCACCCGCCCGAGGCTCATAAGATCCCGCCCGAGGCCAACAGGGAATACCGTTCTGTGAGCCTCGCCCGCCCCGATTACAAGTCGGGTGTGCCGGTAAAATTCCAGCAAATATGTAGCCTTTGCCATCAATCTGATCACTTCATTTAACCGTGTCCTGTATTTGGGTGGGTGCTGTTCATCTCCAGCTGAAAGGACATCGGAAAACTGGAATAGATGTGAAAGTAGACAATGATCGAGCTAAAGAAGACCCTGCCCAATTGTTCCACTCTCCTACTGTCACCAAAGTGGCAGAAAGACAGTCTGATAAGTCAAATCTTGGTTTTATTACTTGTAGTTCTGAGATTCCTTTTTGGAGTCCCTGATCCCATCCATTGTTTTCTGGAAAGGCAGAAAACCAGTCATTGCTTCAAATTTGAAGAGGTTTGAAGAGTATTCACACCCTCCAATTCAACCCCTCCCTCTCACTGTGGGAGGAAATTCAGATTCTGTACATCCTCAATGCCCTGTGCTAACAAGATGCACTGAGCTCTGTAAGAACTCTCTCTGTAATTGCAAATAACCTGTGTATCATAAATATGTCAATATAACAAAAAGCTCTTCTCAAAAATTTGGAATACTGGGCTTATCACTTGGTGAAGGGTGGCACGGTGGCACAGTGGTTAGCACTGCTGCCTCACAGCACCAGGGATCCGGGCTCAATTCGAGCCTCGGGTCACCGTCTGTGTGGAGTTTGCACATTCTCCCCGTGTCTGCATGGGTTTCCTCCGGGTGCTCCGTTTTCCTCCCACACTCCAAAGATGTGCAGGGTAAGGCTGATTGATCATATAAAATTTCTCCTTAGTATCAGGGGGACCAGCAGGGTAACTATGTGGGGTTGCAGGGGTAGGGCCTGGGTGGGATTGTTGTCAATGCAGGCTCGGAGGGCCGAATAACCTCCTGCGCTGTAGGGATTCTATTATTCTATGAAAATTAAATCTTTTCCGTTGATTAAATTTTGTTGATCCCTATAAATTTGAATGTTGCTGTATTTAAATTTCACGCACCTATTCCCCATTCGGTACTATAGTGTTTGAATTTACCCAGTGAACATGACCTGATCTGCAACTCTTGATCTGTCCGAAATGAGAAATGCATTGAACGTGGTAACTGTCTTTACCTGATGCCCGCACATCGCAGAACTCTGCAGATTACCCACTGGAACTGCGGCCCTGAGAGTGGGCAAGTTGTCCATCACCAATGTGATTATGTAGTCAATTAATGAGTCTCGAGTGATTAAAAACCGACAGGCCTCAGGCTGATATCTAACCCAATACTCATCTGATCGAATCTTGGTCCCAGTCAATATCCACGGTATATGTGTGGTGGAACATGTTGAACCCGTGACAGAAACCAAATTTGCCACAACGATCAGCATCTCAATCTTACCACTGTAGGGCAAGTGAGCAGAGGCCCACCTTGAGGACTCCGTCACATTGATCGGAACAATATTGACAAAGGAACTCGTAAGGCATCCTGAAATAAGCACAGAAAATGCGGGATAGGTGTAGCAGGTCTGGCAGCATCTGTAGAGAGAGAACATTTCGAGTCTATATGACTCTTCTACAAAACATAAGGCACCCTCTTGATCAGGCATGGTAGTTGGCATTGGGTGACCCAAGAAACAAGAGGAGAAAATACCATTAAAAAGGCATTGGTTTAGAAGTTTACGTGGGCTTTCCTAATCAGCCACACTGAGAGAGCACTGACTGAGCCCCAGGAAAGGTGATTCCAGCCACTTACATCGTTTCAGAAGGGGTTCCACCGGAATCCTCAAAAGATCACAGTGGGAGATTGGGAAAATCCCATGAATTTTCAAGGCCAGCATCTTGAAGAATTTTATCAGTATACGTTTTTTTGGACAAAAAGAAATTAGAATGTACTTTTTTCTGAAGCTTACATCTTATAAGAGGCTCTCAAAGTGGGTGAGCTGCCCATTACCAATGTAATTGCACAGATAGCTGTCCAATTATATTTCAATGAGGCAGTCTGTAGAACTTTATCAGGATGAGTTTCTTAAAATATATGTATGTATATATCCAAACTATTTAAAATGTATTAGTTTATGAGCGTTGTATCTTTTAAGAAGTTTAATTGTTCTGTTAATTCAAACATACAATAACATACAATAAACATAAAATGGGGGCGGCACGGTAGCACAGTGGTTAGCACTGCTGCTTCACAGCTCCAGGGACCTGGGTTCGATTCCCGGCTCAGGTCACTGTCTGTGTGGAGTTTACACATTCTCCTCATGTCTGCGTGGGTTTCCTCCAAGTGCTCCGGTTTCCTCCCACAGTCCAAAGATGTGCGGGTTAGGTTGATTGGCCATGCTAAAATTGCCCCTAATGTCCTGAGATGTGTAGGTTAGAGGGATTAGCGGGTAAAATATGTTGGGATATGGAGGTAGGGCCTGGGTGGGATTGTGGTCGGTGCAGACTCGATGGGCTGAATGGCCTCTTCCTGCACTGTAGGGTTTCTATGATTTCTATGATAAATGAAGGGGAAGCAAAACATCGACTGGTTCAGATACTGAGCAAAGAGACTGGAGCAAATGGTTAGTTTCCACCTCTGCAAATGTTATATGAGCTGCCATGATGTCCTGTGGAAATCCTGTTGTGTGGGGGGGCATCGCAGTTTAGTGCCCCATTCCATTGCCTGTCGCAGAGCAGCTTATCTGAAGTGTCCATTCCGGGCGGGGAGGAATTTCATCGTGGTTATAATTAGCTGCATTATAGTTTCATTATCGAGGTTGCTGAAAAATGAGCCATGAAATTCCATGGGATTTTCCCAATCTCCCATCGTGATCTTTCCGGGATTCTAGTGGCAGCCCTGCAGACACTGTGTCAGCAGCTGGAATCAGTGTTTGTGCTGTTGCCAAGGTGCTCTGCCAGTCAGTCACCTGCTGAAATGTGTGCGCCTGGTCTGGAAAGCTCTCACGAACTTCCAAACCAACATCTTCGCTTACACATCTTTCTGCACATCCATGGACAGGCCCTGAGCAGGAATGCCTTTAAAAATTGTGCACATTTTCCAAATAAGTATTTTAGAGCTTTAAAAGGCTCTTCTTCTAACTTTTCTCTATTTTTTTCTAACGCCCCCTCCCCAAAACTGTGGTATTTATGTATTCACTGGATCTTTTACTCCAGTTATATTTATTTATTGTTGGCCCATACTCCCGTTATTGGGTTGGACAGTGGGAATCTGGAAGCTCTCATATTCAGAGAAAGCTGAGGAGTCTTATGGAGGGTCAGGCCCTCTTCACTCTGTATCTACAAAGATTGTTAAGAGAAGGGTAGGAAATTCTTTGCTTTGCCACAAACTAGGCTCAGCACTCCATAGGGAGCAACAGCAGCACATCCCAGTGACGTCATGATGAAGTTGTTGACCAGTTCTTGTGCTCAAATGATTTTTGGACAAACCACAATCTCAGCATTGTTTTCCTATTCATTCATGTGGGATTTGGGTGTCGCTGACTGGGCCAGCATTTATTGCCCATCCCTGATTGCCCTTGGAGTACATTCAAGAGCCAACCACATAGATGTGGGGTCTGGGGGCTGCCTGTAGGCCAGACAATGTAAGGATGGCAGATTTCCTTCCCGAAAGGACATTTGTGAATCAGATGGGTTTTTAACGACAATCCACATTACACTTTTAATTCCAGATTCTTATTGAATTCGAATTTCATTGGCCGTGGTGAGATTCAAAGCCAGGTCCCCATAGCATTACCCTGGGTCTCTAGGCTAGTGACAACACCAGCACACCACCACCTCCCTATAGCATGTTGTGCTTGATGTAGTACTGCATGGGAGAATATGAGCAGCTTACATCTTTGACCATGTGCAGCAAGATGCCATCGACTATTTCTGTAAACTTAATCAGAAATGAACTGGAGATCTGTCTTCCTGGGATCTGCGTTAGATATACCATATGCTTATAAGGAATTGTGCCTGTGCTTGTAACGGTCAGTTTTGGTCTGAAATTAAGCAGCACGTACACTAGTGCTAATCCATATGATGGTACTGTGGGGTGGCACAGAGGGCAACCCTCTCCACAAGCCCTTCTTGCTGCAAAACTTCAACTATCACCAACAATGAGGGTTATCTCCTGAGCTCTTCTGTCAAGTGTCTGTAGACTCATTCTTCTGCATCTAGTGTTCAATTTTTTTTTCCTGCCACATTCAAATTATCTGTCCCTTCAGCTCTGGCATTGACCTTTAAAGCTGTCCACAGGTTTTCTGTAATTTTGCCCATTGTTACACTGGCCTTTAAATTTCCCTTTAAATTTCACTTACACAGAGGGCCAGATTTTTGCAGAGTTGGGAAGGCTCCCGTGGACCAATGGATCATTAAAAATGCTTGGCGGGGTTCATATGAGGAAGTCCCACCCCATTTCTGACAGATGGAAGGAAATGGGGAGGGGGGGGGTTACCACCTTCAGTAGAGGGGGATTGTCCTATGTGCACCTTCCAAAAACTGTATTCCCTCTTTGTGCCTTCCCTAGCCTCTAAAACCCAACCATCCTCATCCCTCCTTTGGATGACAATCACTCTGCCCAAAACGTCTAGACTCACCTCACTCTGACATCCATGCGATCTTCTTCCAGAATGGTTAGAAGCTCTCTAGGGTGGGACTTCATTCCACTAAGGACTGGAAATCACACTCTCAGCTTGTTAAGCCCACCCACAGAGTAATATTTCTGCAGGGACGCCTTTATTAAAATTATTCCCTCTACAACCGACTCTTCAATTGGAGGATAGAGTGAGGTCTTGGGCGAACAGCATGTCCATTCTCCCCCACCCCATAAAATTCATCCTATTATGTCATTATGAATGAATGGCTGAGTTTCAAAAGCTAGTTACCTCAGCAAGGGTTTCTGAATTCAGTTTGATTGACAGTTTTAGGAGGCTATTAAATAATTAGCTGTCTTTGATGTTGAATGTGAATACAAGTTTGTTTATTTTTATAAGAGATTAAGGAGATTTAAAAGACTTGAATGAGTTTCTTGAATGGGAGTTGTTTTCACTATCAAGTGTCCACAAACGACAGCTAAGTAGTGTACCTCAGTAGTGAAAATTAGATTATTAGAAGTTTATTTTCCACATGGCTCCTGAGTTCTGCCCATGGTGGATACTAGATGAGTGGTTATAGAGGTGGCATAGGGTATGAGGGACAATGGGGAGTGGGTCAGATATGAGCTGACATGATGGTAGCATGCAGGGTGAGGGCTAGAGGGCCTAACAGTGTCTAAAATAACTGAAGTTCCAGAGAACCGAGCGGGCTTTCTAACCAGCCCACCTTGGCACTCGCATGTCGTCAACATGGCTACCAAGGATCTACTTCCAGAGTTGGAGGTGCGGAAATTTCCTGACCCGTGCTAACTACTTCAGTAGTGAAAATCCAGCCCATAAATTTTACTTGCATCATCACTAGATCCTTCCACACTTGCATCGGGAGTTGCGAATAATTATACAAATGATCAGAGAACTAAATGCTATTTGCATTTGAGACTCATTACAAATTAAATTAGGACTTATTTATATCTGAAGGCAAAAATCGGCCTTTTGGCTAAGGTCAAGGAGGCGATTCTCCCACCCCACTGCACTAATTTACTAGGCGGGAGATTTCAGCGGGGCCAGATTAGCGCAATGCGCACCAGCCCCGAGTGCCTCTCCCAACGCCAGGTTCCTGGCACTGTCAACTCTGCACCGGAAATAGGTATTTGGTATGCAGGGGGGGATTTTAATGTTATTTAAATGTGATTAGTGCGCCTGGGACTGAAGTATCTGGGCCCGCTAGCATCTCCCCCTCGCCCCCCACCCCCCGCCCCCCAACTCCCGCCAGAGTATTTCACTCCAGCAGGGTTTAGAGTAGTTCGTCACTTTCGGGGAGCTAGCAGCCCTACCCTGCTGGAGTGAAGGGGGGACAATTGGGGTCCCCCCAAGAGGGTCAGACATGCGGGGTGTTGGTGGGGTGCCCCCTGGGCATTGGCACCCTGGCAATGTCAGCCTGGTCCCCCTGGCACTGCCCAAGGGGCAAGGTGCACGTTGGCACTGCTCATCAAGCGTGAGGCATTGCCAAGAGGGCAAGGCATATAGTGGTGGGCCGAGGGGGAGGGTTCTGATGGGGCGGGGTCTAGGTTTTAATGATATTCATGCTGGTGGCCTCTGCAGTGCACAGATTGTGGGAGATTCTTCTCTGAACTCCCACTGAATAAACCTCCCACAGTCTGAAAGACATGCTGGTAAGGTGCATTGACTCGAACAGGCGCCAGAATGTGGCGACTTGTGGAATTTCACAGTAACTTCATTGCAATGTTAATCTAAGCCTTACTTGTGACGAATAAATAAACTTTACTTTACGTTACTCAATGGGCTGAAGGGTCTCTTCTGTACTGTATGGTTCTATGGTTTTTGGAACAAGCAAGGAGGTGGATTAAGGACTTGCCCTCTACACTCTACACATTGGCTTTGCAACTTTAAGAATGGAGTAATTTTTAAAAAATCAGCCCCATTACCTTAACTGAATGAAGAGGAGGTTAATCTATTTTTCAGATTAATCTTAAAAAAAAAAGCTCCACTTTGAACCGCACATACCAAAGATGTTTTCTTACATAAAACTAAGCATCTGTTAACCTTAACAGTTCAACTTCCAGGAACCAAGATGATACAAAGGAATAGTAAATATAGAAATCACCATGTTCTCAGATCAATATGGTTTCCTCCCTGGCTATTCACAGAACTGAATAAAGGTACTGAGGGTCATGTCCTCATGTCCTTAATACAGTGCTACCTAGTTTCAGGCCAAAAAAATCTGAAAGCATTAAAACAGCTTTTATCCACAGCTAAATAGGTTACATTGCCCAATGGGTGGTAATGGATCAAGAGTCACCAGATTAACAGCCTGAATGCACTGGTAGCAAAACACAGAGCTGTCTGTCCCTGGAGGTAACAAAGTAAGCTGCTTTCATGCTGAAAGCTAAAGCTTTTATTGATTGACAGAAAATATAAGTGATATATTCAGATAAATCTGCAACTTAGGCTCTGCTGTAGATAAATCTGTAATTTAGTGCAGTGGCTAAAACACTGCTGTTTCTATGCTTACTGAAAAAGGACAGATGGGCAAAATAGCATTTGTGTTGCGTTGTGGATTAGTAAATGACCATTCTCTAGTTTTATTCCTTTCAAGCATGTCAGATACATTGAGCAATGGATTACAGTCGTACATTTCATGCCTCATGAAACCACATACAAGAAACATACTTTGATTTGAATTGTAAGAGCTTTGTAAGCAGAAACTAAAGTGATAATGTACCATAGAACAGCAATGCGTAAGTGTTTCACAATTATCACTGTCAATATTGACAGGATAATGGAATGTCACAGGTGGAAAGAGGCCATTCAGCCCATTGAACCCCTGTCAGTGTTTTATTTCTGCACTTTCACAGATAACATGGAAGTTATAAAATGGAAACTTTCAACCCAAGCACCTGGCATTTACCCTTCTTGCAAGCAAATAGTTCTAAGACATTTTACCCACACTATTCCCACATCTCTTTATCTCCTATATTCTCTTATTTACCTATCCCATCTTGAACATTGGCATGCTTTCTTCCTCAACCATGGATCCTGGAAGTAAAATCCACCCAGCCTCACAATTTTCTGTGCAAAGATGTCTCTCTTGATCTCCATTCAAAATCTTACAATTAACACTTGTATATTTGGCCCATTGTTCAAGAGCCCTTGTGATTGCTTTGATTTACCCTGTCCTGTCCATCCATAATTTTAAGCACTTTTAACCACTTACCCCACAATCCACATGTTTCTCTCATAAAATGGCTCAATTTTTCAAGTCTTCATATTTTTACTTCCAAATATCCGGTAACACGTGAGTAAACCAGTGCTGTTGCCCCTCACATTTCAATGTCCTTCTATAGCATGGATTCCAATACCAGACATAGACCTGTAATTGAGGCCTGAATAAACTTTGAAACAGGCTTATCTTTATCTTCTGTTTCTCACATTCTACATCTCTTGTGATTAAAATCTAGAAACCTGTTGGCTTTATTATAGACCTATCAACCTGAGATGCTCTTTCATGTCCTGTGGATCAGAATCCCAAATCTCTTAGCTCTTCTGCAGCACCAAGTGTACATCCACACATAGCAAAATTCCTGGGATTTGTTTTTCAGCAAAATATATCTATGCACTTACTGGCATGAATTTCATTTTTCAACTCAATCCCCAGTTAAGCAATGAATTGACAATAACTCCTCTTTTGACATAATCTGTGAATCATAGAATCCCTACAGTGCAAAAGAGGCCATTCGGCCCATTGAATCTGCACTGACTCTCTGACAGAATATCTTACCCAGCTCCTCTCCCTGCCTTATCCCCCTAATCCCATACATTTACCATGGCCAATCCATCTAACCTACACATCTTGGGACACTAAGGGATAATTTACCATTGCCAATCCAACTAACCTGCACATCTTTGGACTATGGAAGGAAACCGGAGCACCCGGAGGAAACCCACGCAGACACAGGGAGAACATGCAAACTCCACACAGTCACTGTGGTGAACCATCGTTGGTTACCACTGTGGGGTTATTCCAATGTTACTGTTGGGTTAGGGTGTTGCCACTGTGGGGGTTGTTATAATGTTGTTGGGTTAGGGTGTTTACACTGTGGGATTAATATACCTGTGGTGGATGTTGTTATGGCACATCCCGGTCGGGCCCCGCCTCCTGGGGAGAGGTATAAGACCCTCTGCTCAGGCGGGACCCCTCCAGTCTGGATTGGTGTACTCGTGTTAGATAGTTCCATTGTTTGTCAATAAAAGCCTTCAATCGCTGAAGCCTTGTACCTCGTGCTTGATTGTCGCGCATCAATTTTATTGACAAACACAAAACTCTCGACAGTAAAGAGAGTATGGAGCAAATGCTGAAACCAGAGCATCTGACGCTGGACCCACGTGCGGTCGGTGCCTCTAACCACTTCGACCACTGGTTGAAGTGTTTTGAGGACTACCTGGCAGCCTCTGCAGCAGTTACTACGGACGACGACAAACTCCAGGTCCTCCACGCGAGGGTAAGCGACACGGTCTATCTTGCGATTCGTGCGGCCACCACTTACCCGAGGGCCATCGAGCTCTTGAAGAAACGATACACGAGACCACCCAACGAGATTCACGCTCGTTACCTCCTCACTACACGACGTCGGCAGTCGGGCGAAACCATGGAGGACTACGCCAATGAGCTCTTGCAGCTTGCCAGGGGCTGCGACTGCAAAGATGTGTCGGCTGAGCAATATATGTACGACCTCGCCCGAGATGCGTTCTTAGCAGGGGTAGGGTCCTCGTACATCCGGCTTAAGTTATTGGAGAAAGGGAACCTCAACTTGACCCAAGCGATGGAGATGGCTGAGATGCTGGAGGCAGCGTCGAAAAGCTTGGCTCTGTACCCCGAAGACCACGCGGAGACAACATGGCAGGAGCAAGCACAAATCCCTCCTCGCCCCACGGGCTCGCGCTCCCATATCGACCCGACGACGGCGGCAGCTCCAGGTGGCCAGCGATGCTATTTTTGCGGAGGAGCCAAGCATCCACGGCAACAGTGTCCAGCAAAAATGGCGATCTGCAGCCAGTGCGGTAAAAAGGGGCACTATGCTAAAGTTTGCAGGTCGAAGCCCAAGAACGGCAGTGCAGCCTGTGACCCTCCAGAGCGGAGACAATCTCCTTCGACGTCGCAGTACCCGTGAGGCCCGACCACGTGCGAATCCAGGACGGCGCCATCGTGGCTGACGGAGGAGGAGGATGACCACCAGGAGTCGCTACGCTTGGCGCCCTCACCCACGTGCGATTCATGGGGGCGGCCATCATGGTCGACGACGACCAGGAGCGACCAGCAGAGGTCCTCAGTATCAACCTCGGCTGCATGCAGTGACGCCCGGGGGCCAACGGTGGCGTCGATCTCTCTGGACCACACAAAGCATCACAGGCTTGACAGTTCGATGATGAACATCAAGGTAAATGGTCATACTGTGTATTGTCTGTTTGACAGTGGGAGCACCGAGAGTTTTATTCACCCTGACACTGCAAAAAGGTGTGGACTCCGGGTTCTACCTGCCAAACAGACAATTTCTATGGCATCATGGTCCCGGTCTGTACCGATCCAAGGACGTTGTATGGTAACCCTAGAGGTGCAGGGCACAATTTACGAGCGATACAGGCTCCTTGTGTTGCCGCACCTTTGCGCGCCAATTCTCCTCGGACTAAACTTTATGGTCCACATGAAGAGTGTGATCCTACAGTACGGTGGGCCACTCCCTTCACTGGCAGTAGGGAATCAGCCGCAGCCTCCAAATTGCCCAAAGCGCCCCGCATGCAATCTTTCCACACTGAAGATCACCACACCTCCTTTATTTAAGAATCTGGTACCAGGCTGCAAGCCCATCGCTACTAAAAGTAGGCGTTACAGCGCTGAAGACCGGATCTTTATCAGATCTGAGGTTCAGCGGCTCCTCAAAGAAGGGATCATACAGCCAAGTGCTAGTCCGTGGAGAGCGCAGGTCGTGGTGGTTAAAAGCGGGAACAAACCCCGGATGGTCATCGACTACAGTCAGACCATTAACCGTTATACGCAGCTGGATGCGTATCCTCTCCCGCGCATATCTGATATGGTCAATCAGATTGCGCAGTACCGGGTGTTCTCCACCATAGACCTTAAGTCCGTCTACCACCAACTCCCCATCCACCCAGAGGACCGACAATACACGGCTTTTGAGGCGGATGGTCGTCTATATCAGTTTCTTAGGGTTCCATTTGGTGTCACCAATGGGGTCTCGGTCTTCCAGCGTGCTATGGACCGAATGGTGGACCAGAACGGGTTGCGGGCTACCTTCCCGTACCTGGATAACGTCACCATCTGCGGCCATGACCAGCAGGACCATGACACGAATCTCCAAAACTTTCTGTGCACTGCATCTCGCCTGAATCTGACCTATAACAGGGAGAAGTGCATATTCCGTACGCGCAGGTTAGCTATCCTTGGATACGTGGTGGAAAACGGGGTAATCGGCCCTGATCCAGACTGTATGCGCCCCCTTACTGAACTTCCCTTGCCCGCTAGCACAAAAGCACTGAGGAGATGCCTCGGCTTCTTTTCTTATTATGCGCAGTGGGTCCCCAACTACGCGGACAAAGCCCGTCCGCTCATCAAGTCCACGACCTTCCCACTCACGCCGGAGGCCCAATTGGCCTTCAAGGCTTTGAAAAGCGACATTGCGAAAGCCACGATGCACGCGGTGGATGAATCCATCCCTTTTCAGGTGGAAAGTGATGCATCGGATTTCGCCCTAGCCGCCACACTAAACCAGGCAGGCAGGCCCGTCGCGTTTTTTTCCCGCACCCTTCAAGGTCCCGAAATTCGGCATTCAGCGGTGGAGAAGGAGGCTCAGGCCATTGTGGAGGCCATCAGACACTGGCGCCATTACCTGGCGGGGAAGCGGTTCACCCTGATCACGGATCAACGATCCGTGGCGTTTATGTTCAGTAATACGCAGAGGGGCAAGATCAAGAATGATAAGATCTTGCGGTGGAGAATTGAGCTCTCCACCTATAATTACAATATTATGTATCGTCCAGGGAAGCTCAATGAGCCCTCGGATGCCCTCTCGCGCGGAACATGCGCTATCATGCAGGAGGACCGCTTGAAGGCCCTCCACAATGACCTGTGCCATCCTGGAGTCACTCGACTCTACCACTTCACAAAAGCCCGCAACCTGCCCTACTCGGTGGAGGATGTCAGGTCAGTAACGAGAAGCTGTCGGATTTGCGCGGAATGCAAACCGCACTTTTATCGACCGGACCGGGCACAATTGGTCAAGGCCACTCGCCCCTTCGAGAGGCTGAGTGTGGATTTTAAGGGCCCCCTTCCCTCAACGGACCGGAACGTCTTATTTTCTCAATATCATAGATGAATACTCCCGGTTCCCGTTTGTTGTCCCCTGTGCGGACACGTCGACTGCCACAGTGATTAAGGCATTCAGTGATCTTTTTACCCTGTTCGGGTACCCCTGCTACATACATAGCGACAGGGGCTCGTCGTTCATGAGTAACGACTTGAGGCAATTCCTGCTTTCATACGGGATTGCCTCTAGTAGAACCACGAGCTACAACCCTAGGGGTAACGGACAGGTGGAGAGGGAGAATGCTACAGTCTGGAAGGCTGTCCTATTGGCGCTGAAGTCCAGGGGCCTTCCAGTCTCCCGTTGGCAGGAGGTCCTTCCAAATGCGCTTCATTCCATTCGCTCCCTCCTGTGTACGGCAACCAATGCTACTCCCCACGAGAGGATGTTCTCATTCCCTCGGAAGTCGTCCTCGGGGATCTCCTTACCAGCCTGGTTGACGTACCCAGGACCCGTCCTTCTGCGGCGACATGTGAGGGCCCGCAAGTCCGACCCCTTGGTCGAACCGGTCCAACTCCTCCACGCCAACCCTCAGTATGCCTATGTGGCATATCCTGACGGGCGAGAGGACACGGTCTCGATTCGAGACCTGGCGCCCGCAGGGGACGTAGCAACTCCTGTCGCTCCTATACCCCCTGTCACGAACCCCCTTTCACTTCTTTCTTCCCCAGACGTGGCGCAGTCAGCACCGGGACCAGTGCATAACAGTTATACTCCCATGTACAGCTTGCCTGAGACTCGGAGATCGGCGCCACCACAGAAGGTTCCAGGATCCCCTGCACCACTGCCTCACCAGGGTCAACCGGCCCGGGAGTCCTTGAGGGGACAGCCGGACGCTGTTTTGGAGAGAACGCCACCGCAAGCAGCTGCTCCGGTGTCGCAACCGGTGTTGAGGAGATCACAGCGACGGTGCAGTCCTCCAGACCGTCTGGACTTGTGAATTTTGTACATATGTGACCTGTTTTCGCACCCCGCCGGCCTTTGTTTTTAAAGGAGGGGTGAATGTGGTGAACCATCGTTGGTTACCACTGTGGGGTTATTCCAATGTTACTGTTGGGTTAGGGTGTTGCCACTGTGGGGGTTGTTATAATGTTGTTGTTGGGTTAGGGTGTTTACACTGTGGGATTAATATACCTGTGGTGGATGTTGTTATGGCACATCCCGGTCGGGCCCCGCCTCCTGGGGAGAGGTATAAGACCCTCTGCTCAGGCGGGACCCCTCCAGTCTGGAATGGTGTACTCGTGTTAGATAGTTCCATTGTTTGTCAATAAAAGCCTTCAATCGCTGAAGCCTTGTACCTCGTGCTTCAATCACCCAGAATTGAACTCTGGTCCCTGGCGCCGTGAGGCAGCAGTGCTAACCACTGTGCTATTACATCACACACATAATGGTAACATCACTTCCTATAAGCCTAAATCCAAATCAATGGCTGGGTTTTCCACACCCCACTTCCTGTGGTGGGTTTTCCAGCCCCCTCCGCACCCCACCCCCCTTCACCCCATGAAGTCTATGCTAGATGCTTCTAGCTATTTATCCTAGGTAGATCCATGGTCATTTTCACCTTTAATGAGTTCATTAGAGTAATCCCACCCTCCTACACACTTTAGGCTTTTTTTATTATGTTTTTTTTACACCAATTTCCTTGGAAAAGAGTTTAAACTGCTTCAACAGCAGTTTAGGCAAAGAATTCTAACAGAGAAATATCCATTGTAAAAGTGATGAGATTTGTTTGCCAATGTGTTCAGAGCTATTTTTTTAAGGTTCATATCCTGTCAACAAGATTCACTACTTGAAATAAAAGCGAACGTAGAATTCTTGCTCCTGTTCACACCAGCAGACTCTTAGGGTCCCGCCGCCAACCTACTCCCGTGATGGGACCATAACATACTGTCGCCAGCGAGCATGTGCCACCTCCCGCTGCTGCGAAACACACCGCGGAGTGGGAGAAAAACCCCACTCGAAAAGTGCTGGGAAAATTCAGCGGGTCTGGCAACTGTTAAAACAGTTCTGAAGAAGAATTGTATTGAACTTGAAACATTGTTGGGGATGTTCCAGCCCCGTCACGGCGTGACTCACTGGGGCATTCGACAGCCCATTGACTTTTGTCGGAACATGACGATCCCAGGGGCGGGCGGGACCAGAAAATATTGCCAGTCAATTCTGTTTCTGCCAGACCTGCTGGGTTTTTCTGTTTTTATTTCAGATCTCCAGCGTCCGCAGTATTTTGTTTTTGTTTAAAATTCACTACCTAACCTGGTTCAGAGCAAGTTGGCAATTTAAAAGTCAAGAAGTATTGAGGAATACTCCCCGACTTTTAAATGGCCACTGTGACCCACAAGGGGCGGTAATGGCTTGGTAGTATTATCGTTAGACTATTAATTCAGAAACTCAGCTAATGTTCTGGGGACCTGGGTTCAAATCTCGCCATGGCAGATGTTGGAATTTGAATTCAATAAAGAATATCTGGAATTAAGAATCTACTGATGACCATGAAACGATTGTTGGAAAAATCCGTTTGGTTCGCTAATTCTATTGGAGAAGGAAATCTGCCATCCTAACCTGGTCTGGCCAACATGTGACTCCAGAGCCACAGCAATGTTGACTCTCAACTGCCCTCTGAAATGGCCTAGCAAGCCACTCAGTTCAAGGGGGACTAGGGATGGGCAATAAATGCTGTAAGAAGTCTCACAACACCAGGTTAAAGTCCAACAGGTTTATTTGGTAGCAAATATATTTGCTACCAAATAAACCTGTTGGACTTTAACCTGGTGTTGTGAGACTTCTTACTGTGTTTACCCCAGTCCAACGCCGGCATCTCCACATCAATAAATGCTGGCCAGCCAGCCATGTCCATGTCCCATTAATGAATGCAAAATAGGAAACAGCAACTGTAATATCATCAGATTGAGTGTAAGAATAGAAAAAGGAAGATTGAGGGCAGGGCTACTTGACTGGAATAGAGGAAATTATAGCAATAAGCAAAAAGATTGGCTAGATTAAGCAGAAGGCAAAATGGTAAATAGAATCACAAATCAGAAACTGGAAATATTTAAACAAGAGGTGGAAAGAAATTAAATCAAATACATTTCAGGAAGGGAGAATAAAAATACTCAAGGATGGGGATTCTGTGATTTTATGTCCAATTTGAAACTTACAGCCTAAATAAAAGGAAAACTAGGATAAATGCTGTATGAAAAAAGGAAAGATGCACTAAAACATGTTAAAAATTTGAGAGGTAAGAGAGACAATTAGTAAAATTTACAAAAGAGCAATGAACCATTTTCGATAGACATTAAATCATAGAATCCCTACAGTGCAGAAGAGGCCAATTGGCCCATCGAGTCTGTACCGACTCTCCGACAGAGCATCATTCCCAGTCCCTTTCCCCTACCCTGCCCTCACAACCCCACGCATTCACCATGTCTAATCCATCTCACCTATGCATCTTGGGACACTAAGGGGCAAATTAGCATGGCCAATCCACCTCACCTGAACATCTTTGGAGTGTGGAAGCTCCCGGAGGAAACCCACACAAACACAGGGAAAATGTGCAAACTCCACACAGTCACCCAAGGCCGGAATTGCAGCCAGGTCCCTGAAGCTGTGAGGCAGCAGTGCTAACCACTGTGCCACCGTGCTGCCCCATGATAGTAGAGAGAAGATGATCAAGGCACGGGTGGAGATAAAAAAATGGCAGTGATTTTAAGTAAGTATTTTGTCTCCGTTTTGCCAGAGGAGGTGACTGTTGAAATTTTAGAACAACCAAAGGTGGTTATTATTAATGGAGGCAATTCAAAGGGAAATAGCAGTTGTTTAAACTGAAGATACATAAATTGCAGGGATGGATTATGTCAAAGGATCCTGGGGGGAAAAGGGAAGAAATAACAGAGCAAGTTTGTATAGAAAGCTGTAAAGTGGCTGTCAATTATATATATTTTTATCTTAAAAAGGAAAGAAATACACCGGGAGCAAAAGGCCAACCAGTTACTTTAAAATGACTCCAGTGATCATATGGGAACTTTTTACTAAGCCCTTTGAGGAATAGGAGCGAATCAAAGACAATCGTGGAACATGGATTTCTCAACAGAAGGATGTAGGTGTAGAATGTGGCTTACATAGAGTTAGAAAGAAACACTTGATAAGACATTTAAGTAATAGATCAATTGCAAAGAAGATTCCAGGTGCGGATCTATTTGATGCCCGGATTTGGCACTTAGACTCAAAATGGTAAAATCAGGCCCTTAGTGTCCGGCCTGAACTCAAACTCCAGAAACTCGTAACTAAACTTGCCCTTGTGCCCCACAAAATAACGCAGGCAGAAATCACTCCAGCCACCTCTGCGTCACACGTCGTACAGCCCCATGTGTTTGCTGGAGGATTTCCATCCAGTTCCTATTGTTGCCATCAATGAGTCAAAGCCTCTGCTTGTGTCTCTCCTGGAAACAAGTAGCTTCAATATTGGAAATGGTGAGGATTAAAATCAACACCAATGTTAATGATTGAAAATCCAGTCAGACATTTAATAGAGTAGATTCCACTGAGATCAGTAGAAAGAAAAATCAATTAAAGTGTATATTGGACAGCCAATTAGCAGAGTAAAGTTTACCATCCAGCTTTTAAATCGGGGGTGCCAAAGATAAAGTAGGAGGTATTAGAAGTGAGGTAAGACTGGAATCAGAGTTACGGAAGAGCCAATGACTTTTCCTAGCTATTCATGTTCGGAATTGTTCTCATGTTCATTTTAAATTTCCCAGTTGGCCTCCAGAAGTTTATATCAATGTGTATTTCTTGAGTGATGTAACTTAGCATTATTTTGTACTGTTGTCAGGATTTGAGCAGTTTGAGTTGGCCCAAAGGCTATTGAGTTAAAGGGAGGAATCTAAATGTTGCAGGCAATGTTGGTAACTATTTGTTATGGTCCCTACGAACCATGCAGAGAGGTGGATTACAGGTTTAGCCATTAAAGCCTTTAAATAAAAGATTCTGGAGCAGCACTATACCCTCCAAAAATGTTCTTTCTCATATCACCTTCACTTCTTTTGCCAATTACTTTAAATCTGTGCCCTCTCATTCTTGATCCTTTCACAAGTGGAAACAGTTTCTCCCTATCTACTCTGTCCAGAATCTCTTATCAAATACCCCCTCTCAGCCTTCTCTTCTCCAAGGAAAACAGTCCTAACTTTTCCAATCTATCTTCATAAGTTCCTCATCCCCGGAATCATTCTTGTCAATCTTTTCTGCACCTTCTATCCAATACCTTCACATCCTTCCTAAAGTTCCGTGCCCAGAACTGGATGCAATACTCTAGCTGAGTCTAGCTATTACTGAAACATGGCTAAGGAAGGGACAGGACTGGCAGCTCAATGTTCCAGGGTACAGATGCAATAGGAAGGATAGAACAGGAGGTAAGAGAGGAGTTGCGTTTTTGATTAGGGAGAACATCACAACAGTACTGAGAGGGGATATATCTGAGGGTTTTCCCACTGAGTCTATTTGGGTAGAACTGAAAAATAACAAGGGGGAAATCACTTTGATAGGATTGTACTACAGGCCCCCAAATAGTCAGCGGGAAACTGAGAAGCAAATATGTAAGGAGATTACAAATAGCTCCAAGAAAAATAGAGTGGTAATAGCAAGGGACTTTAACTTTCCCAACATTGACTGGGACAGCCATAGTATGAGGGGCTTGGTTGTAGAGAAATTTGTTGAGTGTATTCAGGAGGAATTTCTCATTCAGTATGTGGCTGGCCCGACTAGAGAGAGGCAAAACTTGACCTCCTCTTGGGAAATAAGGAAGGGCAGGTGACAGAAATGTTAGTGAGGGATCACTTTGGGACCAGTGACCATAATTCCATTAGTTTTAAGATAGCTATGGAGAATGATAGGTCTGGCCCATAAGTTAAAATTCTAAATCAGGCAAGAACTTTCAAGAGTTAATTGGGGGAGTCTGTTGGCAGACAAAGGGACGGCTGGTAAGTGGGAGGCTTTCAAAAGTATGTTAACCATGGTTCAGGGTAAGCACATGCCTTTTAGAGTGAAGGGCAAGGCTGGCAGAAGTAGGGAACCCTGGAAGACTCGGGATATTGAGGCCCTGGTCAAAAAGAAGAAGGAGGCATATGACATGCATAGGCAGCTGGGATCAAGTGGATCCCTTGAAGAGTACAGAGAGTGTCGGAGTAGAGTTAAGAGAGAAATCAGGAGGGCAAAAAGGGGACACAAGATTGCTTTGGCAGATAAGGCAAAGGAGAATCCAAAGAGCTTCTACAAATACAGAAAGGGCAAAAGCCTAACTAGGGAGAGAATAGAGCCTCTTAAGGATCAACAGGTAATCTATGTGCGTAGCCACAAGAGAGGGGTGAGATCCTAAATGAATATTTCTCATCATGAGAAAGATATAGATGTTAGGGAACTTGGGGAAATAAATAGTGATGTCTTGAGGAGTGTACATACTACAGAGAAGGAGGTGCTGGAAGTCTTAAAGTGCATCAAGGTAGATAAATGCCCGGGACCTGATGAAGTGTATCCCAGGACGCTGTGGGAGGCTAGGGAGGAAATTGCGGGTCTCCTGGCAGAGATATTTGAATCATCGATAGTTACAAGTGAGGTGCCTGAAGATTGGAGGGTGGAAAATGTTATGCCTTTGTTTAAAAAGGGCTGCAAGAAAAAGGTGAGTCTAATGTCTGTGGTGGGTAAGTTGTTAGAAGATATTCTGAGAGACAGGATCTACAGACATTTAGAGACGTAAGGACTGATTAGGGACCAAAAGGGAAAAAGCTGGAAAATCTCAGCAGGTCTGGCAGCATCTGTAAGGAGAGAAAAGAGCTGACGTTTTGAGTCCAGATGACCCTTTGTCAAAGCTAAAAGGCACAGAAAGTGGGAGATATTTATACTGTAGGGTAAAGGAATGAAAGGTGAGTCGTAGCCACAGAAACCAGGGAAAAGGCTGCTCATGGCAGTCCACAGAGAGAATAAAGAGTGTGAATGGCCAAACGACAGAGAAGCTGAAATCAGAGGGTAAGCTGTGGCAGATGAAGATGTGGGGGGAGGGGATAGATTAAGTGGAAGAGAGGTAAAATTTAGAAAAAAGGGAAAAGAAGAAGCAAAGGGGGAGAAAAGGTAAGGAAAATAGGGGAAAAGAGTGGGGGGAGGGTAAGGAAAATGAAGAAAGACAATAAAGAAATAAAAGGTAGAAAACAGTAAAAAATTAAATAAAATGAAAACAAAGGGGTCGAGGTGGGGTAGAGCAAATCATCTGAAGTTGTTGAATTCGATGTTGAGACTGGAAGGCTGTAAAGTGCCTAGTCGGAAGATGAGATGCTGTTCTTCCAGTTTGAGCTTCACTGGAACATTACAGCAAGCCAAGGACAGACATGCGGGCATGGGAGCAGGATCGTGTGTTAAAATGGCAGTCGGAAGGTCAGGGTCCTGATTGCGCACAGACTAAAGGTGCTCAGCAAAGCGATCACCCAGTCTACGCTTGGTCTCTCCGATATAGAGGAGACCACATTGGGAGCAGCGAATGCAATAGACCAGATTGAAAGAGGTGGAAGTGAAACACTGCTTAACCTGGAATGAGTGTTTTGGACCTTGGATGGTGAGCAAGGAAGAGGTAAAGGGGCAGGTGTTACACCGTCTGCGATTGCATGGGAAGGTGCCATGAGTGATGTGAGAGGTGTTGGATATATGGGGTAAATGCCATTTGGCCATTCACACTCTTTATTCTCTCTATGGACTGCCATTAGCAGCCTTTTCCCCTGGTTTCTGTGGCTATGACTCATCTTTCATTCCATCACCCTGCAGTATAGACATCGGTTTATGCCACCAATCTTGGTGTCATCTGCAAATCATGCCTCCTAAATTCTTATCCAAATCATTAATATAAATGACAAATAACAATGGAACCAGTACCGTTCCCTGAGGCACACCGCTGGTCACAGGCCTCCAGTTTGAAAAACAACCTTCTACTTCTACCCTCTGTCTTCTGTCATCAAGCCAATTTTTTATCCAATTAGCTACCTCACCCTGGATTCCGTGAGATTTAACCTTATGCAACAACGGTACCCTGTCAAAGGCCTTGCTAAAGTCCATGTAGACAACATCGACTGCACTGCCCTCATCTACCTCTCGGTTACCCCTTCAAAAAACTCAATCAAATTCATGAGATATGATTTTCTACTCACAAAACATTGCTGACTGTCCCTAATCAGTCGATAAAAGCAAATTACTGCGGATGCTGGAATCTAAAACCAAAACGAGATTGATGGCATAGTGGACAATGAAGAAGATTATCTAGGATTGCAACGAGATCTTGATCAATTGGGCCAGTGGGCTGATGAATGGCAGATGGAGTTTAATTTAGATAAATGCGAGGTGATGCATTTTGGTAGATCAAATTAGGGCAGGACTTACTCAGTTAATGGTAGGATGCTGGGGAGAGTTATAGAACCAAGAGATCTAGCGGTGCAGGTTCATAGCTCCTTGAAATTGGAGTCATGGGTGGACAGGGGGTGAAGAAGACATTTGGCATGCTTCACTTCATTGGTCAGAACATTGAATACATGAGTTGGGACGTCTTGTTTGAAGTTGTATAAGACATTGGTAAACCCACACTTGGAATGCTCTGTACCGTTTTGGTCACCCTATTATAGAAAGGATATTATTAAACTAGAAAGAGTGCAGAAAAGATTTACTAGGATGCTACCAAGACTTGATGGTTTGAGTTATAAAGAGAGGCTGGATAGACTGGGACTTTTTTCTCTGGAGCGTAGGGGGCTTAGGGGTGATCTTATCGCGGTCTGTAAAATAATGAGAGGCATAGATAAGGCAACATTTTTTCCCAAAGGTAGGGGAGTCTAAAACTAGAGGGCAAAGGTTTAAGGTGAGAGGGGAGAGAAAGGAAAGGGTCCAGAGGGGCAATTTTTTCACACAGAGGGTGGTGAGTGTCTGGAACAAGCTGCCAGAGGCAGTAGCAGAGGCGGGTACAATCTTGTGTTTAAAAAAGCACTTAGACAGTTACAGGGGTAAAATTGGTATTGAGGGAGATAGGACAAACACGGGCAACTTAATGGTAAAAGTTGGATGGCATAGACAAGTTGGGCTGAAGGGCCTGTTTCCATGCTGTAAACCTCTATGACTCTGACTCTAACAAGTGTATTACACAAGTTCAACATCGCCTCCTTTTTCTTGTACTCTATGTCCCTATAAATAAATCCTAGGATACTACATGCTCTACTAATTGTGCTCTCAACCTGTCCTATCACCTTCCATGACTTATGCACATATACACATAGGTTACTCTGCTCCTGCACCGCCTTTAGAGTTTGACATTTTATATTGTCTCTCTATGTTCTTCCAAAATTAATCACCTCACATTTCTCCGCATTGAGCTTCAGCTGCCATCTGTTCATTCATTTCACCAACTTGTCTATGTCCTTTTGAAGGACATTATCATTCTCAGTTCACAATGCTACTGAGTTTTGTATCATCTGCAAATTTTGAAATTGTACCCTGTACATCAAGATCTAGGCCAGGGTCCCAACACTGAATTCCTGGGGAACTCCCCTACAAACCTTCCTCTTGCCCAAAAAACATCCATTAACCAGGGCCCAAGAGAGATGGGTGGTGCTAACCACCAGAGCCTGTGTCTTTGAGGGGCCTAGGCTTGGGCTTTATTGCTCCTCTCTCAATTGGCCCAGGTGCCAGCACAATGTGCTGGCGAACAGTGGGCACTGTGCCCCAGGATAATGTTCTGTAGTACAAGCAGTTATTCAAGTGAGAGCTCAAGTCTATATGGCCATTTGTTTTGACAACCAGGGTGCGTTCAGGGTGACGTAGTTCACCCTTGGTCACCCTCTTGCCCTCCTGCGCAGGTACCAGCCCACTAAAGGAGTACAGGAGTCAAGTTGGCAGAGTGGGATAGGGAAGCAAGGAGAAGCAGCAGTTGCAGCAACAGTGAGTGAGGCCCGGGCAGATGGAGGCTTAGACAGTCTGGGGGAAGCGGGTCTTGCTACCTTCACAGCCATCCTGAACTCAAAGAGCAAAGAAAATTACAGCACAGGAACAGGCCCTTCGGCCCTCCAAGCCTGCACTGACCATGCTGCCCGACTTAACTAAAACCCTCTACCCTTCCAGGGACCATATCCCTCTATTCCCATCCTCTTCATGTACTTGTCAAGATGCCCCTTAAAAATCACTCCCGTATCCGCTTCCACTACCTCCCCCGACAACGAGTTCCAGGCACCCACCACTCTCTGTGTAAAAAATATGCCTCGTACATCTCCTTTAAACCTTGCCCCTCACACCTTAAACCTGTGCCCCCTAGTAATTGACTCTTCCACCCTGGGAAAAAGCTGACTCCAACCTCTCATAGCTAATGCCCTCTATACCAGGCAACATCCTCTCCAAAGCCTCCACATCCTTCTGGTAGTGTAGCGACCAGAATTGAACACTATATTCCAAGTGCGGCCTGACTAAGGTTCTATAAAGCTCCAACATGACTTGCCAATTTTTAAACTTGCCGATGAAGGCAAGCATGCCGTATGCCTTCTTGACTACCTTCTCCACCTGCATTGCCACTTTCAATGATCTGTGTATCTGTACACCCAGATCCCTTTGCCTACCAATACTCTTAAGGGTTCTGCCATTTACTGTATATTTCCTACCTGTATTAGACCTTCCAAAATGCATTACCTCACATTTGTCCGGATTAAACTCCATCTGCCATCTCTCCACCCAAGTCTCCAACTGATCTATATCCTGCTGTATCCTCTGATGGTCCTCATCACTATCCGCAAATCCACCAACCTTTGTGTCGTCCGCAAACTTACTAATCAATCCAGTTACATTTTCCTCCAAATTATTTATATATATTACAAACAGCAAAGGTCCCAGCACTGATCCCTGAGGAACACCACTTGTCACAGCTCTCCATTCGGAAACGCACCCTTCCACTGCTACCCTCTGTCTTCTTTGGCCGAGCCAGTTTTGTATCCACCTTGCCAGCTCACCTCTGATCCCATGCGACTTCACTTTCTGCACCAGTCTGCCATGAGGGACCTTGTCAAAGGCCTTACTGAAGTCCATGTAGACAACACCCACTACCCTCATCAATCATCTTCGTCACTTCCTCGAAAAACCCGATCAAGTTCGTGAGAAACTGAGTTCCTCCTCAGTGAGAAAATTTCCAAGACCATAGCAGGACATAGACTGCGTGGATTTGATCATTCTCAAATAGAAGGGATATCACAATAATAGAAAAAGGGCATTGCAGGTTCACCAAGTTATTATGAGGGACGGGAAGGTTGAATTAGGAAGAGGAACTTGAGAAGTTTTGACTTTTTCACTAAAGCTGCAAAGAGTGTGTTTAAAACCCAGAACCCCTATTGGAGATCATAGAAATCATAGAAACCCTACAGTGCAGAAGGAGGCCATTCGGCCCATCGAGTCTGCACCGACCACAATCCCACCCAGGCCCTACCCCCACATATTTTACCCACTAATCCCTCTAACCTACACATCCCAGGACACTAAGGGGCAATTTTTTAACCTGGCCAATCAACCTAACCCGCACATCTTTGGACTGTGGGAGGAAACCGGAGCACCCGGAGGAAACCCACGCAGACACGAGGAGAATGTGCAAACTCCACACAGACAGTGACCCGAGCTGGGAATCGAACCCGGGACCCTGGAGCTGTGAAGCAGCAGTGCTAACCACTGTGCTACCGTGCCGCAATTACAAAAAATAAAAGATGTAGGCAGGAATTCTCGGATCCCGCACACCCTGCTACCACTGCCAGCGAGAATGGAGAATTTGGCGTTCAGCTAAATCTCCATTCACAGCAGTGGGACCAGGGAACCTCATCCGTGTGCAAGATCAGAGAATTCCGGCTGCCGTTTTCACACATAGATTCAAAGTCACACACAACAGGTTTATTGAAAGAGATGTTTGCTTGACAGGACAAAAAAATGAAACTAAGACAGAAGCCTGTGAAACACCCCAATGACCCCATGATCAAGTCATGAGTATTTTGATGAGTGGAAAAATATAATTTCTTTTGTTGCAGTGTTTTATTTGTTAATAACGGTATTAATGTTCAAATCAACTTCAAAACATTGTTCGTGCTGCACACAGTCTCATATCCATCAGTCAGGTACCCCTGGCTCACACATTCATTCTGAACAATTCCCATCTCAATCCCACCATCTGTCCAAGTGCCTCACAAAACATTGAATGGATTATTCTCATAGAATGGAAATGTAGAAGCTAAAACATGGAAAAGAATAACTTTAATCACATTACATTCTCAAATATTGGAATAATATTGGCAGGGGGCGGGGACACCACTGGAGGATATGCATCATGTAGCAGATCTTAAATTAGTCTCTTAATTTTACCTTGAACCTCAGATCAATAAACCAGTGACCATGTAACACAGAGAATAATTTATATGGTAATAATTAATCCTTTCTGCGATTAAAAATATCTCATCTGGCCCAAAGCACCAATCAGTGATTGCATTCATTTAAGAGCCCCTGGGCCACATACACTCATTAACCAAGAACACACACTGTCGTAACTCAGCCAAATGCTAGTTTCCTCTCACCAAACACCCTTTATTGGGCACCAGAGGGAAGGGTCGCACACTTGGCTCACAGCTAGACAGTCTTCACCTCGGGACCTACAACCCCAGTCTGGGTTAAGCTGCAGGTTTAAAATCACCGCTGACTGCTTCTCATTGGGAGAACCTCCACTCGCTCAATAAGGAAACTTGTACTCCAAGAAGCCCACAGGGAGATCTCTCGATGATTCCCCCTGCCTTTCATGGCCATCAGAACACATACTTCTCATTCTAAAATATAGGCCGGAATTCTACCACCCCGCCCGCCACGGGAATCAGAGCGGGCGAGGGGCGGACAATGCCATCTGCTGCCAATGTCAATGCCAATGCCAATCTATATCAATGTCTGCTGCCATCAGACTTTTGAATTGAACTACCTTATATTAAGTTGATCTTTCTCTACACCCGAGCTATGATTGTAACGCTACATTCTGCACACACACCTTTCCCTCCCTATGTACAGTACGCTTTGTCTGTATAGCCAGCAAGAAACAATACTTTTCACTCTATACTAATAGATGTGACAATAATAAATCAAATCAAAATCAAATGGAAAGGCCCGTTGACCTTGGGCAGGAATTTCCGGTCTCGGGTCGAGCTGTAAAATCTCATCTATAAGGTGTTTGTGTTATGAAGTTGATTGTTATTTGAATGTGGTTTATCTTCCACTTCCCTTTACCTGGTATGCTTTTTATTGACCTGACATTGAAACTGATTTAAGGACTATTGCGCCAAAGAGAGTCCCATTTAAAATTAAATGTGAACAATATTGTTTCTTGAAAATATGACAATTCATCCACCTGGCCAGTGTACAGATTGATGAGTATTAATTCTGCCTCATTTCTTGCCTGGCATTCAGCAGCCAGTTTCTATAATATATTGTCAACCATGACTTATTGTTTAGCAATACCTTTGCTTCGATTTAAAATTTAAAGTCAAACTATTTTCCAGTTTTTCTGCAAAGGAAAGCTGGCTGGTCAGCTGAAACACTTTTGAAGTTCAGGGACAACATACTGACATCCGGGGAACTTTGGGTCAAATTGTTGGGGGGTGGGAGGGGCGGGGGGGGGGGGCAGCAACTCTACAAGCAGTCACCTGGCAGTGAATTTCCCTGAATTAGCCAATGGGGCATCTTTTCCGTCCAAGTAAGGATGGTGGGTGGGCTCTCAAAGCTGGAGGGCAAATAGGAGACCCTCGAGGGTGGGGAGAGACTGCAGTCTGCCATTGCAGGTAAGGGGGAGAGAGAGGGGTCCTCCATCCTGAGGCACCCTCACAGCATCTTTAAAATTGTCCGCTAGGAGGCGTGCAGCCATAGCTGTCACCAGGTAGGCAGGAAGAGCCTCGATGCCTGACTGGAATACATGCCACCTGGTCTGCCATCAGGAGGTCACCTCCAGGCAGCTGGCCTGTCTCAATACTTGCGAGGGGGTGGGGGGGGAGGGGGAGGTGTGGCTGCTACTCAGGGCAACTGGAAGATGCCAGTCATCCTCTGTAATTGACTGTAATTGGCCTATAACTTACCTGAATTTGTTGCCTGCCCCTTGCAAGCAGGTAGCTCTTTTATCCTTGCTCCCGCTGTTGGGGGAAGACCCCCAGAGGAGGACGATATCACCAACTGGTGGCACAAAATGTTGTCCTTGTCTGCCTCTCTTCTCATCCTTATTTGGGGACGTAATTTCAGCCCCAGTTGTGTTGTGGCTGACCAATAAATGGTCATTGGATGAGATAGATTGCAAAGATAGAAAACTAAGCTTGATCAAAATGAAATTGAGAACTGACATTGGAGCTGAGGGGCTGACAAAGATGCGTGCGTTCACATCTCAAAATAGTGGATTGCTACCACAAAGATTTTCCATTCTCAGATGCCAAACGTAAGTTCAGCTCATGATTTTGAACAGTTTTGCTTTTGTGGCTCGCAAACTCCTATGGACCACCTTCTTTTACTGTTCGCCATCCTCCAGGTATACATGCTATTGTTTTGATATTGAAAGAACAACTGTGCTATCTAGTGTTGAATTAACTTTGTTTTCTAAGGACAATTTTACGTGTGTTTCCAGCCTGGAGCTGTAGATATCATGGATTCTGCCCCAAAAAGAAATAACATCCACACAACAAAGGTCAAATTGGTAAGTATTTCATCTTCTTCAATATTCTTCTAAATTAACATTGTACGATGGTGTTTAAAGTTGCTCCAGTGTTTATCTAATTCCCTTTGTAAGTTACGATTGAATCCACTTCCAGATAGTGAATTCCAATCGTAACTTAATGTGTAAAAATATTTTCATCTCCCCTATTTCTTTTGTCAATCTGTGTATTCTTTCCTTTAGTTACTCATAGTTACTCTTTACTCTAACTGAATCCTTCGTAATTTGAATACCTCTATTCAATCTGCCTTTCACATTCTTTACTCCAGAGAGAACAATCCCAGTTAGTCTTTGCTTAGAACTGAAGTTCATTATCCGCGGTGACGCTCTAATAAATCTCCTCTTTACCCCCCATTAGTTCATTTAAAAAAAATAACCTCAGGGCTTCTCCAAACATGTAACTTGATAAACACTTGCAATTTCAAATGATGCCCTAATCCTAGACAGGACTGCCAAGAGTGCAGCAAAAATACTTCAAAATAGAACCTTCCCCACATTCCTCACACTCTCCTACATCTCCTCTGTTATGATATGAGGTATAGGAGGCCTATCTTAGACTGTTGTCAGTCACCACCACCTTGATAGGATGTGTTGAATTATTCCCTTGACTTGTACTCAATCTACCAACAGTAGGAGTGGCATGTATTACACACAGTTTCTCAGTAAACTTTTTTTGTATGCAGTCTTATCTTCAAATAAAGAAATCACATTATTGGTTCCCCAATCCTTATTGTGTGATTGGGACATTTATATGGATTATTACCCACCTGACTGGAGAACAAGCATCATGATTCATATCTTAAATTAATCTCTTCATTTGTACCTCAAACCATAGATCAATAAAACATTGTCTATGTACCATAGGGAATAACGTATGTGGTAATAATTAATCCCTTCATGTGACAAAAATCCTCATCTGGCCCCTAGCTCAAATCAGCGATATCATTCATTTAAGAGGCATTAAACCAACAAAACACACTTGTTTTGGAACGTCACATGGTGGCAGCATAGTTTTCGAAGATTTGACTGAGAACTATACAAGCCTCAACCCTTCACATGTTGCAGGAGAAAAGAACTAGGGTGACAATGAAACAGCTATAAAGCCTCACTGTGTTTCAGTGATTCTTTATGAATCCTACACTCTGTACCTTCGTTCTGGGATATTGTCACAGCTCACAGCCAACAGGCTCCAGGTCCTGGTATGATTATTCAGTTTTGGGAGAGCTGGATCAGTGTAGGTCTACCTGCTGTAAATTTGAAGCAGGGACATAAATTAAGACCGGAATTCTCTGACCATTCATGCCAGCGGGATTCTCTGATCCCGGTGCAGTGAACAGAGATTTGGTTGTGCGCCAAATTCTCCATCCTCGCTTATAGCGGTGCCGGGGCATGAATGGCTGGAGAATTCTGGCCTAAGTAGTTGACTCTGAAATGTTTAACTTTAAGCAGAATGAACAGACAGTAAAAGACTGGGCTAGGATAACAAATCCATCTGTTAACAGCTCCCAACAGCCAAAGGCACCTTGTTAAAAAAAGCCTTTTTCGCTGTTTAATTGTACTTCTGAAGCCTGAAGTTTATTATCCTGCTTAAATCACTGCTTTCTGAGCACAACTTAAAGTTTAAACAGTTTAAAGTTTTAAAGTTTATTTATTAGTGTCACACGTAGGCTTACATCAACACTGCAATGAATTTACTGTGAAAATCCCTTAGAGCTTAGAGTTAACCAAGGAAAAAAAAATCAAAGAACTCAGCAGCACCCCCCCTGCAGTCAAGCAGTTACTTATGACCAGCTAAGACAGTGGCCACTTAGAGTACTGTAAATCAGAGCTAAATTAACTTTAGAAGAACTATCAAAAGTTCCCGATAGCATTAAAAATCCTATGAAAAGCTAAAAGAAATTACCACAGAGTTTCCAACACTTAATTGGAAGGCAGCAGGTCTCCTATCAGAGTGTGGTCAATGTAGCCTCATGCATTCACCCAGAATTTGCCCAGCTTTGGACAATATATGCAAGGCATGTGGCAGCAGAGGAAACTGGAAGCGCCAATGCAGAAATCAACAGTTGGAACAAGTGGTTCAACATCTTGCGATGCCGCACCCAAAAGCCAGGCAGACAGAGTTCCAAATGGCCAAGCGCGCATAAGAGACAGCATCAGGACAAGATTCATATAATGTCTAACCAAGCTATACAGTCAGATGAAGAAGATAACCAATGCATCAACACACAAAGTGAGCCGATTGGCATTCAATACAGTAAACATCAGAAAATGTATTGGCACAGTGGCACCATCAGAAACATTTGCCACTGTCCAGATAATACGCCCGCAATGCAGGCCTAGCACAACCTGTATGCAAAACTGGATACTGGTGCAAGCATCCTTCCACTTTTCACTCTGAAATATACTTAACCATACAAATGGCAAGGGATTGCTCAACTAACCAATGCTGAACTCATTGTATGATATGGCTCAGAGATTCCATGATGTGGAGATGCCGGCGTTGGACTGGGGTAAACACAATAAGAGTTTTAACAACACCAGGTTAAAGTCCAACAGGTTTATTTGGTAGCAAATGCCATTAGCTCAGAGATTCCATCCCTGGGAATGATTGCAGTTACGTCACTGCACAAATTCACCCTGCTCACCCCAGATATTTACATTGTGGACACCATGGGTCCAGTAATCTCAGGCCTAAGGACCATCCATGGTATCATCAAGACATCGATGAGGCCCACTAACTACAAGAAGGACGATTGGAAACCCTGTGCTTATACGGGGAGAAGATAATCCACTCTGCAACGCAGATCATGAGCCAACACGCCTTGTGCCACAAAATGTGAACTGAATATGCATACCCATTCTGAATGTGCACACTTCATCATACTGCAGAACCAGTGCAGAATTACTATTCAGCGGTCAACACTCCCCAGTCATCACTCATCGGTACTCTCAGGAGTACAAGATACATTACTCGAAAAACAGGGTGAGGTGAGAGATACCCATGACTAGCATGCAGGTAACAAATTACTCAACTTGAACATCAGACAGAAAGTTTGAGTATAACACCCAACACATAGAATCCATCAGAAATCATCAATATCTACAGGGATAAGATTGGATCACATACGAACATCAAATGGCATGACAGTGTAATGAGACAGATGCCAACTCGAAGCAAATACCACAGCCAAAAACACTGAGCATTCCTGTGCACAAAGAATACAATCAGAAATATACCACAAACAAAGCACCCCTAACAAGCATTCTGAAAATGTACAGCGGCCTCCAGCAAATATCACCATGAGGAAATCTGGACAGATAAGCAATCCACCACATTTCAGAGACGTGTAAATTTACTGCATTGTTTATTTATTTATCTACCTGTTTATTCACACACAAATTGGGTGGAATTCACCGTTTTTGAGAGGCTGTTGCCATTGGCCACTTCAGATTCTGCACTTAGAATCATAGAACCAGTACAGGCAGAAGGAGGCCGTTCGGCCCATCAAGCCCACACTGACTCTCCGACAAAGTATTTTACTCAGGCCCACACCCTGCCCTATCACTGTAAACCCACGCATTTACCCGCTAATCCCCCTAACCTGCACATCTTGGAACACTAAGGGGCCATTTAGCATGGCCAATCAACCTAACCTGCTCATCTTTGGACTGTGGGAGGAAACAGGAACACCCGGAGGAAACCCACGCAGACATGGGGAAAACATACAGACTCCACGCAGACAGTCACCCAAGGTCGGAATTGAACCTGGCACTGTGAGGCAGCAGCGCTAACCCCCATGCTACTGTGCCGTCCACTTAGAACCTCATTAGTTATGCACAGGCGAGCTCACCTGCAAAACCTCTGCCTTCCATTGCTCATCATCTTTGTCCACCTCCTTGCTCCTCTGCCCTCTCCCATCCTTTTCACAGCCCTCCTTCCACATTATCTTCCCTTGTCTTTGTCAGGCCACCCACACCATCCCCCTCCACTCACACTCCACCGCCAGTTGAAATGGGGACCTTTGATGTGATAGCTGCATGAATCTCAAAGCACAGTGACAGAAACTGGTGTGTGGCACAGGGGGGAAGGAGGCCCCTGTACTCCCCAACCCCAGGCACGAGACAGACACATGAGGGTCCATGGGTCCAGCAGCACAGTGCTGTCCATGGAGACCAGCTTGACATGGAGATTAGAGGGCAGGAAGCAGTCTGCCTCGGCATTAGGGACAGTGCAACTCTATGGCAGAAAGCGTCTTACAAACTGAGGTCCGTTTTGTGCAAACCACTCTTGATTAATCGGCTAATTTCACAAGATTGGAAGGCCTGATAGGATGCTAGTGGGCAGCTGTTTTAATGAACATTCATGAGGGGCAAATGGCATTCACACCACCAGCCAGTGGGGAGACCAACTCATCAGCAACATGCCCTTGGGAGAATTGCAATGCGATTTTACGTTGGCAGGTTTCTGACTTATTGGCTCCCTCTTGTTCCTATGCTTCCGCCTGCCACAAAACCCACACACAGGGGGAATGAGAGAATTCTGCCCAATTTCTTTTTTGCTGTGGCATCATGTCAAAAGTTTGATTCTTAAAAAGGTGAACATTTAGTTAGAAAAATGGGGACATTGTGATAAGAGGTACATGTATCTCTAAGGAGGCGAATCTTAAACTTGCACTGGAGCGGGTCCAGCGGAGATTCACACGGATGATCCCAGGAATGGTAGGCCTGACATACGATGAACGTCTGAGGATCGTGGGATTATATTCATTGGAGTTTAGGAGGTTGAGGGGAGATCTGATAGAAACTTACAAGATAATGAACGGCTTAGATAGGATGGACGTAGGGAAGTTGTTTCCATTAACAGGGGAGACTAGGACGCGGGGGCACAGCCTTAGAATAAAAGGGAGTCACTTTAGAACAGAGATGAGGAGAAATTTCTTCAGCCAGAGAGTGGTGGGTCTGTGGAATTCATTGCCACAGAGGGCTGTGGAGGCCGAGACGTTGAGCGTCTTCAAGACAGAAATTGATAAATTCTTGATTTCTCGAGGAATTAAGGGCTATGGGGAGAGAGCGGGTAAATGGAGTTGAAATCAACCATGATTGAATGGTGGAGTGGACTCGATGGGCCGAATGGCCTTACTTCCGCTCCTATGTCTTATGGTCTTATGGTCTTGTCAATCACCACCACCTCAGCAGGATGTGATGTATTAACCTCATGAATTGTATGTACTCCATCTACAAGCAGCAGGAGCAGGTCTCAGATGTAATACACATCTCCCAGTTAATGTTCTTTCTATATAGTCTTATCTTCAAATAAAGAACCTATATTATTATTTCACCAATCCTTGTCTTGTGATTGGTATGTTTATGTTGAAGAGAAGGACATAACATGATCCCAATGAGTGCTCCTTAAGCCCATGACTTCCCAAGTCTCCTTCTTAAATCCAATATACCTACTGCCTTCCAGCCCAAACTTTCACTCAATCCTCTGCACTTTTAACCTCCTCTGTATTCACCCATGCCCTATCAATGGCATGTATACTGGAATTTTTGCACATGTTCTTCCAATTCTCCACCCTATCTTAGGTAAAAACTATAGTGAAGAGGGGTAAGCACCTATTTGAGCACCATCCCAAGTGTTAACACTGATCCATCACCTCAGGAGATTAGAAGAACCCTTTGGAAGCCCTAACCCACGATCTTCAAGGTGCAGAATGCAGATACCTCCTTGGATTGGAAAAATGTCTTACTTAATAATATAATTGAACTCTTTCCTCAGCAATCGGACATCAAATCTGACATGCTAGTGGGCAGCTGTTTTAATGAGCATTCATGAGGGGCAAATGGCATTCACACCACCAGCCAGTGGTAGCACTAGGATGAGAGGCCTTTAGTGTATTCAGTCACACAGCCAGAATTTTACCGCCCCGCCCACCACGGGAATCAGAGCAGATGCGGGGCAGACAATGGAAAGGTCCATTGACCTCGGGCAGGATTTTACGGTTTCGGGACGAGCAAGGCTTGGAAATCCCGCCTACCAAGTCCTCGAATCATGTGACCTCATGAGAGAAGCATAAAAATATGCTTCACCCCCTCACTGCTAAACCATTTATATTTTATCAGTGAGCAACACTAAAGGAGATCACATGTAATTAAAAGACTTCTCCTGCTGGTATCTCTTTGCTGTGCCCAGAGTGCATGAAACAGCATGTTCATTATCTCAAATTTAATATTCACTTAAAAGTGGGCAACTTAACATCACGTAGATACTCCTTTTATTATCCCTCAAAAATAAAATCTCATAAGTTTATTTATTAGTCACAAGTAAGGTTACATTAACACTGCAATGAAGTCACTGTGAAATTCCCCTTGTCGCCACAGTCCGGCGCCTGTTCGGGTCAATGCACCTAACCAGCACGTCTTTCAGAATGTGGGAGGAAACCCACGCAGACACGGGGAGAACATGCACACTTCACACAGACAGTGACCCAGGACTCGAACCCGGGTCCCTGGCGCTGTGAGGCAGCAGTGCTAACCACTGTGCCACCGTGCCATCCACATTCATTCTTACAGCCAGGAGGCAGTAGTAAAAGAAATGTTCAAATCTTATCAGCGGCAATGTTGCTTGGGTCATCCGCCCACCCCTATATACCTCTTAAAAATCCAACATTAAAAAAAAGAAACCAATCGTTTTTTAAAATAAATCTTAAAATTTAATTGTCCAGATTTAGCTGTCAAAATAATGGTTCAGCTAATGGCGCTCACTGTCCAGAAACTTCAGGTGAGAGACAGATGCAGAGTTAAACTCTGCACAGGCAGCATGGTGGCACAGTGGTTAGCACTGCTGCCTCACAGCGCCAGGGACCCAGGTTCGATTCCCGGCTTGGGTCACTGTCTGTGTGGAGTCTGCATGTTCTCTCCATGTCTGCGTGGGTTTCCTCCGGATGCTGCCATTTCCTCCCACAGTCCAAAGGTGTGCGGGTTAGGTGGATTGGTGATGCTAAATTGTCTCTTAGTGTCAGGGGGACTAGCTAGGGTAAATACATGGTGTTATGTGGATAGGGCCTGGGTGGGATTGTGGTCGGTGTAGACTCGATGGGCCGAGTGGCCTCCTTCTGCACTATAGGATTCTATGATTCTAAATATCCAAAGATTGCCTAGTCTTTTCAGTACAGTTCCTACCCAAGCCCTGCTCCACTGCGATTGAAAGACAAACAGGAGGAAGAAATAGAATTGAAGAGTAGAAAGAACGGGATAGTTACAAAGTGGGACAGTTTTAAAAACACTACATCCATGGGACATAAATTTGCATTTAATGTGCTTCTCCTCAAATGGACATTGTGCCAGCATTTCCGCTTTAATACAAAATGTGAGATAATTTTCTTTGGGAGAAAGATCTAGAGTGTGATCAATTGATTAAAAATAATAATATAAAAGCAAAATACTGCAGATGCTGGAATCTGAAACAGACACAGAAAATGCTGGAAAATCTCAGCAGGCCTGACAATCTCTGTGGAGAGAGAATAGAGCCAACGTTTTGAGTCTGGATGACCCTTCGTCAGCTCTCTGACGAAGGGTCATCTCGACTCGAAACGTTGGCTCTATTCTCTCTCCACAGATGCTGTCAGACCCGCTGAGATATTCCAGCATTTTCTGTTTTTGATTGAAAATAATTCCTACTTTTCCAGAGGATCTTGAACCTGTAACCGTGAACATTTCTTTAACAGGCCACCAACTTCACAAATTAGATCATCATCAAAACACTCTTATCCTTCTAAACCTCTTTTGTTTATATGTAAAGATTAATGGCCTATTACAACCAGTTTACCTCACATTTTTAAGTAAATCATCCACTGTTTTGCAATGTTACAGCAATGAAAATGAAATTGGAAGTATTTTCTTTATTTTCGTTACCTTCCATTTCCTACGCTTTGTGCTTCCTCCCTCACTTTGCTAACCATTAATAATGGTTTATTTTCCGCATTTGGGTAGAGCAGCAATGGTTTATTTTTGATTCATGATCCAGCCACATCCGTCCCCCCGTCCCCCCCCCCCCCCCCCACCACCCCCCAAAGACAGAGCTGCTTGACAGTTATTGTGAAGTCCCACCAACAGATGGAGGGATGCAGACAAATGTGCTGAATCATAAAACAATCGCCATAAATCATCAAAAAACGTAAACTTGAACATCATAGTAGATAATGACAACTCAATTTGTCACACAAAAACTCCCAAGAATTGCCAAAGTAAATGGAAGAAACTCGGATACCACTTTTTCAGCTTGTCCCTCTCTTTAGAAATCTTTCTCACTTGTCCTGCCTGCTGCATATGTATTTTCTCCTCTCTCTATCCCACCTACTTCATGGGGGGAGCTTCCCAGCTGGTCAGCAGACATTGCTGAGCAGTGCCCACTGTAGAAATCACCTGAGGTTTATTTCCATTGACATCAATCACAATGTAATTCAGACGGTTTCTATAACACACAGCCAATCTGCAACATTAGTTTTGCAGCACCGGTGTAAAATTTACTCTTTGGGCCCTATTTTACCATTTCGATTCTAAGTGCTGGGCGGACTTGAAACTGGGAGTATTTCAGATCCGGATTTTAGACACGTTCTCAGGTGCCCTCTGCCTGAAAAAATATCAGCGATTCCGAATTGCGCTGCACAAGCCTGTGGGCGGGGCTTAACGCGCCAGAAATCCTGCAGCTCCGATCGGCGCCTCCAACTGCGCATGCACAGAAAAAAAAAGATAGAATGCTGCTCCCCTGCCACATCCCTCCCGGGCTGGGATAATGCCTCCCCCTGGCCCCCACAGACATTGCCCCATCCCCACAACATTACTGACCCCTTATCCCCCTGCCACCCAAACCAATTGCGGGCCCCTCCCCCCTTCCCCCCCTCCACCGATCTCAGGCAGAGTGGCAGCGGATCCCCCCTTCCCCCTCACTGATCACAGGAAGAGTGGCAGCGAACCCTCCTTCCCCTGCACCAATCTCAGGCAGAGTGGCAATGGATCCCCCTTGCACCCCACTGATCTCAGGCAGAGTGGCAGCAGATCCTCCTTCCCTCCCCACTGATCTCAGGCGGAGTGGCAGCAGATCCTCCTTCCCTCCCCACTGATCTCAGGCGGAGTGGCAACGGACCACCTTCCACCCCTTCCCCTACCAACCTCAAGCAGAGAGCCATCGGACACTAAGCACTAAGCCTCACTAATTGGAGCGCCCAAATCGGACTTTTATAGAGCATGTCTGTTTCGTGCCGATTCTGGATGGGCGAATGCAGTGGTAAAGGGGGAGGTGCTGGTAAAGTTGGGTGTGCAGCACATTAAGTCAATTTAAATGCATGCATTTATCGCGGCCATTTTAGGGCCTTGGTAAAGGGGGAACTGCCGTGAGGCGGGCACGGATCGCGCTACTCGCCTCACTTCACTTTACCAAGTTTTCGCGCCCGAAAACGGGCGCAACTTGATGATAGAATCAGGCCCTTTGTCTTTGGACCTCAGAACTATCCTCCTGGCTGCTGAGTCTAGAATTCATCAATTACTACCTACTTCTCTTAGCTGATTTTATTACTGTGGCCGAAACTTTCCAGCCGTTCATGCCAGCGGGATCTTCTGGTCCTGCCAACGGCACACCCCCACTATGGGTTTCACGGTGGGGAGGGACACATTTAACGAGAAACCCCATTGACAACGGCGGGTGAGACGATCCCTCCGCCAGTCAATGGCGGACTGCCTCCCCCGCCCCGATACACAGCGGTAAATCTCCCCTGCTGCTTTCTGACTTTTGTCCTGCATTCCATCACTTGTGCTGGTCCATCACCCAGGACAGTGGAATTTGCATAAACTTCAACTGACAATGTAGCCCAGGTCTGGCTATTCTGTAATACATTCTAATATCTGGAATAAAACCACGGCCAAAGATCAATATAAAATTATTACATTTTTCTAACTGTTGAACATTGTGAATAGTTAAGCCAGAAATAACTGTTTTGAAGGGGGAAGAAAGAAGTGTTTCAGTTAACCTCTGTTTAATAATTTCTGATGTTTAATCGGTGAACTAATCTCACGAAAAGAATTAAAACAAGTTTAAAGACCGAATGGTTATAATTTATTGAAAATGAGAAACATTATCTTGAGGAGTTCTTGCTTTTTAAAATCTAGATTAATACTACCTACAATTATTAGTTAGGACTCAGAAAACTCAAATGTTTTTCTTATTTTAAAGTTTTTTAAACTTCTGATGGCTAAACAGTGAAATATTTTTGTTTGTGGCCTTTGTACTGCTGATAAAGTAACTTAAAGCAAACAGGTTTTAAACAGATCAAATTCTTCTGAACAATTTGGTTTTGATCAGTAAAACAAAACATCCAGCTTGAAACTTTACAATATGAATAAACATGATTAAAAATAATTTTTTGACTAGAAATAAAATATTGACGGCAGGTTCCATGTATTCAGTTAATGTTAACCAATGTCTGGGTTTCACTTTGAAAAAGTCTGCTGTTTTAAGTGTAACCAAAGTCTTTGCCAAATACGCCATATGTTCAGCTGTGCTGAAAGGAAGTCAAGCCTCTTCGCATTTCATTCTATTCAACCAGCAGTACATTCCTTCCGGCAGTACATCCTGTTTAGAACTGCTGTGAACAGCTTGGACTCAAGAGTTGTATTGCATAACTTCCCACAGAATATACATTATATTTGTCCCAATAATGGTGCATTGTTTAATTAAGCTAATGGTTACTGATTGTAATGATGAGATTTTTCAACATGATGTGCCCTGTGGATCCATGGTAAGTCATGGAGGCCAAACTTGTACAGGTGCAGGGTTTTTTCTTTGATAAAATGGCGCCAATCTCGGCAGAATCGAATCATTTCTTGGGTCAGCCCATTACACAACATCATTATCAATAGTCTGAGCTGGGAGTGGGAGCGGTAAACTACATAAAGGGTGGTGATCAATTCAAGGGAAGTACCTACCCAGCCAGTCAGAAATTCATACCGTCTTTGCAAAGCTCGAAGGGTCTCTTCAACCTATTGGCAAACCTTGCCCAAGATGAAGGGTGAGGGGGGCTAAGACGTTCCTGTCAAAATGAAGGAAAAGGAAATCCAATATGAGTCTTTAGGCCCCTGTCTATGGTTCTATGGTTTGATGACTGCCAAAATGGTGGAAATAGTTGAAATACATGAGGTAGTTGGAGGAGAGTTGCCCTGCATCCCATTTCATGGTGCAATCCTCTTGTACTCAAATTGTCGGAGACCTAGAAAGAGACCGACATAGGTTTGAGTCTGCAGTTGATCATTAATGCCATTGGTTGTGCCAACCCTAATGTTGCCAGTATGCTATCAACAGATAGTTTACATTTGATTCTTTGCTGACCCAATTCCATGAAGATAATTTTCCAAAGTCATTGCCATTGTCATTGCAACAAAGCTTGCAAATATTGTAGCATCATGACAAGTGTGGTTATTCAGGCCAGGCCTTCTTTCCTGTAGGGTCACTGAAAGCATGCCATAATGTAATTGGAATGCTTCTGATAAATGTTCAGCCAGTTGAGCATTCATGTATCTTAGTGATGCCATCAGTCCTGCTGTCCCAATTTCGTTTTGTAAATTGGAACAACTGCATTCACTATCTGCCAAAGTGTGATCTTCCCGCCCATCTCTGTCCACAAATGCAAGTGCGTAGACATTAGCAGATGGGCGCAGAGTGCAGTCATGCAGCATGACCTGCCTGGAATCACATCTCTCCATGATCCAAACCAACAAGATTGAATTCCCATTGGCAGACCCACTGGTGCCAGTAATCCTTTTCATCAAACAGACTCAAAGGCTTGTTGAGAAATGCTTACAGAAAGAAAAAGTAAAAAAAACACAGTGCCTTAAACTGTTGAGGGAATTTTCCTACTGGTATTTTCAAAGGATTACAATATGCAACATAACCCCTAGGAATAATGAATGCTTATCATAGATGCATAGGATTTTCATATGGCTTTAATCCAAGTGATTGCTGGAAATTGATGCAGGAAGTGTATTTATATAATTTCTACATCATTATAATATCAAACTATCATCAGAAATGTAAATCTTGCAGAAAAGGAGAACCGCGACATTCAGGATCTCCTCCGGTTTATTCCATGTTGTTAATTCCTGTTCCCTGGTTTATAGAACATATTAAATTTGCCTACAGTATTTTGTATAACTGGAGAAAATTATTACGTTATTTTATTTTTATCTCTTCTAATGATCAAACCAATAATTAGATAAGCATTCATACAAGTTCAAAACCCCTGACTGGAATAAACTATGATGTGGAGATGCCGGCGTTGGACTGGGGTAAACACAGTAAGAAGTTTCACAACACCAGATTAAAGTCCAACAGGTTTATTTGGTAGCACAAGCCACAAGCTTTCGGAGCGCTGCCCCTTCATCAGGTGAGTGGGAGTTCTGTTCACAAACAGGACATATAAAGACACAAACTCAATCTACAAAATAATGGTTGGAATGCGAGTCTTTACAGGTAATCAAGTCTTAAAGGTACAGACAATGAGAGTGGAGAGAGCGTTAAGCACAGGTTAAAGAGATGTGTATTGTCTCCAGCCAGGACAGTTAGTGAGATTTTGCAAGACGTGCCGGATCATCGACACGGATGCCATCATCTCATGTGAGAACACCATCCACCAGGTACACGGTACATACTCTTGCAACTTGGCCAACGTTGTCTACCTGATACGCTGCAGGAAAGGATGTCCCGAGGCATGGTACATTGGGGAGACCATGCAGACGTTACGACAACGGATGAATGAATCACCAGACAAGAGTGTTCTCTTCCTGTTGGGGAACACTTCAGCGGTCACGGGCATTCGGCCTCTGATCTTTGGGTAAGCATTCTCCAAGGCGGCCTTCACGACACACAACAACGCAGAATCACTGAGCAGAAACTGATAGCCAAGTTCCGCACACATGAGGACGGCCTCAACCGGGATCTTGGGTTCATGTCACACTATCTGTAACCCCCACGACTTGCCTAGGCTTGCAAAATCTCACTAACTGTCCTGGCTGGAAACAATACACATCTCTTTACCCTGTGCTTAACCCTCTCTCCACTCACATTGTCTGTACCTTTAAGACTTGATCACCTGTAAAGTCTTGCATTCCAACCATTATTTTGTAAATTGAGTTTGTGTCTTTATATGCCCTGTTTGTAAACAGAACTCCCACTCACCTGATGAAGGGGCCGTGCTCCGAAAGTTTGTGGCTTGTGCTACCAAATAAACCTGTTGGACTTTAACCTGGTGTTGTGAGACTTCTTACTGTGCTTACCCCAGTCCAACGCCGGCATCTCCACATCATGGAATAAACTTGCCAGTGTGATCAGTAAGAAAGTTTTAAGAATATGTGAAAATCTTGCTTGTAACTAACCTCTGATTTTCATTCTTTTGCATCTTTTCCTGTCCAAGTAAGTACAGATGCAGCGTTAAACACACTACTGTTAATGCATAGTGACTGCTAAATCTCTTAGGATTTCATAGTCCAGGTCAAGTATCCTTTATCCGCAACCCCCAGGGCCGATTGCATTTCAGATTTCGGATACCTTTATTTATCTATTAGTGTCACCAGTAGGCTTACATTAACACTGCAATGAAGTTACTGTGAAAATTCCCCAGTCGCCACAATCCGGCGCCTGTTTGGGTAACACTGAGGGAGAAATTAACATGGCCAATGCACTTGACCAGCACGTCGTTCGGACTGTGGGAGGAAACCCACGCAGACACAGGGAGAACTTGCAAACTCCGCATGGACAGTGACCCAAGCCAGGAATTGAACCTGAGTCCCTGGTGCTGTGAGGCAGAGGTGCCAACATCTGTGCCTCCATACCGCATATAGTCCTAGGCCTACTCACACTACAAGGCCAAAGCCTAAGCTAGCTATAGTCTAAAGCAAATAAAATGGCGAGAAAAGTAAGATATACCACTGAATAATAAATACAGGGTACCTGTAATAAGTTCCAACTCGTGGCGCCCATCTGTGATTGATGAGGTTCGCAAGGTAAACAGTGCTGATAAACTGGACTTCCCGTGCTAAAGGTCGGGTACAGGTCAGTGAGGGTTCATGTCAGCTCGGGTCGTAGACCACCCGCACAAAATTATGTCCACACAAAGTGTTCTTTGGGTGCGTTCGGTTTTTGGGTTTACAGATAAAGGATACTCGACCTAAAGCGGAAAAGCTGCTTTGTAATAGAAAAGTAGTCATAGAGGGACAGCTAGATTTATTACAGCATGATTTGTTGAAGGTATGCCTGCATTTGAAAGAAATTGACACAGTTGCACGTTACAAGAGATTCCACATTGGCTCCGGTTTGCAGTTTTTTTCCAAGGTCTATTAAAGTGTCGTTTTTGGAACCTGTCTGTAAATTATCAGCAAATTGTTGAATTCGTATCAGTAACTTTTATTGATAAATCATTGAACTTTGTAAATTAGCATGATTGTCACATAAAGATGTACCATCTGCATTCTAGGATGAGAAATCAAGTATAGAACAACTGTCGCTTCTCTTCTGATTGAATGAAATTAATAACTTTTTATAAATTCAGTGTAAAAATTTTACACGTGATGCTTCTAAATCTCCCTATCCCTCTCTTCTCAGCACTGAGGGAAAGCTCTCAAAGTTTCTTGATTCCTCTCTGCAGCAGAACACTAGTTACTGGGTTGAGTTGCCTTATTTCTCCTTCTTCTGGGAGAGTGGCCTGAATTTTCGCTCCCAGGTCAGGAGCGCAGAGTTGGGAAAATTCCCGAGGAAGTGCCAGACAGTCGGAATTTTGTCCCGGCAGGGCAGATGTGCCCACAGCCCCAGAAACAGTTGGGAGGCAGCAGCACAGGGGTTGCTGGGTGCAGAGGTGGGCTGGGCAAAAGGCTGGCTGTGGAAATCCAGGACTTTTTCCCAGCTGCAAAAAAAAACAATTAAACAAAAACAACCCTTATCCCCTCATACACTCCCCATGCCTCATTCATGCCAACTTATGCCCCTATACAAATCCTCCAAGGGTTGCATGAATCATATTTTGGACACTGGTGGAAACTGGATCTGACTGAAAGCAGTTGCATTTTAACATATGCAGCTGCCTCTGTGAACCATGGATACGCCAAGTTTAACCTGACCCCATCCCTCTACGGGCTCCCCTCCGCCAGTGAAAATGGTGGGTGCCGGCCAAAGGGGCAGGACTTCTTAAATCGTGTCCTTGCAAAGATTCAGGCCATTGTCTTGGTTTGGAATCTCCCCATGATAGAAACATCTAGAATTAATTTATATGAGGCTCATAGTTCCAAAAATGACACGAACTCACTGGCAAACCTGAATAGCCTACTAGATTTGTAATAAATGTGAAAGAGTTTGACTTGTGTCTGTGTTGGGAGAAGTAGACTATTTAAAAATCAGGGTGGCAAAGCCAAGACAAAGCAATTCCTTTTTCCATGTGCTTTGCCTGTGATGTACCCCTTGTTTACTATAGTGAGTGAAAAGTCGCAAGCTGCTGACCACAGAATCAGAAGGCACCAGGTTATTGGCGTAGAGCATGGGGATAGTTTGAGCTATTAGTTCCGTATACTTCGAGAGAACAGTTGCAAACTTAATTCCATCAAATCAACTAACAACATTGGTGCATGGGTGAACTTGTAGTTGATAGCAAATGAACTTTTTTTTACAGAAAGAATAGTACATTCTACAAAAGAGAGGTAAGAGAATAAAGACTTTTTTCAAAATGTCTGTATTGGGATATCTAGTGCAGACAGCAATGGTTCCAGTACAGTAATTTATTGCCATTGATTTAGCTAAGCAAGTGTTATTTGTGGTAAGTTCTTCCGCATTCACTGTTGGAGTACACCTAATGTAAAATGAAAAATGCTAACTTCCTGACTGCTCATCCATTAGAGTGATATGCATGACAAGGAGATGAGGGTCAGATCTTTTACCTCTTGGAGTTAAGGTATTGTATAGTACAGTCACTCGAAACATATGGCCGCCTCTTGATAGGTTTTTGTTTCACCAGTGTACTGACAAGAGTCCAGCAGGCAGAAGCATTACAGAGCAATCGGTAGGCCCCAGCATTAGGCTCATCACTAACGAGGAAAGGGAAGGAGGTGGATAGGTGGTGAGTACGCCACTGCCTCAGGTCCAGAATTAGAATTGGCCACCTGCACATGGGAACACTTGGCAGGTGTCCTCACAAAAACAGACGAAAACCCCAACAATCTCAAATTACAATACTCAAGAAAGTTGGTATAATCTAAGTAAATGTGGTTGAAAGGACAAAATTAGCAAATAGCCCTGGATGTCTCTTAAGATTAAGATTAAGGCTCCCGGGCAATCTTAAGATAGACTTTTCTCATTCTAAAATGTTGACCCGCTAAAGTTTTCCCATAAAGCTTCCAGAAACTTTAGCCCTGCCTGGCAGGTAAGAAATTAAAATTGCCTGGAAGACCCACCCAGTCAATGATACACTCCCTTCCCACAGTCTTCAGATTGAACTTGCTCTTCCGAGCAGGCAGCATTGACACCCACAGGAAACTGGGAGGGTTCTTCTGTAAATATGCGGATCAGTCTATGATAATGTTATCAAGGCCCAAATGCAATTTTAACCAGTGATCTGAGTGGGGAGCTCTGTTGTGACTTTTAGGATTAAAAGCAGCAGGATTCCCTCATCCCCATGGTGAAACCTTTCCAAGACAATCTTCCCGCAGCTTACCTTCAAGTTGGGGGCCGTTCCTTCGGCCTTGCCCAATGGCCTCCTGCCATGCAACATTCTGCTGCCGCCTGTTGGAGAGCTGCCTCTTCCTGCCAGCTTGGGCAGGCGCCAGACTGTACGCAGGCGAGGCTCGGGTCTTAACGCCTCCTAGGCCAGGCTCACTGGGGTTTGCCATTTACTTTGACCCCTATCCACCCAATTCCTGTGCCAAGTTAGAATTGGAGTTAATTCAAGTGCGATTCAAAAATGGTGACACAGAAAGCGAGGTTAATGTGGAAAGGAAATATGTGCAAGAGCTTCGGTGTGATGTTGGCACGTGTCATGGTTTAGTTCAGAGTGAATGTAAAGATACGCTGAAGTGTGACAGTGACAGGAAGTGAGTGTGGCACTTTATCGTTCTCTTTCAGCAAGATTTGTACACCTACTGATTTTGGACATAGAAGGGATAGATATCAAAGGTTGCTGATGATATCAAACTAGACAGAGCAAGAATTGCTCATAAAACAAAGAAGACTACGGGAAATGATAACGTGACTTAAATCCATGAAGAAGCCTTTTGAAGATGGTAGAATATTGATTTTTTGTGGAAGTCTTTGTGGTATTTCATATGCTCATTTTTTTTAAAGTTTAGTAACAGAAAGAGATATCGTGGAGTTATGATGCGGGCTTTGCATTTTGCCCTGAGGGAAATTGAATCCTTTAGATTATTTCAGTTCTTTGGAACTTTTCCTAGTAATGGACATCCTTAATTGTCAGATTTTATTCTATCTGATAAGCCGATTATGTCATTGCAGGAGAAGGATCTGGCACCTAAAGGGTTAACATGGGACTGAGTACAGCACTGCCCACGTGTTGATGTCAGAAGGCACGTGAACCAGAGCTAAAATAGTCTAGGGATAGGTAGCAAGGTGTAAGGACCTAGTATGGGGTCCACTCTGTACCCTTTACTGTAACTATGTCGAGAGTTCAGTACTGTTAATAAAGAGTTTTGTAACTTCAACAAGACTGCTTCATAGCAGTACGCATCACAGATAGTGACAACAGAACAGATCAGTAATCGGTGTCAGGAGATTGAGTAAAAAATATTGACTTGTTTTGGAAGTGATCTATTTCCAGCCTCACAAATACTGTTTGCTGCAGTGATTGGACTTCTGCTTTTGACCTGGAATAGAATCAGATTTGCTTTTTATCTTATGTGTGCACGAGATTATTTTTATTCCCTGTGGTAATAGCCACATCTATCACTCCAAAACCTTCACTAAAATGCCATGGGATATTTTTATATTAAAGACACCAGCCAGACTCTTCCATAAGAGGTGGATGGGCCTGAGAATTTGACGGGTTAGCTTCAGAACAAATTCCCAACCCCTTCCCATCTCCACTGGCAGTAAATTCGGGCAGAAAGGCTCCTAGTCGGCCTCTCCACCCCATCTCCACTTGAGTGCCTTAAGTGGCCAATTAATGACCACTTAAGAGCTTCTTCCCACCTCCACTGCAATCTTCCCAGCTCCAGGTGAGTCTGTCAACATGCATCCTGCATGACTGGTGAAACTATGTGGGCTGCAGGTCAGCTGGAAGGAGGGTGCAAGTGTCCCACAAACTGCGCTGATCTGTGCAGGATTGAGGACATGGGGCAGGGGTGCAGCCTCTGACAGCCACACCCCTGCCCTTGCTGCTGAATCCCATGGACCTCTCTCTCTCTGCAACCCCTACCCCACAAGACACCCTGCCGTCCACGAGACACCCTCCTCCGTGGTGCTGCCAAGTGCAAGAGGTGCCAGCCTCTGATTGGCTGGCAACTCTTGGTGGGCAGGAAGTTGTCTTCTGGGGTCCTAAATCTGGAGGAAGGCCTCCTGCTGTCCACGTAACTGCCTGATGGGCAGAAGATATGGCAGGCCTCCCTCTTCAGACTCAGGCAGCGAGCAAGACATCCACTGTGCCCACTATACGATTGGAAGCTGATCTTCCTCCTTAGCAAATAGACAGACTTGCTGAATATTCCCAACAGTTTTTATTTTGTATTATGTTAGAGAGAAATTAAATTGTGAATTGCTAAAACTAGTCTGTTCCAATGATGATTGGCACAGGACATAGCCATTGCATTAGATTTTCCCGATGATATAGGGAGGGATTTCTACATGGACTAGAGGACAACCTTTGGAATATTATCTGGTAAAAATGGTGTTGCTTCTAAAATACATAGAAAGTTAAACATGATTTATGTTATTGATATTATCTTACAATAGCTGTAACTACTACAGCGCGCAACTTGTTACAAAATAAAGTTTGAATGTGCAGAACAGATTTGTGTCTGAAATTTTGTGTTAATACATTCGATCTGCATGGAAATGAAAACCTGATTGAATGACTTGCTTTATTTTCTCTTCTTTGCTGCAACTTTCTCTTTTGGACAACAAGATTGAATATTACAAAAAAGCACTGACTAGATCTCGAGTCAAATCATCATTGTCCTTGGAAGGGTACGTTTGTTTTCTCCATACAATGTATTATTACTCTAATATTGTAATGTAGATATCTTCTCCAGCGTTTATTTGCTTTTTCATCCTTGGTAATGTTTTCCCATTGTCAAGACATTCATCCCGTGTTTTCATCATGCTTGTGAGGAATTTCTGCTACCATGTGAATACCTCACCAGTGGTCACTGTCCATGTATCAACCTTCACGGTGAATGTGTGTAGGCTATTCACTGGGGTATTGGAGCCGATACAGTCCTCATCTGAAATTTGTATACACACTCTTTCACTAAGAACCTAGTGAATGGCAGTCGTGTGTGGGATCCGGGGATGCTATTTTCTCCAGAGAAATCCACTGAATATAGACTGCTCTTGGCACATTCCTGGCCTTATCACTCAGCGACACAGCAAATAAACTAATTGACCCATCAAGTTAACAATCGCTTTGCTTTATGTCTGTTGGTTTTAGTCAACAAGTTGATTATCTCACTGTCAGCAATATCGACCGGAATTCAACACCGGCGGGAACCTCCAGTCCCCGGCGACAATCCATCTCCTCCATGGGTTTCCTGGCAGCATGAGGTGGAATCAATGGGAAATCCCATTGACAGTGGCGGGACCGGCTGCCGGCAAATGGCACGCTGCCTTCCACCGCAAGAAACATGCCATGGGGAGGCCAGAGAATCACGCCCATCATACCAGTTTGGAGATGATGGTCAGAATTCTCCGACCTCACCCGCGGCTGGCGTTCTCCAGTGCGATTGCAATGAATGGAGTTTTGGCTGAGTGCCACATTCTCCATTCTTGCTGGCAGCAGCTTACAAGACCAGAGATTTCTGGCCGATGATTTTACTATTAAAAGCAAAAGAATGAGCACCTTGTTGAAAGGACATCTAGAACATTTGTACAACACAATATACTTATTAAAAGTCACTTGCCTAAGAAAGCCAGGTCACTAAGGCATGGGAAATCGTACATAATGGTGGCCTCAAATTATATCTGAAAAGTACACAGTAAAGTTTCGGGTTATGCAATGTAGATCTAAGATCACTGACATTTATAGACTGGGAGGCAACATTCTCCAAATACATTTGGATATTTGTGTTAAGCTGCATCTTCCCTCACTCAACATTAGAACGAACAAGCAGTAGTACACTTGTTGCACTTGGTATCGTATGACTGGACGCGAATGAAATAATTCATACTGAAAGAGAACTAAATTCCTACCTAACTCTGTTCATTTTAACTCTCTCCCTCCCTTTCGGGATGTCCTTGAACCACAGGTGATCACACCAACTGAGTGGAAAGGCAGTCACCAATCCCAGTCCTTTGGCATAGGCCATTAAGCCTCTCGAACCCGGTTTGATCATTCAGTTGAGTAATGGCTTATCTGTGTCTGATCTTTACCTATCTTGGTCTCATAACCCTCAATGTCCCTGATGAACAAAGATAGATCAATTTCAGTTTTGACATTTTCAATTTTCAGCAGCACTTTGGGAGAGAGTGTACCAGGACTCCATTGAGAAGAGGTGCTCCCTGAATCACTATTGAACAGGCGAGTCAGTTAGCTCAGTTGGCTGGACAGCTGATTCATGATGCAGAGCAATGCCAACAGCACAGGTTCAATTCCCATACAGGCTGAGATTATGCATGAAGCCCTGCCTTCTCATCGTGCCCTTTGCCTGAGGTGTGGTGATCCTCAGGTTAAATCACCACCAGTCAGCTCTTCCCCTCAAATGGGGAGAGCAGCCTATGGTCATCTGGGACTATGGTGACTTTACCTTACCTTTATTGGCCAGCCTAGTCCTGATTTTATTACTCCCGCTTGCTATGGACACCCCAGCAGAGGAAATAGTTTCGCCCAATCAATTAAACAGCTCAGTTAAATCACCCCTTTTCATTCTCTACTCCAAGGGTACAAGCCTCGCTCATGCAACCTACCCTCGTATTTTAACCTTCCTAGCCTGTTTGTCATTCTGACTAAGTCGTCCAAAGCAGTTAGATTTTTAAAAGATATTAGTTATAAAATGTTACTGTTGAGCTCAGCATATACATAGAATGCCGACAGTGCAGAAGGAGGTCATTCGGCCCATCGAACCCACACCAACCACAATCCCACCCAGGTCCTATCTCTGTAACCCCATGCATTTACCCTGCTAATCTCCCTGACATTGAGGGGCAATTTAATATGGCCAATCCACCTAACCCGCACATCTTTGGACTGTGGGAGGAAATTGGAGCACCCGGAGGAAACCCACGCAGACATGGGGAGAACGTGCAAACTCCACACAGAGTGACCCAAGCCAGGAATTGAACCTGGGTCCCTGGCACTGTGAGTAGCAGTACTAACCACTGTGCCACCATGCCGCTCATTGTGTTAAGGTGTTAAATTCCCTGCCAAGGAAAAATTCCTTTGTCAGGGTGTTAAATTCCCAAGAAAGCAGAGCTGATCGTCCATCTGAATAAACATTCTGCCAACAAATTCACTGAACATTCTAGTGTTGTCCGCATGCATTGCTGCTGTGATAACATCATTCATTTGAGGTCAGCGGGGTCATTGATGAGTCAGGCTGGTGGATTCTCTGGTGAACTGGGGGACTGTTGGTAGGGGTGACGAAAGCCAACACTAAATTGAGTTTTTTTAACAGAGGGCTGCTGCGAGGGCAGTCAGGTTCTGTTAAAGAAGAAGCCGGGTGCATCTTTACTGAAGTGAAGAGGATGGAAGTGCTGGACAATGATTAGAAATTACCTGTGGAGAATTTCCATGGAATTCCCCCAATTTCCTGCTACAACTTTGGTCAAAAACCCAGAGGAATAACAGAAATTACGATTTCCAACCTTCTGCTGAATTTATGACAGAAATTCAGGAGACCATACCCCCTCCCCTTCCCAACACCCCCTCAAAGAAGAACAAAGAACAGTACAGCACAGGAAACAGGCCCTTCGGCCCTCCAAGCCTGTGCCGCTCCATGGTCCAACTAGACCAATCGTTTGTATCCCTCCATTCCCAGGCTGCTCCAGGTGAGTCTTAAACGATGTCAGCGTGCCTGCCTCCACCACCCTACTTGGCAGCGCATTCCAGGCCCCCACCACCCTCTGTGTAAAAAGCGTCCCTCTGATATCTGAGTTATACTTCGCCCCTCTCACCTTGAGCCCGTGACCCCTCATGATCGTCACCTCAGACCTGGGAAAAAGCTTCCCACTGTTCACCCTATCTATACCCTTCATAATCTTGTACACCTCTATTAGATCTCCTCGGATATCCTACCTCATTTTGATTAAGTCATGTAAGGCTGGGAGAAATTGTGATGTTTTCTTTATTTTATTCATGCAGCCACTAAGACGACCTCGTTTCACCTCCATAATTTTGCCCTTGTCTCAGCTGTTCTGCTGCAGAAACCCTCATTGATGGTTTCTCTACCTCTAAACTTGACTATGCCAAAGGTCTCCTGGCTGGTCTCCCATATTCTATCCTCGGTAAGCCTGAGGTCATCTGAAAACTCAGCTTCCTTGTCTTAATTTGCACTGAGTCCCATTCTCCTATCACTCTGTCCTCATTGGCCAACATTGTCTCTCTGTCAAGCAACATGTTCATTTTCAAATTGCTTTCAAATTCCCCCCCATGGCCTTGCCCCTCCCTACCTCGATAAGCTCTTCCAGCCACACCGCCCCATAAGAGATCTGTGTTCTTCTAATTCTGGCCTCTTGGACATCCCAAATGTCATTGTTCCAACCATTGGTGCCTTCAGTTGCCAAGGCTGAATTCTGGAATTCTCTCCCTAAACCACTCAGCCTCTACCTTCCTTTTGAAGATATTCCTTAAAACCTACCTCTTCCACCAAGCTTACGGTCACCTGATCTAATATCTCCTCTTTGGTGGCGCACTTTGTTTCATATCGTTCCTTGGGATGTTTTATTACATTAAAGGGGTTACATCAATGTAAGTTGTTGTTGATACATTGCATTGATTGAGAAAATATGATAATCACTCAGTATTTCCACAAACTGTGAAATGGAAATAAATTTGTGATGCATATCAAGTCTTGCCTCACTTGTTTGCTTGGTCAACCTTTGAAGACTCTGGAGAAGGTGTGTTTGAAGGCACTGGAACCCAATGGAATTATTGCCACATTCCAGGTGGTTCAAGTGGGTATAAGTCAGTGAATCAGCTCCTATAAAAATTGAATTTCACAATTTTAAACATTCCACCCTATAATTAACATATGGACACTGGAGCAATATAGAGCTTAACCCCTTAGAACCAAATTCAGATTCTGTACATTTAACGCTTACTCTAAGTAGACTTCCTCAGTGAAATAAGTCTGTTAACCCAGTTTCTAGTAGACGTGAGCCCACAGCACAAAACTGATCATAAATTGTCACTACATTGGTGACCTGACACAAAAGGTAAAGATGGTTGGGTGAGAAATAAAAATATTACAGTGCTATATTATAGTTGGAAACATTCTTCTATGACTAATTCGACCTTAAATGCACGCTGCCATTAGGCAATATCTTTGGGCATTTATTTTGAAAAATGCCATCTCCTTTTGGCTGCTTCAGTCTAAAGGTATCTGATAAATACCTGTGATTATGATCTGTGAAAGTCTACCTTTCTCTTTGCAGATTTGTGAAGCACTGTGAACAATATCTTCCACATGACCCTATCGTGTCTGGCTGTCTTCCCGGCAACCCTTGGATTACAAGTGGCACTTTGTTCTGGACATTGAACGCTGACTTGTAAGTGTTGAAAGTTTCATTGTAAGTGACCAATTCAGAGCAGAAGAGTAATTGGGATAATTTGGTAATTGTGCGGACTCTGAATATCCTTTCTTCTACCAGGTTCTTGTCATGCTATTATGGCTGGTTACATGTCTCCAATCACTGCCTTATTCAGAGAGACTAATATGCCATGCAATGGTTTTTGTTGGTTCTAACATTATCAGCCAAGATAGATCAACTACCCAATGTCAGAGACAATAAAAGGAAACATATCTCTGAAAGTTCCCCCCATCCTCCTCCCGAAAGAACAGGAACTAAAACCTAGCTCCTGGACTTAACCAATTGATAACGGAGACATATTAGTATCGGTTATCTACTCCGTGCACCCAGGAGACTGGGTAACCACGAGAGGTTTAGATTCTGTACACTTCAGTATTACCATGTAGAAATAGTATTAAATATCTTGGGTTCAGTATCAAGGTACTTTTCCTTAGCTCATAGCATTTTCCTGAAGTGTCCATCTGTGATCGCACCGAATTTCAGGGTGTAGTTTCTCCCTGTATACTCAGACCTATATAATTAGCCCAACAGAATTCTACTACAACCATGCAATAAAAACTCAGTTCAATCAAGGGGCTAGGATTTATCACCAATTATAGAATGATACAGCGTAGAAAGAGGCTATTCTGCCCATCGTGCCTGTGCCAGCTCTTTGAAAGAACGAATTAATTTGTCCAATTTTCCTGCCCTTTCATCGCACAAATATTTCCTTTTCCGTTATTTATCCAATTCCTTCCTTGAAGTTATTGTGGAATCTGCTGCCACCACCCTTTCAACCGCTGCAGATGTGAACATTTCTTCTCATTTAATTTCTGGTCTTTGGACAATTGCCCTAAAACAGTGTCCCCGGGTTATCAGCCCTTCTGTCCCTGGAAACGACTTCTCTTATTTACTTATTGAAAACCCTCATGATTTTGAATCACTCTGGTAAACCTTCTCTTAACCTTCCCTGCTCCAAGGAGAAAAACCTCAGCTTCTCTGGTCTCCCTGCATAACTGAGGTCCTGCCTCATTGGCACAATCCTAGTAAATCTCCTCTGTACCCTCTCTGAGAGTCTGACATCTTTCCTAAAGTGTAGTGCCCAGAAGTGGAAACAAAACTCCGACGGTGTCCTAACCAATGATTGATAAAGGTTTAGCACAATTTCTTTTGTCTCTGCTTATTGACTCAAGGATCCTGTATGCTTTGTAAATAACCTCTCAACCCATCCTGTCACTTTCAGAGGTTTGTGCATATTCAGCACCAGGTCAGACCTATATGTTCTGGATTTCACAGAATCGTTATGGTGCAGAAGGGGGCCATTTGGTCCATCGTGTCTGCACCAGCTCTCCAACTGAGCATTATGACTTAGTGCCATTCTCCTGCCTTTGCCCCGTACCCTTGCACATTGTTTCTATTCAAATAATCATCTAATGCCTTCTTAATGCCTCAATTGAACCTGTCTCTACCACGTTTCCAGGTAGTGCATTCCAGACCCCAACCACTTGCTGTGTGAAAAACATATTTCTCACGTTGCATTTGCTCCTTTTGCAAATCACTGTGCCCTCTCATTCTCGATTCTTTTACGAGCTGGGGCGGCTTCTCCCTATTTACACTGTCCAGCCCCCAAATGATTTTGAACACCTCTGTCAAATCTCCTCTTAGCCTCCTCCTCTCCAAGGAGAGAAAGATCCAAGGAGGCTTTTACAAGCTGGTAACAGGAGACAGATATGGTATAAGACAATTTCCTAAAGCAGTCTTTGACACAGTTGTTAGTGGTACCAGGACTATCCACATCAGAAACTTGCTGATATAATAATCCACCTAGCACAGTCAGTGCTGTAGAGGAAATAACAGATCATTGCCTGTTAGAATCATCCTCACACCAACATGTCCATTATTCATCCCCGCTGTTCCTGTACAAGTATGATAGGGGGACTAGCTAAGGCATGGGATTGTGGGGATAGGGCCTGGGTGGGATTGTGGTCAGTGCAGACTCGATGGGCTGAATGGCCTCCTTCTGCAATGTAGGATTCTATGATTCAATAACAGTGGGGGAAATTGAACTGGAATGGTTTCGAGAAATGGGCGACTTGTTGACCTACTAGCCCTACACAAGAATGACAAGTTCAAACTATGACTCAGAGATTCTACACAACAGGACATATCTGCAATGGCACAAAGGATGTGTGCGCGCCTGGGGGAGGGGGGATACTGGTCTTGAGAGTGCAACAAAATAGATGATGGCGAGTCAGTGGCCCATTTAATAAGCTGCCCAATTAACCTGTTGCATTGGTTTAAATGGAAAAGAAAATTGGTGGAATATAAAAGAGGCTGACAAGACCAAGGTCACCTGGTTATTTGAGAACCCATCATGTTGGACCATTCGACAATGCTGCGTGAAAGATCATGCCAAACATTATGGGAATGCATCTGTCAAATCTATCTTCATCTTCGTAAAATCCGCTACTATTTGTTGACAAAGTAATCTCACACAAGCAGATCCAAATATATCGGATTTAAAATAGCCAAGAACATTGCTGAAGCATTTGGTTCTAACCTTTTGACCAAATAATGTGTATCCATAGAGTCTAATCTGGATAACAACATTTTGGGAGAGATTCTCTCGCCTCCCAGACACGTGTTTCCCACCAGTGGGAGGTGGGAATTCCCATTGATGTCACCCCATGCCTACGGGAAACCCACAGGTGGGGGTGTGCTGCCGGCAGAACCGGAGAATCCTGCCGGTGTGAACGACCGGAGAATTTCGGATCATGCAGGTTCAGTTGGCAATTAGGAAGGCAAATTCAATGTTCGCATTCATTTCCAGAGGGCTTAAATTAAAAATAACAATTCAATTTCTACAAAGTCTCATCTAAAATGAAATCCTTCGTTTGGGTCCAGGATGAATACAAGAGCAGGGATGTACTGCTGAGGCTGTATAAAGCTCTGGTCAGACTCCATTTGGAATATTGTGAGCAGTTTTGGGCCCCGTACCTAAGGAAGGATGTGCTGGTCTTGGAGGGGGTCCAGAGGAGGTTCACAAGAATGAAGGGTTTGTCATATGAGGAGCAGTTGAGGAGTCTGGGTCTATACTCGATGGAGTTTAGAAGGATAAGAGGGGGATCTAATTGGAACTTACAGAATACGGAGAGGTCTAGATAGAGTGAATGTGGAGAGAATGTTTCCACTAATGGGAAAGACTAGAACTCGAAGACACAACCTAAGAGTGAAGGGGCGCTCCTTTTAAACTGAGATTAGGAGGAATTTCTTCAGCCAGAAGGTGGTGAATCTGTGGAACTCATTGCCACAGAAGGCTGTGGAGGCCAGGTCATTGAGTGTTTTTAAGTCAGAGATAGATAGGTTGTTGATCAATAAGGGGATCAAGGATGACGGGGAGAAGGCAGGAGAATGGGAATGAGAATCATATCAATCATGATTGAATGGGAGAGCAGATTCGATGGTCTGAATGGCCTAATCCTGCTCCTAGATTTTATGGTCTATTAATAAACTGAGTTAATATTCATAGATTTCTTTCTCTGAACAGAGTGACAATCCCGACAAGGTTACGTGTCGAACGTTGGGCATTCAATTTTGGTGAACTGCTCCATGATCCCCTTGGTCGACAACAATTTAGATACTTCCTGGAAAGGGAGTTCAGTGGTAAGGACAACTAAATCAAATCAATATAATCTTTTCAATGCTTAAAATATCTTACACTGATTTTAGAACTATCCTATCATTTTGTTTAATAATTTATTATCATTTATTTTATTAACTTTTAACGTTTGATCATTTATTTAATTAGCATTTTATCCATCCCCCATTTCAATCTCCTTCATCCTCCTGCTGCAAGTGGATGAGTAAGACCTGCCCCATGGCTTCATGGAGGTGCGATGTTCTGGTGAATGGGCAGTGCAGTGCACGGAGGGAGGAGACACAATCAAAAGCCGGGGCTTTCCAGCCCTGCCGTGTCGGTACCTGCTGCGGGGGTTGCGACGGGCCAGCCAAAAGTCCATTGACTTCCAGCGAGACTGGAAAATCCCGCTAGCGGGAGTCTCTCCTCCAAGTTGGAATGCAGTATTTCCTGGCTGATACTTCTTCCCATAGTTGACAGCCCCCTGCCTGCCTGAGCGGGACAGTTGTGACAGTCAGTCCAGCGTCTGTAAGCCAGTGCTTTCCAGCTCTGCACCAGATTTCTGTTAAAGCATTCCTTTATCTTAACCAATTGTCACCAAGGTTGACATGTGAGCCCTAGCTGCCTTGAAGCATCATAACATTTACTTTTTGCTCACTGATTTATCTTGTCTGAATCTTGTGGGCATCGTTGATCTCATCATTATTCATCCTTAGCGCCAACTTAATATTTTCTACCGTGATAGAAATTAAAGCATCTAAATTTTTTAAAAATTCATTTTGTGGGAAGTGAGTGTCGCTGAATAGGCCATCATTTATTACCCATCCCTGACTGCCCCTGAGAAGGTGGTGGTGAGCTGCCTCGAATCACTGCAAACCATGTGGTGTAGCTACACCCACAGTGCTGTTAGGAAGGGAGTTCCAGGATTCTGACCCAGCGACAGCGAAGGAACAGAAATACATTTCCAAATCAGGATTATGAGAGGCTTGGAGTTTTAAGTTTATTTGTTATTGTCACAAGTAGGCTCACGTTAACACTGCAATGAAGTTACTGTGAAAATGTCCTGGTCGCCAGACTCCGGCACCTGTTCGGGTACACTGAGGGGCAATTTAGCATGGCCAATGCACCTAACTAACATGTCTTTTGGACTGTGGGAGGAAACCGGAGCACCCGGAGGAAACCCACGCAGACACAGGGAGAAATTGCAGACTCCACACAGACAGTGACCCAAGCCAGGAATTGAAGCCGGGCCCCTGGCGCTGTGAGGCAGCAGTGCTAACCACTGTGCCACCCTGGAGGGGCACTTCCAGGTGGTGCTGGTTGGGATCATACAATTGATTTGATGAAAAAAGTGCAGTGGTGTGCTGTTTGTCTTTGTGACTTTGCCTAGTTGGTCATACCAGCTCTGCAAGAATCCACAGGTTAAACATCTGTATCACGAACCAGGCAGACTGAGGGCCCAGCATTCTAGGATGCCTTAGAGGCCCTCCTAGCTTACCTAGCTACAACTGTGGCTCCCCTCAACAATGGTCGCCTTACTGCTATTTTTAATTTTAAATGAGTTAATGTTACTCAGAAGACCTCTCAAGATAGAGGTACCCTCTCACCTTCTGCTTCAGCTGTAATTGCAGATTGCAGCTCCTTTTGTGCTGGAGAACCTCCTGTGGACACTTCAGCTTCGAGAACTGCCTACAGTCCATAATTAGATGGTGATTCTGCCCTCTGGCCACAACTTGGCCACTTGATGTAAAATCACTGACAGCGACTGTTTCTAACACAGTTTCGAATTGGCCTCCATTTGACCCCAGACACAAAACCCAAAATCTTGCCCAATATCATGTTTACTGAATGGTGGAGGTAATCTAGAGAATCCAGAAATCATTATAAAAATAAATGTAAGATAAACATTGGCTCTAAGAATTAAACACCGGTATCTATAATAATTATTCTGTATTTCAAACCCTAGCTGAGAATCTAAGTTTCTGGGAGGCCAGTGAAGATGTACAATATGGAGAGCAATCAAAAGTTGAAGAAAAAGTAGAGGGCATCTTTGAGTAAGTTTATCACATTTTATATAAATCTGCAAAGAACTGTATTATGTGTTTTGTAAATACTTTCAATCTGTAATAGTAACAGTGGCCACGATTCTCCCAAAAGCTCTGAATTGGCGGGAAAACTGTTCTAAACCCCAACTGTTATGTTAGTTCAGCTTCTCACCCAAATCTCCCCATTCCGTGCACTGCAGAGATCCCAATCGTGAAACTCATTAAAAACCCAGTGGGGCGGGGCCTATTCACACCGGAGTCTGACAGTTATGGAACTCTGCGCATGCGAAGTGGTCCAGATCTGTCAGTCTCCCCATTTGCTGGCCAGTTCGATCGCAGGGACCACCGCAGTGCTGCCCCTCCAGCCCCCCCACAGCCCGATCGCAGCCCCCACAACAATTCCCGGGCCAACCCTGGCGCCCCCCCAATCCTGGAGCACCCCAATGTCCAACCCAGCCCCCCAGCAGTGGCGATCCCCCCATCCCCCTCACCCCAGCAGACCACCCCCCTCCCCGCTGACACCCCCCCCCCCAACCAGGGTCAGACCCCCCTCTCTGGGAGACACGACCCCCCCCTCCCACCCGGCAGCCTGCCCAGTCGCTGGCCTCCCTCCATCCCAGACCGATCCCAATGCAGAGTGGCAGTAGGACCACCCACACTCACCGATCACCCCTAGGCCCCTCCCACAATAGGCCCCGCACCCTTGGCACTGCCCGATGCCTGATGGGCAGTGCCAAGGTGCCTCCTGGCCATGGGCACTTTACCCCTTGGGCAGTGCTGGGGGCACAGGCTGGCACTGCCAGGGTGCCCATGCCCGGGGGCACCACCCCCCTGCTACCCCCAATTGCCCCCCCTTCATTCCGACGGGGTCTCCCGCTAGTTCCCCGAACGTGGGGAGCTACTCGAAACCCCGCAGGAATGAAGTATTCCTGGCGGGGTGGGAGATTCAATCGGGACCGCTAAGTTCTTGATAATTACATTTAAAATATATTTAAAGCATATTAAAAACAGATTCAAATGACTTACCTGCCTTCCCGCCGGTTTCCAGCGTGGTCTGACCAGTGACCACGCGCCGGCTCTGGGAGATGCGCATGCGTTCCCGGTGCATGCGCAAATCCCGGAATAAGGCCGGCGACGCGCATCTCCCACCCCGACCCGCCAGAAAAGTTGCGGGTCAGGATGGGAAAATCATGGCCAGTGTCTCCAACCATCTCTTCATCTTCCATGCAAACCTATGCCCCTCTACACATCCCCATCACTCCTTACAGCCCCTATGCCAACGTATGTGAACACATGCCCCACATCCACCACTTTTTGCATTAACACCCTTCATGTGAACTCACCCAGTATCTCCCATGGGCAGACCTCGGGAGTTATGCCGCGTTGAAATAAAATCAAGTTCTTCGTATCTAATATAGACTTCACTGTGTATAAAAATAAACACTCAATTCATTTTAAGCTCTTCAAGTACTTAATTTCATATTAAAAAAATTATGTGCATTACACCACATTAAAGACAGGTAAACCCTTTATAATCATTAGGAGCTGTCAATCAAACTGTGAAGTTACAGGCCCTCACTGTGGTAATCATAAGTTGTGGAAGTAGTCAAGCAGTAGTGATACTATAATGATAACCCTTGGGCTTATGTCAACAAAAAGCTATTGAAATTATAAGCACTGATTCTTTTCAACTGAGAGACATAGCAGGCTGTTTTTCATACAAAATTTAAAGGGCAGGGGATTTAAATAACTTGAAACCTTGACAGTTTCACAGATCATATCCATCTTTTTTGCACATTTATGTCCATTCTAAAAGACCCCAAAAGGCTAACAGGCCTCTCCAAAAGGATACCTGACCTCTGCAAAGAACACCGATAGGTTTAGACCATTTCCACAAATTTGTAGATCCCATGAGTTGTGTTTCAGAAACCTTGGTAATAAAAAATTATTCTAAGTGAAGACTGCTGCACTTTTAAATGTGCCAGTGCCTCCATGAACTGCGCACATATGATTATGTCCTGCCGTCATTGCTGGATCCAAGGGCAGGACTTCCAGATGAGAGATTCCAGTATCATTTTTGCCCAAGGAGTGGAATCCTTCTATTGCCGCAAAATTTCGGACAATGGAGGAGAATCTTGCTGCCAGGCTGGGAGATGAGGGAGCAAAGGCCAGTGACATGTGGGAAACCCGGAAAGCCAGGTGCCCAGGGCTATCCCAGAAAGCGATGTTTGTGTGGTGGGGGTGTTAATATCTTGTTAATGTCATTGTTATGGTTTGTTAATATAATCTCAATTGCATTGTCACGGTTAAGTGAAACAGTGATGGTTTTAATTGTCTTTGAGCACATATAAATAGGGGATGGGTGGGACACTGGGTTGTGTGAGAGGAAACCTATGAAACTGCACAAGTTAATGAACTCTCTCAATTAAAAAAAAACCCTGTGCTTTGATTTTGACTTCATCAAGCAGCTTGGATCCTATTAATGAGGGAAGGGAGTGTCTGATGGTGGAGAGCTGGGAGAGGGGGAGTTGCCAGTAGAACACCGAGCTGCTCCTCCGTGCCTATAAGGAACAGGGCGCATAGGTTTAAAAGAGATATACGAGGCAGTGTTTTTACACAGAGGATGGTGGGTGCCTAGAACTCGTTGCCAGGAGAGGTAGTGGAAGCAGATACGATAGTGACTTTTAAGGGACATCTTGACAAATACATGAATAGGATGGGAATGGAGGGATATGGTCCCTGGAAGGGTTTTAGTTTAGTCGGGCAGCATGGTCGGTGCAAGCTTGGAGGGCTGAAGGGCCTGTTCCTGTGCTGTAATTTTCTTTGTCCTATGGTGTTGGCACTTACCTTCTTCCCAAGGTCATCCTTGAGGTGTTCCAACTCAGTCAGCCACAGGCTAGTCACTCTTCCAACTTTTGATGCATTATTTTATCTTTTTTCACTATTAGAATTTTTCAGCATATTTATCTGCTCGAACTTGTCACAAATCTTTCTCATGTTTTTCACTTTTTCAATTTTTGCTGGTTTCTGGGATGAGGGTGAGCAGAAGCAGGGTTAATGGTGGGAGGGACGAGGGTGGGGGAGGTGGGAGAGGGATGGGGGTGGTGAGCAGAGCTGTGGGTTCAGGCTCTGTATCTGCTAGGAGCAGCCTTAAACACATCTGTATAAAAGTAGGCTGATTACAGTGAATGGGCAAATAGTGCCCCCAGGTTTACAAGCCCACAGGTCCCCGCAGGAGCATCAATCTGAGCTTCCCCTGAGTGCAAAAAGACACACCACATGTTTTCGATTTGAACCTCAGTAAAATCCCATCCGAGGTCAAATGGACCTTTCCATGGATCCACCCCTCCCCCGCTCCGATTCCCATGGCGGGCGGGACAGTAAAATTCTGGCACCTGCAGCTCTCAGTATCGGTGAAGGTCTCAGTTTTCATCGCGATTGGGACCACAAGATCCGGCCCATAATTGTCCCATCCAACATGACTCTGACATACCAGAACAGGGCTCCCCGAACTGTGGGTGTCTACCCCAAGTGGGGTCTCGGGCCGAGTAATTAGGGGCGCGAGTGCCAAGATGGCAATAGCGGCTGTGGAGCAGCGAGCCAGATTTTACAGCCCTGGGTTTGGCTGTGAGATCCCTTTAACTGCACACGGTGGGCCCAGTTTAATGAAATGAGCTGCGAGGTCCAATAGCTGGCAGCAGCAAAGCCAGCAGGTTTGATACATCTCTGTGTGCGTGTACCCCCAATGCTTGAACTCCCTAACTGGCGTCTCCCCACCTCAATCAGCTACTCTATGTACCCCATCTCTCCCAATCGTACTCACACGCCCAACCCCACCCCAATCCAGTCAACAACTCTTTCCCTCCAAGCCCCATCCCCTCCTCCCCCTCTGGCTCATCCAAATGTGAAATATTAAAATAGGACAATGTTTGGGAGCCATGCACTAGAACTAGGGCCTACCAATAGAACAGGAAAAGTACTAGCGGAGAGTTAAGGCTGTGCCAGCAACTCCCTGGAAGCCCACTAAGCGAGAGAGAGCGAAAGACAGAGAGAGAGATCATCCTGATTCTACTTACGTGGGTTTCCTGGACTCTGTGGGACAGATTTTGAGCTGGGCATGGAATTTTGCAGTAACACTAATTACCTCCCAGGCTTTCAGTTTAATTTGTTCCAACGTCTTTTGCAACTGCAACCCAGCCAGACGCACAGAAAGGAAGTTTTGAGGTCTTCCAGTTGGACAGACTGCCCAACGTATTAAGCCTGAAAAACTAATTTCTGTTGTAAATTTCACGAAGCAGACCCAGAAAGTTGTGACTGGCAAAGTGAGGTTGATTAAAGCAAAGTGGAAAGGATTGATGCTTCAGGATTTGAAAATGAGGAGCCCAGTTTGCCAGCTGGCCCCCAGTCACTGTGCTGCACCTTGGCCTGAACAGTAAAAATCTAAATATTTGGGTCACACGCAGATGGGGCAGAGTCAGTCCAATTCTTGTGGTAACGTCGAGGCAAAGTTTGAATCTCAGCAAATGGTATGAATTGCCGAGTGTTCTTTGAAGGTGGCAGGAAATCCATAGGCACAAACATTTGTTATGGTCCATTTTTACCAAGATCACCTCATTGAATAAGTTGCATGTCAAGGAATGGCTGGATTCTCACTGTTAATGCAAATGAGCCTCATTGTAGCCATTTAGGGATTGTGATTAATGTTGTCAGGACCCTGCTAACAATGGGCGAGATTTCCTGCTCCCCCCACCCCCACCCTCCCCCCCGCAGCATGTTTTGCGGTGGTGGGTTCTTCCAGTCCTGCCACTGGCAATGCTTTTCCTGTGGTTCACACTCTCTGCCGCCCAGGGGTTGTCTCCATCAGTAGAACTGGAAGATCCCACCGGCAGGAACGGCTGGCAAATTTCAACTCATGTAATTTGTGACCTAGCATACAACTCAACCTTGGCTGGCCAGAAAGGGAACAATGCTGAGCCTCAAGGTTCAAGTCCCATTCCAGAGCTTGGGCACAGAAATCAAGGCTGACAGTTCAGTGCAGTGCTGCGGGGGAGTGCTGCACTGTTGTAGTTTCTGTGCTTCAGGTGACACATCAAGCCTACGCCCCATCTATCTATTCGTATTTGTCACGAACCACACTAAAGTTATCTGCAAGAGTGCCCCAACCTGAAACAAAAGTTCGTGGTGGTATATTTTTTTGCTTTTGGAGGGAGTGCAGAGAAGGTTCACCAGGTTGATACCAGAGATGAGGGGTGTTGATTATGAGGAGAGACTGAGCAGATTGGGTTTGTATTCGTTGGAATTTAGAAGGCTGAGGGGGGATCTTATAGAGACCTATAAGATAATGAAGTGGCTGGATAGGGTAGAGATGGAGAGATTCTTTCCACTTAGAACGGAAACTAGAACTAGAGGGCACAGCCTCAAAATAAAGGGGTGTCAGTTTAGGACAGAGTTGAGGAGGAACTTCTTCTCTCAGAGGGTGGTGAATCTCTGGAATTCTCTGCCCACTGAAGTGGTGGAGGCTACCTCGTTGAATATGTTTAAATCACGGATAGATGGATTCCTGATCGGTAAGGGAATTAGGGGTTATAAGGATCAGGCGGGTAAATGGAACTGATCCACTTCAGATCAGCCATGATCTTATTGAATGGCGGGGCAGGCATGAGGGGCTAGATGGCCTACTCCTGCTCCTATTTCTTATGTTCTTATGAATGATGTGAGGAGTCACGTGAAACCCCAGTGAAAATAACCAGTCCAGTGGGCAGCACGGTGGCACAGTGGTTAGCACTGCTGCCTCACAGCGCCAAGGACCCGGGTTCAATTCCGGCCTTGGGTCACTGTCTGTGTGGAGTTTGCCTGTTCTCCCATGTCTGTGTGGGTTACCTCTGGGTGCTCTGATTTCCTCCCATAGCCCAAAGATATGCGGGTTGGGTTGATTGGCCATGCTAAATTGTGCCTTAGTGTGAGAGGGATTAGGAGGGTACACCCATGGGGTTTCAGGAATAGAGCCTGGGTGGGATTGCTGTCAGTGCAGACTAGATGGGCCAAATGGCCTCCTTCTGTAATGTGGGGGTTCTATGATTCTAGTTACGTGTAACAATTATTAAAGACTATTTATTACATTAGACAAATGCACATGAACAGGACTACAATACTCTAAGACAATTGAGTACATAGATCACTGAACACACACACAGTTTATGTAGAAATTACCCTTTGTTCCAAATATATCTATGACCCCCTAAACTCCTTAAGACTTCCTCCTTCCCAAACAAAATTAAAATAAATCTATAGTTTCCAAACTGAGGATCAAATCTGGGTAACTGTCTTTTCCTGGTCCAGCGAAGATACTTAAACTGCCTTTATGAAGGTTTCGGCACTGCTTCAGCTCTGAGACTTAGATGTGGGCCTAGTTTTCTGGCTCTGAATTGTGGTCTGGCCTCTCAAGCTGTTAAATGTAAACTGCCTTTTCCTCTTGTCTGATAGATGTAATCTGGCCTCCCTACTTTTGAGTGTGCTGGCAATTACACTATTATCCTCTTTGATTCCTCATTCTGTGTATTTGGCTGTCTGCATCTCTCAAATTCCTTGACTCCAGAAATGATCATATGTGTACCTCCACTGGTCTCAGTCGTCTCGGTGTGCTATTTCCTATTAATAGAGTGATTTATACCTGGTTCTGTCTAGATGCCTGCTAATCTTGTTTCTAGGAAAGTCACATTTCGTCATGCCTTTTGAATGCTGAATACTGCTGTAACTAGACAGACTTCTCTCTGTTGCTGGGCATCCTGTCATGCCTTGTTAAATTCTTGTTACTGCTGTTACTAGGCAGATCCATGACAAGTTGATGTCATAAGAACATAAGAAATAGGAGCAGGAGTAGGCCATATAGCCCCTCGAGCCTGCCCCACCATTCAATAAGATCATGGCTGATCTGATAGTGGTTTAGTTCCACTTACCCGCCCGCTCCCCATAACCCTTAATTCCCTTATTGATCAGAAATCTATCTACCTGTGACTTAAACATATTTAACGAGGTAGCCTCCACTGCTTCAATGGGCAGAGAATTCAATGGGCGATTCATGCACAAGGACCCCCATAGTAGATCCCATGACACTATTTTGAAGAAGAACAGGAAAGTTATCTCCAGTGTCCGGGCCAATATTCATCCCTCAATCAACGTCACAAAGACAGATTATCTGGTCATCATCACATTGCTATTTGTGGGAGTTTGCAAATTAGCTGCTGCATTTCCTGCATTACAACAATGACAACACTTCAAAAGTGCTCTGAGACGTCTATAAAAACATCATACAAATGCAAGTCTTCTTTTATCTCAGAACCTTCCATTCCGAGCAGCACTGGCAATCGTGGCAGGTGGGGTGGGGGTGTGGGGGGGGGAGGGGGGGGGGCTTAATTTGGCGTGAATGCAAAAATTAGTTTCCCACCAGAGGAAATTTGTTTGGAATTTTGTCTGCCATTACAACACCCCCAAAAGTCCTCAATTTTGTTGATCTGGGCGATACCCCTCGATTTGTCACCATACGGCTGGGATACCCTAAGTTGTTGCAAACCAAGGTGAGGAGGGATGACGAGCTCCATTTTTATTCAACCCCCCCTCTGCTGGCAGCAACAAGGTTTAATCTAACAAGGTTCCCTTCCCCGTGGATATCTTTTCCGGTCCCAATACTTACGTTTCAAGAGGAGCCAATTTAATCAGGCTTTCTTGAGTTAAGGATAGAGTAAGTTTATTAATAACTAAAAAGATAAGGATATAAGTGGTAAAATACATGCACATCCATTCATACAGATTGGAAGTGAGAATTGAGTCCAGTGGTAAGTAAACATAAATAGAAGGGAATACGGAACAGTTCTTGACTTGTAAGGAGTAGCTGATGAAGCATGTGGTTGTCACGGTTTGATTTCAGTAGCGTTGACTTTGGTAGGTGAATAGTTGACTCCTCGATTCCAGTGTACTGTGTTTTGACAGAGAATTTTCAGTTCATTGTCTAGCTGCAATCCTTTTGCTGACTGGACTGACCTCCTCAGTCAGAGCAGGAGATACCTGCAAAAAAATAGTTATATTGTAAGGGCATTGCCGGCTGCTTCTGTTACTGTATCAACACACCTTCAGTGTGAAAACCTGCAGTTACTTACCCTCACAGAGCACACACAGATAGACACTGGGATAGCTCTCTCAGCTACTTTTTAATCCCTTCTTTGTACATTCCAAGTGGAAAATGGAATCCACTAGCCCGTCTAGCATTAGAGGTCAAGCAGAGGCCATTAGGTCCCTTTGTCTTTGCCAGAGATAGTAATCAGTGTCTGGATGCTGGGAGAAGTAGAAGCAGGGAGGGGTTTCATTATCCCTTAGAGAAAGCAGCATTTCCTGTCAGTGGCCCACTGTACATTCTCAGCCACCTCACCCTTGGGATTTGTGTCCATTTTAAAAAGTAAAACTCAGCTCTTTTTCAAAGTATTTCAGGCGTAATTCTATATTTTTTTTCTCCTATCCCCATGATATCCCAACTTTTAAAGGGATTTTAAGGTTGGCCAATGACTCTGCTAAGCAATGTGGGGAACTTAATTTGCATTCATTAACATCGCATGAAAGGGCCAACTCATTGGAATCACACTCCCCTCCAAATTAAGTGCCCCAGCAGCAGATAATTGGAATATTCTGTTTTACCACCACATATGTGGTGTCTATCTGGCGAGCTTCACTTCATTCATGATTTGGAGGTCAGCAGATGTTGCTTCCACCTCCATTCACACCGACACTGAAATATAGCAGGTGCCTGTAGCAGAAGCTGCCCCAAGCCTGGGCACAGGAGGCACGACCAGACGGGACAGGTGTGACTTGGCTGTGTTATAATATTGTGTCTCATTGAAGAGGTCTTGAGACTTGTATATTTAAACTTGAACCATTTATTGGGAGTCTTTAACTATTTACAGATCAATGGTATGGACATGAATTGAGATGTTCCAGTTGGGTAAGCTGCTTGCTTCCAGAGGTGTTCTCTAGACTATTCTCTCAGCATCTCTTACCATGTAACTCTATACATCATACCATGAGCGGTGCTATTTCCCCATCCCACATTATCCCTTGCTCTGCCGAGCACCTTTACATTACAATGGCATGCAGGCACATAACACAAGGGGGATGGGATGGGGTGGGGGGAGTGGAAGCCAGATGGAAAGGGTGGAAGGATGTGATGGAGTCAGGATTTGTTGCATGAGGGGAAGGGGGGGGGGGGGGGGGGGGGCGGGGTGGAATGGAAAATGACCAGAGGGGAAGTGTGAGATGGAGGCAGGACAAGTGAGGGGGGAAGGGTCAGAGAGGAACGGTGAAAGACTGTTGGGGAGGAGGATGCTCATCCACCTGTGGACCTCCAGGATGTGCTTCACCTGCAGAGGAAGGCTTGGGGGCCTATGTCTAGACACAGCATAGGCCAAGGGCTTGAGACTGGCTTCCTTGCTTGGAGATGGAGGGAGACCAATCAAGGAAAAGTTTCAGTGATGTCTCAGATGTATTCTTTAACAGATATAAGGATGAGTGGAGAATGCAGGCTGCAGGCAACATTGCCGTATTGTTATCTGAGGAGAAGCAGGGCCCATTATCGATTGATGCAGGTCCGGGAGCAGCAGCAGCCTGAGCAGCAGGAGGGAGCGGGTCCCCAAGAAGTCCCAAGCGCTCCCAAAGAAGGGCAAAATCAACAAAGACCTGTGGCGTGACCAAGGGTATATAGAAGATGCTGCTCATATCTGGAGATGAGTGAAAGACGATCCTCTCGGTGCCTTCGCTTGTCCAAGGAAGTGGTAGCTCACACTTGGTACCTTGTCCACGAGGAACTAATGCTGCAAGGAATTGGAGGGCATCCCATGCTGGTTGTTTTGAAGGTGACCATCCCATTGAACTTATGCCAGCAAGTCTTTTCAGGGGTCCGCAAGGGACCCTCCCAATCGGTGACACACATTCATAAGGGAGGTGACAGGTGCCTTTCAATAAAGCTCACCATTATGTCCAGTTCTTGACAGAAGCCAGGCTACCAGAACTGTTGGATTTGCAGCAATCTTCAGTTCCATCGACTGCACACACATGTCATGAGAGCTCCCTGGCAGCAGCCAATGAGATTCATCAGTCAAAAAGGATTTCACTCTCTGGGCCCAGCTAACTTGTGATCACAGCGAGCAGATCCTGCACGTTGATGCTTGGTACTCAGGGAACGCTCACCAACCTTACATCTTGACGCATTTGCAGGTGCCACAGATATTTGAGGGAACTCTGTGTTCACAGTGCTGGCTCCTGGGGGACAAGGGATACCCCCAGAAGATGTGGCTTACAATGCCTGTTCACCATCCACATAGTGCTACTGAGAGAGATACAATGCTGCAGATTCTGCTGCAGATCGAGCAAACTATTGGACTCTTGAATATTTTGGACCAGGCATAGCAGGGCTCTCCAATACAAGAGAGGATCCTGCACTATCATTGTTTGCCCTACCCTGCCCGGCCTTGTGCTGCAAAGGGGAGAATGTGTTGCCGGAGAGAGAAATGGAGGAACAAGACATCTACCGCGGGAGAGGAGGATGTTGAATGGGCTGGAGCCGAAGTGGTAAATGAGCCACATGACGAGGCTATCACATAGGAATGATACGGAAGCCATTCCAGGGAATCTGTAGTGCTACAAGCATCTTTGTTTCCTGGAATGCCCCATCATCTTCAATCTCAGCGAGAAACGATCCCAAGGCTCAATGCTCTCATAATGCTGATGGAAACATCAATCTCACTGAATGTCCTAATGACTGGAAGAGATTAAACCAGGGCTGAGTAGCCTTGGCAACATACTGCTGCTGTGGAATCTGAACAGCACTCCCTTTGTGCACGTCCTTAAGCCACTCCACACAGTCTAGTCCTCTCACTCACAGCCTCACCAAGTCCGTGTCCATGGCAGCTTAGAGGTGGCTGCAATTCCACGTTACACAGGGATGCACTCACGTCAGTCTGACACCAGCTCAGGAAGGCAGCTCGATCACACCTCTCACTCTTTCAGGCATAACCGCAAGGACAGTTTAATGGGGAGCAGCAGCTGGAGAGTTCCAAATGTCCCATCACCAACTCTCATCACTGCAGAATATTGAGGCATCATCTTGCTGCTGGTCCCCAATCGCCATTCACACATCTGGAAGCACTAACCATTAACATCTGGATCATGCAGCAAAGTCTCAGGGAGTGTTTGCATTGTCCTCACAGAGAGTGCCTCACCAGGACAATGGTTTGCTGAGGTGAAAACCACTCGGGACCCTGCAATCGTCGGAAGCCTGACAAATCTCTCCTGAGATGACCTTTGCAATAGGGCAAACCTTGAGCAGTCATTATTGACACTACAGCCAATAACTAATTCTTCCCCATTGTGGACCCAACTGAGACATTAGTAGCGTTGCATATGCATCACTTTGAGAGTCACAGTCCTTGAGATGGTACAGCTTACAAGGCCATTCCTGTCTGTATATCCTAAGTCAGTGAGAGATCTGTCATGCAATGAATTCCACATAGAGCTGAGTGAGGTGTCTTTAACCAAGAAACACTTAAAGTTTTGCCAAGAGCTGTCCAAATAAGGATCGTGAGATGTAAAGAAATGGCTTCATCAAGGTGAACACACATTCTCATGTAAGACACTCTGACCCCACCTTGTCGAAGGTTCCCATTGGATCCTTACTTGCTTAGTTCAGTGCCATGCTGCAGAAAGTGAGAACTCACCAATGAACAATATGCAGCTTTAAATGCAGACACAAGAGCTGACATTTTCTGGCTGTTCACGTGGGCGGGATCTTCTGGTCCTGCTGACAGCAACCCCCCTCCCTCCCCCATAACCCCCCCCCCCCCCGACCCAGCCACCATAAATTTCCCAGTGGAGTGGGGCGCAGTGAATGGGGAATACCATTGACAGCGGCGGAACCAGAACTGCGCACCACCGTCGCTGCAAGAAAACCGTGGGAAGGGCAGAAAATGCTCCCATATATCTCCCTGAAGAGAGGCATGGATGCCTGTGGTCTTTAAACATTAACGGTATATTTTTCGTAAACTGCTTCTTCTAAATTAAAAGCCATTCTAAACAACACATTGGACATACAATTGTAATGCGAGTTGCAATGAATACTTGCACCATCCACAAACAACAGACATCGATGCACCAGCGGCAGTTAAATCAATAACCTCAAGGAACACTCCTCCTGAGGCCAGTGCATTATGCCAGACATAATAGGCTGACAGTTGTATTGACCAGATTATTAATTGTATCATGTCACTACCAGACTGTTGAAGGCCTTTTCCAAGCTTCCTATGAAAGCAGACCCATTGTCCTTCCGCATAATGATCACACTGGCCCAATACTACATGGCTCAAGGATGTTTGTATACTTTACACATCGACTCTGCCATTCACTCATTACATCTCAAGGACTAAAACAACAATTCCAAAGACAACTGGGTTACAATGTCTTCTTCTTCTACTCGTTGTTCTTGATTTCTTTCCTTACTTTTCCATCTGTTTATTCTCTCACTCTTTGAGTGAGATTTTCCAGCCCTTCCCGTCAGTAGGATTGTCCAGTCTTGCCGCCACCCCCCTGCCCCCCTGCCCCCCCCCTCCCCACCCCCCCTCCCATGGCAGGTTCCCTGGTAGCAGGATGGGAAAGCTGCACAAAATGCCAGAGACATCGGTGGGACCAGAAGATCCTCCCAGTGACCAATGGCTCTGTTGCCTAGAAAGACACTGCTTGAGGGGCGGGGGGGGAGGGGGGGGGGGGGTTTGCCTTTTATTATGTTTTTTAATCAGTTAAGGAAATAATTCATTGGCCACTACATTCCTAAAACCCCGATGTAATGTTTTCATTGCCGCACCATTGTCAATTTGCATTTCTAGATAGTTATGGGCCAATGCTTGCTTCATTGTCAAGATCGTACATCTTAATCTACCATGAACAGTGCAACTTGAAGTCTTTTCGTCTTATGTGTCTACTGCACAATCATCATGGCTGCAATTCTCCCAAAAGTGCTGAATTGGCAGGAAAACTCTTCTGGATCCCGGCTGTCTTCTCAATTCAGCTTCTCACTCGAATCTCCGCATTCTGTGCAATGCAGAGGTCCCAGTCAAGAATATCATTAAAAATCCAGGGGGGGCGGGCCCTATTTACGCCGGAGTCTGACAGTTCTGGAACTCTGCGCATGCGCAGTAGTCCCGATCTGTCAGTCTTGATAATGAACTAATATACATATTTAAAACATATTTTTAAAAGATTTAAATTACTTACCTGCCTTCCCACCGATTTCCAGCGTGGTCTGACTGGCGACTGTTCGCCGGCTCTGGAAGATGCGCATGCGTTCCCGGCACACGCGCAAATCCCTATTCAAGCCGGCAGACGCGCATCTGCCACCCCGACCCGACAGAAAAGTTGCAGGTCACAATGGGAGAATCACAGCCATTTCTGATGTTGTCCCCTTGTTCAAAAAGGGGAGTAGAGACAACCCTGGTAATTATAGACCAGTGAGCCTTACTTCTGTTGTGGGCAAAGTTTTGGAAAGGATTATCAGAGATAGGATTTATAATCATCTAGAAAGGAATAATTTGATTAGGGATAGTCAGCACGGTTTTGCGAAGGGTAGGTCATGCCTCACAAACCTTATTGAGTTCTTTGAGAAGGTGACCAAAGAGGTGGATGAGGGTAAAGCAGTTAATGTGGTGTATATGGATTTCAGTAAAGCGTTTGATAAGGTTCCCCAAGGTAAGCTATTGCAGAAAATACAGAGGCATGGGATTGAGAGTGATTTAGCGGTTTGGATCAGGAATTGGCTAGCTGTAAGAAGACAGAGGGTGGTGGTTGATGGGAAATGTTCATCCTGGAGTTGAGTTACTAGTGGTGTACCGCAAGGATCTGTTTTGGGGCCACTGCTGTTTGTCATTTTTATAAATGACCTGGATGAGGGCGTAGAAGGATGGGTTAGTAAATTTGTGGACGACACTAAAGTCGGTGGAGTTGTGGACAGTGCGGAAGGTTGTTGCAGGTTACAGAGGGACATAGATAAGCTGCATAGAAACATAGAAACCCTACAGTGCAGAAGGAGGCCATTCGGCCCATCGAGTCTGCACCGACCACAATCCTACCCAGGCCCTACCCCCACATATTTTACCCACTAATCCCTCTAACCTACGCATCTCAGGACTCTAAGGGACAATTTTTAACCTGGCCAATCAACCTAACCTGCACATCTTTGGACTGTGGGAGGAAACCGGAGCACCCGGAGGAAACCCACGCAGACACGAGGAGAATGTGCAAACTCCACACAGACAGTGACCCGAGCCAGGAATCGAACCCGGGACCCTGGAGCTGTGAAGCAGCAGTGCTAACCACTGTGCTACCGTGCCGCCCTGGGCTGGGCTGAGAGGTGGCAAATGAGGTGGCAAATGAGGTGGCAAATGAACCACTGTGCTACCGTGCTACTGTGCTACTGTGCTACTGTGCTACTGTGCTACCGTGCCGCCCTGGGCTGGGCTGAGAGGTGGCAAATGAAGTTCAATGCGGAAAAGTGTGAGGTGATTCACTTTGGAAGGAGTAACAGGATTACAGAGTACTGGGCTAATGGTAAGATACTTGGTAGTGTGGATGAACAGAGAGATTTCAGTGTCCATGTGCATAGATCCATGAAAGTTGGCACCCAGGTTGATAGGGTTGTTAAGAAGGCGTATGGAGTGTTAGCTTTTATTGGGAGAGGGATTGAGTTTCGGAGCCAGGAGGTCATGTTGCAGCTGTACAAAACTCTGGTGCGGCCGCACTTGGAGTATTGTGTACAGTTCTGGTCGCCGCATTATAGGAAGGATGTGGAAGCATTGGAAATGGTGCAGAGGAGATTTACCAGGATGTTGCCGGGTATGGTGGGAAGGTCTCATGAGGAAAGGCTGAGGGACTTGAGGTTGTTTTCATTAGAGAGAAGAAGGTTAAGAGGTGACTTAATAGAGGCATACAAGATGATCAGAGGATTAGATAGGGTGGATAATGAGAGCCTTTTTCCTCGGATGGTGATGGCTAGCACAAGGGGACATAGCTTTAAATTGAGGGGTGATAGATATAGGACAGATGTCAGAGGTAGGTTCTTCACTCAGAGAGTAGTAAGGGCATGGAATGCCCTGCCTGCAGCAGTAGTGGACTCGTCAACATTAAGGGCATTCAAATGGTCATTGGATAAACATATGGATGATATTGGAATAGTATAGGTTAGATGGGCTTTAGATTGGTTTCACTGGTTGGCGCAACATCGAGGGCCGAAGGGCCTGTACTGCGCTGTGAACACAGAGTTCCCTCAAATATCTGTAGCACCTGCAAATGCGTCAAGATGTAAGGTTGGTGAGCGTTCCCTGAGTACCAAGCATCAACGTGCAGGATCTGCTCGCTGTGATCCCAAGTTTGCTGGGCCCAGAGAGTGAAATCCTTTTCGATTGATGAATCTCATTGGCTGCTGCCAGGGAGCTCTCATGCCACGTGTGTGCAGTCGATGGGGCCCTGCACTTGCAGGAAACTGAAAATTGCTGCAAATCCAACAGTTCTGGTAGCCTGGCTTCTGTCAAGAACTGGACATAATGGTGAGCTTTATTGAAAGGCACCTGTCACCTCCCTTATGAATGTGTGTCACCGATTGGGAGGGTCCCTTGCGGACCCCTGAAAAGACTTGCTGGCATAAGTTCAATGGGATGGTCACCTTCAAAACAACCAGCATGGGATGCCCTCCAAATCCTTGCAGCATTAGTTCCTCGTGGACAAGGTACCAAGTGTGAGCTACCACTTCCTTGGACAAGCGAAGGCACCGAGAGGATCGTCTTTCACTCATCTCCAGACATTCCTCTTGGACCAAGACTACTTCTACAGGGGTATGCCCATATGTCCAGTTGCACATGGCCTTCATCAAGTGGAACATGATGAACACTATTTGCAGCACTAAATTTCTATTAATGATGGCTGCAGCTACACAGAGTAAACCGGGATGGAGGATAGCCCTTCACAGGTCTTACCGTCCCTGTTATGCTTCTTCTTTCCTACTGCCCTATGTTTCAGTGAATCAGTTGACCACCAATAGGGCAAATCTATAACAGTGGTTCATGGGATGACTCCTTTAGCTGATGTGGGACTCTTCAAAGTAAAACTGGTTGTGATGTGCTCAGGGAACCATTTCAGAAAATGGTGGTACATAGGTACTTTTCGAATACTGCTGAGTTCCTGTCCTCAGTTGTATCCTAGAACTACAAATAGAATTGTCGAGAGTTGCAGGTTTCTAGGTGTTCAGATCACCAACAATCTGTCCTGGTCCCCCCATGCCGACGCTGTAATGTTCTATGTTCTATGATGCCACTCTTTCAGAGCAATTTTGTGATGGGACACCTTTTGTTGCCCGGTGCATTAAAAAAAACTGGCATTTTATCCAAAGATCCTTGGCTTGCAGCCATTAATTTGCAACTTATTGATCTCATCATATTCACCAACAATCACCCAGATTTCCACAGCAGCGTTTAAGCCTCAAAGGGACCTCAAAGGAACACTCAAGATTGGCATCACCGTAATGCTGCTGACACCAGACTAACAGTGAACACGATCATGAGACATCCACAAGTATTGAACTAAAATCTTGTCAGTTCAATTCAAGAGGCGAAGAACATGCCAAAACTGTGATATATTGAGTCATTTGATGTTGTGAAATGTGGTTTCTGATTGTAATATTCTTCCCTATGTTTTCTCCCGGTTTTAACTCTGTATTTTTAGCATCGCAGCCTTTTCCAGTCCTTCACTAAAACTGGTATGAACTTTGCAAGAATGGTTTGGGGCATTCTTCCTCACATTTGCCTTCCTTATTGGGCAAGCATTTGACCACCCCAAAGTAACTCTCCAATTTAAAATTCATTCTCAAGACACAGCCTTCATTGACAAGGCCATCACTTGTTGACCATCGTGGTGAGCCCCCTTCTTAACCCATTGCATTCTGTGTACAGAAGATACTGTCACAGTGCTGTCAGGGAGGGAGTTGATTTGATTTGATGTACTATTGTCAGATGTATTGTTATACACTGAAACTATTGTTTCTTGCACACTCTACAGATGAAACAGACCATTCATAGAATACATAGGGGAGAAGGAAAGGATAGGGGTGCAGAATGTAGTGTTGCCGATACAGATACAGTGAAGAGAAAGATCAGCTTAATATATGGTAGGTCCATACAAAAATCTGATAGCAGCAGGGAAGAACTGTTCTTGAGTCGGTTGGTATGTGTTTTCAGACTTTTGTATCTTTTACCCAACAGAAGAAGGTGGAAGAGAGAATGTCCAGGGTGCGTGGGGTCCCTGATTATACTAGCTGCTTTTCCAAGGCAGCGGGAAATGTAGACAGAATCAATGGATGGGAGGCTGATTTGCGTGATGGACTGAGCTACCTTCACAAGCCTTTGTAGTCTCTTGCAATCTTGGTCAGAGCAGGAGCCATACCAAGCTGTGCTATATCCAGAAAGGATGCTTTCTAAGGTGCATCCGTAAAAATTGGTGAAAGTCATTGTGGACATGCCGAATTTCCTTAGCTTCCTGAGAAAGTAGAGGCATTGGTGGGTTTTCGTAACTGTAGCGTCGGCATGGGGGGACCAGGACAGATTGTTGGTGATCTGAACACCTAGAAACCTGCAACTCTCGACAATTCTATTTGTAGTTCTAGGATACAACTGAGGACAGGAACTCAGCAGTATTCGAAAAGTACCTATGTACCACCATTTTCTGAAATGGTTCCCTGAGCACATCACAACCAGTTTTACTTTGAAGAGTCCCACATCAGCTAAAGGAGTCATCCCATGAACCACTGTTATAGATTTGCCCTATTGGTGGTCAACTGATTCACTGAAACATAGGGCAGTAGGAAAGAAGAAGCATAACAGGGACGGTAAGACCTGTGAAGGGCTATCCTCCATCCCGGTTTACTCTGTGTAGCTGCAGCCATCATTAATAGAAATTTAGTGCTGCAAATAGTGTTCATCATGTTCCACTTGATGAAGGCCATGTGCAACTGGACATATGGGCATACCCCTGTAGAAGTAGTCTTGGTCCAAGAGGAATGTCTCAGTTACAGCACTAATGAAGCAGTAAAGCAAAAATGTCACATTTTTCTGACTCAGAAATGCCAATTACAGAGCATATGGTGCCATATGCCTCTGTGCCCCTTTTCACAGCCTGCCTGGGAGTTGGATGTTTCCACTTCCAAGATCCAATGTTTCTCCTTTATATACTACAGTGAAAAAAAAGCAAGTAAATTCCATTGACAAGTACATTTATCCCACCGCCTAAGATACTGTGGACAAACAGGCTTTCTCAGGACACCCTCTCTTACTAAAAATGAGCTCCCGACTCTATCAGAATGTTGACCCTTTGACTTCTGTTATCATTTATCCAAGGTTTGTATTACTTACAGACAGTTTCTGGCAGCAGGGGCCAGCAAATGGGTGAACATCGACAGTAAAACAATGGAAAAGACCCTCGACGGATTACAAATTCCTCATCGCTATGTCTTTGAAGATGCACAAATGCATATTTATTTCCTAATGAAAAAAGTAAGTGCATTTATAATCTGAGTTTTTTAATATGAATATAAGCCCATAAGACATAGGAGCAGAATTAGGCCATTCAGCCCATTGAGTCTGTTCTGCCATTCAATCATGGCTGACATATTTCTCAATCCCATTCTCCCGCCTTTTGCCCATAACCTTTGATCCGCTTACCAATCAAGAATCCATCTTTCTCTGTCTTAAATACACTCAATGATCTGGCCTCCACAGCCCTCTGCGGCAATGAATTCCATAGATTCACTATCCTCTGGCTGAAGAAATTCCTCCTCATCACAGTTCTAAAGGGGTTGTCTCTTTACTCTGAGGCTGTGCCCTCGGATCCTAGTCTCCTACTAACGGAAACATCTTCCCCACGTCCACTCTATCCAGGCCTTTCAGTATTCTGTGAGTTTCAATGAGATCACTCCCTCATCCTTCTAAACTCCATCAAGTACAGACCCAGAGTCCTCAAACGCTCCTCATATGTCAAGCTTTTCATTCCCGGGAAATATAATATATTGATATATTGTACATATGTGTGCGTGCGTGCGTGTTCCTATCTTGTATCCTGTAGATGGTAATAAACCTTTGAAGAACAGGAGGTGAGTTCCTCGCTGCAGAATTCCCAGCCTCTGACCTGCTCTTGTGGCCACAGTATTTATGTGGCTGATCCATTTTAGTTTCTTGGGGAAAGAAAATGACAGAAAAAGAGCTTTCATTATTTTGTAAAGCACAAAACTGCTCAACAAATGTTTCATATTCTTTTGACACTCGTATCAGGAACTTGACAATTATTGCTTTATATTTTTAACGAAATGAAGCCACATAATCACATCTCCAGCAACCCAGCTGCATTAAACATCCATTGTTGGATGGGAAGCTTCATGATAGTATTATTTTAAACAAATATAATAAAGCATTGTGTAGCCGTTTTCAATTTCAAAGAGATTATTCACAAATTCGCTCATTCAGAGGACAAAATGTTACAATAGCAGTACACTCGGAATGGTAAATTTTGTATAAAAGTCTGGTTAATTCCACTTCCTCACTACAATGAATTCCATCAATGTATTTGCTAAAAACATTAATCTTTGCCACAGCCAGTAAGGGCTTTAAACACAAAATATTTGTGTGGAATGTTGAAACGACAATATAAATTTAGAAATTGTCGTCAGCATAAAGGATTAAGAATTGACATAAAAGCGATCATAAAATTAGGTGTGTGGCTTAGTTCCTCAGTTGCTGACCATTGACCGTTCTAATCCATATCGCTGGCAGTGAGAGACAGATTTTTAAGCCCTACAGTGCACAATGGGCAAAGGATTAATTAAGAATATTGATATTGCAATGATTGTTGGTTGAGGGGAATGAACTAATACTGCATTTGAACATCGTGTTAGGTAACGATTTCTTGCCATCCCTAAAACTCAAGCGTTGGGAATTGAGACATTGTTTGCAGCATTGAGAGTTCCCTATGATGCATTGGGATTTTGTAGCAGTCAGGAGTATACAGCAGGCAGCTGCTTTGGTTCTGCTGCACGCACAGCCCAATTGGGATTTCATTCAGTACTCCCTGCTGGCACTGGATGTAGATTTAAAGTAGAAACACAGGCCAAGGCTGCTAGGGATGTCAGATCACTCAAAAGACGCAGAACCTGGATTCTACATCCCAACACAAGGCAAGCCCACGTCAGGCTGCTGGGACCTGGTTCCGGGTTTCCCGCGCCCATTCCCATCGTACGATATTTTGAAGGAAGAGGGTAAGACATGGAGGGCACATGAGGGGATGTGGGACTATGGAGGGGATGAGAGAATGTGGGAATGTTGGTGGCGGGGATGTGGATGGCTATGGGGGTACGGAGGGAGGGAGGGTGGGTGGGAGGATGAGGGGCAATTGTTAGGTTGCCTAATGCTTATTTACAGAAGTTGGGTTGATGTCCATGCGAATAGAGGTGGGTCTTTTAACCTTGCTGCTTTGGGATCCAGCCACCTCTATTCACCCTATCCCAACCTATCCTGTGAATCTGTTGCTGGTCCTGTGACCACCAAAATGAATCATGCAGGATAGAGTCATGCACGTCAAAGATCAGAATAGAGTCATGCAGGTCAAAGGTCAGAATAGAGTCATGCAGGTCAAAGGTCAGAATGGAGTCGTGCAGGTCAAAGGTCAGAATGGAGTCGTGCAGATCAAAGGTCAGAATGGAGTCATGCAGGTCAAAGGTCAGAATAGAATCATGAAGGTCAAAGGTCAGAATAGAATCATGCAGGTCAAAGGTGAGGCCCTGGCAGCTCCCAGATGCATTTATTTTGTGCGATCCTTGTTTGAAAGACAAGGTAGTATGCACCGATGTCTCGTGAATTCATAAACTACCCTTCACTGCAGCCTAGAAACAGCCTTGTGCCACTCACGGATAAATATAGCATCAAAGGAATTTGCCTCTTGCCTGTAAAATCATATTTGAGGTGATAGGATGTGGGTTAGACTAAGGGACACCACTACTAATTGAAGAAATGCCTGAAATTTTTACAATTCCCAGAATATGATTGACTTGTGGAACAACAAAAACTTATATTTTATGTGGCACAGGTAACTTAAAACTTCCCAAGGCACGTCATAGGAGATTTTTAATGCAGAATGAGATAGTTTAGATGACATTAGAGCAAGTGGTTAAAAGCTTGGCTAAGCAGGTAGGTGTAAGGAGCAGGCTAGAGTAAGCAAGAGAGTTAGCAAGTCAGAGGGATTTAGGGAGGGAATTACACAACTTCAGATCTTGTCGGCTGAAGGCCCAGCCAACAAAGGTGGAGTGTTTAAGAGGCTAGAATTAGATGAACATAGATATCACGGAGGGTTGGGGGGTTGGAGGAGGTTACAGAGATAGTAAGGAGTATGGCTATCGAGAGGGTTTGAAAACGAGGATGAGAATTTTAAAGTTGAGGTGTCACCTCATGTGGGTCAGCTCGGACAGAGGCCATAGGTGAATGGGGCTCAGTGTGAGTAAGCACATAGACAGAAACGATTTGGATGACTGCAGATTTACAGAGGGTAAATATGGAAAATAAGTCATAGTGCATTGGGACAATCAAATTTGGAGGTAACTAAGATGTGATTGAGGGTTGCAGCAGCAGGTGAGGTGAGGCAGGAGCAACGTCAAGTGGTGTGTCGTCGGTAGAAATAAGCCATCTTAATGATAGTACAGATATGTTCATGTGTAGCAAGAATCTTGCCTAAACACCATCAGAAATTTCTTTCCCTCTCATCTGCATTTTCTGCACTGCCATCAATGCCCATATTATTCTGAACAAATGCATGCAAAACAGACCATTTATTGAATAAATTAATCCAGCCATGAATGAGATCATTATGGTTTACGCTGCACTAATATAGATCAGGCTCGCGAAAGTTTAACTCTCACTAGAGGGAGAATAGGATTAAGAGAGCAATTAGAGTCAAAGCCAATGTCTTAGGTGAAATAAATACTGAAAACATACTCTAAAAGACAAAGGGGCTGGTACAAAGTAGCAAGAGATTAAAAGAATGTTGTGCCCCTCTGTGTTACCCAGTGACCGGAGGCTTTATTCCACAAACTGAAAACAGCAAAATCATGGAAAACAATCAAGAAAATATTCTCATGAAGATAGTCGTTTCGTAGTACAGGACTTGAGTCCATCATGCTCGTTATGCTGGGTATGTCCAACATTCGATGTGATTCTACGATAGTATTTATTAAACAATCCTGAGTGCGCTAACAACCAGTCAGGCTCACAGTGTGGTGCATTTATGCATGCAAGAAGCTACATACATTAATACGCGGGGCTCTCTTCTTTGCAGACTGAAAGGACAGGTAGACACATTGCACCTGTTTCAACTAAACAAATAGGCAACAGCCATTCTCTGGTTCATTCCCCAGGCCAATGCCTCGACCAATCAGAGTCACCCTATCAGTTTGAGTTTAAAATAAGCTTGGCAGTTAGCTGTCAATCATCGGTTAACTGGTGCATTCTCCATGGCAATGCTTCTACCAATTAGAGCTACTTGCCAACTAATCAGCACTCTCTTCTCATGAAGTACAAATTGTCGCTCCCTTCACATATGCGAATTGTCCTGATGAGTACAAGATGAAAATCTCTGACAATATGTTTCTCCTAAAGATGCTGGGCAAGCCACAGTTCAGAGGTTTCTAGACTATAACTGCATATGGTTGTCATTTTAATAACTTCAGTAATGCAATAAATTCCAAGTTCATCTGTTCCCAATGTACATTACAAATCTAACTTGCTGATTTTCCAGAGTAATACAGCACCAAAGCAGAATATGGGCAATAGTAATAATGAAGGAAATACTGAGGACAGCATAGCTGAAGGCATTTTGGCGAGTGTCTTTGGCACCATATAGAAGCTAGCATTGGCAATTAGTAAAATAGAGTTTGTTTTAGTGGTTGGCATACTGGTCTAGAAAACCTGTGTTCAAAACTCACTGCGCCAGGGACCCGGGTTCAATTCCCAGCTTGGGTGACTGTCTGTGTGGAGTCTGCACTTTCTCCCAGTGTCTGCGTGGGTTTCCTCTGGGTGCTCCAGTTTCCTCCCACAGTCCGAAAAACGTGCTGGCTAAGTACAGTGGCCAAGTTAAATTCTCCCTCAATGTACCCGAACAGGTGCCAGAATGTGGCGACTAAGGGATTTTCACAATAACTTCATTGTAGTGTTAATGTAAGCCTACTTGTGACACTAATAAATAAACTTGAATAATGAGCCAATTTACTTATAGGCTGGAAAATCTCAACAGGTCTGACAGCATCTGTGGGGAGAAAATAGAGTCAATGTTTTGAGTCTAGATGACCCTTTGTCAGATTCCAGCATCCGCAGTATTTTGCTTTTTACTTAGTGGTTCCCAATTAAAGTTGGTAAGTCAGGAATGGGCATGAGGTTATAAAACCAGTGGTGCCTTTGCATTCTGATATTTCACTTGGGACAATTTAAATTTAAATTATTTTGGCAGGAATTTACCAACATACTTTTGACATTTCTTTTTAAGCAGTCCATGAAATTTCTACCCAAGTTCAAGTCTGCACAGAGACTTCTTCAAAGCAGTTTCATCATAAGACCATAAGGCGTCGGAGCAGAAGTAGGCCATTCGGCCCATTGCATCTGCTCCACCATTCAGTGAGATGGTGACTGATCTGCTGTGACAACCGTCAATTCCACTTTCCTGCCTCATCCCCTTAACCCTTGATTCATTAACTGATTAACAGTCTGTCTATCAAATATATCAAGGAAGTTTTGATCTGAAGCCCAAGTGTAAACAAAATCTAACTTACTTTGGTTTAAAAATTTCAGGGGAATTTTAATTTGGATTGTTAATTTTTCCGGACTATCTCTGTGAGATGTCGGGCAGCCACCACCGTTTGAAGATGTGCTTTTTAACAGGATAAAAAGGGAATTTCACTCTGTCATGTGGAGATCAGTCTCACAATTCTGGACGTCAAGCTCTGCCTAGCCAACATCATACCAACCATTAGAGTACACCCACTGAGCTCTCTAACATCAGTGGTTAACTAGGTTGGTGGTACACAGCAGGAAGAGACAGTTCAAAAAATAAGCTTGCAGTAATATTTAATTTTACATAAATTAAATAAAAGAGAATGCTAAAATAATTATTGGCATTATAACAAGCTAACAAAATGCTGTCCTTGACCAAGAACCTGACCCTACCAGGGAATTTTAACCTGTTTGGGACAGGTTTGGGGAGAGGTGTTAAAAATCCGGAAAATCAGTTTTAAAAATCAGATTCCCACCTCCAACCTATCTGTAAGCTTCACTGCTACTCCGCTTTTCAACTGTAACTTGGGTGAACCGTATTTCTGGAGCTTCAGAAAGGCTGGCAGCTACATCCAGGGAAGGATTTGATACACCCAACAGCTAGGTGCCTTTGCACCTAATTCCTGGATCCAACACCCAGCCTGAGAAAGTCCAGCAATAAGAAAACCCCTGCACTCTTCCACCTCATCCCCAGGCCTCCAGTCCCAACTGGAGGAGAGGCCTCTGGTCTTCTTCCTCAGACCCTTGACTTCCCCCATCAATGTCTTCCTACATCACCAACATAATCTAGAATTGCGCCGTGGTTAGCATTGCTGCCTCACAGCGCCAGGGACTCAGGTTTGCTTCCAGCCTTGAGTGATTGTCCCTGTGGAGTGTGCACATTCTCCCCATGTCTGCGGGGGTTTCCTCTGGGCGCTCCGGCTTCTTCTCACAGTCCAAAGATGTGCAGGTTAGGTGCATTGGCCATGCTAAATTGCTCCTTATTTATAGAATTCCTACAGTGCAGAGGCATTTGGCATATTGAGCCTGCACTGACAACAATCCCACCCAGGCACTATTCTGGTAACCCCACGTATTTACTTTACTAGTCCCCCCTGACCCGAAGGGGCAATTTAGCTTGAGGCTGGAATTGAACCCAGGTCCCTGGCCTTGTGATGCAGCAGTGCTAACCTCTGCGTCACCGTGCTGCCCTAGATGTGTAGGTTGGAAGTTTAGTGGGGTATATGCGTGGGTTTACAGGGATAGGGCAGGAGGTGGGTCTGGTTACGATGCTCCGTCGGAGAGTCATGCAGACATGATGGACTGAATGACCTTCTTCTGCACTGTAGGGATTCTATGATTCTATGCTAGCTAATGTCTCTGGTACTGGTATCAAATCTCCAATTGCTGGTGAAGGAAAAATTCATGTAGAAAAATTACAAAAAATGCAACCTCAACTATGATTAGAACTGAGCTATCCTTTAAGGCCATTTTTGACCTAGTAGTTAAAAAGATAAAGCAACAATTCCAATATTTCAATCTGGGTGTAATCATCCTTCAAAAAGTTTAATGTTAAGAAGGCAGATATGGCTTGTTTGCTACAGAAGGAAAGGATACTTGTGCATGTTAATGACTCACTGAAGTGATACTGATTTCCTGTTTATATCATTACTCCAGGACTCTTATCCACGTTACTTAAAGTCAGATATGTACAAGAATATTTTAGCAAGATCCGTTGTTCCTCAGGAAACCAAGAAATGGTACGTTAGCGTATGCATCATGTGAAGAGTATTTGGGAGTATAATGTTGATCTGCGGAAGGTAGCATCAGTAAGCGGTTTTGCTTTAATTTCAACCAACCTTCAGAACGAATAACATTTTATGATGTATCTAGGTAAAGTTAGTAAGTTCCATAATCCTGTACCTTTTCAAAAACAAAGACAGAAGGCATAAATATCTGTCTACAGTGGTTAGCAGTGGTTAGCATTGCTGCCTCACAGCACCAGGGACCCGGGTTCGATTCCCGGCTTGGGTCACTGTCTGTGTGGAGTCTGCACGTTCTCCCCGTGTCTGCGTGGGTTTCCTCCGGGTGATCCGGCTTCCTCCCACAGTCGAAAGATGTGCTGGTTAGGTGCATTGGCCATGCTAAATTCTCCTTCAGTGTACCTGAACAGGCGCCGGAGTGTGGCGACTAGGGGATTTTCACAATAACTTCATTGCAGTGTTAATGTAAGCCTACTTGTGCCACTAATAAATAAACCTTAAAAAAAATAATCTTTCGGGCAAATATTTCTCACATCATGTATAGTTCTTGCAAAATTATAATTTACAGTCTGATTATCGAAGTCTGGAAAATATGATTGCATGCATTATTTTAATCTTACATTAAACTACAAGAAATAGATGCAGAATTTTCAGTTAAATCTTCTCTGTTACTGATTACCAAAGAGAAAAATGCACCATGACCTGTTTAACTTCTCAATCCACTGTTTTTATTTGAAAGGTAATTTTTGCATCCATTTTTGTCTAGTATGGTTCCATTCTTGAGGTGGTACCGTAACTCCAGCCAAAGCTCTACACAGATGTTTTACCCAAAGGACGGAGACGGGAAAGGAAAGGACACGACGGTTTCACAGGTTCAAAACTAAACACGGCATATTAACAGCAGTAACTTTCCTTTACCCAGCCAGAATTTTATATTCCCACACTTGCCCTGGAATCAAGTGTAGACAATGAGATGTTTTACTGCTGACTTTACATTGCAATTTTGAATGCACCAACTTTTGAAAGTGTCACCTCTTTTTCGGGGAAGTGAAAATTTGGTTTCTTGCTGAAAACCAACTGAGCTAAATTTTCCTGTATGCTATTTTTGAATAACCCAAGAATTTAGAGCAAAAATTGTAGATTGCTGTATCCCTCAAAACTGCTTTCAGCTACCCTTTGTTACAGGATATCTTTGGCCTTAACAGTATACTATTGAAATCTATCTGAAGTATTAAATCACCTGCCACTAACATTTCTTGACCATTAAGTTCTACCTAAAAAGTACAAGATTAAACTCTGCATGTTATAGATGAATGTGTATGTAATGTATGCTAAGGAGTAGGAGGATGGGGGTTGATGATAATTCCACATGTGTGCAAGTTCCTTGTCTCAGCTGCCAAGATTGGGGAAAGTGCTTCATAGGGTTTCATAGGGAGGAAAGAAATCAGAGGGTCAATCAACAGCGATAGCTGTCAGACACCTCCCTGCCAGACATTAGAGATAGAAGTGGATGAAAAATTGCCCTCAGTCTAGTTTCTTAGTTGGGGTGGTGCATTCCAAATGGAAACTGGTAAGAGAGGTACAGTGGGTAGCACTGCTGCCTCACAGCCTTAGGGAGCCGGGTTCGATTCCTGGCTTGGGTCACTGACTGTGTGGAGTCTGCACATCCTCCCCGTGTCTGCGTGGGTTTCCTCTGGATGCTCCGGTTTCCTCCCACAGTACGAAAGACGTGCTGGTTAGGTGAATTGGCCATGCTAAATACGCCCTCAGTGTACCCAAACAGGCGCAGGAGTGTAGCGACTAGGGGATTTTCACAGTAACTTAATTGCAGTGTTAATGTAAGCCTACTTGTGACACTAATAAAATAAACTAAAAGAATAAAACAAAAACCAACTAGCAGTATATGTTTCAAGATTTACACGCACAAGGGCATAACCCACTGATGTTGAGGAATTTATCCAGCTTTATCTCAATAAACTGGCTTTCCCACACTGACCTCTTCGAACTGGAAAGATGCATCACTGTTAATCGTCCTACAATTTATTGATGATGTCCACCCTACTTAACCAGTCCAAAATCTGGTGAAATGATCCTTGCTGTCTCTTATTCATCTTAAGGCAATATGCACAAGACAGTCATGTTATAAAACCATATTTGTGTTTTTAGCCATATCCTTCATTTTAAATATTTTGTGTTTTCACAGTATTAATCCTCATATAAAGTGTTTTACTGAAATAAATGTACTTTAAGACAGCTTGGTGGTTTTTTTTCTCATTTATAAAATCACAAATTTATATCTGCATGACACCTTCACTGCAGGACAAATAAGTTTTTTTTTAAATAAAGAATGCTTTTTCCAAAAACTAGATCTTGTTAAGTATTGCAGTTTAACCAGTCATAGACATGTAAAAAAGGTTTTCCTATCCATTAGTAGCTACAATTTAGTGTTTACAGTAGCTTCTTATTACATTGCTGTACCTCAAAATACTTTTCCTTTTTTCTTCTATCCCTACAGCTATGTCGATTCTCCCACCCTATGGCAGGAGTGTTCACTGGACCAAATATCCCAATTCATTCCGAGGATGCACCTTCCTGGTCCCAATCCAGCCTTCCCTCATTTTGCCCTGGAATCCTCCCTGCTGCAACTTCCCCCTCCTGTAGCTGCGCGGACCCCAAGAGGTTGTCTGTTTGTTCCTCAGTTCCATTGTCAGCATGTGATAAGAATAATACTGTGTTGTGTTTTAATTCTTCTAAGTTCAAATCTAGTTAATGCAAGGGTAGAACCATGGCATTCCCAAGACCTGGTAAAGTAAGTCATTTTCTTTACAATCAGTGCATTATTTTTACATACAGCGTATTGAATAGATACGTCGACGATGCACTAGAACTGAGGAAGTATCACCATTAATCTAAACAGTAAACTCACAGTAAAATGGCTGGCACAGTGGTTAGCACTGCTGCCTCACAGCCGCCAGGGACCTGGGTTCGATTCTGACCTTGGGTGGAGTTTGCACATTCTCCCTGTATCTGCGTGCATTTCCTTCAGATGCTCTAGTTTCCTCCCACAGTCCAAAGATGCAGGTTAGGCTGATTGGCCATGGTAAATTGATCCTTAGAGTTGGGTTGTGGGGATAGGGCCTGGCTGGGATTGTTGTTGGTGTGGGCGCAATGGGCCGAATGGTCTCTTTCTGCACTGTAGGGATTCTATGATCAGGATCCATTGTTTTCAGTATTTTGGCAAATTTCAGGTATTCACCAGCTTAGAAAAGTTTTGGCCAAGGGATTTTAAAATAAAGTTGTGCACTTTTTGCATGCTGCTACGAGGTGTAGTGATTGCATTTAGGAAGAAAGAATCCTCGAGACGGTAATAATAGTGTTAATAAATAGTTACTTAGTCCCAAGAATGTACTTTGAGTGTTCAAGATAACATTTGATTATCTTGTCATTTATATTCTCAGTTAAGTGGCATGGTGGCATTATTGCTGGACTAGTAAACAAGAGGCTCAGGGTTAATGCTCTGGGGACCCACGTTCAAATCCCACCTCGGCAGGGAGTGAAATTTGAATTCAATGAAAATCTGGAATTAAAAATCTAGTGATGACCATGAAACCATTGTCAATTGTCATAAAAACCCATCCTTCAGGGAATGAAATATGTCATCCTTACAAGGTCTGGCCTAAATGTGACTCCAGAGCCACAGCAATGTGGTTGACGGCCAGTGACCCCCACATCCCATGAGCAAATTACAAAAATGTATGAAACATTTACTTCTAATACTTAGCACATTTTTGGTTTCATACACTAATATATTGTTTATATGTTTATTAATATATATTATACAATATATACACACACACATCAACAGTAGAACTTAAAATAAAAATTCAAAGTGGAAAGAATAATTGCAGAAGCATATTTCAATAAGAAATTCATCATATATTGTAGGCCAGAATTTAGTGTTGAAGTCACTAGCTGTTCAGTAGACTTTCCCTCGTGTGGTTTCTCCACTGTAAGTTGCTGTTAGTGGGAGATCAAAATGATGCTGAACCTTGTGTACAGGGCATCTGAACCTGTGTGAATAACTGTGTGTCTCCTTAACCAATCTCACTGGAGAATCGTAAATACCTGGCACAGAGTCTGAACCAAGAACTTCAAATTCACCAAATGAACTCAGTGTCAAACAGGTACAGAAAGCAAACTGGAGAGTCAGAATGAAAAACTGAATTAAGGGAGAGAGAGAGAGAGAGAGGAGATGGAAAGAAAAAGTAATAAACGATGTAGCATTTTTTACAATTCTCCACCAACATTTAAAAGTTGAAGGAATGAGACTCCACATTTGTAAAAGTGAATTTTATTTTCTGGTAATGTTCCTTGGCAGTAATTCTACATCATACAATATCTTTGAATGAGGAGCCAGTCAGCGAGTTACCATTTTCATGCAGTTTACGGAGAAGTAGAACATCTTGGGCGGCAACTTCCTGATATTTTTGCATTGAACTGTACATCTGTGCTTGCCAGCATTTGCTATCTGCTCTTTGCACACAAATAGCAGTGAGGCCCATTAGCCTCACCACTATCACTTTGTTGTAAATTCTGATCCTGTCACATCTGATTGTTCAACAATCAGGAATTTGATTTAATGCTCTTGAAACAAAGAAATCCTGAAAACAGTTTGGATCTTTTTGGATTCAGGCATACAGAATAAATGGAATAATCTGCAAAGCACAGGAAAATATCCAGAATATTCAGCTCTAAACCAACATCTCCACAACATTCAAAAACTTCTGTTCATGTCCTTCATAGACTTTTTCTCTGTACTTTGTGGGATATCTACATCCAGATTTCCAAGAGGTACCATTTTCTTGCCATTCATTTTTGTAAGAGTTAAGGAAGCTTCTAGTACTGAATTAGGGACCGTGGCACAGTGGTTAGCACTGCTGCCACACAGTGCCAGGGCCCCGGGTTCAATTCTAACCTTGGGTGACTGTGTGGAGTTTGCACACTCTCCTCATGTCTGCATGGGTTTCCTCTGGGTGTTCCAGTTTCCTCCCACACTCCAAAGTGTGCTGGTGTGGTTGATTGGTGCTAAATTGACCCTTAGTGTCAGGGAATTATCAGGGAAAAGCCATGGGATTATGGTGATAGGGCCTGGGTGGGATTGTTGTTGGTGCAGACCCAATGGGCCGAATGGCCTCCTTCTGCACTGTAGGTTTAGCCAGACAATCTAGGTTTAGCCATCATGCTCAAGGGCAGTTATCATCACTATAAAGATAATAACAGCGCTATTAATATATATGTCTGTAAACCCAAAAGGACATTTTCAACGACTGATTCTTACAGGAGGTGACACATTGGAATACAGGTGAGTCGATGTCATTTTTCAAGCACTTATTAATGCAAGGCAATTTATACATGATGCAAGGTTCAAACTGACAGATATCTTTTAGGACAAAGTAATGCAAACTTCTGCCACCGTAGTGGTTACAGGAAATGAACTTACTGCTGAAGTAGGCAAAATACTGTGTTGATCAGCCAACTTCCCGAATAAAAACTGGATTAATATTTGGTTATTATTTGGCAGCAGCCAGTGAAGCAACGTAACATGCTATCATTCTAGTCACAACCATGTTGCAAACTGCTAAAGTGGATTGCGCCAAGATTGGTTTTATGCAAATGCTCTTACATTAAAAAATATAACTTAACAATGGAAAAACACACTGAAAATTAATGTTTATTGGTTTCAGTCTTGCTAAATGCAATAGAAACTAGAAGCAGGAGTAGACCATTTGACCCTTTGAGCATGCTCAGTCATTCATTTTGATCACAGCTGATCATCAAGTTCAATATCCTGATCATGTCTTCCCCTTATATTCCTTGATCCCTTTAGCCCCAAGAGCTATATCTAATTTCTTCTTGAAATCAGACAAGGTTTTGGCCTCAACTACTTTCTGTGATAGTGAATGCTACACATTCACCACCCTCTGGGTGAAGAAATTTCTCCTCACCTCAGTTCTAAAAGATTTACCCCTTATCCTCAAACTATGACCCCTAGTTCTGGATCGCCCACCATTGGGAACATTCTTTCTGAATCTATCCTGTTAGAATTTTATAAATTTCTATGAAATCCCCTCTCATTCTTCCAAACTCCAGTGAATATCATCTTAACTGACGTAGTCTCTCCTCATATGACGGACCTGTCATCCCAGGAATCAGCCTGGTAAACCTTCGCTGTACTCCCTCTATAGCAAGAACATCCTTCCTCAGATAAGGACATCAAAACTGCACACAATACTCCAGGTGTGGCCTCACCAACACCCTATAAAATTGCAGCAAAACATCCCTATCTCTATACTCATATCCCCTCGCTATGAAGGCCAACATACCATTTGCCTTCTTTACTGCCTGCTGTACCTTACTTTCAGCGATTGATGCACGAAGACACCAAGATCTCGTTGAGTATCCACCTCTCTCAATTTACGCCCATTCAAGTAATAGTCTGTCTTCCTATTATTGCTACCAATAATCTCACATTTATCCACATTATACTGCATCGGCCGTGCATATGCCCCCACATTCAGCCTTAGTCATGCTGAAGCATCTCTGCATCCTCCTCACAGCTCACCGTCCCACCCAACTTTGTATCGTCTCTAAATTTGAGATAATACATTCAGCTCCCTCTTCCAAATCATTAATATATAATGTGAACAGTTGGAGTCCCAGTACAGATCCCTGCGGAACCCCACTAGTCACTGACTGCCAATCAGAAAAAGACCCATTTATGCCAACTCTTTGCTTCCTATCTGCTAACCAGCTTTCCATCCATCTCAAGATATTACCTGCACTCGCACGTGCTTTAACTTTACATAGTAGTCTGTTATGTGAGACCTTGCCGAAAGTCTTCTGAAAGTCTAAATAAACCACATCCACTGGTTCTCCTCGGTCAACTCTACTAGTTACATCCTCAAAGAGTTCCAATAGATTCATCAAGCATGATTTCCCTTTTGTAAATCCATGCTGACTTTGTCTGATTATACCACTGCCTTCCAAATGCTGCATTATGAAATCCTTGATAAAGGACTCTAGCAACTTCCCCAGTACTCACTGGTCTCACTGGTATTTCCCTGTTTTCTCTCTACCTCCCTTTTTGAATAGCGGGCTTACATTAGCTACCTTCCAATCTGTAAGAACCAGTCCCGAGTCCAAAGAATTTTGGAAAATAACCACCAATGGATCTACTATTTCCAGGGCCACTTCCTTAAGTACTCTGGGATAGAGATTATCAGAACCTAGAGATTTATCCACCTTCAATCCCATCAATTTCCTCAAAACCATTTCTCTACCAATGCTGATTTCCTTCAGCTCCTCACTAAGACATGTTTCTCTCAGAACTTTTGGTACATTATTCATGTCTTTCTTTGTGAAGACTGAAGCCAAGTATGAATTTAATTCCTCGGCCATTTCTTTATTCTTTATTAGTTAAGATCAAGTCTGTTAAATCCAGCTCAGAACATTGATAAAGAAAGAATTATTTTGATGTGCTTTGTTATGATGTCCTGTGCGTCCGCAGTGTTACTCACATGCTGAAGCTGATAGTATGCGTTCCAAACGCTAGGTTATTGCACCAGATGATCACTTTTTTCTCCAGGTGAACTTCTCTTAGGTCTTAGTCATATCCCCAAAGCCCACAAAAAATCTGGAATGTTCTTCGAACTGTTGACCAGGATTTCAGTTCTATGGTGTGCAGTACACAAATGGTGTGGATTTGGCTAAGTTGATTCATTGAAATTTTTAAATTCCCTCAACAACATTGAAGGAGCAGGGCAACTGGAATTTCCTGATTTTCATGTTTATCTGCTCTAGGTGTGGTCACTGGAAGTTGTGGTCCAATCTGGATGTATAAAACAAAGCCTTCCCGTTGCTTTAACGACAAAATATCAAGGAATTGATGGGAATTAAGATTGGTAATTTTCAATGCATATCAAAATGCATTTGAATATAGCAATGCAGTCTGTGGAACTGAGCTAAATAATATTCAGCAGACCTGGTAGTGATTGTGGAGAGAGAAACAGAATTAAAAGGGTAAGCTGGGAGCTGGTGGAGGGTTGGGGTGGGAGGAGGGGGTGGTGCCATTTAATCAGGCGGGAAGGTGTGGGATGGAGAGTCTGTCGCCTTCCTAACTCCCCATGACTAAATCAGGATGAGGAAAATCAAGCTCGGCCTTCCTGCTCCCAAAACCAATTGAGGCCTTTGAGTGGCAAATTAAGGGCCACTTGAGGGCCTCATCCCACCACCACTGGTATTCTTTGGCTGGCAGATGGTAAAGGGGAGGGGGGTTAACCTCACTTCAGCAAACCGTCAGGCCTGAGGGCCCACCTATGGGCTGGGGGATCCCTGTGCCCACTACAGGGCCGCACAGTGGCAAGAACTGCTTCTGCCAGAGACCTTCCACATCAGTCCCCTTACCCATCACCAGGACATGTCTGACTGGCCTCAGCGATGCTGTCCCACTTACCTCTTCTCCAAGGATCCCATGGCACTTGCTTGTCCCAGGTCTTCTGCAGCACCAGTGCTGCTGTGTCTGAAACGCTGCCGGCCTCTAATCTGCTGACAGCTCTCATTCTGAAGACCCCAGGAACCCTGATGGCAAGCAGGTAAGTGCCTGATTGGAATCCAGTCCCCATCAGGGCTCCCAGAAATGGTCAGCTTGCCACCAGCTCTCCGACCAGCGGGTGGGGCTGCTGCGGCTCTGAGATTCAGCCCAGTGTTTCAGGTCGATGACCTTCTGTCAGACAGGGGCAGGGTGAGGGGGAATAGAGCTGTGACAGGTTTCAAGCAATGGCAGGCGGGCTGGGAAAGGAGAGGAGGAGGAAATAATCAAAGGAAAGGCCTGCGTTGGGTGGAAGACAGGAAGAGATTAAAATGAGAAAAGGGATGATGGTGCTGGATAAAAGGAGATGAACATTCTACACCCTCTCCTTTCTTTCTCCCCTATGTACTCTATGAATGGTATGCTTTGACTGTATAGTGAGTAAGAAACAATACTTTTCACTGTATCCCAATACATGTGACAATAAATCAAATCAAATCAAAGATGGGACAAGTAAAGAAACAGAAGCTGGGTGTAGAGAAGGTGTAACAGAATCACAAACCCACAGCTGCTGTCTGAAAAAATAAGAAAGAGAGGTTATGATCTGAAATTGTTGAATTCAGTGTTGAGTCCAGGAGGCTGGAAAGTGCTTGATTGCAAAATGAGGTGCTGTTCCCCAAACTTACTTTGAGCTTGGATCAGTGTCCGGAGACCAGGAACAGAGAGGTCAGAGTGGCAATGGGGCGTAGAATTCAAAAGACGGGTTAACCGGGGTCACACTCAGGCTGGACGCAGGTTTCCTATAAAGCAGTCGCCCCCCCACAACCCCGGTGTAAAAGAGGCAGTGTCCTGAGCAGCGAATACACAGTAATTATCACTACGCAGTTAGTCTTTCACCAATGCCACTGAACTACAAATGCTAAGGCAGTCGCGATGATTCATTCATTTTACAGCAGTCGAAAGTTCAATCATTCTGTGAAGAGTCAGTAAAAGTGGATGAACTGCCGCTTGTGGGCTATTTATTGCAGACGTGGACTCCATGGGCAAGAGGGAAAGAGTATTATAATGAGATGCATGCTGCAGTCAGCCAATCCCATTTGGAAACTGGGAAGGGAGGTTTAGACCTGGGAGTGATTCGGGAACATGCAGCATCACAGCCTGTGCAGGCGGTGCCCAATATTCCTGTAACTGTCCTGGTTGGAGACAATACCTCTTTAACCTGTGCTTCACCCTCTCTCCACTCACATTGTCTGTACCTTTAAGACTTGATCCAAAATATTCCTGTAACCAGCTGTGTCTGAACTGACACCAGCCGACACAGACAGAGCAGAAATACCACCCAATTACAGGAGAGGAGCCAGATGATACATCTGCTCAAACAGACAGGCATTCAGCCAGAATGACAAGACAGTCTCTCATAAAAAAATACACAATGAGACATTGGTGCAAGTAGTCAAAGCCATAGTCAAACAACATCTGGAGTAGGGGAAGGAAGTGAGATGGGTGACTGCTGCCTGCCAATGGCCACATTCAGGTCATTGGGTAAATTCTCTACACTGGGTTTGTGGATCCTCTTCTATAAGAGATTGTAGTGATGTTGAGAAAGCGGCTGCCTGGGCCTGTGCATTATGTCGCGCTACTTTACACACTTCTGCATCATCTGTGCACTTCCAGGTATTTCCTTTCTGTTAACCACTCCTTCAGTGAACCAGGTCTGCCAGGAAGCAATTGGGGGGAAGGGGGAGGCATCAGGATAATGAATTTGATGATCAGCCATAATCAAAATGAATGGCGGAGCAGGCTCGATGGGCCGAATGGCCTACTCCTATTTCTAGGTTCTATGTTTCTATATAATGAGCTGTATGATTACAGATTAACCATGTACAAATTGCCAATTGTCTCCTGCCAATCAGTGCATTAAAGAAACAATCCTGTTATAAAAATCATCAAATACCGAAAAATGTTTTAAACAAATCAGCATCAATGAATAATGTGGGACTTTCGTGTAGATATGAAAGAGGTTCAGTTCAGAGATGTCCACATTGCAGCGTGTACTGTATTCTGTTGTCTCACTGTTAGATGATTGCTGAATTGAAACACGAAGAAATGTTGGTAGCAATAGTTTGCCACATTTGTAAGTTAAGAGGAATTTGGATTTAATTTCATCTGCTGTCTCAGGACAGGAAGTTTTGTGCAGGGTCCTGAATTCTGCTCCTTTTGGAATCAGGAAAAGCCAGCTCTGTGTGGGAAACAGTCATTCCATTTGTTTTTCCCCAGAGTGGCCAATCAGAGGACAGAGTCACTGTCCAATTAAGGAGGAGGGGGGGGGGAACAGGTTCTCAAAGCTGGAGGACCAGTCGGAGGCCTTCCAGTCTGAAGCTGTGACGGCAGGTAAGTGAGGGAGACACAGGTGTCCCAAAACGGAAGCGACATCCATCCAACTCCGTGAAATCAAATATGAAAAATGGGGTTCACAGCCAGACCACAAATTCTGCAGGGCTGCCAGTGGCTGCTGTAGCGTCCAGGCAGGCGGGAACCAGGGTCTCTAAGTGTCGCCGGAGAGCTGGGCCTTTGGCCTGCCACTGGTAGGCCTCCTTCAGTTGACCTTGAGACCCTTAACAAGGCAAGTTGGCTACCCACTGCTTGCAGGCGGGTAACCCTGTCACCCACCCATCCGATCCCTTCTCCATCAAAACAGCCTGAAGTGGGCTGGGTAACAAGCATGCTGGTCAGACCGGGCAGGGGCTAATAATCAAGCCCTGAAGCTGCATATATATGTAACTGGTGAGGAAGACTAAAAACTGCTGAAGCTGAAAACATAAAGCAAACATAGCAAATGGGCTCATCATTCACGTTTAGATGTTTGATGATTTGGTTAAGAGGTCGGGTTAGCTGACTCAGTAGCAGGTTGCCGGGCATTTTATAGTTTTTGGCTGCAACGTTTATCTTGCCGTACACCATAATAATTAATACATTTGACAATACTCAGTGCTTCCATGCCATTGACTAATGTCCCTTCAGTGACGTAAATGAACACCCAATCAATGATTAAGACTGAGGTGATGGACATGGAGTTCAATGTTTCCTTCAACAGTAAGAAGTCTCACAACACCAGGTTAAAGCCCAACAGGTTATTTGGAATCACGAGCTTTCGGAGCGCTGCTCCTTCATCAGGTGAGACTTCTTACTGTGCCCACCCCAGTCCAATGCCAGCATCTCCACACCATGGTCCTTCAACAGTGTACAAATGGTTCACCGCACCTGCCTATGGAAGAATGGGGCAGAAGGTAGGTTACTTACGAGATCATATTTTTCTGTAGCCAAAAGTGGCAAAAGGAGTCAGTGATGTTTGAGATGGAGCAAGTACCTTGTGCTGATTAGTGATCCTGTAAGTAAACTGTAAGGTTTCACCAGTGCATGTTTATGGTGAATTCATCGCAGGGAAATGTTTCTGGCCTCTGTAGAAGTTAGTGGCACCTGATGTGTTGTTGAACTAATAAGACCACAAAACATGAGAAATGCAGGAACAAGGTAATAGTTATCTGCACATAGCTATGCAGCATCTAACACACAACATAGATTTTTGGGCAAGAGAGTCATTTGCAGGACATTGAATAGAAACAATATTATCTACAATTGGAAAATATTGATCAGAGGCAAGTTTAGCTCATGAAATGTAATCATCAAATGCAAATCTCTAATTCTTCCATGATTGAAATGCTAGATAATAACGTTCTGTCACTGCTTTTCCTAGTCTCTCTCTGACTGCAGATGAGGTCTCCGTGGAAACTCAAGATTGCGTGAATTTGGAAGATACAAAAATGTCAGAGAACAAGGAGGCTGAACCTGAAGAGGATGAGTTTGGATGGACAACACGATGTTAGAAACAAAGACTAGACTATAGAAGAAGAGTTTTTTTTCTTTTTTTATTGTGAAGTGCCTTTATTTATATTTAAGAAAATGCACTTTATAGATTTGCTTTAGAGTATGTTTCACACAGCTTCAACATTGCCCTTAACGCAATCATTTTAATAATTTTATATCAAATATTTGAAATATTAGATGAATACGCACTTAATTACTTTCCTTGTCTTATAGTTTCATAGCTATTGTTTAGTTTATCAAAGTTTAGTATAAACAAATTGTCAACTTATGAACTAAAATGTACCTTTATTTTACCATTCACCTGCTTTACTGTGATTGGCTCTCAAATGTCAAAAAATGTCCTTATCGAGTCTGGTCTACATGTGACTCCAGAGCCACAGCAATGTGGCTGACTCTCAACCGCCCTCCAAGGGCAAGTAGGAATAGGCAATGAATGCTGGCCAGCCAGCGACGCCCATGTCCCACGAACAAATAAAAAAACTCCTTTTATCTTAATATTGGGCACAATAAATCTGAGGGGGTGAAGAGATGTCCTCAGTGTAACTCAATCATACATGTGCCCCTTTCAAACAGATTTACGGTTAATGGCACATTCCATGTAGCTGTACTGTTTCCCAAGTAATAGGTTAAATTTAGCTTGTAGGATTCTTGAACATGTTTGGATCAGAAGATCAAGTTACTCGACTAATAGTTTGTCAAAAGGACGTAGAACAAATTTGCTTTCATCAAGAACTTCAACATTTTCTTGGGAGGTTTGAAAGCACTTTGCAACCAGTTACTCAAAAAATGCAGCCACTGTTATGTGGTCAATTGCTTCAGAAGTGGCCATTTAATAGTCAGCTGTTGGAATGTTAGTCGGAGCATTGGGAGAAGTTCTTGTCCTTCTTGAACTATTCGAATAGTAATGCTGATCCAAATGATGGTCCTTCGGTCAAAACACCAACGTGTCAGCACTGTGCGAAAGTGTCTCAGTTGCAGGCTCAAGGTCAGCAACGAGGTTTCAATCCAACAACCTTCTGATTCCGAGGTAAGTGTTACCAACAGAGCCAAGCCAATACTTAAGAAGACAGATCCTCCAATGGACGCTATTTACTCCATTGATTGAAGTCCTGTCCTCATTAAGGGGGTTAATGAATTGGAGTCAGATTCAGAAGGAGGCCTCGTTCTTTAATTAGTATACTGCTAGACTTAGTAAATCACTGCAAATTGAATGCTGACTGTTTTTTTAAGTACTAGAGAACAAAAACAGATATTGGCTGGAAATCTTTCTACTACAGATGAACCTGGTTTATTTGCTGTAGATTAGTTGCTCAAAGTAAGTGATCTGTGATCATTTACTACAACAACCCACCTTACATCAAGGCAATATTTCCTCTTGCTTTTGTCGCTGACAATGAAATAATCTGCATCCTCTTTTTAGTTTGTACAAGTTCAAGGGCTCCGAGCAATGTTGTGTTCAGTTACTATCTGCTGCTATCCTGAATACTTTGGGTTCTTTCATAATTACTCATAACCCAGGCCACCAGTTGGTGTTTTTCACAAAAAAGGAGACTAAATCATATAAGATGATTCACACAAAATCAATAAAGATCTTGGGGCGTGGAACTGGTCTCGATAGTGCATAATGGTCAATGGACAGTCGACAGGCCATTTTATATTCCATCCCTTCATCTTCTCCACTGATTCCATGGATATCAAATGAACTGCTGCTCACCTTTTGTTTTGTCCTGCGGGTAATGTTGAAAAATAGCCAAAAACCTGCTTAGAAGTACTGTAATAAATTAAAATGTGTATATATCAAAGAAATTTTTGATCTATTAAATACTGTTGCATCAAAATATTAAGCGTGGCTAACTAAGGGACTTCAGAAATATTAGGAAGAAGTTACCCATTGACATTGTAGAACAAATACTAATTATTAATTAGGAAGACTATAATTGGTAAGCTGTCCTCAAGCCCATCAGCAATGACTCTTTGTTATTATCTGAAATAGTCTAAAAAGATTTCAGCAAACCATTGCAAAACAATCTTAACAAGAATAAATTGGAACTGACCTCCCAACATCAATCCTGGTACCATACATGACAACAGCACACCTGGCTCAGTTGACACTGCAAACTCCTCCTCACCAACATTTGGAGACTTGTACCAAATTTGGGAGAGCTATCCCACTGACTAGTCAAGGAACAGCCCGATGTAGTCATATGGAAACATTACTTTCACACAAAGTCCATCACTGTGCCTGTCAGGCTGGCAGGACAGACCCACCAGAGGTGTTGGCACAATGGCATATGCCCAGGTCTTCCACTGCCAATAGCAATGAATGGTGGGAGACTATTGCTGGATGCAACAGCACAGCAAATTCCAGGGAGCCCACAGGAAATGTTTCTATGGGTGTCCACAGTGATAGACATAGAACAGTACAGCACAGAACAGGCCCTTCGACCCACGATGTTGTGCCGAGCTTTATCTGAAACCAAGATCAAGCTATCCCACTCCCTATCATCCTGGTGTGCTCCATGTGCCTATCCAATAACCGCTTAAATGTTCCTAAAGTGTCTGACTCCACTATCACTGCAGGCAGTCCATTCCACACCCCAACCACTCTCTGCGTAAAGAACCTACCTCTGATATCCTTTCTGTATCTCCCACCACGAACCCTATAGTTATGCCCCCTTGTAATAGTTCCATCCACCCGAGGAAATAGTCTTTGAACATTCACTCTATCTATCCCCTTCATCATTTTATAAACCAGTCCGCCTGCAAACTCGGGTTGTTTGCCCTATATTTCCACTTTACCCTGATTTACTAAGGGCTGCGCCTTGCAAACGTAAACCCTGTTCAGGAACGCAGCCTTAATCAGGAGGAATATGAAAGCACTCCAGCAAATTAAAATTCAGCCTTTTAACAGAGCTCCAGATAAATTAAAAGCAACACTTCAAATGGATTTCCTCTCAAGTTGGCAAGCCTGCAAAGCCCTGCAGTCCTGCAACATCTAGTCGTGAATGGCGGGGGACAATTAACTAACTGGAAGAGGAGACTTCACAAATATCCCCATCCTCCATGATGACGGAGCCCAGCACATCAATGCAAAAGATTAGCTGGAAGCATTTGCAACCTTGTCAACCAGAAGTGCCGAGTGGATGATCCATCTTGGCCACTTCCTCAGGACCCCAGCATCATAGTTGCCAGTCTTCAGCCAATTTGATTCACTCCACGTAACATCATGAAATAGCTCTGGATACTGCAAAGGCAATTGGCCTTGATGCTATTCCAATAATTATACTTGTGCTCCTGAATTTATCCCAACCTTAGCCAAGCTATTCCAGTGCAGCTAGAACACTGGCACCTACTCAACAATGTGGAAAATTGCCCAACCAAGTCCTTTCCACAAAAAGCAATACAATCCAACCTGGCCAATTACCGCCCTATCAGTCTGCTCTTGAGAGTGTTGTCGACATTGCTATCAAGCAGCACTTACAGAGCAATAGCTTTCTCACTGATGCTCAGTATGGATTTCTGCCAGGGCCATTTGGCTTCTGACCTCATTAACGGCTTGGTCCAAACATTGACAAAAGAGCTGGACTCAAGGGGTTAGCTGAGACTAACTGCCCTTGACATTAAGGCAGCATTTAACCAAATGTGGCATCAAGGAGCCCTAGCAAAATTGAAGTCAATTAGGTTCAAGGAGAAAACTCTAAGCTCATCCCCAGCACAAAGAAATCAAGGCAATCAGGCAGAGTCAGCATGGTTTGTGAAAGGGAAATCATGTTTCAACAATTTATTGGAGTGCCCTAGTGCATGAATCACAAAAGGCGAATGAGTATACAGATACAGCAAGTAATTAGGAAAGCTTATAGGTCCTTATCATTTATTGTGAGGGGAATTGATTCCAGAAGTTGAGAGGTTATGCTTCAGTTGTACAAGGAGACCACATATGGAGCATTGTGTACAGAATTAGTCTCCCTATTTAAGGAAAGATGTAAATGCGTTACAATCAGTTTAGAGAAGGTTTACCAGCCTATTACCAGGAACAGGCAGGTTGTCTCATGAGAAAAGATTGGATAGAACATAGAACATTACAGCGCAGTACAGGCCCTTCGGCCCTCGATGTTGCACCGACCAGTGGAACCAATCTAAAGCCTCTCTAATCTACACTATTCCAATATCATCCATATGTTTATCCAATAACCATTTGAATGCTCTTAATGTTGACGAGTCCACTACTGCTGCAGGCAGGGCATTCCACACCCTTACTACTCTCTGAGTAAAGAACCTACCTCTAACATCTGTCCTATATCTCTCACCCCTCAATTTAAAGCTATGTCCCCTCATGCTAGCCATCACCATCCGAGGAAAAAGGCTCTCACTATCCACCCTATCTAATCCTCTGATCATCTTGTATGCCTCTATTAAGTCATCTCTTAACCTTCTCTCTAACGAAAACAACCTCAAGCCCCTCAGCCTTTCCGCATACGATTTTCCCACCATACCAGGCAACATCCTGGTAAATCTCCTCTGCACCCTTTCCAACACTTCCACATCTTTCCTATAATACAGCGACCAGAACTGTACGCAATAAGGTTAGGTTTGTATCCACTAGAGTTTAAAAGAGTAAGAGGCAACTTGATCAAAGCCTTTAAGATCCTGAGGGGTATTGACAGAGTGGATGTGGAGAAGATGTTTCCTCTTGTTGGAGAATCTAGAACTAGGGGCTCACTGTTTAAAAATAAGGGGTTCCTCATTTAAGACAGATGAAGAGACATTTTTCTCTCAGAGGGCCATGAGTTTCTGAGGCGGCACAGTGGTTAGCACTGCTGCCTCAGAGCGCCAGGGACCTGGGTTCAGTTCCTGGCTTGGGTCACTGTCTGTGTCGAGTTTGCACATTCTCCCCATGTTTGCGTGGTACCCCGGGTGCTCCAGTTTCCTTCCACAGTCCAAAGATATGCGGGTTAGGTGGATTGGCCATGCTAAATTGCCCCTTAGTGTTAGGGGGACTAGCTAGGGTAAAATGCATGGTGTTATCGGGATAGGGCCTGGGTGGGATCGTGGTTGGTGCAGACTTGATGGGCCGAATGGCCTCTTTCTTCATTGTAGGATTCTATGATTCTCTGGAACTCTCTTCCTCAAAAGACAGTGGAAAGCAAAGTCTTTGAATATTTTTAAGGTCGAGCTAGATGAATTCCTGATTAGCAAGAAGGTGAAAAGTTATTGGGGGTAGGCAGGAATGTGGGGTTGAGGTTAGTCAGTAATGGCAACACCCCCAATTTTTTTTAAAAACTGCAATAAAATGTACTTTTAAATCATTCAACGTTCAGACATTTGGCCATTATTTGTATTAATCGGTTAGTCCAAGATTATCCAGTAGGTGGCAGTAAAAGATTATTTGATAGGTTAGTTGCCTCACCTATATTTTAACCAGATATATTTCTGCTTCAGAAGGAGGTCAAGGGTTATAATTCATATACAAATGGACTAATCTAATTGTAGATCATGAATTATGTTCATCACAGTGATGCTAATAAGCTTGCATGGAAATTCCCTGCATAACAATGCCTTGTGAGCAATTAAAATATCCATTTTAAACTGGAACAAAATTAACTTGGTTATTTATCCAAACTATCTTTACGAGTGTCCCTAGATCTGCTCAGTTGAAGACTCAAATTGGAAAAAGAATTCAAAGACTGGGTTGCTGCTTATTGTTTGCAACACATTGCTCAAAATCATTTTTTTTAAATTAAAGGCATCAATTATATAAATTCAACTGGATATGGAAATACTGGCGCTCTGCGCGGTTCCTGCAAAGCGTTCCTTCATAGAAATAAGGAAGTTATTTATTCCACCAAGTCCATGGAAGTTTTGGCTCCTGAAATAGATTGAGAAGAATTACAGGCAACAAATGTGTGGAGACTTTTTCCACCACAATTACAAGGTAAAGACCAACGTTAGGTCTAAAGTCTGGAGCGGTGGTGGTGTTACAGTAGTGTCACTGCATCAGTAATTCACGAGACCTACACATAATGCTCTGACACCATGGGTTCGAATCCCATCAGAGCAATTTAAATTTAACTCATTGTAATAATTTTGGAATTGACAGCTAGTCTCAGTACATCAAATTATCATTCCTGTCATCAGGTTCACTAATGTCCTCTAAGGAAGAAAATATGCCATAAAGTCATAGAGGTTTACAGCATGGAAACAGGCCCTTCGGCCCAACTTGTCCATGCCGCCCTTTTTTTTATCACTAAGCCAGTCCCAATTGCCCGCATTTGGCCCATATCCCTCTGTACCCATCTTATCCATGTAACTATCTAAATGATTTTTAAGAGACAAAATTGTACCCGCCTCTACTACTACCTCTGGCAGCTCGTTCCAGACACTCACCACCCTCTGTGTGAAATAATTGCCCCTCTGGCCCCTTTGTATCTCTCCCCTCTCACCTTAAACCGATGCCCTCTAGTTTTAGACTCCCCTGCCTTTGGGAAAAGATGTTGACTATCTACCTTGTCTATGCCCCTCATTATTTTATAGACCTCTATAAGATCACCCCTAAGCCTCCTACGCTCCAGGGAAAAAAGTCCCAGTCTATCCAGCCTCTCCTTATAACTCAAACCATCAAGTCCCAGTAGCATCCTAGTAAATCTTTTCTGCACTCTTTCTAGTTTAATAATATCTTTCTATAATAGGGTGACCAGAACTGTACACAGTATTCCAAGTGTGGCCTTACCAATGTCTTGTACAACTTCAACAAGGCATCCTAACTCCTGTATTCAATGTTCTGACCAATGAAACCAAGCATGCTGAAAGCCTTCTTCACCACTCTGTCCACCTGTGACTCAATTTTCAAGGAGCTGTGAACCTGTACCCCCAGATCTCTTTGTTCTTGATGCGCGACAATCAAGCACGTGGAACAAGGCTTCAGTATTGAAGGCTTTTATTGTCTAACAAAGGAACTACTAACACGAATACACCAGTTCAGACTGAAGGGGTCCTGCCGGAGCAGAGGGTCTTATACCTCGCCTCCGGAGGCGGGGCCCCACCGGGATGTGCCATGATAACACTTATAACAGGTAAGCACCCTAACCCAACAACATTGTACAACCCCCACAGTGACAACACCCTAGCCCAACAGTAACATAACAACAACCCCCAGTGGTAACCAACGATGGTTCACCACATTCACCCCTCCTTTAAAAACAAAGGCCGGCGGGGTGCAAAAAAAAACAGGTCATATGTACAGAATTCACAAGTCCAGACGGTCTGGAGGACCGCACCGACGCTGAGATCTCCTCAACACCGGTTGCGAAACCGGAGCAGGTGCTTGCGGTGGCGTTCTCTCCAAAACAACGTGCGGCTGTCCCCTCAAGGACTCCCGGGCCGGTTGGCCCTGGTGAGGCGATGGTGCAGGGGATCCTGGAACCTTCGGTGGTGGCGCCGATCTCCGAGTCTCAGGCAAGCTGTACATGGGAGTAGAACTGTTATGCACTGGTCCCGGTGCTGACCGCGCCACGTCTGGGGAAGCAATGAGTAGTAGTGGATTCGTGACAGGGGGTATGGGAGCGACAGGAGTTGCTACGTCCCCTGCGGGCAGTGTCCTCTCGCCCGTCAGGATATGCCACATAGGCATACTGAGGGTTGGCGTGGAGGAGTTGGACCGGTTCGACCAAGGGGTTGGACCTGCGAGCCCTCACATGTCGCCGCAGAAGGACGGGTCCTGGGTACGTCAACCAGGCTGGTAATGAGATCCCCGAGGACGACTTCCGAGGGAATGAGAACATCCTCTCGTGGGGAGTAGCATTGGTTGCCGTACACAGGAGGGAGCGGATAGAATGGAGCGCATTTGGAAGGACCTCCTGCCAACGGGAGACTGGAAGGCCCCTGGATTTCAGTGCCAGTAGGACAGCCTTCCAGACTGTAGCATTCTCCCTTTCCACCTGTCCGTTACCCCTAGGGTTGTAGCTCGTGGTTCTACTAGAGGCAATCCCGAATGAGAGCAGGAATTGCCTCAAGTCGTTGCTCATGAACGACGAGCCCCTGTCGCTATGAATGTAGCAGGGGTACCCGAACAGAGTAAAAAGCTCACTGAATGCCTTGATGACGGTGGCAGTCGACGTGTCCGCACAGGGGACAACAAACGGGAACCGGGAGTACTCGTCTATTATGTTGAGGAAATAGACGTTCCGGTCCGTTGAGGGAAGGGGGCCTTTAAAATCCACACTCAGCCTCTCAAAACGGCGAGTGGCCTTGACCAATTGTGCCCGGTCTGGTCGATAAAAGTGTGGTTTGCATTCTGCGCAAATCCGACAGCTTCTCGTCACTGACCTGACATCCTCCACCGAGTAGGGCAGGTTGCGGGCTTTGACGAAATGGTAGAGTCGGGTGACTCCAGGATGACACAAGTCATTGTGGAGGGCCTTCAAGCGGTCCTCCTGCATGATGGCGCATGTTCCGCGCGAGAGGGCATCCGAGGGCTCATTGAGCTTCCCTGGATGATACATAATATCGTAATTATAGGTGGAGAGCTCAATTCTCCACCGCAAGATCTTATCGTTCTTGATCTTGCCCCTCTGCGTGTTGCTGAACATAAACGCCACGGATCGTTGATCCGTGATCAGAGTGAACCACTTCCCCGCCAGGTAATGGCGCCAGTGTCTGACTGCCTCCACAATGGCCTGAGCCTCCTTCTCCACCGCTGAGTGCCGAATTTCAGGGCCCTGAAGGGTGCGGGAAAAGAACGCGACGGGCCTGCCTGCCTGGTTTAGTGTGGCGGCTAGGGCGAAATCAGATGCATCACTCTCCACCTGGAAAGGGATGGATTCATCCACCGCGTGCATCGTGGCTTTCGAAATGTCGCTTTTCAAAGCCTTGAAGGCCAATTGGGCCTCCGGCGTAAATGGGAAGGTCGTGGACTTGATGAGCGGACGAGCTTTGTCCGCGTAATTAGGGACCCACTGTGCATAGTACGAAAAGAACCCGAGGCATCTCCTCAGTGCTTTCGTGCTAGCGGGCACGGGAAGTTCAGAAAGGGGGCGCATACGGTCTGGATCAGGGCCAATGACCCCGTTTTCCACCACGTATCCGAGGATGGCTAACCTGCGCGTACGGAATACGCACTTCTCCCTGTTATAGGTCAGGTTCAGGCGAGATGCGGTGCGCAGAAAGTGTTGGAGATTCGTGTCATGGTCCTGCTGGTCATGGCCGCAGATGGTGACGTTATCCAGGTACGGGAAGGTAGCCCGCAACCCGTTCTGGTCCACCATTCGGTCCATAGCACGCTGGAAGACCGAGACCCCATTGGTGACACCAAATGGAACCCTGAGGAAATGGTATAGACGACCATCCGCCTCAAAAGCCGTATATTGTCGGTCCTCTGGGCGGATGGGGAGTTGATGGTAGGCGGACTTAAGGTCTATGGTAGAGAACACTCGGTACTGCGCAATCTGATTGACCATATCAGAAATGCGCGGGAGAGGATACGCATCCAGCTGCGTATAACGGTTAATGGTCTGACTGTAGTCGATGACCATCCGAGGTTTGTTCCCGCTTTTGACTATCACGACCTGCGCTCTCCACGGACTAGCACTGGCCTGTATGATCCCTTCCTTGAGGAGCCGCTGAACCTCAGATCTAATAAAGATCCGGTCCTCAGCGCTGTAACGCCTACTTTTAGTAGCGATGGGCTTGCAGCCTGGTACCAGATTCTTAAATAGGGATGGTGTAGTGATTTTCAGAGTGGAAAGATTGCATGCGGGGCGCTTTGGGCAATTTGGAGGCTGCGGCTGATTCCCTACTGCCAGTGAAGGGAGTGGCCCACCGTACTGTAGGATCACACTCTTCATGTGGACCATAAAATTTAGTCCGAGGAGAATTGGCACACAAAGGTGAGGTAACACAAGGAGCCTGTATTGCTCGTAAATTGTGCCCTGTACCTCTAGAGTTACCATACATCGTCCTTGGATCGGTACAGACCGGGACCGTGATGCCATGGAAATTGTCTGCTTGGCAGGGAGAACCCGGAGTCCACACCTTTTAGCAGTTTCAGGGTGTATGAAACTTTCGGTGCTCCCACTGTCAAACAGACAATTTACAGTTCGACCATTTACCTTTATATCCATCATTGAATTCTCAAGCCTGTGGTGCTTAGTCTGGTCCAGGGAGATCGACGCCACCGTTGGCCCTGGGCGTCACTGCATGCCGCCGATGTTGATGCTGAGGACCCCTGCTGGTCGCTCCTAGTCGTCGTGGACCATGATGGCCGCCCCCATGAATCGCACGTGGGTGAGGGCGCCAAACGCAGCGACTCCTGGTGGTCTTCCTCCTCCTCCGTCAGCCACGATGGCGCCGTCCTGGGTTCGCACGTGGTCGGACCTCGTGGGTACTGCGACGCCGAAGGAGATTGTCTCCGTTCTGGAGGGTTACAAGCTGCACTGCCGTTTTTAGACTACGACCTGCAGACTTTGCCGTAGTGGCCTTTTTTACCGCACTGGCTGCAGATTGCCGTTCTTGCCGGACACTGTTGCCGTGGATGCTTGGCCCCACCGCAAAAATAGCATCGCTGGCCACCTGGAGCTGCCGCCGTCGTCGGATCGATCTGGGAGCGCGGGTTTGCGGGGCGAGGAGGGAGCTGAGCTTGCTCTTGCCACGTTGACTCCACGTGGTCCTCGGGGTACAGCGCCAAGCTTTTCGACGCCGCTTCCAGCATCTCAGCCATCTCCATTGCTTGGGTCAAGTCGAGGTTCCCCTTTTCCAGTAATTTAAGCCAGATGTACGAGGACCCTACCCCTGCTACGAACACGTCTCGGGTGAGGTCGTACATGTATTGTTCGGCTGATACGTCTTTACAATCGCAACCCCTGGCAAGCTGCAGGAGCTCATTGGCGTAGTCCTCCATGGTTTCGCCCGACTGCCGACGTCGTGTAGCGAGGAGGTAACGAGCGTGTATCTCGTTGGGTGGTTTCGTGTATCATTTCTTCAAGAGCTCGACGGCCCTCGGGTAAGTGGGAGCCGCACGAATCGCGAGATAAATCGTGTCGCTTACCCTTGCGTGGAGGACTTGGAGTTTGTCGCTGTCTGTAGTAATAGCTACAGAGGCTGCCAGGTAGTCTTCGAAACACTTCCACCAGTGGTCGAAGGTGTTAGCGGCACCGACCGCACATGGGTCCAGCGCCAGACGATCTGGTTTCAAGATCTGTTCCATACTCTTTTTTGTACAGCTGAGAGTTTTCTGTTAGACAATAAAATTGATGCGCGACAATCAAGCACGTGGAACAAGGCTTCAGTATTGAAGGCTTTTATTGTCTAACAATGGAACTACTAACACGAATACACCAGTTCAGACTGAAGGGGTCCTGCCAGAGCAGAGGGTCTTATACCTCGCCTCCGGAGGCGGGGCCCCACCGGGATGTGCCATGATAACACTTATAACAGGTAAACACCCTAACCCAACAACATTGTACAACCCCCACAGTGACAACACCCTAGCCCAACAGTAACATAATAACAACCCCCAGTGGTAACCAACGATGGTTCACCACAGTTCTATAACTCTCCCCAACGCCCTACCATTAACTCAGTAGGTGCTGCCCTGGTTCGATCTACCAAAATGCATCACCTTGCAATCATCTAAATTAAACTCTGTGCTTACCTGATCTGGCCTGCATGTTCCAGAGGGATAGGAACAAATTCTGCCTTTGCCAGAAATGTCCGCTTGCCATGTATGAATTTTAAGAAGTGCACAATGTCAATTATTACAGATTTTAATCACCGAGATGGTTTGAACAGCCAATTAGATCAATTCAAAGATATTTAGCAGAAAGATATTACTTGTTGTAAAACATTAATTCAGTACAGCAATGTTTTTAAATGATGTGGGTGTCACTGGCTAGGCCAGTATTTATTGCCCATCCCTAATTGCCCTTGAGAAGGTGGTGCTGAGCTGCCCTCTTGAACCGCTGCAGTCCACGTGGTGTAGGTACACCCACCGTGCTGTTAGGAAGGAAGGTCCAGGATTTTGACCGAGGGATAGTGAGAGAAGGACGATACATTTCCACTCAGGATGGTGAGTGACCTGGAGGAGAACTTGCAGCTGGTGGTGTTCCCAGGTATTTGTTGCCCTCGTTGTTTTGAGTCGGTGGAGATCATGGCCAGGATTCTCTGCCCCTGTTTCCGGGGGTGGGAAAGCCGGTGGGGGCGGGGAATCCAGCAGGAGTAGTCCCGTGTTATGGCTTGATCAGGTTGACAGCTCATTTTGGGTGTGGTTGGTGCCATTCCCGGCACACTCTCCTCCATTCCTTATCAAGTGTGACACAATGGCAGCGATTTTGAGCCTGTGTTCGCCAATGTTTGCAAATGGCAACCTGCACCCAAAATATCACTCAAGTTGGAAAACAAGAATCTCACTGGCAAGACCTCATTTCTTGATTTTCCCTCCCCTCACTGGAGATATAATGAGGCTCCCGACCCTTGAATATATTTGAATACATTTTAATATAATTAGTGGGCTTCCCAGCCTATGTTCCTGGCAGTGCCAACCTGCTCCTGCCAGGGTGGCAGGGGCAGCGCCAGGGGTGGGCCCTCTTGGGAGCTCCATTGGGTGGGTTCCCCTCATGTGTGGGTTGGGGAGGTGGGGGGGTGTCTGCCCCAGTGGTCACAGGCAGTGCAGGGGGGGGGGGGGTGGGTTGCCCTGGCGCATGTCCAGGGTGGGGGTGTTTCCCCAGTGCTTGTTAGGTGGGTTGCCCCAGTTGGGTTGTTAGGTTGGGGGTGGGGTGGGGGGGAGGTTGCCCTGGTTTTTATGTGGGGGGTGCGGAGGAGGTGGTGTTTTAACACAGATCGGGGTGCCCTTTTCAAAGCCGGTGTTGAGGGCTCTATCAGGCCTCACCCTCGCCAGCATGACAGTGAAATCCAGGTCCCCCCCAGATTTTCTGTGTGCAGAGTGTCGAAGAACCTGGAGAGAAATCTCAGCCATGCAAAGGAGAGCTACACATGGGCTTTCTAACCCTAGTAAGAAGTTTAACAACACCAGGTTAAAGTCCAACAGATTTATTTGGTAGCAAAAGCCACACAAGCTTTCGGAGCTCTTAGCCCCTTCTTCAGGTGAGTGGGAATTCTGTTCACAAACAGAGCTTATAAAGACACAGACTCAATTTACATGAATAATGGTTGGAATGCGAATACTTACAACTAATCAAGTCTTTAAGAAACGAAACAATGTGAGTGGAGAGAGCATCAAGACAGGCTAAAAAGATGTGTATTGTCTCCAGACAAGAGTCCAACGCCGGCATCTCCACATCCTTTCTAACCCTAGCCAGCATTCAGTGCACAGAGTGCAAAATTCCTCCCAATACCTAATCTGGCTTCATGCAGCAGTGAGCTGTGTTTATGTATTGAAAACTGACTTGGTAGGATTTCTAAAATGTTACAATCATGCTCATTTCAGAAGAACACAACATTGAGGTTCAGTGTGCCCCATTAAATTATTTTTTAAATACTAAAACCTCCTCCACATTACATATCCGGAAGGTTTTGCTGTGGAGATCCTGACACATGTCAGAAACATATATCAGGAAATTGCTCTCATCCACAGCAGAAAATCTCCCCAATATTGGTGTGGAAACCAAAGAAGGATTATCTTACATTACAACTGACTCTTTACAGAAAGGAAAGATCTCATGACACCACATCCAAAATGGAGCAGAAAGATGAAAAGAAAATTACATATTCTACATCGTCATTGTAAAACTGTAATTAAATATTATACTCATCCACCTACTGTGTCTTTAATGTCTTAAATGTGCTGCAGCTCTTCATATTCACTCTCGCTCATCTGAACACATCTGACAATACAGCAAAGAAAATGGGGATGCACAAGTTGCAAGAATTGGAAGAATGTAGGGTTCCTGGAGGAGTTTAGGACTGGCGGAAGTCACCGAGATTGGGAGGCCCTGCAGTAGTTTCTAACAAGGGGATGAACCAAGGGTACAAGGATAGGTGTGAGTTAGGATACAGGCAGCAAGGCTGTTAGATGAAATTAGGTGAGGTGATGGCCGAGTGGTATTATCGCTGGACTATTAATCCACAAACTCAGCAAATGTTCTGGAGACCCGGGTTCGAATCCTGCCACGGCAGATGGTGGAATTTGAATTCAATAAAAACATCTGGAATTAAGAATCTACTGATAACCATTGTTGGAAAAACCCATCTGGTTCATGAATGTCCTTTAGGGAAGGAAATCTGTCATCCTTACTTACCTGGCCTGAGCTACATGTGACTCCAGAGCCACAGCAATGTGGTTGACTCTCAGCTGCCCTCTGAAATGGCCCAGCTAGCCACCGGTTTTAAGGGCGACAAGGGAAGGGCAATAAATGTCACCCAACCAGTGACACCCACTAATGAATAAAAATAAGTTTACAAAGTGTGATATTTATGTTGGAAGTGGGGGTGGGGGGAGCATTGGAATAGTCAGATCTGAAGGTATTGAACGTTTCAACAGCAGGGAGACTGAGGTCGGGTCAGATACAAGCAATATTTCAGAGGTGGAAGCAGGTATTCTTTGTGATGGGGAGGGTTTGTGGTTAGAACTTTAACTCCAATCACCTATACATAAGAAAACATAGTTATAAAACGTACACTCCAAAATGTTGGAGGAAACACCAAATATAATTTCCTGGGAGTAGCAGGAGGAAAGGGAGTGACAGTGATGTACTAAATCCCCTGTGATGTATCTGCATATCATCATTTTATGCAGTATTTACCTTCACGCCCACAGGAAGAACCACTCCTGTTAACCACAGGTCTCCTCCCAGCAGATGTCACAGCTATGTGGCAACCTACTTTGTGGAGTAGAGTTATTGAAGAGAGTCTTCATAGAATCATAGATCCTTGCCGTGCAGAAGGAGGCTATTCAGCCCATCGAGTCTCCACTGACCATAATCCCACCCAGGCCCTATTCCCGTAACCCCACATATTTACCCTACTAATCCCCATGACACTCGGGTCAACTTAGTATGGCCAATCAACCTAACCCGCACACCTTTGGACTGTGGGAGGAAACTGGAGCATCTGGAGGAAACCCACACAGACATGGGGAGAATGTGCAAACTCCACACAGTGACCCGAAGCTGGAATTGAACCCGGGCCCCTGGCGCTGTGAGGCAGCAGTGCTGACCATTGTGCCACCGTGATATGCTCAAGAAGTGCAGCTTGAATCTGTGAGCATGGGGCAAGGACAGCCAAAGAGATGTAACTATTAGAATTGTCGCTAATTAATCAATACAGTAACTAATAAAGTTCTTCCTGCAATTCAGGAACCCTCAAAGGAATTCAAATTATGACCAAGAAAGATAGCAGTGGAATGGGGCTCACTGTGTAAAAAGAAATTCTCATCTTCCCTCTGCTTCTTTTGCCAATTATCTTAAATCCGTGACCTCTGGTTTCCGAGCCTCCGGAAAGTGGAAACGGTTTCTCTCTATTTGGTCGGTTGAAATCTTCCATCAGTTTGAATATTTCTGTTAAATCTTCCCTAAACATTTTGGGTAGAAAACTTGTCTCTCGTCTCTGAAGCCATTCAGCCCCAGCGTCTTTCTAATTAATACGTGGATACGTTGATAAGCTGAAGTAAATGGAATGGGAGAAGAGGTTATTTTTGGGGATCATGAATACCAGCAAAAATCGATTGGGCTGAATGGCCTGTGCCTGTGTTATAAATTGTATGTAGGTCTATGTAAATCTCCTCTGCACCCTCTTCTAGGCCTTTCGCATCCTTCCCAGAGTGTGATACACAAAGCAAAGAAACATAGAAGATAGGAGGAGGCCATTTGGCCCTTCAAGCCTGCTCCACCATTCATCATGACCATGGCTGATCATCCAACTCAATAGCCTAATCCTGCTTTTTCCCCATAACCTTTGATCCTGTTCGCCCCAAGTGCTATATCCAGCCACCTCTTGAATACATTCAATGTTTTGGCACTGGGAACAACACTACAGCTAAGGCCTAACCTCTAATTTAGCACCAGTTTGCTTTGTACTCTGTCTCAGAAGCCAAGGATCCTACACACTTTCTCTAAAACCCTATCAACTTGTACTACCACTTTCAAAGATTTAGGTATGGAAGAGATCAGAGCTGAAAATCGGAGTTGTAATGTTTAATAAATTTAGTTTAAACCTAAAAATTAAAAATGCAAACAAGCAAAAATATAATTTCCCGTCAAAACATTAAAGCGATACCTTAAAAAAGTCCCCCCCACCCCCAATGAGGCTGTCCAGAGTGCCATAACTGTTTCATGTTGACGAGAGCACTACTGACACCAAAGTAGTGAGATCAACCTGATATTGGACAGGAAGGGAATTCATTTAAGCAGCCCCGATATCTCCCCTCATCATCCACCTGTAAACAGAAAGGTGTTTTTTCTTATTTTTTAATTTCCTCCTTTCCAAGTGCTGGCATAATTTTCCCAACCCTTCAGTCCTGGAGTGATCCAATCCTCTATTAGTAACCCCACAGCAAACTCTAGAGAAGGGGCAATCACATTGGGTCACCACTGACACCCACCAACCTCTTTGCTGACCATTAAAAGTCCCCATAATCCATCATCTTCCTCAGAGACACCCAAAGCAACTACCCAACCCACAGCCAGGTGGCGCAGTGGTATTGTCATTGGGCTACTAAGCTAGAGACCCAGAGTAAAGCTCTGGGGACTTGGGTTCGAATCGCATCACAGTAGATGGCGAAATTTCAATCCAATTAAAGTCTGGAATTAAAAGTCTAATGAAGACCATGACGCCAGCATCGACTGTTGTAAAAATGCAGCTGATTCACGAATCATAAATGCCTTTAGGGAAGGAAATCTGTCATCCTTACCTGGTCTGGCCTGCATGTGACCCCAGACCCACAGCAACGTGGTTGACTCTTAAATGGTCTAGCAAGCTACTCAGTGAAAGATCCTTGAACACCCTCCCCAACAGCACCATTTTGGGGAGTCAGTGGCAGGGTGATAGGGGAGGTAAAAGATTGGCACACCTTATTTACTGTTTGCTGTACATTGAGACAAAAACTGCTAGAACTTTCAGGATGGTGCACCTAGATCACATGGCCTGCAGTGATTCAGGAAGGTGGCTCAAGGGCAATTAGGGATGGGCAATAAAGAAACGGCCACATATCATGAATGAATAAAAAGAATCACCCCATTCCCACCACAACCCCCTTATTGACTCCTTCCAAAAACTCCAAGTCACACCATCCCCCTCAAAGACTGTCACTACCATCCCCCATCCCCATCATGTCCTGTACTACCAACAAATCCTTGCACAATCTCTTTAAAAAGCCAAATGATGGAGACGAGTACAAGATTGATTAAGAAGAACAAAAAATTAAACTAAAACAGAACATAGAATGAAAGACAATGAAGAAAGACAGGATAGGCTTTCTCTGGAGCGTAGGAGGCTGAGGGGTGATCTTATAGAGGTCTATAAAATAATGAAGGGCACAGATCAGCTAGATAGTCAATATCTTTTCCCAAAGGTAGGGGAGTCTAAAACTAGAGGGCATAAGTTTAAGATGAGAGGGGAGAGATACAAAAGTGTCCAGAGGGGCAATTGTTTCACACAGAGGGTGGTGAGTGTCTGGAACAAGCTGCCAGAGGTAGTAGTAGAGGCGGGTACAATTTTGTCTTTTAAAAAGCATTTAGACAGTTACATGGGTAAGAAGGGTACAGAGGGATATGGGCCAAATGTGGGAAATTGGGATTAGCTGAGGTGTTTAAAAAATGGGCGGCATGGACAAGTTGGGCCGAAGGGCCTGTTTCCATGCTATAAAGCTCTATGACTCTATGACTCTAGGCAGGACTAAAAGCATTCTAATTTTAGGTCAACATTTTGTTTGTGCATATTTCAGCTCTACAGAGAGAAAATAAATCCACATATAAATGACCTCTTCCACAGCATCTATACATCCCAAAGGTAGGGGAGTCTAAAACTAGAGGGCATAGGTTTAAGGTGAGAGGGGAGAGATACAAAAGTGTCCAGAGGGGCAATTTTTTCACACAGAGGGTGGTGAGTGTCTGGAACAAGCTGCCAGAGGTAGTAGTAGAGGCGGGTACAATTTTGTCTTTTAAAAAGCATTTAGACAGTTACATGGGTAAGAAGGGTACAGAGGGATATGGGCCAAACGCGGGCAATTGGACTAGTTTAGGGGTTAAAAAAAGGGCAGCATGGGCCGAAGGGCCTGTTTCCATGCTGTAAACCTCTTTGACCTCTCTGACTCTATCCCAAAGAACTTTACAGCCAGTAATGTACTTTCATATATTTCCATAGTCATACAGTTGTAATATTATCCCTTAAAAAAGTTATTGCTGTTATTCCTGTTATTTTAGGTTGAGAGATTGAGTTAAAATAATTAATCGAGTGAAGTAGTTATGCAACGTTGCCCTCAGCAAGTAATTCCCCATCTTTCACAATCTACCTCTACAACTAGTTTGTCAACACATCAGCAGCAAACTTAGCAACAGCCGCTAACAATGGGCATAAATAGCTTTAGTCCATTACTGTCTATGGAGGTATAAAAGCACAGAATGTACAGAATGGAAAACGGGCAGCACTATTGTTACCACTCAGAATTGAAGGGATTAGAATTCATTTCTAGTTTCTGGAAGTTCCATTTCTGCATGAAATGCTCTCAAAATACAGCACCGAATATCCCATATAAGCATTTTCATGAAGTGTGCTCTTTCAGAATTTCTCCTTTGTGAAGCCAGCAATTTATATAAAAATAGCATTGCAATATCAGAATATATAAGTGAAAGGATTTGTGTAATGTTTTTTTTCTTGTAGTATTTGCTCTCGATCAGGAATGTTCTTGTCAAACAAGGTTGACAGGGCTCTTGATCTTGTCTATCATCTTTCCCGCAAGTCTACTCTCAGCCCCGCAACTCCCTCTCAAACCAGGCTCAGGTTCCCCTGTCCTCACCTTCAGCCTCACCAGCCTCCATATTCAATGGGTTATTTTCCACCAGTTCCAGCACCTCCAGCATGATACCACCAACAAACACACCCACCCCTCCCTTCCCCATAGCACCCTCTGACCTATTTCTCAATCACTCCAACCTCTCCTTCCCTTCCCATGGCACCTTCCTATGTAAAACAGGAGATGTAACACCTGTCCTATTACCTCCTCTCTTCTCATGGTCCAAGGCCCCAAATGCTCCTTCCAGGTGAGGCAGCAATTGTATTCCTTTTAATTTAGTATGCAGTATTCACTGCTCACAATGTCACCTTCTCTACACTGGGAAGACCAACCGCTGACTGGGTAGACGCTTTGCAGAACACTTCCCTTGTCCACAAACACGACCCTGAGCTTCTGGTGGCCTGCCATTTTAATTCTCCACCTTGCTTTCACACTGACATCCCTGCCCTTGGCTTGCTGTGTCAAACGTGAGGTGTTTAAAAAATGGGCGGCATGGACAAGTTGGGCCAAAGGGCCTGTTTCCATGCTATAAACCTCTATGACTCTATGACTCTAGGCAGGACTAAAACATTGAATCTAGAACCCACTTAAAATCCTGCTTGCAGTTCTGGTCCCCAAGTTATAATAAGAACATAGAAGCTCTGGGGAGGGTGCAGAAAACCTTAAAAGGATAATACCAGATATGTATAGTATACAATTCAGGTAAGGATTGACAGGCTGGGTCAAAATAAAAGCAAAACACTGCGGATGCTGGAATCTGAAACAAAAACAGAAAATACTGGAAAATCTCAGCAGGTCTGACAGCATCTGTGGAGAGAGACTAGAACCAACGTTTCAAGTCTGGATGACCCTTCAGCTCTGACGAAGGGTCATCCAGACTTGAAACATTGACTCTATTCTCTCTCCACAGATGCTGTCAGACCTGCTGAGATTTTCCAGCATTTTCTGATTTTGACAAGCTGGGTCTCTTTTCTCTTTGAAAAAAAATTGAGGGGTGACCTCATGGAGGTCTTTGGAATTCTGAGAAGTTTTGAGAGGTTGGATCCAGAGAGAATTGTTTCCTCTTGTGGGTAAGAGCATAACTAGAGGCCAGCAACATAAAATAGTCACCAAGAAATCCAGTAGAGAATTCAAAAGAAACTTCCTTATCCAAAGAGTGGTGAGAATGTGGAACTCACTACCGCAGGGAGTTTTTTGACCATGCTTCTGGCCGCCTGCCTTAATACCTCATGCGTGTTAAATTTTGACTGACAATGCTCCTGTGAAGTAGCTTGGAATATTTTATTATGTTAAAGGCACTATATAAATGCAAGTTCTGAAGTATTGTGATCTAACCAGAGGATCTAAAAGGAACTGCTGTAGGCCTCGGCAGAGATCGTTCTGAGTTTTGTATCATTTCCCATCCTATGGGTTAGAAAGGACAATGTACTCTTCCTTGCTCCATAGAACTACTGCCAGCTGCTGTCTACTCCCATTTGGACAACTGCATTTTCCTTCGTAAATATCTGGGATTCTAAATTTCGGCTACTTCACAACAAAAGTTACTGGTTTCCATGGTAACATTATGCTATTGGCCAGTAAGCTCCTGGTAGATGTTATAAAGTTATCAGCCCAATCTGACAAATAAGTGACAGAAACGAAGAACTCATCTGTAAACAAGTCTTTATTTGCAAATTTAGGATTTGTAAATTTCAGTGAAATGTTATAAATTCTTCAGAATCCATGGTTTTCCCAAGTTTGTTCAGAACAATGTTCTCCGTCAGTGTGTTCCCAGCCCAGGGAGGAAGGAGGCATTGCTGGATCTGCTTCTGGGAAATGGGGTGGGTTAAGTATCATTAGGGGAACATTTCGGAGACAGTGATCACAGTACCATGTCGTTTAGGTTGGTTATAGAAGAGGACAAGAGAAATCCAGAGTAGAAATAATCAATTGAGAAAGGACCAGTTTCAATGGAGTGAGAACAGATCTGGCCCAGGTAAAATTGGAATAAAAGATTGGTAGACATAACCATAATGAAGTATTGCCCTATATTTAAACAGGAGATGGTTTTGATACAGTGGAGGTTACATTCTGGATAGAGGAGATAGAGAAAAACTATTCCCTTTGGATGAAAAGTTGAGAGCCAGAGGACTCCAGATGAATGGCAGGGGGACCAAAGGTGAAATGAGGAAAAGTTTTTCATGCAGCGAGTGGTTAGGATTTGGGATGCACTGCCTAAGAGTGTGGTGGAGGCAGATTCAATTGTGGCTTTCAAGTGGAGAATTGCCTTAAGAGCAAAATTTGTAGGGTTATGGCATAAAGATAGGAGAGGAACTAGCTGGACTGCTTTTGCAGACCAATGACATGGACATGACAGACTGATAGGTTATCTTCCGCTTTGCAATCACGCTGATTCTTGTCTTTCGCAAAAGTCCTAATGTGTACCTCACAAATCTTTCCAGAGATGGACCAAGAAAATAACTGGTAAGACACCACCAAATGAAAATCCTTAAGCAACTTTATTTCACACCAATTAAAACATATACAGAATAACAGAACCAGGTGTAACTTGACATTGCACAATCCAAAATTAAAAATGCACTTTTCCATGTCAGTGAATCATTTTGTTCAATTTAACATTCTGGTAAATCTTGCAGTTTTCTGTTTCAAAGCCTGTCAGTATTTCTCTCCCTATTTGTGTTTCATAAACAGATTAAATGACCCACATCAGTCAACCCTTGCTGAATGGCAAGGGTGAATGCCCAAAATAGCTAATGGAATGTTGGTCCTTCTCTCAGCTGTGTTGGGATACAAAGGCTTGGAAGTTGTGCTGCAATCATATAAAGCTCGAGTTAGACTTCATTTAGGGTGGCACGGTAGCACAGCGGTTAACACTGCTGCTTCACAGCGCCAGGGACCCCGACTCGATTCCCGGCTTGGATCAGTCTGTATGGAGTTTGTACATTCTCTCCGTGTCTGCATGGGTTTCCTCCGGATGCTCCGGTTTCCTCCCATGTTCTGAAAGACGTGCCGGTTAGGTGCATTGACCCGAACAGGCGCCGGAGTGGCGACTAGGGGAATTCCACAATAACTTCATTGCAGTGTTAATGTAAGCCTTACTTGTGACTAATAAATAATAAATAAACTTTAAGAATCATATTCAGGTCTGGATAACATGTCAGGGAGGACATGTTGGCTTTGGATAATTGTGGTGCTTTAGATGAATAAACAATCTGATAGGACAGAAATAAACTATTTCTTCTGGTCTATAACATTAAAATTAGAGGGAAGCCATTCAGGGATACTTTACAGGGAGCACCCCTTCACATCCTTTGTGACTGTGACAAAAGTCAACTTTCCCTCCTCAAGCTGCCCGTAGTCTTGACGTTGTTGACCATATCTCCTTCCTCCAATGTCTCACCAGTATCGCGTAGGCGGGTGGGACTGCTTTCACCTGGTTCCATTATTATCTAATCATAACTGGAGAATCACTTGCAAAGGCTCAGCTCCTTGCTCCCACATTGTTAGCTCTACCTGTAGATCTACCTGTCCCCTGCCTTTTCTCATCTATATGCTGCCCCTTGGCAACATAATTTGAAAGCTCGGTGTTAGTTTTCACAGGTACACTAATTAACCAAGCCTCTGTTTCACTTAGCTATCTCTCTCAATTCCTCAACTGTTGCTAATTTATCAGATGCCTAACATTGGATGAGCAGATAGCTTTTACAACTGGATGTTGTATAGTATTGAATACTGAAGCCAATGCTTATGACCCCCTGCTCCAAACTTATCCAGTTACCAACTCCATCCTCTAAGCTGGCAAAAGTGATAATAAGCCAGTCGGTTCAGAATCTTGGTGCTGCACTTGAGCCAGAACTGAGCTTATATTCACACTCATTCGGAGAGCCGATGGAAACAAAAAGGGCCAAATGGCCTCCTTCTGCACTGTGACAACACTGTGATACTGCATAACAGCTGATATTTGTAATAACAGTGTGACGATAGCTGTGCTTCACCAGAGTACGGGTGGTTTTTAGGTTGTGTGCACCAGTTTAGATACCAAGCTTTTTGTTATTCCAAAATCATCGTGAATCAGTTTAGAGAGTAGCATTACTTAACCACCCTCTCAACCAGGAAATAGTACCTTACATAATAAGGGGCATGGGGAAGAAACAAAAAGTATTTAAATAAAACTACCAAACATTCAAACTTAGGTCTTTACCTACGTGAGTAAATGTATATGATGGAATGCATGCTTTCTGATTTTCTGACAGCGTTCTTTTATTTTTTTTCTGAAAAGGATAAAAGCACTGTTCTTCTACAAAGTAATATTCATCTATTGTAAAACTGAACGTTTCCCATCTTCAGCAAGTATTGGTGCCTTGTTTCCTGGGAAAAGATTCCATGACTGCCAGTCACTCTCCTCCAAAGTGCTGCCAAAGCGACAACTATTCAACATGTTGATCTTGGACTGTGGGCACTGGCATACTATTCAATCCTTAAGCTGCCTAAAATAAGCCCAAGGCTGTCATCACCTGATGTCTTTACTTATCCACTTCCAGCAGAGATCATTAAACGATCATTAACAGAGTTGGCGATTAGTCTGGGACCACTGATGCCAATTGTAAGGTTCCCACTACTGTCCATCAATCAGACTTAGGACTCTCCTCTTCCACACAGCTCGAATACTCAGAAAGTTGACCAGCTGGCGACTTATGGATGCTAGGCTATTATTCAGGTAATTACCAACTGCTATGAAGACATAAAAATGGAAATTATCAGAGCTATAAAGAAATTGTGTGTTCCTCCTCATGCAAAACAAGCAACTGCACTTTGTTACGTTGATATTTAAGAATACATTTTTGGCATCTATACTTCATGTATGTGGACACTGCCTGATCATTAAATTATTTCCTTTCATAATTTATCTCTTTTTAGGTCAATAATTAATTGTCAATGCAATAGCTTAAGTAAGGTTTGCCATGTGAAGAGCTTCTTTAACACAGTTCTTAAATGTTGTTGAATTTTGTTTTTTTTTATTCATTCGTGGGACATCACTGGCTGGCCAGCATTTATTGCCCATCCCTAGCTGCCCGAGGGCTGTTAAGAGTTAACCATATTGCTGTGGCTCTGGAGTCACATATAGGTCAGACCAGGTAAGGACGGCAGATTTCCTTTCCTAAAGGACATTAGATGCGTGCAGCTATAGTGAGGGGAGCACATTGTTTGGCATTTTTGAATTTTACCTATCAGCAATGTCATAGAGGTTTACAGCATAGAAACAGGTCCTTTGGCCCAGTTTTTACCACTAAGCTAGTCCCAATTGCCCATGGGAGAATTTTTAATATTCAACAGTTGGTTGGCTTACCCGAACTGAGCATTAAGTCCCCTCGAACCTCTCTCATATATATATATAATTAAAAATATTATAATATATATGTACTTCTCTTGCTCCAAAAACAATTTTAAATACAATAGGGTTTTTTTGCTATTTCCCCATTTCAATCACTTTCCCTTCCTGTCACCTATCATGCCATCTTTAATTTCATTTGAGCGCATTGCTTTCCTCTCCCTGGCCAATCTCTATGGGCAGCATAGTGGCACTGTTGCCTCACAGCGCCAGGGACCTGGGTTCAATTCCCTGCTTGGGTCAATGTAGGGTAGTGGTACTGTCACTGGACTAGGAATCCAGAGACCGACGGTAATGCTCTGGGGACCCTTGGGGTTCGAATCTCACCACAGCAGATACTGAAATTCAATTTCGGTAGCACAGTGGTTAACACTGCTGCTTCACAGCTCCAGGGATCTGGGTTTGATTCCCGGCTTGGGTCACTGTCTGTGTGGAGTTTGCACATTCTCCTCATGTCTGCGTGGGTTTCCTCCGGGTGCTCCGGTTTCCTCCCACAGTCCAAAGATGTGCGGGTTAGGTCGATTGGACATGCTAAAAATTGCCCCTTAGTGTCCTGAGATGCGTAGGTTAGAGGGATTAGCGGGTAAATATGTAGGCATATGGGGTAGGGCCTGGGTGGGATTGTGGTCAGTGCAGACTCGATGGGCTGAATGGCCTCTTTCTGCACTGTAGGGTTTCTATGATAATTTCTATGAATGTCTGGGTGGAGTTTGCACATTCTCCCCGTGTCTGCGTGGGTTTCCTCCAGGTGCTCCAGTTTCCTCCCACAATCCGAAAGACGTGCTGGTTAGGTGCATCGGCCATGCCAAATTTTCCCTCAGTGTACCCAAACAGGTGCTGGAGTGTGGCAACTAGGGGATTTTCACAGTAACTTCATTGCAGTGTTAATGTAAGCCTACTTGTGGCACTAATAAATAAACTTTAAACTTTATTCCAGCCCATCACTAATCCTCAGCCTTGTTATTCGCCTGCCATTGTTTAAGGTGTGAATTCCTATCATATAAACCAAGAGTTACTGCCTCATTGCATTCTCCGAAGCTCTCATCCATGCCCTGCCTCTTTATGAGCAGAAACCTCAAAAGCCTTATCTTTCTGATTTACTTACTTTGGAGATAACCTTGAAACTTGCTTACCATCTGGCTCAACCCACTTATCACTGCCCCTTTGACAATGCCAGCAATTGACCAACATTGCCCCTGTGCATTTCTGTCCATAATATCCTTGCTCTGGATGACAGCATTGAACTTTGCCCCTTCCTCTCCACCTAGCTATACTGTCGACCATCTTCTCCAGCCAAGCTGCCATGGTGATGGTGGTCCCAATAATTTCCTTCCTATATTACAACAATGACCAAACCTCAAAGGTATTTCTCATGCAAGGCATGAGGAACATTCTTGATTTATTGAAAGTGTTATATAAATGCATCTTTCTTTATTGTTTCAACTTTATAACACACTCAGCTTCTTTGCTTTGTTTCATCATTTTGAACCTCCTTTAAAATCCTTGTAATTTATTATTAAAAGGATCATCCACTGCTTCTTGAAGTCCAGGACTGAGACATTCAAGCCGGTGACCCTAACCTCTGCAAGAACAACCAAAGATGCCAAGAGACTGTACCGGACCAAGCTAGAGTCCCAGGCTAGCCACACAAACAACCACCGATTATGGCAAGGTCGACACAACGTAACAGGCTACAAGGGAAAGTTGTGTGGAATTGCCGGCAACAATGCACCCCTCCCCGATGAACTCAATGCATTAATGCCCATTTTGTGCAAGAGGTCAGCAAGAAGGTGTCACCCGCCCCAGAAGCCTCGGTCGAACCAGTATCCAAGGTCACCATTGCAGATGTCAGATCAGCCTTCTGAAAGTTAACCCTCGGAAAGTGACTGGCCCCAAGGGGTACCTGGACGAGCACTCAGATCCTGCACGGACCACCTGGCAGGGGTATTCACAGACACCTTTAACCTCTGCTTACTCTGATCTGAGGTCCCTACCTGCTTCAAGAAGGCGACCATCATCCCTGTACCAAAGAAAAGCCAGGCCACGTGCCTTAATGAATACCGTCCGCTGGCTGACATCTATCATGAAGTGCTTCGAAAGGTTAATCATGGCACATATCAACTCCAGTCTCCCAGATTGCCTGGATCCACTACAGTTCGCCTATTCCTGTAATAGTTCCACAGCAGACGCCATCTCCCTGGCCACACACTCAACCCTGGAACACCTAGATAACAAGGACATTTATGTCAGACTCCTATTTATTGACTACAGCTCAGCCTTCAACATCATTATCCTAACAAAACCCACCTCCAAACTCTGTGGCCTAGGGCTCGGCTCCTGCCTGTGCAACTCAATCCTTGACTTCCTAACCTATAAACCACAATCAGTAAGGGTAGGTAACGACACCTCCTCCACAATTATCCTCAGCACTGGTGCCCCACAAGGCTGTGTCCTCAGCCCCTTACTATACTCCTTATACACCTATGACTGTGCAGCCAAATTCCCCTCCAACTCCATTTTCAAGTCTGCTGATGACACCACCGTAGTGGGTCAGATCTCAAGCAATGAAGAGACAGGGTACAGGAATGAGATAGAGAATCTGGTGAAATGGTGCGATGACAATAATCTCTCCCTCAATGTCAGTAAAACGAAGGAGATGGTCATTGGGGGCAATTCTTCCATCCCACTGCACTAATTATTTAGCGCAGCAGGCTGGGATATTCAAGTGATACCCAATACGTGGGATCAGTGCTGGGGGTCCCACCCCAATAGCGCCGCCCAACACCGGATTTCCGTGACGTCAGGTCAGCTCTGTGCTGGTTGACTGGAGCTGAGGGGAGGGTGATCAAGGCGGGCTGTGGGCGTTGGGGGGGGGCGGTGGGGAGGCTGGCCCAGCCATGCTCAGGGGGGGCCAGCGATTGGGCTATTTGGGGCAGGGGGTGGGTCAGTAAGCCAGTGAAACGGAGGTCGTGGGGCTGGCCAGCAATTGAGCTGGCCAGCAATCGGAAGGCTGGCAGACAGGGGCCACTGTGCACACGCCGATCTCGACACTGACAAATCGGTGCGTGCGCAGTGGCCCGCTCTGCGCTATGCTGCCGGCCTCTCCAGCGGCAATAGGCCCCACCCACTGATTTTTAATCGAGATTCAGGCTAGTGCACTCTGGAGAGCACAGTCTGTGGGAGATTCAGAGATAGATAGGTTCTTGATTAATAAGGGAATCAGGGGTATGGGGAAAAGGCAGGAGAATGGAGATGAGAAAAATATCAGCCATGATTGAATGGCGGAGCAGACTCGATGGGCCGAGTGGCCTAATTCTGCTCATATGTCTTACGGTTATTCATTTCGAAACTCCCACTGAAAAAACTAGCATGATTTACTCCAGTTTTCACACAAATTTGGCACTTCGAACTTTTTGGGAGAATCCCAGCCATCAACTTCAGGAAACGTAGTGGAGGACATGACCCTGTCTACATCAATGGTGATGAAGTGGAATTGGTTGAGAGCTTCAAGTTTCTAGGTGTTCAGATCACTAACAACCTGTCCTGGTCCCTCCACCCCGACGCTATAGTTAAGAAAGCCCACCAGCTTCCTACTTTGTCAGGAAGCTAAGGAAATTCAGCATGTCTGCTATGACTCTCATCAGTTTTTATAGACGTACCATAGAAAGCATTCTTTCTGGTTGTATCACAGCTTGGTATGGCTCCTGCTCTGACCAAGACCGCAAGAAAGTACAAAGGGTAGTCAGGCAGCATGATTGATGCAGGCTTTGAGGGACGAAGGGCCCGTTCCTGTGCTGTAATTTTCTTTTTTCTTTGGGTTGTGAATGAAGCCCAGTCTATCACACAAACCAGCCTCCCATCCATTGACTCTGTCTACACTTCCCGCTGCCTCGGCAAAGCAACCAGCATAATCAAGGACCCTATGCACCCCGGGAACACCCCTTTCGTCGGGAAAAAGATACAAAAGGCTGAGAACGTGTATCAACCAACTCAAGAACAGCTTCTTCCCTGCTGCCATCGGTCTCCTGAATGGACCTATTATATATTAAGCTGATACTTCTCTTCACCCTGTGACTGTAACACTACATTCTGCATCCTCTCCTCTCCTTCTCCCCTATGCACTCTATAAATGGTATGTTTTTGTCTGTATAGCTCACAAGAAACAATAATTTTCACTGCTTTCCCCTGTACGTGTGACAAGAATAAATCAAATTAATTCATCTGCTCAACCGTTCCCTCAGCTCCACCTTTGTGCCCAGAAAAACATTTACTCTTTCCCATCCAGATTATTCCCTCAATCTCCATCTTTGCTTCAAGTTCAAACTGGCCAGCAACTCACTTCAGCCATTCAGGTAGACATCAAAAGCTATCCAGTTTCATTCTCTTCTGCCAGAACTTTCGGGGTGGAGGGACCAGGATCAACCTTGAAAGCAAAGATAATGGACTGGCTTCTCTTTTCCCACTAGCAACCCAATTCTTGAACCCCTTTCCCCTGCCCCACCACCTTTCCAACAAGCCTGAGAGGTTCATGGACATTGGGGCGGCACGGTGACACAGTGGTTAGCACTGCTGCCTCACAGCACCAGGGACCTGGTTCAATTCCGGCTTGGGTGACCTTCTGTGTGGAGTTTGCACATTCTCCCCGTGTCTGTGTGGGTTTCCTCCGGGTGCTCCGGTTTCCTCCCACCATCCAAAGATGTGCGGGTTAGGTTGATTGGCCAGAGTAAATTTCCCCTTAGTGTCAGGGGGATTAGCAAACTACGAACTACGGTCTCTAGAAGCCTTGGTACACTATCCCCCCTTATCCTCGTCAACCTCTCTGCAACTTTCAACATGACCTATTTCCTTTCTTGTGCACCTTGGAAGGACTGAAATCAGCCTTTTCCAAATCTTGAATCTTTGTCCCTGTTTCACATTAATCCTTCCAAAAGCTATGCTGAAACTGGTCATAAGATCACGACTCGTAAAATGTTGATGCAGCTTTCGGCTATTAATTAAATCTTATTTCATTACTCATTAGTAAATCTGATGTGAAATCTCTCCTTGTTGGGTTTTAGGATACATTGCTGCAGTTAAGTACTCCAGACACACAATAAATTCACTGCCTTTCTGTTAATCTGCTTACCCTAATCTCTCTGCCTTTGTTACATACTGTCAATTTTCTGCATTTATACAATCTGCCACTTTATTTCTCCTATTGGGCCTCTACCCAACATTCACTACATTTGTAAATAATGTTATTTTCTTCTAATTCTACCTATAAAGTCTCTGATGAAAGCTGTGGGTTCCCTAAATCACTGACAACAAGGACTTCCAACAAAGGCAGTTTATTCCTGAGTTCAACAGCTATATACTTGCTGCACTCACGGGGAGAACTCTCGCTTTCCCACCACATGACTCCTTTGTAGACGTGTCATCACATTCTCATATGACCACTCAGTCTACAATGTCCCCGTTTAGTTGGGACACCCGATGGCATGAGATTTAACAGTGTGTGCGCAATAGGAAACGATGCAGAACATTGTGTAACGTACAATTAAACTGATAATGCATAACTATTTACATATATATGCTGAGGCACAGATTAAGCTGTAGCAAGTAGTGCATAACTCATCGAATTGGCAAGTGTTGTCTGTCATGAGTCTCTGTGGGATGCCGTGTGTAGCGAAGTGTCTCAAAGTTGATGATTACTGTTTTACTCATCATTTCTGGCAGGTAGTCGAGTTCAAGCAACCCAGAACATGAATCAACATAGATTAAATGTTGTTCACCACTCCACTCCAAGATGTCAGCTTCCATGAATGACCATGGGAGGTCTGGGACCTTGTGCAAATGCAGCAAGCAGTTCCTTTGCTTGATGCAGTTTGAGTGAATTGCATGGTGCACATCTGGAGATTTTCTTTTCCATATCTGCATACATGGAGGGCCAGTACAGTGATTCCTTGGCCCTGTATCTGGTTACTTCCAACCCAGGGTGCCCTTGGTTCAGTTGTGTGTGGTACTCTGAGGGCAGTAGGGATGATGAATCACTGGCCACGCAATATTAGTCCATCCTCTATGGTTAGTTCAACTCTGATGATGAAGAATGTGCAGAGCACATGGGAAGCTTCCTTGAGGATACTGGCCAGCCCAGCATGATGACGTCGTGCAGTTGCCTACGTGATGCCTGCCTGTAAGGCGTGTTTGAGTTTCTGAATTTGACGAGGACGGCTCCTCTGTTGCCATAATGTCTAAGTCCTCCTCATGATCCACCTGCTCTGTGGTGGGTAAGGTGGCTCTGCAGAGGGCATCAGCCAAGTACAGCTCCTTGCCACATTTGTAGCGTTGGAACTTTAGCATTGTGCATTGCAGCTATGCAGACGCAATGTGGAGAGGCTTCATTAAAGATAGTTATGAGTGACTGATGAACTGTATCAACAGTTGCAGGACAGCCATACATGGAGTCTTGAAATTTCTGACAGGCAAAGACTGTGGGGATAGGGGCTGGGTGGGATTATGGTCGATACAGACTCGATGGGCCGAATAGCCTCCTTCAGCACCGTAGGGATAAGTTTAAAGCAAGGAGTTCCTTTTCGACCTGAGCGTAACGAGTCTCCGTGTCAGCGAGGGCCCTTGAAACAAAGGTTATTTGTCTGCCAGTCTGGTCGCAGACTGCACCAAGTCCGGGCTGGGAGCATCTGCTTATGAGTACGGATGCTCAAACATCGAAGTATTGTAGCACTGGTGTAGCACTTGTTGAAGGCTGCTGTGTGGTGTTGGTGTTTTTGCCAGCACCATTCAATGAACTGGTGGAGGAGTTGAAGATGAGGTCCAGTGATCTCACTATAAGATGGGATAAACTAGAAAGATAATTTGTCATACCAAGAAAGTGCAAAGCATGCATGTTCACAGGAATGGCCATCTGTCATATAACCATTGTCGCATCTGGATTGGGCTTTACACCATTGGCTGTGAGTAAATGGCTCAAGCAAGGAACCTGGTTGACCCCAAATCTGCATTTTCAAAGGTAAGCTTTAATTGGATGGTCCTGAATCTGTCAAGGACGAGACAAAGATGTGCATTATGTTCTTGCGTAGTATGACCCCAAAACAAGGATATCATCAACAATGATCTTGCAAGGTTGGCCTGCAAAGAGTTGCTCTATTCACCACTGGAAAGCCTCACTGTCGATGGAGACCCACAGAGCAAAGAAAACAATATCGGCTTACAGGAGACATGAACGAGGTTAGTTGTGAGGGTTCCTCATCTAATGGGATCTGCCAGAATCTGCATTTCACATCGAGAATGCTGAACATCTTGACATTTGGCATATCTGCTATCACCTATTCCAGGGGTCTCCAAACGATGGCCCGCGGGCCACATTCAGCCCGCAGCAGGCTACATCTGACCCGCAGCCAGTGGGGCGGGATGGGATTCCCGCTGCCGAAAACACTCCCGCGTTCGGAACCCCACCGCTGACTCAGGATCCAGACGTGGGGACGGAAGCCACAGGCCGGACATTTGCTGCTGCTCTGCGCCGTGTCTGATGGACCCATGGGATCCCCGCCCTCTTTACCGGCCTATTGTCCAATCAGAGCTGCCGTCCTGTGACTGACAGTTCATTAAACGAATCAGCAATTGAGACATCTGTTATCCAACTGCCGCTCTGCATTGACTGAGTGACAGCTGCTTTATCCAATCCGTAAGCTCCATCTGTCTGAAATGAGCGAGAACAATGACAATGATGGCGGCAATTCAGACCAATTCAGTTATGGAAGGAAAAAAGAAAAGTGGACAGTGAGTGCCGCCTGTTTAATGAAGAATGGGGTGTAAAGTACTTCTTTGTACAAGCAGGTGATAAAACCTTGTGTGTCATATGCAACAAAACTGTTGCAGTTTTGAAGGAGTACAATGTACGTCGGCACTATGGGACCAAACATGAACTAAATTATTCCCAATTCACAGGAACACAGCGTTCGGAAAACTTTGAATCAATGCAACGCAGGTTGCTTTCCCAACAAGCTTTTTTTACGCAGAAGATAACTGAAAATGAAGCTTTAACCAGGGCCAGTTACAAACTAGCTTATGTGTTGGCTAAAAGAGGAAAGCCATTCACCGATGGAGATCTCATCAAAGAGTGTATAATGGAAGCAGTGGAAGAGTTATGCCCAGAAAAAGCAAATCTGTTCAAAATCATCAGTCTTGCGCCAAATACTGTTGCTCGTAGAATTGAGGATATAGGAAGCAATATATTTCATCAAATTACAGACAAAGCAAGAAATTTTCAGTTGTATTCTCTCACACTTGATGAATCGACTGATGTGTGTGACACATCACAACTCCTAGTATTCATCCGTGGCGTCGACAGTGAATTTAATGTGACACAAGAATTAGCATCAGTGCATAGCATACACAGCACAGTAACTGGAGAAGACATCTTCAAAGAATTACAAAAAACTGTGTTAGAATATAACCTGGAGTGGAATAAACTGCAATGCGTGACAATTGATGGAGGAAAGAACATGTCTGGGGTGAAGAAAGGTTTGGTTGGACAAATCACAAAAGCTTGTGAGGTTGATGGATTCTCAAAGCCCATGTTTCTGCATTGCATTATCCATCAACAAGCATCGTGCGGAAAATATGTGGATATGTCTTGCGTTCTGAAACCTGTTGTTTCAACAGTGAATTTCATTCGATCTCACGGGCTTAATCATCGCCAGTTTCGTGATTTTCTGCAAGAAACTGATTCTGAGTTCGGTGACTTGCCTTATTATACAGCAGTTCGATGGCTTAGTTGTGGAAAGGTTCTATCACGGTTCTTTCAGCTCAGAGAGGAAATTGATTCCTTTCTCACAGAGAAGAATCGACCCAAACCACTTTTATCAAACACTGGCTTTGGAAATTGGCATTTTTTGCAGACGTGACAGGCCATATGAATCAATTGAATCTGAAGTTGCAAGGTGAAACAAATTTGATGTGTGATCTATTCGCGCATGTCAAGGCATTCAGGGCAAAACTGATGCTATTTCAAGGACAGCTGAAAGTTCATAACTTGGTTCATTTTCCATGTTGTGAAAAATCTCACGAAGAAAGTGAAGCAGAATTTCCTTCTTCATTTGCAACAGAAATCATTAAGGACTCGCAAAAACAATTTCAGGAACGATTTTCTGCTCTTGATGGAAACACAGATGAAATAAAGCTGCTTCAAAATCCATTTGGCTGCAATGTTGAAACACTCCCAAGTCAGTTTCAAATGGAAATTATTGATCTCCAATCAGATGACATGCTGAAAGACAAGTATAAAGAAGGAAATCTGATCCAATTTTATAAATCTTTGCAGCCTGAACAGTTTTCAAATTTGAAGCGATTTGCTTGTGGATTTGTATCAGTTTTTGGTACAACATACCTGTGTGAACAAACATTTTCAAAAATGAAGTATGTCAAGTCCAAATATCGAGCAAATTTATCTGATGAGCATTTGAAGCCCATTCTAATAATTGGCTCCTCAAGCTTGAAACCTCAGTTCAGCAATATTTTGAAATTAAAAAAGCAGTTCCATCATTCCCATTAATCTTGTGCAAAACTTCATGATTTGTGGTTATGATTGAAAACTCCAATTGCCAGAATTGTGTAGAAAGGTGCAGACTGAATTTATTTTTGTTCAACCTTTATTAATGGTTCAAGTTTATTTTGAATTTCTTTGCTTTGTTTTACTGAAGTTCTTTCTTGGGGCATGTTTATTTTTCTTATTGTGTGCCACAAAATTGGACAAATTCTCATTTCAAGTAAACATTTGTAAAATTTCAGTAAATAAAATTAATTAAAAAATGAATAGCCTTCTTTTCTCATCTGCAGTTAAGTAATTGATTATTTTGTCAGAACATTTGCTAATGTTTGACATTTTTACTCATTATATATCATTTCTCAGTGTAAGCACGGCATTGTTTCTTTATAATTGGCACATTTCTTTTTTGTTCTGAACCATATCATGCTGATTACAAAGATGATCCAAATAAAAGCTATTCATTCATTTAAATTTTATTCATTCATTTATAAAACTAATTTTTTTTCTTTGGCCCCCGAAAATGTGTAAAATATACGATGTGGCCCTCGTATACTTTAAGGTTCAAAATATCACTCACCCAGAAACCAAGTAGGCATCGTTTGTGAGACTCAACACTGCAATCAGATTCCAGAATTGATATTGCATTGACAACCATAAGCTTTCAAACAACGTGTTAAATAAGTGGTCCTGGCAGCCAGTTCAAATTATGACACTTTTTGAAGAGCGGGGTCTTCTCCCAGTACCCTGGCGAGCATTGTTCTCTTAACCACCCTCACTAAAACAGAAGACCTGATCGTGTGCGCTAATTGATATGCTACAGAATAGTGATTGCACCTAAAGCACTTTGGGAAATCCTGAGGACATGACCGAAATTATAGAATCAAAAATTAATAAATGTGTTCTAATAACTGCATATCTATCTGTTAAACTTTCATGTATTAACTTTTCAGTATATTCCCCACAATAAAGCAACTCAATTGTAATTATCTGAATATTTCCTTTCTTAGAGTGGATGTCTCCCCTTCCCCCTCCCCCCCGAGAGCTGCTCCTGCCCTTCCTTGCTCCGACCTGGTGCTCCTACCTGCTATTCCTATGACCTTCTGCTTGAAAGTTGCCTTGTCAACTGTTCTAGCTACTAATCCACCTCAAAACAAGAGCATATTTAAAACAATAATTTTAGTACAGGCACCAGTTAAAATATTCATCATATTACAAAGTTTCAAAATAAGATTTATTGTAAGCTGGCATTTCATGTTATCAATTGCATAATACAAAGCTCCCATCATTAAACTATGCCCATGCACAATTATAAATTTAAATAAATTACTGCAAAATATAAATTTCCATTAAAGGCAACCTAAGTGTGTACAGCAAAATATGCATCACATTTATCTTTATGTAACAAAATATATAAGAGTGTTGTATATCAGAATAAATTAAAACAGCTTGATAAGAAACCTTTCCCACCCATAATTTGCAGTACATAGAATCTTTACCATTATATACATACAAAATGCCATTGGACACAGAAAACACATGGTCTCCGTTGATTTTTCTTTAAAAGCTGTGTTCTTCTTCATGCTTTATAAAAAGTAGCATCTTCAACAATCCTGGTTCTATACACTATTCACAGTTCTTACAACATATTGGTCTTGCGTTAATTCTAAAAAGTAGATCAACTATAATATTTGCTGAAATGAAACCAATATAAAAACCACAGTAAAACTCAATATTTCAAGTTTCTTTTTTAAAATTTTGTTCTATTCATTCTGTGAATCGAAACAATTGTATAATCTGAAGCACTATGATGTTACTTAGAAGCTGGCGATTAAAACAGAAGTTTGAAGAGTGGTTCAGGATAGAAAGGTGAGCTAACGTGAACTGTGCTGCAGGAAAAGAGAAGTTGGTGAAAAGGATTGTGTTGTGTACGTAACAACCTAATTAATATGCAGCTATTAGATGACAATTTGGACTTTATTGACTTAATTAAATGTTATAGGCTGAATATTTTTAAGGACAACCATTATTGCAGGATATTTCACTATTACTTACTGAATAGAAAAAGGCTCAAGATGAAAATCCATTTGTCAGGAATTGGAAACGTTTTCAATAAACAGCAAGCCTTAAAATGAGACAGTAATTGAAGAAGTGCACTGTGCATTTTTAAAAATAGTTGTATGGCATTTTGAGGAACAGAGAGCATTTTCCACTGCTAAGTGGGAGAATGGTACCAAATAAAGGTTTTATTTATGGAGATGAGTGCCAACAACTTAAACAGATAGACACTAACATTGAGTGCAATAGTACTAAAGGGGGAAAAATAATTTCAATATTGCTGGAAGAAAAAAATGATGTGGTTATACTGAAGAACTGGCAATAATCCTACCGAGATTATTTTCAATATTTTAAGTCAGTGCTTATGTATTTCAAAGTAGAAAATGATCTTGCCTTGAGCATCCTTTCTTCCAACTCTATCCCTATAAAGTTTTCATTTGCTAAATTGGCATTTGAAAAGGGAACTCTAGAATGGTGCAGACCAAAACAATTCTCTTACAGAACGCTCACTCAGTGACAATTGTACCATGGGGTCAAATAAATTTTCTTTATGTATTACACACTAAAAAGACGAAAATCCCAGACACACAAAATGATCTGAGAACTATTATTTAAAAAATGAGGTTTTCCAGCAGCAATCTTGGATTCCAGCCCTTCAAGGAGTTAATTGTCAAAAAGTCACCCTGGATATTTTGGTGACAAGCCTTTAGTAAGAGTTATTGTAATGATATGTAAGTATGCACATTTAGCTCTCAGACAACAGGATTGGATTTCTCCAATTGTCTATTAATTAACAATCTTGTTTGCCTTTAATACTCAATTATGAGCAATATTTGAATATAGAATACGCACTAACTGACATTGGTGAAGGTTCCCTAATTAGAATAAGCATGAGTCAATTGTTTGAGGTTCTTTTTTATGTTGACAATCTACTGTGGTCAAAAACTGAAGTGTCTCTTGAAAATTCCTCACATTTGCAGTTATGCTCTGTCCAAGAAAGTTCTGCATGATTTTTTAAAAATTGTTCTATTACAGATTTCACGTGCTGTTTCCATCAAAAATAAAAAACATAATATTTGCAATTGAACTCATTCCCCCCCCCCCCCCCTCCACATCTGTAGTTTTCTCCCACCTGTGCTGCTTAGCTTACTTATTTCATAGACATCATCAACTGCCTGATAACTCTGCAAAGTGACTATACTACATATAAACACGTAAGCAAAATATGATGATTCTGGAACTTTGAAATAAAAGGTGATTGACCTGAAACCCGATTGTTTCTCTCTCCATAGATGCTGCTTTACCTGCCAAGTATTCTAGTTTTTTTTTTCTAAACAAAAAAGCCAATTCCAATCACAGTGACCACATGAGGTACAAGCCAGAGCCAAGTTGACAAGACATTGCATCCCATCTTGGGCTCAATCAAACAAGATCCAAGCTGACAGGATGAGGCATTGCACCCCCTCCGGGCTTGATCTAACCCTTCATCTTAGCCAAAAGGCTGAAATGGCATTGAATCAGGTAAAGCCTTGGTTTAATCTTATTGACTACCCTGATCCTTTATTCTACCCTAGTTTAGGCAAACCATGATTGCAGGCGTCAGCACACCTGCACTATCCCATGGTTTCACCCCTACCAGACAAATACTTAGGACTACACACCAAATGTATCAGAGGGACTTAAGCCTTGCTCAGTCAATCCTCAACAGCAACATAAACACTTTTCAGGGACAATGAAACATGGAGGTCAATTATGACAGTTCACTGCCAGTTCAGCTCACTCATTACACATCAGCAATCTATCCTGGAACATTCCTGATCTGTTTGTACCTAAGCCTTACTACAGACAACATTTAGCCAGAGAGCCATTAGAGAAAAAAATCCATGCAAATTAGCTTCAATTGTATCAGGTCCTATCTAGCCCTAATTGATGGACTAGATTGAAGAACAAACCACCACCAAGATTGACAATTAATCCAAAATCATCACTGTTATTAGCTCACTTATTAATTAGTAAAATAAACGACTGGCTATAACTTGAATGAAGTTGTCCTTTAAACTACCGATTATAACTTTTCAGAACACATCTATTCTGGTTACGAAACAAAATAATCTTTTCAGATTGGCCACCAAGTTGAGCCAAAGGGGCAAAAGGAAGACACACACCCCCTTATTTACAAACTAGCTGCCATAAAGCAGGTAGATAAGAAAGTGCCAGCCACTTTGAGAGGCCAGGAGGAAAAACATGTGCAAGGTGGGTGGGATGGTCACAGCTTTGGGGCTGGATGGTTAGTTGGGGGCGGTGATGTGCATGAGTGATCAGGGAGGATCAGTTGATCAGTGGGGTGGGGTAACTATTATTACCCAGTGGTTTTAATGCTTCGAGCTTTTCCTGGGTAACCACTCCTGTAACAGTCAAAACTATCCAAAATCTCCAATTTAAATCGGATAATCAGATGGTTCCCAGTGCAGGGTCACCGCCCATCGGAAGATTGAGTTTCCCAGGCAATTCCTGAGCAGTCCTAGCATGGAGACCTGTGGGAGTGTCCCAAGGTGCATTGTGCGGGGTCGCTCCGGGCTACAAGCCTCTGGGGATTGGAAGATATGGGCCTAAAACTAAGATCAAGTTGGATATTTGTATAGCTCATAATCATTGTAGATCAATTAAGTGCATCAATTACTTTTAAAAAGAATGAATGCCCATTCATTTTGTCCTAAAAATCTGTGCACATCCTTCAGAAAAGAAAGTCTTAGTCAACACGGTATAAGTAACTGGCTGTCATTTTTACAGAAGATGTTCAAAATATATTTTATGATTTCTATTTCATTTATCACTGCTTTTAAAGCATAATAGCCGAAAACAATTCAAGAATACATTCCTCTGAGATATATACTTATATAAAAATAATCTGTTCACTCAGATTAAGTAACCTAGCTGAAGTGGTTCAATTCAACAAACAATGTATAAGTCCTCTTTTACATCAGAGCAAAGCTGGTATCCACATGTAAATTTCTGTGTCCAGACCCATGGGCTTATGTGTTTTTTACCTGGTGGTAACAAAAAAACCACACTTCCAGCTACAAGAATATGCCAAATGCTGTGTGTGTAATAATAGTTCTCCTTTGTTTCCAGGAATCCATAAACGGCTATAGCAATTAATGCTGCACCTATTCCTGGCAATAAGAAAAACACCCAACGCTTCCAAGTTGGAGGGTAGCAGTGTCGACGTTTCACACCACGAGACACCTGAAAGAACAACAAAAAAATATTACTTTGCCTGTTCCCTCGCTGGTAACTGCCCAATTTTAAAATGAGAAAGCTGCAAAAGTGCTAGGGATCTTGCCTCAGGTTGCAAAACTCATACCCAGAATCTATCAGCACTGCACAGACCCAATTCTGCCAGAAGTTAAATGGTGGCTGTGACCCTCCTGCTTCCCTCAAAGATTCAAAGACTAAATTTCTCAATTCAACGTAAAGATGCAAAAATATGAAACGACTTTTAAACAATAGAAACAATTGGCCTTTCACAGTGAGCCTTTATTATACCAAAATATTCCAAGGTGCTTTAGAGAACAAAAACAGTTACTGAGGCAAATGAGGAAAGATTAGAAGTTCCGTCCAAAAGCAGAGTAGGTTTTGAATACAGTGTTTTAAGAGGAGATACAATGGAATTATGGTTCTATACCATTATAGGCCAGCAAGAAAAGGAGTGATTGGAAGGTGCAAAACACGATACAAGTAGCTGAATGTGATAGAAGCTGATGTTTATGGCAGTGTAGGATATGGGAAACTGGGCAAGAGCTCGGAGTTGTCAAGGAAATTGAAGGTTTCAGCAGTTAATGGGCTGAAGTAGTGGCAGACCAGCAACATTACAAAAATAATGGCTCTTTATGGTCAGAAGCTCAGTTCAAGGTGGAATAGGATATCAAAATTAATCTGCTTCTGCCTGAGAAGGCAGTCTGGGAGAGGGATGGTGGATGTGGAAGGCAGAGTTTCATTCGAGTTCCAGATGGTTGGTTTCAATCTTTTCAAAACATTATGGGTCATTATGACTGAATTTCAGACAAGTAGTCTGACAGCAGAGAAGCAATGCAGGGGTCAAGCGAGGTAGTAAGATGTAAAACCTGGCATCAATCAACGTGAAAACTGATCCCATGATTTTCTAAATACTTCCTTGCCTCAATTTTTAACTTGTCTTCAAGAAAATTGCTTCATTATGTTCATTTCCTTTATAGCTGTTGCCTTTACTCCCTCAAGAGCCAAAATATGAATGCATCTAGCACACAACTGACTTGACCAGACTGAGTATCTGTCTCACCTGTCAAATCCATCTACTGTACTGATACAAAGAAGTGATCTAAAATGGACTTGGAATCAAGGCGATGACAGTAGAGGTATCGCAAAAAAAAAAGCAATGGGGAGGCTGTAGAATAGGAGAGCTTATGTGAGAAGAGGGCATTGATTTAAGAGGAGAGAATCAAGAGAATTTGAGATGGAGATCATAATCCTTGAGGATGTGGAATCAGACACTCGGAGCCTGAGAGGGCAAGATATCTTGGGAAAAAATCTGTAATAGGACGGTAGACAATGGTTTGAAAATGGAGAGATAAGGGAAGTGAAACAGAGTGAAGCATTTAAAGGAGGACAAGGTGCCAAGGAAATGGGAGAAGATGCCAACATGTGAGTGAGTCAGGACAAGGGCCATCCCATTAGGATACAGCTTGGTCAGGGTTGGCAGTGAAAAGTATAGGCTGGAACAGGGTTTTTAGCAAGGGTGTAATCACCCAGGAGCCAAGTTTTATAGCCAAGCTATCAATAATGAGAATCTAGAGTACGGTCATGGGAAAGAATTAGTGGGGATAGCTTGGTTTGCAAGTTAGAAAACATTTTGGAAAGAAATGGCAGTGGGACAGTGAATATTCACCCACTGACAGAGTCTAGGTACAATAGTTTATACTAGGGTTGATGGTATGAACTTCTCTTTAGTTAAGTTAAAAAGGATAGAGAGATTTTGATCAAGATACAAGTTAAAACAAGTTAAATGTGCACTTACCCATGCAATTATCAAGATGCATAGGGCAACAAGGCACGGACCCAGTAAGTTCCAAAGACCACGGCGGTCTAGTTGCATTGACATGGCAATCAACAAGGAGCCAAGAATAAAAAATACCTTCAATAATGCAAAGAAGAAAAATGTATTGTAAATGTATCATTTCTACAATAAAATATCTAAGACTAATTGTTATTAATGTTAGTTGTTAATTCAATCCCAAGCCACTTGAAGTATGAAGCTAGGCCACCAATACTTTTCTTGATAGGTTTATTCAAAATGCAGCATTAATGTCTACTTCCTACTTACCAACCCAGTGTTCCAGCAAACTCTCTTTATAAATGCTCCAAGTACTTAATTAAATAATATCCCTCACCGGTGTATCTTAACAATATAATTAATATATCATTAACACTAACCTAAACCATTGATCCAGTTTCAAAAGAATTCCAGTATCAGGACTTTTTTTCTTTGTCCCGGCTTACCCTTGCAGTTTTAAGTATGTTGCAGCCAGTCACTCAGGATAAGTGACATTAAATATTTCAGTAAGAGGACAAAATATATTTTGTTTATGGGAGTTGATTCGCACCACTCTATACCTACTTGTTAGATGGAGCTACCCAAAATAGGATCTGGACTAAGTATTTTCACACCTTTTGCCTTATGTTTCTTTAATCTCTCTGAAGGCAGACTGAGCATGTACTTGGCAAGATGTGGCCAGATACAAGTCAGCAAGTAAGGTAAAGATACAGGGCAGTAGTTACAATCAGACTAATGAATTTCAATCGACATAAACTATCAATGCATAATTATACAAAAAAGACACGTTTCCCCACATCCACCTCAAAATCAGTGGATTGTTTTACTTGACTTAAACTACATAGCTTCTAGGTAAACTTTTGATCCAAGGAAAGCTCTCAACTTAAGGGGGAAAAAAATCCAACAGCTATCACATCCTCCTAGTCCAAAGCTGTACAGGTTAGGTGGATTGACCATGCTAAATTGCCCATTAGTGTCCCAGGATGTGTAGGTTAGGAGGATTAGCAGGGTACATACTCAGAATCTCAGAAACCCTACAGCACAGAAAGAGGCCATTCAGCCCATCGAGTCTGCACCGACCACAATCCCACCCAGGCCCTATCCCCATATCCTTACATATTTACCCACTAATCCCTCTAACCTACACATCCCAGGACACTAAGGGCAATTTTAGCATGGCCAATCAACCTAACCCGCACATCTTTGGACTGTGGGAGGAAACCGGAGCACCCGGAGGAAACCCACGCAGACACGAGGAGAATGTGCAAACTCCACACAGACAGTGACCCAAGACGGGAATCGAACCCAGGTCCCTGGAGCTGTGAAGCAGCAGTGCTAACCACTGTGCTACCGTGCCGCCCTGTAACATGGAGTTACAGGGATAGGGCCTGGGTGGGATGCTCTGTTGGAGAGTTGGTGCAGACTCGATGGGCCGAATGGCCTCCTTCTGCACCATAGGAATTTTATGATTCTATTTCAAAAACCAACACTTGTTCTAATTCCTCGACTTGTTCATGGTCAGAAATGAAGTACTGCCAGATCCTTCAGGTGAGCAGCTCCAACAATGTACGAGTAGTTTATTAGTTACCAATACAAGCTTAACAAACTTTTCATTAGTCAAAGTCCATGGGAAAACAATCCCACTTATTATCACTTTAAATTCTTATGTGCTCAGAGATTCTTTAAAAAAATAACAGATCAAAAGCATTACGCTTTAAAACATTAACAGTAACTCGACATTGAAGATACATCTATGGAAAAATGGTCAAAAAAGTCCCGAAACAATCCCTATGAAAAGGAATCACTAATACTTACATATTTAAGGAGAGATTTTAACCTCGCCATACACAGAATTGTAACCCATACAGATACAACTGAGCCAAGGAAATCACAGTACTGAAGTGTATCATATTCCATAATGCACATGACAGCAATTCCTGGTTGATCACATGCATGATAAAACTGTAAGGAATAATTTTTTATATGGTCACTTAATTGCTGATTAATATTTGCCAGACTAAAAATATACTTTAAATGGCAGTTTCTTCACAGTATTTTTTATTTTCATGTAATATAGAACACAGGTACAATAGCTTTGTTGACATGGTCCTACACTGTAAATCCAGAATTACATATTCAAATTCTACCACGACAAGTGGATGAATTTGGTAGTTTCTAAGCTAGTAACCAAAAAGTGACCATGGGAGCTGGTACACTGTCATAGAAAAATCGCATTGCTTCATCGATGAATGGAACCAAACATTTCTACCTGGTCTGACTCTTCCTGCCTAATATATGAAAATGCCAGGCAAGATCCACTAGTCCATTGAGCTGCAATGCTAAGTGCATCACAATCCAGACATTCCCCATACTATAGAGTTCCCAAATCTATTTTGATGTATTCCTGGGCTTTCTCCCTTTTCCTCGCTTGTTTAAACCTGTCAGAATTTGTAACTTTTACAGCTCTGTCAGGACACCGATCTGAAATGTTCACAGATACTGCCTGACCTGCTGAGTATTCCCAGCATTTTCTGTTCATATAAGAGATTTCCAGCATCCACAGTATTTTGTCTTCATATTAATTACATCCTCCTGCACAGGCACAGAAAGCTTCCTTCGATTTAAATGCCAACATTACAAATCTTTAATATTTCATTAACTTTACATTAGTATAGTCATGCTTTTTGAATTCAGAGCAGCCTCATTAACAGAAGACAAAAAGAGTTCACAACAGCCCATGAACTTAGCTGAATAAAGGGGAAGATCATGCCACTTCATACTGGACCCTTTTCGCATTTGATATTAGGAAATAAGTATGATTTAAAATTACATTTTTAAAATTGAAAATTGAGATTTAAATCAGAAAACTCAGTTATTAAATGCCACTACTTCACGGTATCAATTATAGAAATGTTGTAACTGCAAGAGCAGGTCAAAGGTTGTGTGTTCTGCAACAAGTAACACTTCCTGACTTCTCAAAATCTTAGCAACATCGACACAGCATAAGTCGGGAGTATGATGGAATACTCTCCACTTGCCTGAATGAGCGCAGCTCCAGCAATACTCAAAAAACTTGACATTATCCAGGACAAAGCAGTCCACTTGACTGGCACCCCATTCACTGCCTTAATCAGTCACTCCCTGCGTTCACTAGTGCACTATCTACAAGATGCCCATTTCAGCAACTCACTTGATGGTACCTTCTAAACCAGTGATCTTGACCAACTAGCAGAACAAGGACAGCAGACACATGAGAACAACACCGCAAAATTCCCTCCAACTCGTACACTACTTTGACTTGGAAATAAGCTACCGTTCCTTTATCCTCACTGGGTCAAAGTTCTGGATAATCAACAGCACTTGGGTTTATCTACACCGTACAGACTGCAGTTCAAAACAGCGGTTTACCACGTTCTCAAGGACAATTAAGGACAGTAAATGCTTGCCTTGCTCGTGATGCCCACATTCCATGAGCAATTAGAAAAAAAATTGGGATAATATATTTATTGATGGGTATTATTTTTACAAAGGGCAAATATCAGACAGAAGCTGGTTACCAGAGGCAATGTCTAGTTTCCCTAGGAATGGCTTACTATATAATCTTGTCACAATAAAGACAACCTTTAAACAAATCATATTGAACAAGTTCATCAAATGGAGATTAAGATGTTATTAACAGTGAGGTACTCTAGTGCTCTTCAGTTTACCGTTGAGAAAAACATGGTGAAGATGTACACAGAAGCCTCTACAAAGTAATAGCGATGAACAGCAATCACAATCGGTGGGATGAACATGAGATTACTCAAGGTTAACAAGAGTGTTGCCAGCAATTGCTTTCCATATGACTGGGCATTGGTATCATCCGTACAGCTCCATCCGTTCCAGCCTAAGCAATTTACAAATGAGAAAAGTCAGGGGCAATGCACTAACAAAGTGTCTATAGATAGACAAGTGTTTTAAAACAATATAAAAATTATAACTTCATATGAAGTTTCATAATTATAATATACATGACACACCAGAGCCATTTAAAAGTATTGCATTACCACTCACTGTCATAGATTTAAATCTAGTGTCGATAGCTAATAGGCCCAAATGTCACTGGTCAGTTACAATAGTAATAATTTCTACATTATTTGTGAAGTATGCATTATATATGATTTGGTGTATATAATATGGACAGAGAAACAGATAGGAAGCCTTCTTTACAGGGTAATTGGTGAGCAATACTAGCAAATAGGTATATTGCCGTAGCTTCTTGTTGCTGTGCTACTTTAACCATCTGCACAATCCATGCAGTGGCAATGATTTTAAATGAAATGCAACACTGGAATTTGAATTCAAACTTCTAGTTAAGAATTCAATATTATCACTGGAGCTACATATAGCTCTCCCTTCCCCATCCCAACCTCTCCATCAAAGTTTCACTTTCCCTAATAGTTGAAGCATAATCAAAGCAGGATCGAGCACACACCCAGTAGTTTTTTTTTCGGAATAGAATGAGAAGCAAAATTTAATTAATAATTTTGCACTGGTAAAAATGGTGACTTCTCCAATTTTATCCTGTATCAATATGAACAAATTCTGTACCTCTTTAGAAAACAGAGTGAAGAGTCAACTAGGATAAGAGAACTTACTGGTAGGGTTAACATTTTACTAGTTTGAGGTATTTTGACTATATATCTTGGACAGGAAGCTTCATGGTCAATGTCTCTTTAAAATAAGGTACAGTGGTGTCGCAAAACCTGCAGCCTCACAGCCGAGGCCATGCCACATTTCAGATCTTGACAGATTTTGGGTCAGGCAGTTCAGACCAACACAAGTCGGCTGAGGTCAAGGGTCGCTCAGAATGCAAGAATACGTCAACACACAAGCGGCAAAGTGGATAACTAGTCTGGTACCACACCATACCAATGCACCACAGTCGAATTATCCAGGTGAGTTAGTTTTTAAAAATATTACTCAATTATAATTGATGCTAGGCACATTCTAAGAATGCCCAGTTTTCAGACAATTCTTGTTTTTGGAAGCCAGATTTGAGATGCTGCACTGCGCAAATTTAGATTCCTTTAATATCAAGTTATAAGCCAATTATAAACTAAGATTCTAACACACGGAACAAAAATGGAATACAAATCGGAGTACAACTTGAAAATAAGCATTTAATAATGGAACATACAATCTCAGTTCTAAAGTCCATAGAAAGAGCAAGTTCCACTTTCAGACAGAGGATGGCCATGAAACTGCTGCTCCAAGTTGACTGCAGCTTTTAACTGCAAGATCAGTGACACACTCCCTCCTCTTGTACAGTCAGACCTACCTGCTTTGCAAACACATGCAGCATAAAGATATCCATGAGTTTGAAGAAGTCTGCACTCTCCATATACACCACAATCCCCAATACAGGGGCTCAAAACAGTTGATACAATTACCCGAGCAGTAACCTTCCCACAGGTTTGATTGCTGAAAGACAAGGAAACTGATTAATATTTTCATTTACTACTGATTGTACAGAAATTATTTTTCAATGATAATATTTTAGAAAGAGGAGTCATGGAGAACAGCAAGAGTCATGTTGCAGTACCAAACAGGATTATTAAAATATGAAACTTAATACAGGATCAGTGGCGTCCCAGTTTGTGAGCACCAAGTCCCAGAATCGTCAGTTTTCTTTCAACTCCTCCAGCTACCAACTTGCATCATGATATTCTGTGTTTACTGGCCTGAAAAATGTAGTTCACGTGCCTCAGCATTTTTAAGGCCCAATTTAGATGTCCTTCAAGCATTTCTCGAATATAAAAATTCAAGTCTCTCCTCATAATTTTAAGGGTCCATTGAAAACAGAAGTGCTTTCCTTGTGTTTTGGCAAATAGTTGCATTTCAACCAATCCCACCACAACAGATTTACGATTTATTTACCTGATTTGTTACTTCTGGGACCAAGCGGTTCACAAACTTGACTGCCACACCTACCCACAGATCAGTGGGCATTTTAAAAGTAACTCATTTAATTAAGCGATTTAAAGTCTCAGGACATGAGGGGCCCTGACAAATGTACACCTATTTTTTGATTAAACTGTTGACAGAGCCTTACATTGAATAGACACAAGGTGTATGATTGAAAAAAAAACCCACAATTAACACAAGAATTAGCAGTAGGTCATTCAGCCTCTGGAGCCTGCTTCACCATAAGATCATTGTTAATCTAATTGTGGCCTCAACTCCACTTTCCTGTCTGTTCCCCTTTAAACCTGGCTCCCCTTATTGCTCAAAAATCTAAATCAACCTTGAACATATTCAATGACCTTGCCTCCACTGCTCTCTGGGGAAGAAAATTCCACAGATTAATGACCCTCAGAGGAAAGAAATTTTCATCTTAGTCTTAAATGGGAGACTCTAATTTTTAAACAATAGCCCTTAGTCCTAGACTCCCTGACAAGGTGAAGAATCCTCACAGCATGTACCCTCTCAAAGCCCCCTCAGAATCTTATCCGTTTCAATAAGATCACCTCTCATTCTTCTAAACTCCAATGGGTATAGGTCCAACCTGCTCAACCTTTCCTCCTCAGATAACCCTTTCATCCCAGGATGAAAGTTGACTTAGCTTTCTCTGAACTGCTTCTAATGCAATTAAAGGAAGGAGACCAAAACTGTTTATGATGCGTGCTCATTAAGGCCCTATATATCTGTAGCAACACTTACTTTTATACTCGATTTGCTTGTAATAAATGTCAACATTTTGTTTGCCTCCCTGATTACTCACTGTACCTGCATACAATCTTTTAGTGATTCAAGTTCACCCAGATCCCCTTCTGCAGTCTCTCTCCGTTTAAATAATATTCTATTTTTCTAAACTTTCAACCAAAGTGGACAAGTCCACGTTTTCCCAAATCATACGCCATCTGCCAAATTTTTGCCCACACACTTAACCTATCTAAAACCCTTAGTAGCCTGTATGTCCCCTTGACAACTTACTTTGCTATCTAATTATCTTGGTGTGACCAAATAATTCTGCTTCTAAATATTTACTGGAAAATAACTATTCATTGAATACTTCAAAAATTTTGTACATAATCAAATTAACTTCCATTTGTCACTCCTCTGCCTTATTGCAATGCTAGCCTGTGCCAGAAGGTGCACAGGACTGACACCTCAGTGCAATATTGCACTGTTGGAGGTACCATTTTTTTGGATTAATCTTTTAAACAGAAGCCCTATCAATCCTCCGAGGTGGGCATTTAATATCCCATAGATCAAAGAGTCTTTACACAAAGGTTGATGATTGGGCCCATCAAATCCATGCTAGCTCTCTGCAGAGCAATCCCAGTCAATCTCATTCCTGTGCTCTTTCCCCTCTGCCCAGCAAATTTATTTTCATTAAATGCTCTTCAACTTCTTTTTTGAAATTATTAATCGTCCCCTCTTCCATTATTCCCATAGTCAGTAAGTTCAAGGTCATTACCACTAAGATCAGGGGAGTTACTCTGGTCAACATTCAATTATCACTCAATACCACCAAAAGCAGATTATCTAGTAAATTTATTTCATTGATTCTTGCAGCCCTGTTGCTGTGTGAAAATAGCAGGCACATTTCTCTACATCACAACAGCAATTACACTTCAAAAGTTCTGGTAAAGCTCTTTGGGACATCCTCAGGTCTACAGAGAAACTATACAAAATAAATGTTGAGTTTTATTACTCTATGGTGGCAGGGACCTTATACATTTTTGGACAAATTTATTCAACCCACCTTTGAAACAAACATACACATCATTCGAATACTCTATTGCAATGCAAGTCAATCTGATTTTAAATGAATTATTTCATTAGTAACAATGGCCTCACCCTTTATCATTGAGGCATAGGATTTGCAAGGTGAGGTACCAACGGTCATTTTCTGGATAAGGAACATTGAGAGAGCTTGATAATATTGAAGAATTCATTTTAAGCAGGTATCCCCAAGATAAAGCTTTGAATAGAAAAACATACATTAAAAAGCATAAAAACAGAATGTGAAAAAAGGCAGTCTTAAATATATACATTTAAACAATAAAAAAAAATCGAAGGGTGGACCAATTGAATTTTGTCCTTAAAAATAATATTTTTTTCCTCCCAAAAAATTATTCCTCGTCTGTTTGATCTTCACAGCAACAAGTATCATTATATAAAAGTAATGCACGAGCTGGAACCCTGTAGATTGAATGTATTAGACTAGCTTCGAGCACTGCCGTAATAAAACACTCAGCACTCTGAGGGATTCATTCGATATTTTACGAAAATATCCAAACTGTTTCAGGTAGGTCACCTGTTTGAACAGACAAGTCTCTATTTTTGCACAGGAACACCACAGAAAGCAGCAAGAAATTAGGAAAAACCAAGTACACAAAGATATTAAAATAAGTCAGATAGAAGTTTCATACTCATGGGGATTCTTTAAAGCTGATTTTGCAAAGAGCTACTAAAAAAACTGTCCAATTTAATATTTAATTTATATTGCCTCTCCGTACATGTATTGGCTTTCCATATTCAAAGAGTGAATTGAAATTATCGTTCTGGCTTGTTGAAATAAATATCTAGTTCGAGATCCTGCTAGTCTGAAAAGATTCCAGAATCTGAATTCTCAGATGTACACCCACCATACCCATCGAAAGGAGCTCTATGTAAATTCTGTAATCCAACTGCAACCTGCATTTTGTTGGGATTCGAAGATTCCATGAGTCTTATTATGAGCACCGGACAGAGAGCTTGGAGAGGGTATTCTCCTGAACTGAACTTCAGTGATATGTTCTACCTGCAGAATGTAAAAACTAAGCTAAAACTGGCCCAAGATAATTGCTTCAACCAATGATAAACTCTGGCTACCACAAATGCAAAATACTGCGAATGCTGGAAAACTGAAATAAAACCAGTACGGGCTGGAAATAGTCAGCACCTCAAGCAGCATCTATAGAGAGAAAGAGTTAATGCTTCAAAGTCAATGACCTTTCATCAGAGCTGAAACAAAGTTTAAAAACATAGCAGATTTTAAGCTAGTGCAAAGACAAAAAAAGGTGCATGTGGGTAGGATCCATAGAGGGGAAGAAGAAAGGTAAAGCCTGTTACAGGCAGGAGACATTAAATGACAAAATAGATGATGGCACGAGCAGAGACACAGCAATGGGACAAGTAAAGAAGTGAAAGGTTGGTTTGGAGGAGGTATGAATGGCAGTAGCAGAATCATTACTAACATCTGTTGTCAAATAAAATGGGTAAGGCGGTTATGATCTGAAATTGTGGAACTCTGTGTTGAGGCTGGGAGACTGTAAAGTAGTCCCTGGCTTTACCCCCCTGAGGGCAGCACTCAATTGAATCCACATTGGGTGTGGACGATGTGGCCACCTGTTCTAGAAATGAAAGATGAGGGACAGCCCAGTTAAAGTTTATTTATTAGTCACAAGTAGGCTTACATTAACACTGCAATGGAGTTATTGTGAAAATCCCCTAGTCGCCACACTCCGGCACCTGTTCAGGTACACGGAGGGAGAATTTAGCACGGCCACTGCACATGACCAGCATGGGATTTTATAAACGAAGTACAATAATAAAAGGAACCAACTCAAAGCAGATGTAAACCTGAAAAGAGATTGCTAGAACTTTCACACAGCTTTACTTATTCTTTTAGGTTGATTTTCAATGAAAGTCAAATGCACAGTAAAATTACTACAAATTCAAAACTGAAGTATGAAAGTGCATTGGATAATTTCCAGAATTTCACTGCATTTGTGAACTAATGTGTACCTTCTCTGCAGTTTACCGAATTGACATTCAAGGACATCACAGGAGACCCAGCACTTAAACAGGCAAACACGGTTGCATTTTCATTGGATAATGAAGTCTAAAAGATTGAAAACAAATTTCTTACTCATCCCTCAATAACAAACCATCTATTTCTTTACAGAACAAAAGAATAACAGCTGGAAATATGTCCTGGTACTTTCAAATTCTAACTACTGAACAAGGCCAATCGCAAAAAATAGATATTAGCCACAACGTATGGAGGAACGCAGTTAAAGGATGTCACTGATATATATAATTATTCAAAACCGGGCAAGGAAACTCAGATCATTACGTCAAAGTTTGCTGACGAAAGTACCAGAGGACATAAATAGGGATGAGTAAAAAAATAAATCAAGAACAGATGGAAAACATTTTTACATGAAACCTTTCAACTAACAAGGTAGTTAACAACATTGAGATTACTCAAACGATAATTAAATGCTGTCAGAGAGCAAGTTCATTTGAAAACTAAGCTCCAATGGGTCAAATGGTGTTTAAGCAATCCTGATTTTTTTTCCCAACACATCCCAAATGATATTTGACATACTATTAATTTGGTACTAATTTTTCTGAAAGGGTAAGCTTCCAATTTTAATTTTGTACACAGGAAAGATTTTAAAAGTATTGCATTTTCGTCCCAGTATCAAGTCTGAACTGATCTACAGTTGAGCAGTTGTTAAACTTGCGGTCAGATAAAACCCATTTAAAATTACTAGCTTTTTCTCCAGCATAAAGCAAAGAACTCTGGATGTTGGAAATCTAAAATAGAGATAGAAATACAAATGCTGGTACTGATGAAGGTTCGGAATCCAAAACTTGCCTTTCATCTCCAAGATACTGCCTGACCTGATGAGTGTGCCAAACATTTTTTGTTTCGTTTCTGACTTCCAGCACTCAGTTTGTGAAATTATCAATGATTCAAATATCAATTTTCAATCTCAATAAAATATAAAACTCAGTGTGGATTTGTAAGGTGTTTTGAAAAAGTGCAAGACATCACAATTGAAATGCTACAAAATGCAAGTTTAAGCCCAAATTGATTCAAACTGTAAAGGTGATGCATGTGACACCAAGTAAACAGACTACAAAAACTAGCCAAATATTGCTCAAGGGAAGAGATGGGTAAAAGTTTTATACAGCCATTTAGATTAGTAAACCAACAGTTAACTGGAACCAATGGGCCAAGTTGTTAAAAGTGCAAGGTGATAATATTGGAGTAAGGTAAACAGAGCATCGGGTAGCTGAGTGAGTAAGCAATGGACTGTGCATCACCTTAACTAATCAGACTCTGAAATTGTGAAAGTAACAGCACACAAGGACTGAGAAAATGGTAAATTAGACTGGGTGAATTTAATGTCAAATCAGTTGCAGAAAGATAAATAATGGGAGGGAAAGAACAATTAGAGTGAGAGAGAAATAGAAACTAAATAAAAAACCTTAAAAAGCTTAAATAATAATTAAAACCAAAAAAAATTAGATTCCACACTTGTAAGAGTTCTATTTAGTGTTCGAGAGGGTGACAAGTACATACTTAAGAATTACTTAGATTGAAATTGACTTTATTTTCCGTGGCAAGTTTAGTTCATAACTACCACGCTAATAATCAACTTCACGAGGTTTAATGCATTTCACTGAGGCAGACAGCAAGATGTAGTTTTTCGCAAAGCTAACGGCACAATGGTGCAACTTGACGTGCAACTTTTAGATATTTCTGCTTTACTGCATACATCTGGTCCCACATCTGAAATTGCTGCACAGTTTTACATACAAATAATAGCGCCATTAGCAGCCATGTTAGCTTGACTGTAAATTATGGCTCAATAAATGTCTCTCTCCCATCCCTCCATTTCCTGTGCTCAGGAACATCTAACTTTAAATAAATAAGTTACGCAATTTCTCAGGCGCTCTGTAGTGAGACATATATGGTAGAAGTTTCCAAAATTCAGGGGAACTAAAGAAAATAGTAGAATCCAACCATTAAAAGGCATTGATCCAAATGCATCAACTGGTCCAAAATCAAAGTTTCAGCTAAATTAGCCTGATACAACACCTCAAGAGTGTAATCCAGGGAAGATACCTCACAACAAATATAAAACTATACCTTATTTAACTGTAAATTCAACATGATGGTTCCACCATTGTCCCTTCCTGTATTCAAGTTCAGCGGAAGAATTATCGGGTATTCAGAGGTGACTGGTACATCTGGTCCATTCAAAACATAAAATCTCACAGAAACAACATCCACAGCTTCTCGAAGGACAGGTTGATCACGAAAACATGATTTGCCACCGTTATTCGGTTCAGTTATATTTGGTTTTATGTACACTCCCAACATATCCAGGTCTTTCGTGGCTGTACCATTGCTTGACAGAGTGAAGTTATTAAACATAGCAAGTAGGGATCCAGCATCGACAGGTATGCACACTGCAAGAAACAAAACATTCAAAAGCTTGTACTCAAATGTCTTTGGAAAATATAGTCAATATTACCCAGAGGAGTATTGCAGACATTACATCTATAACAATTACATCTAGTGTGTTTTGAAAAATTAAACTGCAAAAAAAAGCTCCTTACATGGACCATAAGAGGACAGGCCACAACTAATTAATCTGCAGTTCAACACTAACGGAATGCAAAAGCAAAGTGAGGATCAATTGGGTTATTAAAAGATGAATCATCGATTCCTCATGTGCAATTAGGTTATTGGTAGGTGCTCAAACTCTATTTTAATAAATGATAGTAAGGAGGGATTATGGTGCTCAATTGGGCAAGAACTGATATTCTACCACAGTCCCGAAACATTCCTCAGTTGTATCATTGCAGGATATACTAAATGACGTCTAAATAGTTCCTCACAAAGACACAAAGTTAAATATTAGGAAGAATCATTTTCATCCCCAACCTAACCCGGTCACAAATTCCATAACCCTGCTAATGATTCCATCAGTTTCCCAGGCATTCCCTCAAATTGAACCAATTGTTGACATCCTACTGAGCATGCTTTTCCTAAAAAAAAAACCTACTTTCACAACTTTTCACGGAACATGCAGAGGCAACCCACCATTGGCCAGTGGCAGGATCTTCTGGTCCCGCCACTGTCAACAGGGTTTCCCGCTGAATGTACCCCTCACCACCAGGGAACCCGCAGAGGGGGGAGCGCCATCAACTGGACCGGAAGATCCCGCCAGTGCGAACAACCAGAATTCATCCACCTCCAGCTTCACAGTCATGCTATTGTTACACCCAGATTCAACTATTTCAATGCTCTCTTTCATCCTCACTTCCATCATCATTCGATGTACAGTTCAGTACATCTGATAGAGTGGTCCCACTCACCAAGTCTTTCTCACTAATAACTCTTCTAAACCCAATGCTTCTAATTTAATGTTCATGTCCTTATTTTCAGGTTGTGCTTCTTTTATATCTCCAAGAAGCCCAACAGACTTGCAAAGGACACTCCAAAACATAGAGCGATTAATTTCACTAATCCTGGCATTTCTTCCCTCAGCCTTATCACTGTTGGGTGGACTTCCAGCCACTTTAGCACCCCCTGACTTGCCAAAGCCTGTCCACAATCTACAAGGCACAAGTCTGGAGCATGGTGGAATACTCTCCCTTTGCCTGGATAAGTGCAGCTTCAACAACTCAAGAAGCTGAAAAACATCTAGGACAAAGCAACCGTCTTGATTGGCACTATAATATTCATTTCCTCCACCACCCAACAGACAGTGGTAGCAGTGTGTGCCAGCTACAAGATGCACTGCAGCAACTCACCAAGGCTCCTTCAACAACATCTTCCAAACCTGTGACCTCTACCACCTAGAATGAAAGGCAGGAGATGCATGGGAACACCAGCAGCTGCATGCTCCTCTTCAAGCAACACACCATACCAACTTGGAAGATGCTTTTCCTTCACTGTAGCTGGGTCAAAATCCTGGAACTCCTTCCCTAACAGCACAGCAGGTGTACCTACACCACATGGACTTGTAGCAGTTCAAGAAGGTAGCTCATCATCATCTTAAGGGCAGTTAGGGATGGCAATAAATGCTGGCCTCGCCATCGATGCCCACATCCCAAGAGAAAATATTTAACATGGACCTCAGCCTCTGGAATTCCCTCCCCTTACACTCTGTAACACACCCTCCCCCCCCCCCCCCCCCCACCCCCAGTCCACTGTAAAACCCAATTCTCATTCAAGATTTTGTTCATCGTCTAGGCTTTCTGTCCTTTGGTTAGGCACATTTTATTTCTCCCAAGAAATCTGAAATGTCTACATTATATAATACAATATACAGTTATTGAGGACTAGGTGATGCAGTGGGTTAGATACTTGTGTTTCACATCTGTACATTTTAAATCCAGTGAAAACTGTTGCTGGCTGCAAAAGTCCTGTGTGAAATGCAGTCTCGGTGCACAGTCGGCGATCATCTTTTAAGGTTGGATTGAGCACAGCAGTTTGTTGTGCCAGAGTGATAGGGCCTTCACTCAGATTTATTATGTTATATATTAATTGGAACTGCAGACGAGAAGGTGCTCAATTTTCTATTATTAGCATTCGGTACCTCATTAACACAGAATTGATTAAAAACTGAACACACCTGTTAAATAAGCTTCAATCTCAAAGGAGATGATCCAGTCAGTGTTGCTACTTTCAACAGTGAGTTGCAACCATTTCATCCACGGCGGAGAATCCAGTATTTTTCTGCATACCATACTTTCACTGCAATTTACAATCTTCAAGTGGGAGTTAGGTAATGCATTTGATCCCATTAAAAGGAGGACAGGACAAGGCTCCACTGGCCGGTTGTTGACAGCACAGTTTTTAAGATGAATGACCATTTCCACAGTGTGTTCAGGAACAAAAATTCTGAGGAAAGCCAAAGCAGATTTTGTATGTGTGTACAACTTAATACATTTTAAATAGTCACCCTAAGGATTCTAACTGGCACTTACTTCAAGTGTGAAACCTGATCAGTGGGAGAAAGAATCAGCTTAAATGAAGTATTTGGTTCGAGAACAGGCACATTAATCAATCGCTGAACAAGCATCTGAGGCTGAAATATGTAGGAGCACTTAGACGAGAAGCCCTGCGAGAAAAATCAAATGAATATATCTGTTATCTGACGTCTTTGCACATCAATAATTACGTGCATTTTAACAGGCATCATAGTGTACTAATAGGCTACTGAACTGGTGATCCTAAGTCCTGGACTAATATCCAGAGAGTATGGGCTCAAAGAACTGGAAATAAAAAGGAAATGTTATTGACCATGAAGCTCTCAGATTTCTTTTAAAGAAGAAACCTTGCCAGTCTGGCCTTGGTGTAACTCTAGTGCCACGCCAATGTGGTTGACTCTTAACTGCCTTCCGAAATGGACAAGCAAACCACTGTCACATTTTCAGCGCAACCAAGGATGGACATTAAATGCAAGTTGTGTCAACATCACACTTTAAAAAAAAATAAAACTAGAAAGAATTGTTGTGCAGGATCAGCAAATATATTTTGGTGCTAGAAAAGTTACACAAGTGCTCAGTTTCGAACATGAAATGTTCGACTGAAGGTGGACAAGTCCCCGAGCCCGGATGGAATGCATCCCAGGGTACTGAATGAAATGTCAGAGGTAATAGCGGATGCGTTAGTGGTTATTTATCAAAGTTCGTTGGATTCTGGGGTAGTGTCGGCGGATTGGAAAACGGCTAATGTTACGCCACTGTTTAAAAAAGGAAATAGACAAAAGGCGGGTAACTACAGGCTGGTTAGCTTAATGTCTGTAGTTGGGAAAATGCTGGAATCCATCATTAAAGAAGAAATAGCAGGCCATCTGGATAAGAACTTGTTGGATTTTTATGAAGATGTGACTAGTGCGGTGGACAGAGGGGAACCGGTGGGTGTGGTGTTTTTGGATTTCCAAAAGGCGTTTGGTAAGGTGCCTCACAAAAGGTTGCTGAAGAAGATTGGGTCACACAGAGTTGGGGGTAGGGTGTTAGCGTGGATTGAGGATTGGCTATCCGACAGGAAGCAGAGAGTCGGAATAAATGGGTGCTTTTCTGGTTGGCAGATGGTAACTAGTGGCGTGCCGCAGGGATCGGTACTGGGGCCTCAACTATTTATATAGATGATCTGGAGGAGGGGATTGAGTGTAGGGTAACAAAGTTTGCAGACGACACAAAGATAAGTGGAAAAGTGAATCGTGTGGAGGGCGTAGATGGTCTGCAGAGAGATTTGGACAGGCTGAGTGAGTGGGCGAGGATCTGGCAGATGGAGTATAATGTTGACAAATGCGAGGTTATTCACTTTGGAGGAAATAATAGCAAATTGGATTATCTAAATGGAAAAGAATTACAACATGCTACTGTGCAAAGGGACCTGGGGGTCCTTGTGCATGAGACGCAAAAACCTGCAGGTGCAGCAGGTGATCGGGAAGGCAAATGGGATGTTGGCCTATATCGCAAGGGGGATAGAATATAAAAGCAGAGATGTCTTGCTGCATCTGTACAGGGCATTGGTGAGGCCGCAGCTGGAATACTGCGTGCATTTTTGGTCCCCTTATTTGCGGAAGGATATATTGGCCTTGGAGGGAGTGCAGAGAAAGTTCACCAGGTTGGTACCAGAGATGAGGGGTGTTGATTATGAGGAGAGACTGAGCAGATTGGGTTTGTATTCGTTGGAATTTAGAAGGCTGAGGGGGGATCTTATAGAGACCTATAAGATAATGAAGGGGCTGGATAGGGTAGAGGTGGAGAGATTCTTTCCACTTAGAAAGGAAGCTAGAACTAGAGGGCACAGCCTCAAAATAAAGGGGGGTCAGTTTAGGACAGAGTTGAGGAGGAACTTCTTCTCTCAGAGGGTGGTGAATCTCTGCCCACTGAAGTGGTGGAGGCTACCTCGTTGAATATGTTTAAATCACGGATAGATGGATTCCTGATCGGTAAGGGAATTAGGGGTTATAGGGATCAGGCGGGTAAGTGGAACTGATCCACTTCAGATCAGCCAATGATCTTATTGAATGGTGGGGCAGGCTCGAAGGGCTAGATGGCCTACTCCTGCTCCTATTTCTTATGTTATGTTCTTATATTACAAAGTAATGGCAAAAAAAGTACAGAATGAAACGTTATACTGGCATAAGTTATTAAATAGGCCATTGCTGAAGAAATGTGTTGTGGCGAATCAATGTTTCACAACTGCAATCCTCAAAGTCAGAAGAGTGCTCAGTCACTACGAGCATGTGCCTAAAGACCTTAGCTACAAGAAGAAAGGGAAGAAAACACAAATTCTAATGCCAAAACTCAATGCAGAAAGAAATCATTTTAAGAGAAGTGTTAGTGAGGAACCCACAAGCAATGATGCATAAAATATTTTTAAAGTAATGCAAGAAAGCGCATCATTCCAAGAGTTAATTTTAACACAAAGATTTTCAGACAAGAGTTCTCCAACGTTTAGCACATTGTATACTATACCTTTACTTCAATTTTACCATCATCTTTTGGTAGGTGTGCAGCTATAAACCAGTCACCCGAAACAGGGTTGGAAATATTTAAAAAAGTATTAGTCTGGGCTGTGGACATCAGTGGGATAGTGAGGTTGAATGAAGGAAGAACAACTGTGTTTGTTCCAAACTTGGTTTGTAACGGATTGATTACTGGAGGGGCGCCTGCCCGAAAATGGCTGTTGAAAAAGTGGAGAGTAAATCAGATCAAAAAAGAGTCATGCAAGATATAACAAGAGATTATCTGTATTTGCCTGTACCCTTTGACTACAGAGCATAATTTTTTAAAATATATTAAGCTATATGGACAATGTAGTGATCAGAAATTTCTAGGCTGTTGCCTCAAATTTGTGACCTATGCAATAGCTAATTAAGCACATCATGAATTGCTTTCTGAATCTATTTGAATTTTTTGATTATACTTAATGATTGCTGAGCAATTCGTTCCATTTAAAATAAATGGAAGTTTAAATTCAAGTTCATAAAAGCCCACGTACACAGTGATGTTAGTATTTTGGCACTCTGGTCCCTTTCCTTTCGAGGCTTGCAAAATCCACCTCAACAGCACAGTATTCTCCGGCACTCGGAAGACAAACAGACGTGCATTTCCATACCAGCTGTATAAGGAAAGTTTCTGAGGAGTCTGAGCATAATATTCAGATATGTAGGTTGGACCTGATAAAACAAAGTAAATATATTATATACATGGGTAATTACAATTTCAAATATACAGATATACAAAACAGTCTTAAACAAAGGGTTTTCCAGTAAGAGGAAGGTAAGATAACTGGAAGAAAAAAATCTTTTGTTTCTTCATAATTTAGAGCAAAGGGCTTGAGGATTTTCCAGAAATCAGGACTATAAACTGAATGGCAAAGAGGCAGATTTGAAGCTGGTCTGAATCAAATAGGAATAACTGGGGTAAAAGCACTAACACATCTGACTGATTGATTCAAGAGCTGGAAAGGGGAAGAAGATATCTGAAAGTGTTAATGAGAAAATTATGGTAGCAATGAGTGGAAAATCTTAAACCCTTGCAAAATGTAGTTTTCAGAAATGATCACAAAGTAAATAGCTAAGAGGGAAATAAATACAAGAAAAGGTTTAAGTAAATCCAGCATAAGACGCAGCTTGTGAAAGGGGAAGGGGTTTGGGGAACAGGCAATGTAGTTAGTCACTGGAAACATTCTAAAGGTAAAAAACACATTTTCAGACAGCCTCAAGCTTTGCTTTCAGCTTCAGAACTTCACCAATCTTGGAATAGACTGCAAACTATACACAGAATTCCAGAACATCATGCCACATTATAGCTATAGTGCTGTCTGCAGTAAGGCCAGTATTAGAAGGACCAGGGAATTGGGAATGCTCTGAAGCTTTTCTCAATTATTTTTTAAAGATATTGTAAAATCAATATTTTACACCTCATGGTGTGAACACAGCATGTGCATAATCTAACTAGATGTCTAGGTAGAGAAAACAGGGACTTCACACCATCAAAACAGATAGCATTTATTGACACCGCAACACTAAGGGAGAGCACTTCATGCTTTTGTGCAGTTGCAGTATTGACAGCCTATACAGCAACATTCTGCCAAAATGAATTTTGAAGCTACCTCCTTATTCTTTAAAGTTAAAATAAGAAGCAAAAATAGAAGCATTGGGAGAAATAAGAGTACAGTGGGAATTAGACTTAAAAGTAAATGATTAAGTAAGAATTTAAAGATCGATAACAAATCCATCTTGGAACAAATCCAGTTCGACCTTGGAACTGGTACTGGCAAATAGGGATCTCAATCAACCCTGCCCCAGACTGTCAATTTATAATCTTATGAGTTTGTAAAAGTCAAAATGTACTTTGAACAAATTATGCTTTAAGAAAAAAAAATCTGTCGCCCAAAATGGGGCTTGAAACCACAATGTTGAGATGAAGAGCGTCATTATCCACCAACTGAATTAGGTCTACGCAGAAACTCCCAGCACAGGGTCTTTCCAACTTGTTCCCCAACTTTATAATGCTTTACGCACTTCATGGTTAGAGAAATTAACTATTTGCCATTTAGATATCTTTATGCATTTGTTTGGTGCTCAAAGTGGTAAAAGCAACTGTTTTGTTTTCATTTGTTCAGATCAGAGATTACACGGTGATGTAGTTGTGCAGTTGAGGTGTGGGAAGAACCAAATTTCAAACCAAAATACCGAACAAATCAGATGAAAAAAATAGTTTAACACCTAGCTGTTGACATTCTATTTGTAGTTAGAGTTTCAGTGTTAAGCTGGCTCGGGAATAAAATGGCACACACCTATCAGCTTGGTGGGAAAACCTGTGCCGCAATGCGGGCCAAGCATGCATTATGACATTTTTACAGTCAATGAATACTATTGGTGCGTGTTTACATTATAATTTTGAAAAGACAGGAGCCAATTTGAACACAAAAATCCCAAAACAGCATAACTAATGATGGTCAGATGATAAATTCTTGTGATGTTAGCTGAGGGATAAGTATTGGTCAGGATATGAGGTCTTCTTCAAAATAGTTTCACAAAATATTTTATGCCCATCCCTAGCATCTGAAATGAGGGAAGGCTCCTCTGACAGTGCAGCATTCCCTCAGCATTGCATGAGATTAACAACCTTCAAATTGTGCTCAAGTTTTGGAGCAGGGCTTCAAGCCACAATCCACTGGCTCAGAAGAATGCTAGCCCTGGGCCATGGCTCATCTCCAAGTTCCCCTCCAAATAACACACACTCATCCTGACTTAGAATCAGGGGAACCACAGAAAAGGTATGACACAGGAGGAGGACATTCAGCCCATCAAATTTCCAGGAATACCATTGCTGATAGCATTGTGGGAATACTTTCACCTCTTGGACTGCAATGGTACAAAATGGTGGCAATTATCAATGAGCAATATTTTCTCACCTTACCAACACCACTCATACCAAAATAATGATGTTTGTCTTTAATCATTCATTCTAAAAGTAAAAATCAACATTTCCCACCAAACAAATGCAAAATCCCAAGGATGAATCTGAATCTGCTCAAATCAATGCTTTTCGAAATAATTAGGGAGTGCGTCTCTCAGATTAACCAAATTCATGTATCCAGCCACTGTCTATGCCAGTGTTGTGAAAATTCTCCCAGGTCAACAAGAGCAAGAACTTCCGACATTATTATATAAAATATAGGTAGGGGAGGTCTGTTCTGCCCATTTCCTTGGGAGAGAGGGAGAAAATGAAACAAAGAGTGGTCAAATGATGAATGCATCCATCTGATCCATGGGGGTTTGATAAATAAATAGAGGTTTATGACGAAAGCTGGTTATTCTAGGGAGATAAGTACACAATTTCAGGCCCAAACAACTACCCGAGTTGCTTAGTGCGCACAGTGAAGCAACTAAGTAAAAGAACTGTTTTATTCATCCAAAAGTACATAATAAAATAAACACCTAGTAGACAAACCCTATATCACTGCTCAACAATAAGATCTGAGCTTCAGATTTCAAAGATGCAAATTTCAGAGCTCCTTATTATTTCAGTTTAATTAGATTCATAACTCAAGAAAGATCTTTCAATTTTTAAAAAGGTACTGGCATTGCCACTGGTCTAGTAATCGAGGTAATGCTCTGGGGACCTGGGTTTAAATCCCACCACAACAGATGGTGAAATTTAATAAAAATCTGGAATTAAAAGTCTAATGATAACCATTAAACCATTGTCAATTGTTGTTAAAAACCCATCTGGTTCACTAATGTCATTTAGGAAAGGAAATCTACCACCTTTACCTGGTCTGGCCTACATGTGACTCCAAACCCACAGCAATATGGTTGACTGATAAATACCCTCTGAAATGGCCTCACAAGCCATTCAGTTCAAGGACAATAAGGATGGGAAATAAATGGAGGCCTAGCTAGTAACACCCACATCCCTCGGAACGAATCTAATAATGGGCTATCTAAACAATTAACAAAAGCAAGAAGAAAACTAAAAACATATTTTAACATTTAGAAATTTAGTCAAGCTATATGAAACTTTTAGCATTATTAAATAAAACTTGCCAAAGCAATTAGGATAATAGGTTTTCATTCAGGTTGAATAATGATCTTACTAGTGAGAGAAATGTATTCGCCTGACCTGAGCATTAGTGTCCAACATCTCCAATATTGTGCTCGAGGGACTAAGACCTCACCCTGTATAGTTTCTATAAAATATATAGAGAAATGTTCATTGCCATTGCTAAAAATTTAAATCTGAAGACCCAAAATGACTGAATCTATGTCTGTCTGTGACTCTGAACAAAAGAATTGACCTGGCAGTATCAAGGAAAGTCGCCCTGTTATCACTGAAGAGCCACTAACAATCCCCCGTTAGCTGAGAGCTATACAAAGGCCATCTTCATTTCATAACCCAGGATGGCCAACAGGAGTCTGCTTGACTGCCAAGACAAATGGCCCTGCAACCTTCCTTTTAATTCTTAATGGTTGAGACATTTAACAATCTCAGGGACCCAGGCAAGGGATACACATCCTTCATCAAAGAGTGTGGAGAGGTGGGAGTCATGTGACACAAGCTTCTGGAACCAGTAATATCGCCTTGCTGAACTGCAAAGTCTCGGTCTGCTTTTTAAAAAAAAATCTGATGATGAGCCTCACAGGCAGAGAGCTCTGGCACAGGTTGGACACCTACACTGCTTCTGCTGGAAATTCTGCCCTCGAGACTGATTCATCTCTGCAGGCCTATTCTCATCACGTGAAGTCAACATCACTGAAAAGGTGAATTCTACAATGTTGGTTTTTCAGCCCACCAATCTCCATTAAGTAATATCTATCTCAGTGGCCTTTGACTCTGGAAGCCACATGAACTAATATTATTTTCTGTGCGGTAGCTCTACCATATTCTTCTTTTCTCTATCCTTCTCCTTTACTGCATGAATGCGAAGGTGGGGATGATGCAAACCTCCACATTTTGAGCACGTGCAAAACATCCTATCTCTCGAGATTGCGGTGGGGTCATTAATAGAAAATTGCATCACATCAAAAATAAGGGGTTGGGGAATATGACACTGCTTATAAAGAGAGAAATAAAATCAAAACACCTTTCCATTTACGGATGGGTGGTGAGAGGAGAAATTAGCGCTGTTTAAATTAACTCATTATATCCATTACAGCAAGCATATAAAACAAATGAACTCAAGTAGCTGCTGCTAGCCACCTGGTAGCATCATGTAGAGATTGTAAACCAACACAAAATGGGGCAATCACACCCACCAGTATTACCAAACATTGTCGCTTGCAACCCCAATTTATATAAACTGTACCACTGAAGACAGCTGACTCATAACTCAGACAAATCAGTTGTACTTCCTGAACTGTTTTTGTGGAGCATGACTCCATTGCCAGTATGAATTACCACATTCAAAAACAGCAGTTTCACCAACTCATTGAGCAAGATGAGATTTAATGACATTTTAAAATAAGGAACTCACTTTAAATGTTGCAATCAAGTCTAAAGGTTCAGACAGTACAAGCTTCAGTGTCCATAACACTGGATTATACTTTGTTAATGAATTATCCTTATGTGGTTCTGGTTCCTGCACTTTCAAACAGCCTGTTCTATTATTCCCTCATCCCATTTCCCTGCACCTGTTTGAAATCTAATATATCTTAACATTTCTGATGAAGGGCCACAGGCCTGAAATATTAACTCTGTTCCTCTCTCCACAGATACTGCCTGACCACGGAGCACATTTCCAACTTTCCTGTTTAGCTTCCTTTACCCTCAACCCTTTCCAGTCCTTGCAAGTGCTGCTAGTTCTGCTATTTTAAAAACCCTTTCCTTCCATGCCTCGTCACCTCTTCATGAAACTGCAGTTTTCCACCTCACGCAACGTCCACCATTTTTGTCATTTGCTGGGCAAAACATGCTGACAATTTCCTGTGTAACAGAAACTATATACTCTTGAATAAAACAAAAACAGTAAATCAAGTAAAACTGACTGGGGATAATGAATGGTGGGGCACTGTAATTAATACAAAACGTCAAGGGAAAATTAACTAAACCAAAACATAATTCCCCAGGGTGATGATGAACCCCAGTCCGAGGCACTCTCCAATCCCGGAAGACCTGAAGAGTACCAGTGGACACCATGTGCTCCCTCTGCAAGGCCCACTGGCCATGAACATAGCTGTAATAGAGGGGCAGAGAGTCGGGTGAAATAACCCGCCGGGAATCTCTATAGAAATGCAAGCTACTGATGGCTCTTACATGCACTATGAACCTTTTTAACAATTGTATCACATGTCCTAAAGCACATATTGCTAATTTTGTTCAATAAATAGCTTCAACCATTCAAAGGTCAGTTATCCCAAGTACACAGAATGCATGAACTTCAAACCAAGTCCTCAAATAACGCCCTTAAAACAGAAAACACTGAATTGACCTTTCCCCCTCGAGCACTATCCAAACCCACAATGCAGACCATCCCATTGACATAATGGTAAATACCCCGTATTTTGTATCGAAAATGCACTCATAAAAGCACAAAATAAATTCAGAACTAAACTAATTTTAATCCTATGCAGCACCTTAACAAACCAAAATTCCTGACCAACAATTGGCCTCAGCATTGCCTAATAGAACGCCCCCACAGGGAGAGACAGAAGGCTTGGGTTGTTTTCAATTAGGCTATGTGATCTCTCAAGGGATAGGCTAAATTAAACACAGCTGCACCCAGGTAGCAAACAGCTATGTTCAAAGCAATTCTTTTACATCTACTAGGAAAGGATCAAAGTGAAAATGCTCAAAATAAATCGTACATCATGCATTACATAGTATAATACTGCTGTAATTATGAAACAGTGTATGCTCCAACTCATCAGCAGAACTGTACCATTACACAGCAAGTCTTGTCAGATTATGAATAAAGTCATCCATCACTGACGGCACTTATCAAATTCTGCAGTCAACACAGTTCAAATTATTTTCATGAATTATTTATCCCAAGCATTTATCCTCTGTATATTTACTGTGCTCAAATTATTCTTTAACTTTCATACCTCACCAGCTCAGTAATTCAAAGTCATGAAAAATATAAAAGATATCAATGAGCTAACAAATAACATGTGACATTTAAGTATGAAGTGATACATTTTGGACGATTTTGATGAATACCCGATATATATATGGTGTAATTTTTTTTAAAGGGAGTGCAGGAAGAGATAGACCCGGAGTTACACATCTCCGAGCCCGTGAAGGCCTCAGGACAAGACAATACAGCAGTCATTTGGGATCTTTGGCTTTATAAATTGAAGCAAAGGTACAGAAGCCACAGACACGATAAACATTTATAAATCATTTGTTGGGCCGCAGCTGAAGAATGGTGTCTAACTCTGACCACTACATTTCAGGGAGGATGTCAGGCCACTGGAGAGGATGCAGAAGAGATTCAGAATCTGAGATTCAGAAATGAGATGCCCCTTCAAGGAAGGGTCTTCTCAGTTACACAGGAAGATTCGTGAAACTGGGATTGTTCTCCTTAGATCAAAGGAGGTTGGGAGAGAATTAGAGGGTGCCTTTAATTGCAAGAGGATTTGAGTACAGGATTAAAGAAGCCTTGCAGCATTTGTATAGAGCCTTGGCGAGATCGCAGACTGTAATGGACTCCTTACCTAAGGAAGGGTGCACCTATCATAGAGGGAGTAGAAGCAGAGAAACAAAGAAAATAAGAGCATCTGTAGGCCATTCAGACCTTTGAGCCTGCTCCACCATTCATTCTGATCATGGCTGATCATCCAACTCAGTAACTTGTTTTCCCGCTTTCCCCCCCATACCCTTTGATTCTTTTAGCCCCAAGAGCTATATGTAACTCCTTCTTGAAAACAAACATTGCTTTGGCCTCAACTGTTTTCTGTGGCAGAGAGTTCCACAGACTCACCACTCTCTAGGTGAAGAAATTTCTCATCTCAGTCCTAAATGGTCTACCCCATGACCCCTGGTTCTGGACTCTCTCGCCATATCCTTCCTGCATCCACCCTGTATAGTCTTGTTCAAATTAATAAGTTTCTGAGATCCCCCTTCATTCTTCTAAACTCCAGCAAATATAATCCCACCGACTCAATTCCTCCCCATCCCGCCATCCCAGGAATCAGTCTGGTAAACCTTCGCTGCACTCCCTCTATGGCAAGAGCATCCTTCCTCAAATAACAAGACTAAAAATGCACACAATATTCCAGGTGTGGTCTCACCAAGGCCCTGTATAACTGCATGAGAGTTGTGGTCACCACCAAGGCCCTGCATGACATCCCTGCTCCTTGAATTCCCACGCTATGAAGGCCATCCTCATAGCATGCCAGCGGGCAGTGCCTTCCTCACTGCCTGCTGCACCAGCATGCTTACCTTCAGCGATTGGTGTACAAGGACCCGCAGGTCTCATTGCACATTTCCCTCTCTCAATCCATAGTCATTCAGATAATAATCTGCCTCCCTATTTTTGCTACAAAAGTGGATATCCTCACATTTATCCACATTAAACTGCATCTGCCATCCATTTGTCCACTCACTCAACTTGTCCAAATCACATTGAAGCATCTCTGCATCTTCCTCACAGCTCACCCACCACCCCGCTGTGCGTTAGGACCCCAACTGTTCACATTATATATTAATGATTTGGAAGAGGGAACTGAATGTATTATCTCCAAATGTGCAGATGATCCAAAGTTGGGTGGGAGGGTGAGCTCTGAGGAGGATGCAGAGATGCTTCAGCGTGATTTAGACAGGTTGAGTGGGTGGTCATATGCATGGCAAATGCAGTATAATGTGGATAAATGTGAGGTTATCCACTTTGGTAGCAATAATAGGTGTAAACTGAGAGATGTGGATACTCCACGAGATCTTGGAGTCCTCGTGCATCAGTCACTGAAAGTAAGCATGCAGGTACAGCAGGCAGTAAAGGCGGCAAATGGTATGTTAGCATTCACAGCGAGAGGATATGAGTAAAGGGATAGGGATGTTTTGCTGCAATCGTATAGGGTGCTGGTGAGGCCACCTTAAGTGCGCAGTTTTGGTGTCCTTATCTGAGGAAGGATGTCCTTGCTATAGAGGGAGTACAGCGAAGGTTTACCAGGCTGATTTCTGGGGTGGCAGGTCTGTCATATGAGGAGAGACTAAGTTGGTTAGAATTATATTCACTGGAGTTTAGAAGAGTGAGAGGGTGCCTCATAGAAACTTATAAAATTCTAACAGGGTTAGTCAGGGTAGATTCAGAAAGGATGTTCCCAATGGTGGGGGGAGTCCAAAACTAGGGATCATAGTTTGAAGATAAGGGGTAAACCTTTTAGAACTGAGGTGAAGAGAAATTTCTTCACCCAGAGGGTGGTGAATGTGTGGAATTCACTACCACAGAAGGTAGTTGAGGCCAAAACCTTGTCTGATTTCAAGAAATTAGATATAGCCCTTGGGGCTAAAGGGATATGGGATATGGGAGGTGGAATCAGGATACTGAATTCGATGATCAGCCAAGATCAAAATGAATGGTGGAGCAGGCTCAAAGGGTCAAATGGCCTACTCCTGCTTCTAGTTTCTATGTGTTACCTGCAATTTGGAGATAATACATTTAGTTCCCTCATCTAAATCATTAATATACACTGTGAATAACTGCACTCCTAGTACTGATTCCTGCGTTTACCCTCCAGTAACTGGCTGCCACTTGGAAAAAGTCCCATTTATTCCTACTCTTTGTTTCCTGTCTACCAACTAATTTTCTATCCATCCCAATACACTTTTCCCAATCCCATGCACTTTAATTTTACACGCTAGTCTCTTATTTGGGACCTGGTCGAAAGAGTGCAACAAGGATTCACCAAACTGATCCCGATGATAGGATTGTCTTAGGAGAGACTGGGGAGAATGGGCCAATATTCTATATAGGTTAGAAGAATGAGAGATTATTGCATTGCAGCATTACAAAATTCTTACAGGGCTCAACAGATGCAGGAAGGATGCCCCCCCGTGGCTGGGATCCCAGAATAAGAGGCAGGTCTTTTAGGACTGATGAGGAATCTTTTCACTCAGAGGGTGGTGAATTCTTTGAATTCTCCACTCCTGAGAGAGGCTCATTCAGAGTATATTCAAGACAGAGATCGACAGATGTCTGGATATTAAAGATATCAAGGGATATGATAGCACTGAACAAAGATACCAAAGTTGGTCAGCCATATTCCAGCTGAAGGGCGGAGCAGGTTTGAGGGGCTGAATGGCCGACTCCTGCTCCTATTTCTGACGTTCCAATTCTGTCCTATACATTGCCATGTTCCATGACTTTCTCCAATCTCTGGCCATTCATATTATCCATGCTATTCTTTAGTTTGTCCTTTACTCCATGTTCTGATTATTTTATTGTGTTTTCAGTCATGTCTAGTAGCTCTTTCTCCCATGTGATTGGTTCAAAATCGTATTTATAGTCCTAGCTATCTTTCCACCAGGATCTTGGTCCCAACCCGCACCATCAGTACAGATTCCTTCTGTAGTTTCATGTGAACATCATGTTTTCCTGATAGCAGAACTCTTCCTTTAATGTTTGTACCTTTCCTGCTGTGCAGGTTATGAGCCCTGAGGATGAAGCAGTCATCATCAGATGTTGAACATATTTAAACAGCTCGACAAATTGAGAAATGGATTCATACAGATTACCTGTGAAAACCTACTTTTCAATTTAGTTCCTAACTCCTGATGCACATTTAGCGGAGCTTCTCTACTTTTTATGTCTGATCTGGATCATCCTCCATCCTTTTCCAGTGTTGAGATGTCCCTTACCTTGGCAGCACACCATTTGAGGCTCCCCATGTTGACTGCAAATAAAGCCATCTATCCACCCCCACAGTCTGTTCTGATCTGGAATACACTGCCTGAAAGGGTGATCTAAACAGATTCAAGTATAACTTTCAAAAGGAAATGAGACTCAAAAGAGAAAAAAAAAGTTTTTTTTATTCATGGGATATGAGCGTTGCTGACTTGCCAACATTTATTGCCCATCTCTTGTTGCCCGAGGGTAATTGAGAGTCAACCACATTGCTGTGGCTCTGGAGTCACATGTAGGTCAGACCAGGTAAGGATGGCAGATTTCCTTCCCTAAAGGATCTTAGTGAACCAGATGGATTTTTCCGACAATCAACAATGGTTTCATGGTCATCAGTAGATTCTTAATTCTGGACACTCTTTATTGAATTCAAATTCCACCATCTGCCATGGCGGGATTCGAACCCAGGTCCCCACAACATGAGCCGAGTTTCTGTATTAATAATCTAGTGATAATACCACTAGGCCATCACCTCCCCACTGGGGAAAAGGAAAGAGAGTGGGAGAAATTGGACTACTCTTGCAAAGACCTGCAACACTCAAAGAGTCACATGCTAGCTATGTGATTTAATGAATCCATTTTTTGTACATTATGTTGTACATCCCCGTAACATCAACATTGTACATTACGATCACTTTTAAAAAGTAATGCCCTATACTAGCCATGTGCTATAAAATAACAAACTATTTAAAATAGCAAAACATCCCAAAGAACTTCACAGAGGCAAAATCAGACATAAATTTGGAAAAAAAATGATCAGATCCTGTGACCAAACACTTGGTTAAAGTAGTCAGTTTTAAGCAAACTTAAGAGGAGCAGTGGCATGCCAGAGATTTGAGAAGGACATTACTGAGCTTAGGGCTAAGGTGGCTGAAGGCTGGACCACCAATGGAAGGGCCAAGAAAGTGGAATATACAAGAAGACAGAGTTAGAGAAATGCATACTCGGCAGGTTATAAGGTTAGTGAAGGTTTCAATGATAGAGAGGGGCATGATGTGCTGAAATTTGAACATTAGGAAGAGAATATTAAAATTAAAGTAGACATGATTTGACATGAATTGGTGCAAGGACAGTAACATTTTGGATGGGTTTAGAGAGGGTGGAAGATGGGAAGCAAGTCGGATAAGATGAGCTTGGAGGTAACAGTCTGGGTGAGGGTTTCAACAGCCGATAGGCTCAGGCAGGAGATATAACTGGTGACATTGCTGAAGTGTAAATAGTGAGGCAATCTTTGTGGTGGAGAGGAAATGTTCAGCTCAGAGAAAACCAGGATGTCAAAATTTCAAATAATCTGATTCAACCTATGACAGTGGTGAGGGAGTGGAACAAAGTTTCTGGTGAATGGCAATGGCAAAATACTGTGGATGCTGGAAATCTAAAATAAAAACAGAAAACACTGGAAACGTTCAGTAGGTCACTTACCAGCTGTAGAGAGAAAAGAGTTGACATTTCAGGTCAATGATCATTCATCAGAACTCTAATGGCAGTTTTGATGATAAAACCATTAACTCGAAATGTCAACTCTGTTACCTTTACCACAAATGACTTACTGAATATTTTCAGCATCTTCCAGTTTTATTCCAAAAACAATGGCTTTGCTCTTCCCGATGTTTAAGTGGAAGATATTTCAGTTCATCCAGGACAGCATGTTGGACATGCAGTCTGGGAACACAAAGGCATTGGACTGTTATAGAGTCTGGGGAGGTAAGTGTTGAAATGGGGAAAGGCAGTCACACCAGCTGGACAACAGAGGAGATGCTGGAGGAAGATGGTGTCAAAAACTGCAGACTGGTCCAGAATGATGAGGAGGGATAGTGTAACATGGTCATAGTCACAGAGGATGGGTATTTGATAGTGAGGTTTCGGTGCTGTGGGCAGGCAGAACCCAGATTGGAGAGGTTCAAAGATGGAATTGCAGAAAAGGTTGGCATGGGTTTGGGAAGCAACACAGTCAAGGTCTGCAAAAGAAAGGAAGGTTCAAACAAGTTCAATGATTCAGATCTGTTTTTCATCCAAGGCATCTAATCACTGGTAACCCCTATCTGGAAAATGGCAACTTGCCCCCAGTAGTGAGCATTAGAAAAACATTACAATTAAACTGTTTTAAACACTGAGTAAAATAAGTACAGTAAGAAGTCTCACAACACCAGGTTAAAGTCCAACAGGTTTATTTGGAATCATGAGCTTTCAGAGCACTGCTCCTTCACCAGGCGAGTCATGATTCCAAATAAACCTGGTGTCATGAGACTTCTTACTGTGCCCACCCCAGTCCAACACCCATAAAATAAGTATATGGAAACCATAAGTGCAAATGTGCATTGCATTCAAGTTTTTCTAAAACTTTGTAGTTACCTATAGCAAAACTGCATCTGATGCTTAAGCTGTAGTGTGGTCTGACATAGTACATAACTAACAAGGCAGTCAGCATAAGGGGACAGGAATCACCATGTCCCACAAATGGATTTTTAAAAATCTAATCAGCCTTAAAATAACAACTCTATCAGTTACCAGAGATATTTAGCTAGGGGGCTAGCCAAGAGCACGGACATGGTTACGGATTTCTATTTCACAAGGTGTGTCTATAAAGGGGGATTATATTTCAGTGGAGTTAGAGAGTTATCTCACAGCAGGGTGATTGTTATTGCAGGAAGTACAGTACCAAGGTGGGTGTACAGTGCCGGCCTGGCACTCCCGGGCCGGCCTGGACATTTGCAGCAGAAAAGGCTGGCTGCCTGCCCCACTGATGCCAAAGGTACCCAAGCGACAGTGGCTGAGCCCAGTGGCCAGAGAGGGCCGGGGGGCACTGGGGTTCTAACCGCGGCTGTTTGACTGAAGGTCGGCGGCTCTGGCTCCGTCCCCGTCCCCGCCCCGGGCCTTACCAGTAGCGGCTCCAGCCCAACCGCACTCCAGCACAAGGAGCAGGAGGTTCAGGAGACAAGCCAGCACCATTGCTGTCGGACTGTCACTCCGGGGAGGAGGGGGAGGGCCCGGCTTCACCACATCATCCACTCTGCCTTCCACCGATCCGCTCCCTCAGTCTCGCAGCCAGCCGCTCACCTCCTCCTCCGATCAGATTCCTATCCCCCACTCTCCTGAGGCAGCGGCTCCCTGACGTCACCGGGACCTGACGTCACCGCGCCGCGGGGTGTGTGCGTCAGGTGAGTGTTACGTCACCGCGCAGTCGGGTCTGACGTCACTGTGGCATTATGTCATGGGAGTATTGGGGGGTGGGGTGGGGGTGCGTGGGGGAATTGCATCACCATGCAGCTAGGTTTAATGCCACGGGGGTATTACATCACAGGTGTATTACATCATTGCGCAGCCAGGACTGACAACACTTAAGTATTTACGTCACGTGAGTATTGCATCCGCGCAGCCAGCTCTGACGCCACAGGGGCATTATGTCATATTTGGCCACCGCGAAGCCGGCTATGACGCCACGGGGTTATTATGTCACGGGGGATATTGCATCATTGCACAGCTGGGACTGATGTCACTTCGGTATTACGTCACACTGGGTATTACACCTACCTGGTGCACCTGATGTTTGCACAACTGTGGCTGCGAAGGGGAGGTCACCTATGTTTACTCTGCAGTGGCTCCCAAATATTCAGTCAGCAAACAAGCAGGCAATGAACCTGCCCCCATGATGGATCCATGAACAAGGTGCTACACCATTTAAATCATAGAATCGCTACAGTGCAGAAGGAGGCCATTTGGCCTATGGAGCCTGCACCGACAACAATCCAATCCTATCCCTGTAAACCCACATATTTACGCTGCTAATTAAGGGGCAATTTAGCATGGCCAATCAACCTAACCCATACATCTTTGGAGTGTGGGAGGAAACCGGAGCAAACCCACGCAGGCACGGAGAGAACGTGCAAACTCCACACAGTAATCCATAGGGATTGAAAAAACAGGAAAGGTGTGAATGAACAAAATGTGGCATTAAAATCTGGAAATGCTCCTTAGCTCCCACCAGTTGGTGGCGGCCTTGTGCATTTTCTCTGTTTTATTTTTCTAATCCCGCCTCTACAATCAGAATTTTTACTTCTGAGCTTGTATACCGCAGAGCATTTTCCACTCGGGGGTGGGAGGCGTTGAGGTAATTGTTGGTCAAACCTTGTCACCTGGGTTACAAAAGTGAAACATGGCAGACGCTGGAAATCTGAGACATAAGCAGAAAATGCTCAGCGCATCAGGAAGTAACCACAGAGAGAGGACCAGAGTTAACATTTCAAATCAATAGCCTTGCTATTGAACTGGGAAAAATTGGAGATGTAATAGATTTTAAATGTGCTGGAGTGCGGGTGGGTGTCGGTGGTGGTGTGGTGTTGGGGAGAGCAGAAGGCAAGGATTGAGATAGAGTTGAAAGTAGGAGTGATTAAGGGCTGATGATACAAGGCGAAAGGACATGGCAATGAGAAAAGAGAAGAGAAGACAGGTTTAGAGGAGGTGTGATCATGTCACTATATTTGCTGCAAGATACAAAATATATGCAATATTTCAAAAACCCAATTGCCTCTTTTTTCAGAATTGATACATTAGGAGACTAGGGGAGAGAAAAGAATCGACAAACCTCTAGATATTGGTTTCTGCACTCCTGACTCACATCTTGCTTGCACTCTGTCGCCTGCCATTTCCTAAGGTAGCATCCGTACATTTAATAAACCTTTGCCCCATTGCCAACCTGTTGTAATTTCTTCCTTAATGGCAACAGTGCCCTATGCTTTTCAATCATTAATTTCAACAGATCCATTAAGATGAAGGCTGAACACATCTGGATCATTGCTGCACTGCCCCAGTTTAGCAAAATTGCACATTTCAATTATCATTGGCAGCCATGCACATCAACTGGTTTGCAAAGGTTACCAATTACCAGCAAGTTCTTCAATTAGTGTCCCCTGTGTCACAACATTCCTAAAGAAAACATGGAGAGCAATTGGACTTCCGACATCCAGAGCTGCTTTCACAGAGTGGTCCAGCAGATCTAAATGTTTCGTCATTTAGAGGGACCCAGAGAGAACAAGTACAGAGAACTGCAGACTATATTTCTTGTTTCATTGAGTAAGTGGCTCTTTGGGTTCCAGATAACTGGAAACGCAACAACTGAACTAGCTTCTGATAAAAATAACAATGGTCTGATGGATTTGTGACTACTGTGCGACAGCAATATGATAGATTCTTCCTTGCCCTCTTCAGGACGGTTGACAAAAGCAGTCTAGTGCGTAACACCCATACTCATACCCATCCCTGAAACTTTAGCACAACTCAATATTGCGTGGCTTTGAAATTGAACAGTGTCAATAAACCGCATCTCTGTGGCTGGTTCAATACATGTGGAGAGTGGTGAACAAATTGGACAACACAGATCCAAAACACTCAGTCACCCCCTTTCTCCGAGTACTCATTCTCCTCTTTCGCCCTTTCTCCGAGTACTCATTCTGCTCAACCACACACTTATTCCCATCCCAGCTACTCTTTCTGCAACTATTAACATCCCCATTCACTATGTCAAACAGTTTACTTTGATTATATATATCCTCGAATCACCTGTATTGTTCAGTACTATGGATTGCTTCCCTTCTCAACTACTCTACGTCTTCAGGACTCATTTTCAACTAATCTGCTCCATGCCAGTTGCCCCACAGACCTTCAATACTTTCCTCCACATTACTCACCAACTGATTGTTCTCCTCATTCTTCCAGCCTCCTAAATTACTTCAGTGCCACCTCCCAAACTATTAGAAAACAATAACCCCTCCGCCCAGTCCATCACACAAACCAGCCTCCCATCCAATGACTCCATCTACATTTCCTGCTGCCTCGGAAAAGCAGCCAGCGCATTCAAGGACCCCACGCACCCCAGACAGACTCTTTTCCACCTTCTTTTGGGAAAGAGATACAGAAGTCTGAGATTATTACCAACCGACTCAAGGACAATGTCTTCCCTGCCATCAGATTTTTAGAAATCATAGAAACCCTACAGTGCAGAAACAGGCCATTCGGCCCATCGGGTCTGCACCGACCACAATCTCACCCAGGCCCTATCCCCATATCCCTACACATTTACCTGCTAATCCCTCAAACCTACGCATCTCAGGACACGAAGGGGCAATTTTAGCATAGCCAATCAACCTGACCCGCACATCTTTGGACTGTGGGAGGAAACCGGAGCACCCGAGGAAACCCATGCAAACATGGGGAGAATGTGCAAACTCCACACAGACAGTGACCCAAGCCGGGAATCGAACCTGGGTCCCTGGCACTGTGAGGCAGCAGTGCTAACCATTGTACCACCGTGCCGCCCTAGTAAATTATTTGCCTGATGTATGAAGAAAAAATGTTAAACTTTTATATTATATATTTTGATGATGATTCCCATAGAGGTGCAATTTCACAGTTCACTATAGTCAGAGATACTACTGACCAAAAACATGAGCTGTGGCTAATGTTTTTAAAAATTAAGCCTTCAGTGCTCAGGTCCACAGATTTTTTTTACACTGTACAAAGATGACCCAGTACATCAAAAACACTGGATATTCAACAACCAGGGGATTCCACAAAGAAGGTCTTCGAGCTAACAATTAATATGTGGAGGCTAAACAGCCATGGTCTGAACCATTTGAAGCCTTTGCGGTATATCCAAGTGGGTATGAAGACTTGTCATCATCTGTTGTATGTACCACATTGCCATTGTGAGTGACAAGCCCTTATCACCATCTGCTCAGTAACAAGTAGAGGAAGAGGAGGATAAGAGGAAGTGACCACAACCTACATACAAACATATAAATTAGGAGCCAGAGTGGACCACTCGACCCCCTTGAACCTGCTGCGCCATTCAATAAGATCATGGCTGATCTGTTTGTAACCTCAATTCCCCATTTTCAACCTCAACTCCACATTCCCATCAATGCCTGGGACCCTTTCACCCCCTTATCAAGAATCTACCTAGCTCTGTCTTAAAATAATCAAAGGCTTTGCTTCCACTGCCTTTTGAGAAAGAATGTTTCAAAGACTCACTGCCCTCATTTGCCTTATCTCTGTCTTAAATAACCCCTTATTTTTAAATAATGGCTCCTAGTTCTAGATTCTCCCGAAGAGAAAAATTCCCTTCCACATTTACCCCATCAAGACTCTCCAGGATCTTATATGTTTCAATCAAGTCATCTCTTACTCTTCTAAACCCCAGCAGATACAAGCCTAGGCTGTCCAAACATTCCCCATAAGACAACCCACCCATTTTAGGTATTAGTCCAGTAAACCTTTCCTGAACTGCTTCCAATGCATTTACATCTTTCATTCAATCAGCAGACTGATACTATACACTGTACTCCAAATGTGGTCTCACTAATGTCCCACATAACTGAAGTATAACCTCTGTTGTATTCGATTCCCCTCACAATAACCAATAACATTCTATTAGCTTTCCTAATTACTTGCTGTATCTACATACTAACCTTTTGTGATTCAGATACTGGGACACCCAGATCCCTCTGCAATCTCTCACCATTTAGAAAATATGCTTTTTTATTCTTCCTTATCTGCCCAAAGGGAAAAGGTCATCAAGGCTTGTTTCAGCTGAGTCAGCCTGCCCTTCCCCATTACAATTCCTCTTACAACCTTCAATTGAAACATTTTGGTTCTGTCCACAATTCACGACCAATTCAAACGCAAACACAAAATCCAAATTTAAAAGACAAACGTATCCAAGAAACCATATTGAAGTCTTACAACACCAGGTTAAAGTCCAACATGTTTATTTGGAATCACAAGCTTTCAGAGCACTGCTCCTTCATCAGGTGAGTCAGGTAAGTCACCTGCTGAAGGAGCGGCGCTCCAAAAGCTCATGATTCCAAATAAACCTGTCAGACTTTAACCTGGTGTTGTGAGACTTCTTACTGTGCCAATCCCAGTCCAACACCGGCATCTCCACATCATGTTAGTATTGAAGCATAATTGACCATTAACTGTTATGGAAGACCTTAATGTAAGTCTTGGCTTTCCTATCGTGTTCCTGCGAGTTGCTTCATCAGTGGCTGGAGCTTGTGATGTGGAAATTTGCCAAGCTTCCATTGAAATCACTTCAGATGGCCTTGGAGCCGTTCTGGGCTTCTAGAGCCTGGTTGCTGACTGCAGCATCTTGGCATGGAAGCTAGCTGGCTGAATAATACCACTTAAGTAGGTGGCAGGGGAAGCTGTTCATCTGAGAGAGGGCATCAAGTACATCTCCCATAGAGTGAAGATTTTCCTGGGAAAATGCAGAGAGTGACAACACCTGAGTGAGATATAGATTGAATGAGGAGTTGAGAATTTGGTTCAGGTGGGAATTCAGTGCAGAGAGGCAGAGAAGTGTTCCTTTTTTTCAGCTTCCAGTGGTTGTTGAGTTTCCTTTTGTGTCTCCAAGTAAGGTGGTTGTGACTTTTATTATTTTACCTGTGTAAATTATTAGCTAATTGACTTTATTATTCGCTCATGGAAGGTGCGCGTTGCTGGCTGGGTCAGCATTTATTGCCCATCCCTGAGGTCAAATAAGAGTCAACCACATTGCTGTGGATCAGGAGTCACATGGAGGCCAGACCAGGTAAGGACAACAGATTTCCTTCCCAAAAGGACATGAGTGAACCAGATAGGGTTTTCTGACAATTGACAATGGTTTCATGGTCAGCATTAGACTTTTCATTACAGATTTTTATTGAATCCAAATTTCACCATCTGTCATGGTGGGATTCAAACTCAGCTCCCCAGAGCAGGGGGTCTCTGGCTCTCTGGATTACTAATCCAGCAACAATGCCACTATGGCGGGGTGGGAGATTCAATCGGGACCGGAAGTTCCTGATCATGAAATGCTAAACATATTTAAACTACATTTAAAAAAGATTTAAATCACTTACCTGTCTTCCTGCCAGTTTCCAGCATGGTCTGGACTCCGACTGTTCTCCGGCTCTGGGAGATGCGCATGCGTTCCCGGCGCAATGAGCAAATCCTGGTTCAAGGCCGGCGACGCGCATCTCCCACCCCGACCCGCCGGAAAAGTTGCGGGTCGCGATGGGAGAATCGCCCCCTTTGTTTCAGGAAGCAGTCACTTCCTTGGGTTAGGAAGAACTTTAGAGTTGTTTGATGGCCAGAGACAGGATGGTGTCACTGTGAGTCAGGCAGGTAAGGGGAACTAGCACGTAGTGATGGAGTAGCCTCAGCCCTTGACTTTGTCCAACAGGAATGAGATGCTTCTAATTAAGTTTAAGTTATGTTTATTTATTATTGTCACAAGTAGGCTTACAATTAACACTGCAATGAAGTTACTGTGAAAATTCCCTAGTCACCACACTCCGACGTCGGTTCGGGTACACTGAGGGAGAATTTAGCATGGCCAATGTACCTAACCAGCACGTCTTTCGGACTGTGGGAGAAAACCGGAGCACCCGGAGGAAACCCACGCAGGCACGGGGAGAATGTGCAGACTCCACACAGACAGTGACTCAAGCCGGGAATTGAACCCAGGTCCCTGGCGCTGTGAGGCAGCAGTGCTAACCACTCTGCCACTGTGCTGCCCGTACTTGTGTGGATGAGGAGAAAGACTGCAAGGTGGATGATCAGACTGACCATGGCACCGTGATGAAGGGTGCCATTCAAGTGGGGGATGAAGTGAGGAATATGGTTGTGATAGGAAGCAGCATAGGCAGGGGAGTAGATACTGTTCTCTGCAGTCGAAAGCATGTTTCCATGTGGCTGTGTACCTGTATCTGCACTGAACTGGAGGGTGACATAGTGGGAAGGGGAGGATCCATTGTTTGTGGCCCATGTCGGTATGAACAACATAGATAGGAGCTAAAATAAAGTAAAATTTATTTATTAGTCACAAGTAAGGCTTACATTAACACTGCAATGAAGTTACTGTGAAATTCCCCGAGTCGCCACACTCCAGCGCCTGTTCAGGTCAATGCACCTAACCAGCACATCTTTCAGATTGTGGGAGGAAACCGGAGCACCCGGAGGAAATTGGAGCACCCGGAGGAAACCCACGCAGACACGGGGAGAACGTGCAAACTCCACACAGACAGTGACCCAAGCCAGGAATCGAACCCGGGTCCTTGGCGCTGTGAGGCAGCAGTGCCACCGTGCTGCCCAGTTAGGGGCTAAATTAGAAAGCAGAGCCTCAAAGGTACTAATACCTCTGGATTATTACCTGAGCCAAGTGCAAATTGGTGTAGGGTAAATAAGATTAGAGAGATGACTACATGGCTTAGATACTGGTGTGGGAGAAGTGGGCTTCCTTTATTGGGGCACTGGCACCAGTACTGGGGATAGTGGGAGCTGCCTACACTTGAACCATGCTGGGACCAGTATTCTATTAAGTTGTACACTGAGGAAAATAAAGAGGACTTTAAACTAACCACAGGGCGAAAGGGATCAAGTCAGGAAAGATTGAGTAATTTTAAGCGAAATGATAAGGCAATAAATTATGTAGCAATAAAGAGTATGGCAAAAGCTGTGAGTTGCTATTTTACGGCGCCCAGTGCAAGAAAAGAGCCCCGATGTGATTCTCGCCAGTAAGGGGAGGGGGGCTTCTAAGCTCGCCAGTGAAACCCCCCAATCACCACCTCAGCAGAGGTCCCCCCCAACCGTCGATCAAAACCCCATGCCTCTGCAGAGCTCCTACCTTGCCTCCCCCACCATAGCCCACCCCCACTCACGCTCCACTCCCTTGACTGCCCCTGGCACTGTTATGGTCTCTGGTGGGCAGTTCCAGGGCAACCAGTGGGCACTGCCAGGCTGATAGTGCCCCATGGGCAGTGCCCAGCTCTGCCCCCACCCCCTAGGGGCTTCAATGGCCTCTGATCGCCCCAGCGAGCCAATCACATGTGATCTCCGCCAGCTGGAGCCAGCTGTGATTCTCGCTGGTGTGAGGACTGATCAGCAAGGAGGTAAGTGTTCCCAGATAATAGCGTCCAGGACTCACTAATGACATGTAAATCATGTCATCAATATTTAAATCGGTTTTGTGCCCTGTCTGGAAGCAAAGACATTTTCGCCAGCAAAACAGGGCTGGTAAGATCAGGGGAGGTGAGGAACCGGGCGTGAACCCTATTTTTCACCTTTCACCCAATCTTACCACCTTGACAGACAAGACGAGGTCATAAGATTGTGCCCTAAGAGTGTGCCAGCAGATAGGGCCGTAGGTTACAAAAAGCGCAACAAAAAACTAATTAAGTTCTCTGTATCTGAATGCCCACAGTAGTCACAATAAAACAGATTAATTGTAAGCGCTAATAGAAATTCATCTGTATTACCCGATAGCTAGAACAGAGACATGGTACAAAGAAACCAAAGCTGGGGCCTGAATATCCAAGTGTACGTGATATGCAGGAAGGATAGGAAGCTGTATTCACTCACTCCCCTTGTTTTTAAACAATAGCTCCTAGTTCTAGATTCACCTCCTCCCCTCTGCTCACTCACTCCCTCTCTCACCTCCTCCCCTCTGCTCACTCACTCCCTCTCTCACCTCCTCCCCTCTGCTCATTCACTCTCTCAGCTCCACCCCTCTCCAAAGATGTGCAGGGTAGGTGGATTGGCCATGGTAAGTTGTCCCTTAATGTCCAAAGATGTGTATGTTAGGTGGATTAGCCGTGCCAAATGTGTGGGGGTTATGGGGATAGGATGGAGGGGAGGGCCTGGGTGGGATACTCTTATAGAGAGTCGGTGCAGACCTGATGGGCCGAATGGCTTCTTTCTGCACTGTAAAAATTCTATGGTTCCATGGCACCTTGCCCATATCTAGTGGGGATCAAAAAATGATCCTCAGAGCATCCGTTATTACTTCCCTGGCTTCCTTTAACTGCCTGGGACACAGTTGTTGAGATAGAAGATCAGCCATGATCTCTGTAAATGGCAGTGTGGACTAGAAGGGCTGAATGGCCTATTCCTGCTGCTATTTTCTAAGTCCTTATGGGTCAGTGCCTTAACACTGCTGGGCTCCGCTGGAGAACAGATGCTTCCACTTAACCATGTGGTCAGTAGTCTTTGCCACCCTAGTGTTCACATGATTTAGGTTGCAGCAGTGTTTTACCTGAGAAGAGAGTTGGTTCTCCAAAGTTACCAACATTTTCTGCCACTCTGTTACTTTTTATCTATACCTTTCCAAGTTAACTTGTCTGTTTTCCCTTCAAAGAATTCTGAACTTGTCATTCATGCTGGCTACTTCTATTTTTAAACATTATTTAGATATTTTTACCCTTAATTAAAAAACTTTGAAACTTTCCCTACCATAATTATCCAGATTAGCTCTATCTTCCTTTTTGAAAATGAGTACTGCATTGACTACACTCCAATTCTCCTGCACACATTCCTACTCAGACCTCTGAAATACAATTCCAAGGCACATTTCCTCTCTCTCCCCTCCTTTAAGATTTGCAAACGTATCCTATCAGACCCTCCTGTCTTATCTTTCATAAGCTTAACTAATTTAACAAAGATTTTCCTTTTACCTATTGCCACATTGCACCCTCAACCACTTAATAAAATCATAGAATCCCGACAGTGCAGAAGGAGGCCATTCAGCCCATCAAGTCTGTACTGACCCACCTTTTTATCTTACCTGAGCTTATCCCCCTAAGCTCACATATTTACCCCGCCAATGCCCCTAACCTACATATATTGGGACACTAAGGGGCATTAGCATGGCCAGTCCCCATAACCCGCACATCTTTGGAGTGTGTTAGGAAACCGGAGCACCCGGAGGAAACCCACGCAGACACGGCGAGAATGTGCAAACTCCACACAGACAGTGACCCAAGGCTAGAATCGAACCCGGGTCCCTGGCGCTATGAGGGAGCAGTGCTAACCACTGTGGCACCGTGCCGCCCACTTCAGGGATTAGCGTTCTTTGATATCCTTCTCTTTAAGAAAATATTAAATAAGTACACCTGCCATTTATGCTCATCATCTACAGGCTGACAAACCTCTCCTCTGAGGTCCCACCTCGCTTTTAACAGTTGTCTTCTTACTGGCATCTTCGTAAAACATTTTATTGGAAAAACATTATGATTTTAAAAACAACCACTGTTACCAACGTGTTCCTCCACCAGGTGGCAAAAAGTATCTCATTTTGAAATAACTTAAGGATTTTCAAGATTTTGATTTTTTCCTGAATTCTAGTGAACTAACAGGATGGCAATATCTTAGAGCAACTCCTTGCATTTTAGAAGAATCTTTTTTCGAAGGGTTTAATCAGGGAAAGGTTTGGTTTTAATTAGCAAAACAATTTTGGAATTGTAATGGATGGAGGGCGATTCGATGTGGCTTTAACAATAAAAGGTTTTAATGCCGACAAGATATATATATATAAATGTTAAACAAGGTCAGAATGGATGACAAATGCGACTGCTCTGTTCGACTCAGTGACTTCTGCCCAACCCATGATACACACCTTCCTACCGATTGGCTCAGCTTTCTGCCGGGCCAATCCATATGGTCCTCACCGATCACATGACCCTTGTGAAACACAGTCCCTTAAAGGGCCACGTTTCACTACACTCCTCCCCCCTAAAGTCTAAAACATTCCAAAGTAGAAACAAAAAGCAGAGTTAGTTAGGCACATCGCAGGTTCTTATATAACAAGGGTATCAGGAAGAACCACTGGAAAGCTCATCAAAGGTTCAAATGGTCCAGAGATTTCTGGGCTCTGTTCAAGCGCCTCAGTTCAGTGGCAGGCTCACCTGCATTTAAAGGGCCAGACCGGACAGACAAGGAAGGCAGGCTCATTAATCTAATCTGGATCGAGTAGCTCTTCGACAGCTTCAGGCACCTCCATCTCATCTCCTCAATCAAGGGTTGCTCAGGCCCCACATTCTCCACTGAAATTCCAGTAATCAGGCCTGGTGACCTCCAACTATCTGCAGGGATCTCCCAGGGTGGCCCTGTGTCCATTACTGCTCTCTTCCTTGGGTGGTCCACATGTTTCCTCAGCCTGCAGCCTTGTACCTCCACAACGTAGAAGACCGGTCCTGTTCTCTCCACAATTTTATCAACCTCCCCATGCTGGGCCTGCTGAAAAGTTTCTAACCAAGATTGCATCCTCCACTTTGAACACTCTGCTTTTCCTTCCTGAATCGTCATTTACCTTCTGGGAGATTTGCCTAGCCCCTGCCTAGCCTCTGGGGAAAGTTATAGAACAAAGAGATCTATGGGTACAGGTTCATAGCTCCTTAAAAGTGGAGTCAAAGGTGGACAGAGTGGTGAAGAAGGCATTCAGCATGCTTGGTTTCATTGGTCAGAACATTGAATACAGGAGTTAAGACGTTTTGTTGAAATTGTACAAGACATTGGTAAGGCCACAGTTGGAATACTGTGTACAGTTCTGGTCACCCTATTATATTATTAAACTAGAAAGAGTGCAGGAAAGATTTACTAGAATGCTACCGGGACTTGATGGTCTGAGTTATAAGGAGAGGCTGGATAGACTGGATCGCAGGAGGCTTAGGGGTGATCTTATGGATGTCTATAAAATAATGAGGGGCACAGATCAGCTAGATAGTCAATATCTTTTCCCAAAGCTAGGGGAGTCTAAAACTAGTGGGCATAGGTTCAATGTGAGAGGGGAGAGATAGAAAAGTGTCCAGAGGGGCAATGTTTTCACACAGAGGGTGGTGAGTGTCTGGAACAAGCTGCCAGAGGTAGTAGTAGAGGCGGGTACAATTTTGTCTTTTATAAAGCGTTTAGACAATTACATGGGTGGGATGGATATAGAGGGATATAGGCCAAACATGGGCAATTGGGACTCGCTTAGGGGTTAAAAAAAGGGGTGGCATGGACAAGTTGGGCCGAAGGGCCTGTTTCCATGCTGTAAACCTCTATGATTCTATAACTCTGCCCTCCCCGCCAAATTTGGGAATATCATGTCCAATCTTGTTCGTAACCAATGTTCCATGAGTAATTCGGCTGACGTGACCAAATGTTTGTACTGCATGCTCTGCCAGCCCATTTGATGTTGGGTGGTACGGTGCTGACCTCACATGGCGAATGTCACTGGACTTGAGAAATTATTGGAGTTCTTCCACTGTGAATGATGTGCCAATGTCCGTGCCATGGATAGCGACTATCTTCCTTAACTTGTCAACGGTGGCCGTGACTGTTGTAGCCTTCATCCATTACATAGCTAACCATTTGGAGTGTGCATCTACTAGTGTAAGAAACATCTGCTCTTTAATCGGGCCAGCAAAATCCAGGTGTAGCCTCGCCCATGATCGGCTTGGCCACTCCCATGTATACGAATGTGCTGGTGGTGGGTAAAGCCTGTTGAGCTTCGCAACGAGGGCACTGACTAACCGTCATTCTATTTATTTGTCAATGCTTTGCCACCACACATAACCCAGGCCTTCATTCTACTTTGACCTGGATGAAAGTCATGCAAATCTTGTAACAGGAGTTGTCTCCACTAGTGTGGGACTATAACTCTTGAACCCCACAGTATCGCTCATCTTCATAGGTTATTTCCGACCTTCTACTTTGGTAGTGTTTTAACAACTCTGACTTCTCATACTGTTTCCATTTTGAGGGCTTTTCCATTTACCAGCAAAGTTATCTCTATTGGGGGCATTTGGTTTAGCTGGATCTGGTTTAGGATGAATGACTCGGATCACTTGCTAGGCTCCTCAGGGAATTAAACATTCCTTTGCTCTGCAGCACCTCTTTAGTATGACCTTTCGTGTTACACTTGAAGCACAGATAGGTCTTGCATCAACAAACTTCTTGGGAGTATTTCCCCCAGATCAAAAATACATTTCAGCCCTCCATGTTGCACCTCTTCTATTGGCCACTGTTGTGCCCCCTCCTGGCCTGGGAACAGCCGTTTCCCGCCCCAAATGATTTACCTCATTTGGCACGCCTTGCAAACCCTGCAACTCTTGTCACCAGCTCCACAAGCTGGTCAAAAGGCTACGGGGGGGCGATTCTCCCAAAAAAGTTCAAAGTGCTGAATTCGCGGGAAAACTGGTGCAAATCACGATTGTTCACACTCGAATCTCCCACACTCTGTGCACTGCAGAGGTCACAATCGTGAATATAATAAGAAGCTCGGGGGTGGGGCCTATTCACACCACAGTCTGACAGTTCCGGGCCTCTGCCCATGCGCAATGGCCCTGAACAGTCAGCCTGCAATTTGCTGGCCAGATCGATCGCTGGGCAGAATAGGACCCTCACGGTGCCGCCCCTCCCCCTCCCCCCCCCCAACCCCACCGCTCAATCGTGGCCCCCAGCATTCCCGGGCCAACCCCATCCAGGAGTGCCCCAATCTCCAGCAACCTCCCCCCACAAGCATTGACGACACCCCCAGCAGACCCCCCTCTCCACCACAGCAGGCAGATACCCCCGGCAGTCCACCCCCTCCCCCCAGCCCGTCCCGATCGCTGGCCTCCTTCCAGCCCTGATTGATCCCAATGCAGAGTGGCACTGGGACCCGCCCACCCCACCAATCGCTCCCAGGCCCCACCCCCAGCTGGCCCTGCCCCCAGCTGGCACCGCCCTCTTGGCACTGCCCCTAGGTCCCATGCCCTTTGCACTGCCCCATGCCCGATGCTCCTTAGGCAGTGCCAGGGTGCCCATGTCTAGGGAGCACCACCCCCCCACTGCCTTGGGGTCCCTATTTCCCCCCTTCACTCCAGCAGGTTTGGGCCGCTACTTCCCCAAAAGCAGGGAACTAGTCTGAACCCGCCGGAGTGAAATTGCACTGACGGGGTGGGAGATATTAGCAGGCCCAGAGACTTCAGTCCCGGGCCCAATAATCACATTTAAATAAAATTAAAATTGATGTAAGTAACTCCTACACTTGCTAGAAGTATATATTTTTATAAACAAGATCCTCTCTTCAGCAGGCAAAAGGAACATGTTTTGAATTAAATAAAAGTGTGGGGGCAACAGATCTCTGGTGTGTTATCCTTGGCAGTATCTTGACTAATCAGAGTCAACTACCCAACCAATCAGCATCCCTTTCTCGTGCGGTATAAATTGTTGTTCCCTTTGAAATTTTGCATTCTTGGATCTGTCTGATGAGTGCAAGATGAAAAGCTTTGACAGCATGTCTCTTTATTCACCGTGTGAAGAACCCTGCTGATGTTATCTGTGAGAGTATCTCAAAACACTGGAGGATAACTTGAAACACTGGTTCTTAGTGGTGTATATGTGTTTGGAACATTGTGAGGAACTAGTCCTGTCACTGTGTGAACAATTAATAAAGAGTGTTTATTAAAATAAAAGAAAAGAAAAACACATGACAAGAAAGACCAATACACACTTAAATATATTATCAACTAAACACATCATTTTATCTGCAATTGCCTCTTATTCCCAAAATATACCATGTCCTGAACTCAACAAGACACCCCTTTTCCTGAACAACATCCACTTTAGTAACTCTATAAGGCAAGTCCAGCTATTAGTTACCACACAATACAGCTCAGATGACCAAGTCTGAGAAAATGTCTTTGCCTGATTCAGCAAAGGCACAAAACTGTGTCTTTTAGAGGAGAATATCTGCAATCTGCCGTGGCTCTAAATGTTAGATGGACCAGGCGTCCATAGCTCTGACCATCGATGGAACTGGCCTCTCTGAAGATTCTGGCCTGTCTCACTGTTGGATGGAAAACTAACCTCTTCCCCAGTGAGGATGCTACACTGTTCAGCCCCATTTTGATATCCCACCCTGTGAATTCAGCTATCTCTCAAATTCCTTGTGAAGATGGGAATGGGTTAATGAACCTTGTAACACTTAAGCATTGAGACCCAAACTCTGTAATACTTGGAGATTTGTGAGAAGCACTGTAGAGCTCATTGTTTTTGTGCATCCAAACCAGATAAGAGAAACAGCTGTCCCTGCTGTTCCCAGCTAATCGTGTTCAGGAATGTGGCTAACCCAGCTCGTATAAGCTGAGCGAGACTCCATTTTATGTCCTTTTATACTATGTACCTTTGTTTAACACGATGGAGCTGACATGTATGTCTTCTGTGACCGTATAATAATAGATTCATATATATTCATATACCATTCATCATTACTGATATAAATAGCTATATAGGCTCCTGTATTTTAGTTATCCTGTTTATGCAAACTTATGATCTTGTGTAATGGATAAACAACGCACAGGTGGCGACAAAACAGATATTTGCAGCCTTGAGATGGCCACGGTTACACGGGAAAGACGGAACTGCCGAGGCAGCAATAACCGTGGGAAGATGAGGACATGACCAGGGGTGAAAATATATGTATAAATGTTTGCTCTTGACCTGTATTCAGGGAGAAAAGTCTGGAGACTGCGTTAGGGATTGGACATCTCCCACAATTGTGAAAATAAACCACTGTACTTTGACTCATGACTAGTCTCAGAGGTATTATTTACCGACAACACCTTGCCTTTAAATTTATTCTTTTGTATAGCCCCACTGATCTTTGATAAATAAATTCTCCCATCGCACTGCGCTGCTTTTTTAGTGCAGCGGACCGGGAGACTCTAGCCAAGGCCTCCCCGCCAGGCGCCACAGCCTCCATGTCTCTGTCAGTGTCGGATTTACAGTGCCGTCAGCTCCGCGCTGGAAATTTTCCCGGAGCTGCATAATATATGCAAAGGCTCATTTTAATACTATTTGTATCTCATTAGCGGGCCCAGGACTGAAGTCCCACAGACTTACAGCTTAGTGAGAACATTAACACCACCAGATGCTCCAGACACAAAGGGGGCGACTCTCCCATCCCGGGAGAATCGCGTGTCGGCCGATTCGCAGGATTCACGCATGTGTTCCCGACGTGCGCGCATCTCTCCGTGTCGGATACCCGGTGCAGTCGGGATTACGCTGGAAGCCGGCGGGAACAGCAGGCATGTGCTTCAGTTGTGCAAAAACTGGATTTAGCTCAGCACAATGATTTTGTGTTATAATATCAATTTTTGAGTTGTTGTATGTTATAAACCTGAGATCAAACCAGCAAACTGATGAGCCTGATTTACTTTCAGATGAGTGAGAGAGGTATTGAATTAAAATCTCTCGCCTCAACTGGACTGATATTGTCGTCTATTTTTGTTCTATCTGATATAACTCAGTGATTGATTATTAAGTGAAGCTTTAAGGCATTCACCAGGTCCTCGCCTTCCAGTTTGCATATCAATCACCTTTGCCAATGCTTGGAAAAGATAAGCAAAGCAAATGAAGATGTCAGGGTGATTTGAGAACTTGATGGTTCTTATCCTTATGCAGTAGTGTATAGCAAATGGTAGGGAGCAGGCAACCTATTTTCTGATTTTTTTATTTCCATTGATGAAGGAGAGATAGAAAACAGGTTGCAATCACCTGTTTTATGCCACTGCGCAAAGTCAACAGAAATGCACTTGGAATGATCTGTTCAGAATAGCGGAGAGTTAATAGCATTCTTTTCAGGAAATCAGACTAAATTTTCAATCATGGTTGAAAACCAAGCATTCCAGAATAGACATGCTAGAAAAGGATAAAAACCTCATGCTTTCATAAGCAAGGAATATTGGGAATGCATTTTCTCTCTTAGTTGTTCAATTGTAAACTATTGAATTAGTAATTGATGTTAAGTCATGGAAGAGTCTTGTATTCAAGGCAAACATTGTGTTCCAGTCAGCAAGGGTGCAAGGTGGTGAGCAATTTGATTCCAAGGATGATTGAGGGAAATACAAATGATAACAAAGGAAAATAATAAACATTCCATTTTTGATTTCCAGTTATAAAAGAATCCAATTCATTGAACCAATTTTAATTTTCTAATAATGTTGCCAAAAGCAAAATAGTCCCATCACCATTGGGGTCAAACAATGTGGGACACTTGTGTTTCAATTGTATCATCATGGATTTTTCAGTCTTAAATTGGCAGAAAGATATTCCTTAATACCAGCGTAACAAGACACCTGGTGCTCAGTAAAAATTACTGATACCTTTAACATTTGCAACATATTTATTTAATGCATAGAAATTTTTGCGTTGGTTCCATATTACACCCAGTACACTGTCCACAGATATATATGGAATAGGCACTTTATATATGAAATGGAAATCCTGTGGCCAAGGTATAAGGCTTGGAGCAAGGCATTTAGTGTGTAATTTACTGTTGCTCCAGAGTTCTGACGTTTTGTCACTATTGATTTCCATCTTAGGGGACAAATGGGATGTAATTATGCAAACAACACATAATATTCAGTAAAAAATAATCAAAGCATTTTTTGGATGTTAATTACATTTTTTTCAGTTTTGAAAAATTAGTGGAAGTGGGAGAGATGGAGAGAGAACAGAAGGGAGTTATTTTGTGGAAATTTCAAAGCAGTTTTAATCTATTGGTAGTTATGTTATGAAATTGATGCAGATGGCCTAGTGGTATTATCGCTAGGCTATTAATCCAGAAACTCAGCTAATGTTCTGGCAACCTGGGTTCGAATCCCGCCACAGCAGATGGTGCCATTTGAATTCAATATTTAAAAAAATCTGGAATTAAGAATCTACTGACGACCATGAAACCATTGTCAATTGTCAGAAAAACGCATCTGGTTCACTAATGAACTTTAGGGAAGGAAATCTGCCATCCTTACCCATTCTGATCTACATGTGACTCCAGAGGGATGTGGGTTGACTGTTAAAGGCTTAGCAAGCCATCCAGTTGTATCAATTGCAAGAAGGCAGCTTGCCACCAGCTTCTCAAGGACAACTAGGGATGGGCAATAAATGCTGGCCAGCCAACGATGCCCATATCCCACGAATGAATAAAAAAACCTATCAGATTTTCATTCTACTAAGTTCCCGATCTCAGCCACACTCCTGTAAGGAGATACAGGTTGAAGTAACATGAGAGGAAGGAATCATTTCCATGCCGATACAGGTCTCCTTGTGGTCAGTTCAGTTACATTGCAAGGGCACCTGAAGTAGATCACCAACCATACATTTCAGCTACAAATGATTCGTGATCTGGTAGACAATAAGTAGACAATAGAACGTACATAACTTTAGCAGATAAAAAAAACTTACATCTGCTGAATTCACACATTTTATAAAACAACAGCAGACTTTGTGAAAACAGTGAAATGAGTGTAGAAGGGTGTAGTGAGGTATAACTGGAGGCAAGGCAGCACTATTTCTTTAGACAAAGGTATATAGAAAGCAAAGTAGAAGGTTTAAGCTATAATCTGAAACAAAGATAAGACATGTGGCTCAAATGTCTCATTTTGTTATAAATATCAGGTATTGGAGAGCACATCCAGGGCAGCATCTGCTCGGACATATGCTCCAGCAAGTGCATACTATGCTATTGGATCATTAGAGGCTTTATAGTCAGCAGATGGTCAAATATTCCATCAATGACTACAGCTATACTTGTAGCAAGATACCCAAATAAAACAAGGTGAAACTTCAAATTATAAATACAAATAAGTTATCAAAAGAATAAAAGATTTACATATTTTCATGCAAAAAATAATGAACATATATTTTCACCATGATGCAACTCTTGCCAGACATTTGCAACAATTCTTTAAATTGATGCAAAACAGCAAATGACGCACATATATGAAAGAAAATGCCTATTATGGTGCATTATAAAAGCACAGAAACTTATAAAATACAAATGGAACCAAATGTTACCAATTTCTAAAGGTAAATAGGTTAACTGTGCCTATTGTAATTTAGCATTAATGTAGAGATAAGAATCTACTTTTGAACACATACATGTAATATCTTACATTTGTGTGATACTGTTTCATGGTTTTTACAGGCCAGTTTTCTCACATTTTCCCTGGTATTTACAAATACTATTGCCTCCTGCAAGGCATTGTGAAAGGAATAGAAGATCAGGTACAATTGATCCATAATAAAATAACCAACTCTGCCTAAGTGATGAGAAAACACACATGTTAGCCATGACACTGTAAAGGTGGTAGAAACACAGTTAAATCAATTAATGTGAAATGGAATTGTGCTAATACTTCAAATGTTTTTTTTAAATGGCTCATCTTCCTGAAGGCAAATTTGAAGGTATGGGGACAACAGTTCTTTGCAAGTTAGAAAACCTGACCATGTGGGGCTAGGGGTGGCAGAGAACAGATAAATGATTCTGTTAGTCTATGGCACCGTTTGGGTTCATTCCATTATATGGCATAAGTCCAATATTCAATTTCAAATTTTGAAATTAACAATTCACAATCAGCTCGCGTATTTTTTTTACATCGGTGCACTCTGGATTTGTTTAAACCCAACTTTGGCACCGCCAGAAAGAATGCGAAAATAATTGTATTCTTACAGGATTGCATTGCAGAAAAAAAAATTCATAAAATTGCAAAATCAAATTCAAATACAGTTACTGCATTGTAACTCATTTCTAAATAGAACCAATGTTTGATATAATGTCATCCAAGAAATTTTTAGACCCCTCATCCCATTATGCTTGGGATGGTTTAACATTTGAAAAATTTAGCTTCCAGTTCCAACCTGCCACGTTCTCAACATGGGGAGGGAGTGGTGTAGTGGTATTGTAGCTGAACTAGTGATGCAGGATAATGCTCTGAAACCACAGGTTCAAATCCCCTTGAAATTTGAATACAACAAAAATCTGGAATTAGAAATCTAATGATGACCATAAAAAAATCCATCTGGTTCACTAATGTCCTTTAGGAAATCTGCCGCCCTTACCTGGTCTGGCCTACATGTGACCCCAGACCCACAGTAATGTGGGTGACTCTTATCTATCCCCTCAAGGGCAATTCAGAATGGGCAATAAATGCTGGCCCAGTCAACGATGCCCACATCCTAAAAATGAATTTTAAAAACGCCAACTCATAATTAATAAGTTTCTTGCAAAAGAGCCATTGAGGTGCCTGAACAACATGAACTTGCATATTTAAAGCTCTCTTAACATAACAGAAGCAGAATTGCATAAAATTTGACACCCATGCACATAAAATAACTATTAAGACCAGATGGTCATAGAGTTAGGTTTTAGGGAGAGTCTTAAAGGATGATAAAGAGTTGGAGGGGTGGGAAGGGTTAGGCAGGGAATTCCAGAGCTCTGGACCGAGGCTAATGAATACATATCTGCCAATAGGGGTGCACAAGAGGCTAGATTTGGAAGATCCCAGGGATCTTGAAGGGTTGTAGGACTGCAGGAGGTTGTAAAGATAGAGAAAGTGGAGCCACAAAGGAATGTGAAGGTAGAGATGAGGTTTCAATATTCTGGAATTGGCAGGTCAGCAAACAGAGAAGAGGTTGGATGAATCAGATTTGATTTGAATTAGGATGTGGGCAACATAGTTGAAGTTTTCAGCAGACGATGAGCTGAGGCGTGGCGGAGTTGGGCAATGTTACAGAGGTGGAAATAGGCAAGCTTAGTAATGAAGATGTCTGGTTGGAGGTTCAACTCAGGGTCAGTTAGGAGACCAAGGTTGTGAACCATCTGATTCAGTCTTATGCAGGAGTCAAGACGAGCAATAGAATCAGCGGCTGGGAAATAGAGTTTCGAGCGGGAATAGAAAACAATGGTTTTGGCCTTCCCAATTTTAATTGGAGGAAATTTCTGTTCTTCCAATATTGGATATCGGACAGCTAACGTGACTTCCAGAGGCAATAGAAGGGTTAAGGAAGTGAATGAGGATACAGCTGGCTATCAATATGTGTAGAACCTGACATTGTGTTTTCAGACTATGTTGCCAAAGGACAGCATATACAGATGGAAAGGAAGGTTCCAATTCTCATTCAAAAGTAACATGCCCTTGATGTCATCAGTGCCACTATGTCCACAGCAGGGCTAAGGAAGCCACACTAACTGTAAAAAAACTGTTTTTTGTTAGGATTTCTGGAATAACAGGAGGGGCAGGAGTCCTGAGTCTCCCCAGTCCTGGGCTCCCTCTCGCCTTGTTAGACACCACAGAATGCTTACTATTAATGTTTTGTTCTGCTTTGATATTATTTTATACTTATGCAATTGATATGTTTGATAATTAAACAACAGTATGTTAAGTGAAAATACAAATCTAAACAGAAATGCAAAAAAAGTTTGATATATTGCAAAATATCTATTAGTTTTGTTTGAACATAAAGCTGGAGCATGTTTTTGTCAAAAAGAATACATGCTTTTAAAATATGCAAATTAATTCATTGGTGTTTAATTTAATTTCAAAAACGATTTGGTTTGCTGTTTTTGTTTGGATGGATGCATGATTCCCAGACTACATTGCAGAACATTTGATCATGTAGACGTTTGCAAAATTATTACCACCCATCCTCTTTAAACACCGATTGTATGATAACAATTATGTTTCTTAAATGTGCCTACTCAACAAGTCAAAATACCATGAAATTCAATTTTACGCCTATTTGACTCAGCCCAATTTGAGCATGAATCAGAAGAGTAGATAAAGGCCCTTTGCAGGCCAGTTTTACATCTGTGACTTAGAGATTTAATAGCTGAATTTACAGGAACAGCACTTGAAAATTCCCTGGCAAGCAGACCATTAAGCAAAAGCCTATCTTCCGCCCCTCTGATTTGCTTTCTTCAACACTCTCTGGTTGCTGGGTGCTAAAACAAACCAAAGCTCTATTTACAAAGTCTACTATTACAATACTCCCACCAAATATTTGTCAAAAGTCAGTCCATGCAAAACTATAAATGCATTAATCACAGGTGTGGAACTGCTATAGCAGGGTAGCTCTTTGGTGTGCTTCCCCAGACTGAGTATATAATTCAGGTAAGAGCTTTGGAACAGCTACTACCTTTTTACTATTTTTATACAAGGTTTCCAAAACCCATTAAAACTAGAGTAATGCTCTCAACAAAACACTGTTGTTTTTTAACTTAAGGGTTAGCAGTAACGTTAGGAAAGGATGATAAACATGAAAATTGCTAATTTCTAGAAGCTGTATTAAAAAGACTTTGTGTAGTTGTTTGGGGGGTATAGACTTCATAAAACCAAGTGATGAGTATTAAAGAAGAATCAATTAAAAAGTGAACTTCTTAATGCATTAATAGATTTGAAAATGTAATATAGGTCTGTTTAAATTTGTATATTCATTTCTTAAAAATATATTTGGCTACTTTCGAGATTACTTTATTGATTTAAAAAAAGCTTTCAATATTTTAAACTATTCAACTGTTATTAATCTTGAACATAGAAATAACTGATTATTACACCAATTACCTGATTATTGATTCTAATTTATTGATAATCAACTGTTGTACATTGAAACAATATTAATGGTATTCTAATAGTGGTTTCACCTTGTACGCTTTTTAATTTCCATTCAGCCCTTTCGCCGTGCATTCAAAATCATTAAAATACAACAAGTAATTTTTTAATTGTGTTCAGGGACCGATACAAGCAAGAACCAGAAGCACACTAAAGAGAGCCATGGCAGCAGGTGTGATCAAGAACATGTCAGATTTTAGACTAGTTCCTACTTTTCAGCTTCCCATTCTGAATCTCACTGTTTATCAGGACATGGAATTCCAGGAAACATCTGAGGAAGAGGAAGATTTGGAAGATGACAGCGAAGAACGAGAACCAGGGTCTGTCACCAAATGCAATCAAAGTGAGAACTGGACTGCTGCACGCCAGTCATTCAATTCTGTAGCAAACAGCACTGACACCACATTGCAGCTACTCAGGTTTACCGAGTTAATCAACAATGACATCCAGAAGTACTTCGGTAGGAAAAACAAGGATGATGATCCTGATGCTTGCAATATTTACGAAGACAGGTTTTCTTCTGGTAAATCAGGCAGAGAGCTCTACTATGCAGATTTGATAAGAATTGCACGAGATGGAGATCAAGAGGAGGAGGAATCTCACGCGCCTTTATCACCCTCCAGAGAATTAGACATTCAGGCATTGAAACTAATTTGTGACAGGGAAAGCATTAAAAAATTAGGACCCTTGGCGGAACTTTTTGAATATGGCTTGCACAAGTACATGAAGCAAACAATCTTGAACAGGAAAGACAACAAGAGACAAAGACTGGGTAGAAAATATGCCAATATAATCCCAATGCACAGACGAAGGCTTCCTTTGTCATTTTGGAGAGAGCCTGTTTCTCCGGTGCCAGGCTGTATCCTTCACACCAGCACACCTGACTTCAGCGATCTTTTAGCCAACTGGACTTCAGAATCAAATGGACAAGAGCTCCAACAAGTTGCTAGAGAAATCTCAGCTGAAATAAATAGACAGTCACTGGAATCAGAATCTTATCAGGTTGTATAATGAAATAATGTTTCTCAGTAAATCTGCTCTTAACCTTTTGAATGAACCATCCAACCATCCTTTAAGATCCTAAACAGATACATATCAATTAGAACACTTCCGAAAATAATGTTTGTTTTTGCTGATGTGCAAAATAAATGTATATTCTGTTTGCAAGAATTTATCAAACGTATGTTCTGAAAATACATGCCTTTGGTATTCAAGAAAATTTGAGATTATTCCATTGAAATTCCTCTAAGATTAGCTTTGATGTTTTAGGTTTCAAATTTTGCAAACCTTGTTTTGTGTTTTACATATTCAGATCCTGACAAAAATACAGAATTCTAAGTGTTAATGTTACACATTTGTGGTGCTGATGTGTAAATATATGTAGTATTACATTTAATAAAACATTCATCATAATTGGAGTATCTTATGGCAATCTGTTGTATGTGTAGATTTAGTAAACTATTTGATTTATTTTGCAACTTTTAAATTGATGGATTGGGCATGGGAAAAGTGGGGGGGAGGGCTGGGGGGGCACGCGGCGGGCCTGGTAAGGTACTCTGTCAGAGACTCAGTGCAGACCCGATGGACTGAATGGCCTCTTCTGCACAGTAGGGATTATATGATTCTAGTCAATGATTCATGCCCCTCAGAATTAGGCTATTGTTTCAGATTTCCTGCATCTGCAGAATTTTGGTTTGGTACATCATCTATTATTTTGGGCTATTTATTATGGGCTGACTGACACATAGCAACATGCCAAAAAATGGTTAATTGGCTGACAGAGAAAGTGCAAATGTCCCTGGATGCAGCACTGGCATTCCTGGTGGACACGATGTGGAGATGCCAGCGTTGGACTGGGGTGGGCACAGGAAGAAGTCTCACAACACCAGGTTAAAGTCCAACAGGTTTATTTGGAATCACAAGCTTTCGGATTCACCTGATGAAGGAGCGGCGCTCCGAAAGCTCGTGGTTCCAAATAAACCTGTTGGACTTTAACCGGTTTTAGAACAAAGAACAAAGAAAATTACAGCACAGGAACAAGCCCTTCGGCCCTCCAAACCTGCACCAACCATGCTGCCTGACTTAATTAAAACCCCCTACCCTTCCGGGGACCATATCCCTCTATTCCCATCCTATTCATGTATTTGTCAAGACGCCCTTTAAAAGCCACTACCATGTCCGCTTCCACTACCTCTCCCGGCAGTGAGTTCCAGGCATCCATCACCCTCTGTGTATAAAATCTGCCTCGTACACCTCCTTTAAACCTTGCCCCTCGCACCTTAAACCTGTACCCCTCGTGATTGACTCTTCCACCCTGGGAAAAAGCTTCTGACTATCCACCCTGTCCATGCCCCTCATAATCTTGTAGATTTCTATCAGGTCGTCCCTCAACCTCCATCGTTCCAGTGAGAACAAACCAAGTTTCTCCAACCTCTCTTCATAGCCCCCCATACCAGGCAACATCCTGGTAAATCTTTTCTGTACCCTCTCCAAAACCTCCACATCTTTCTGGTAGTGTGGTGACCAGAATTGAACACTATATTCCAAATGTTGTGAGACTTCTTACTATTCCTGGTGGAGGAAGTCCAAAGGAGGAGGGATGTCCTGAACCAATGGGGTGAAAAGGGTGTCATTTCCCCATCCAGTTCCTCTCTTCCGTCAGCAGCTGGTGCTTCTCTGCCTGGTCTCATGTCCTCCTCCCATGCCCCATAGGAATATCATAGAATCCATACAGTGCAGGAGGCGGCCATTCGCCCCATTGGGTCTGCACCAACTCTTCAACAAAGCATTCTGCCCTATCCCTGTAACCCCATGTATTTCCCCACCAATCCCTCTAAACTACACATCTTGGGAGACTAAGGGGCAAGTTAGCATGGCCAATCCACCCAACCTGCACATCTTTAGATTGTGGGAAGAAACCAGTGCAGCCGAAGGAAACCCACATAAACACGGGGAGAACATACAAACTCCACACAGTTCCCCAAGTCCGGAATCAAACTAGGGTCCCTGGCGCTGTGAGGCAGCAGTGCAAACCACCGTGCCACCCATGATACCCATGTACAAGAATCCATTTTCTCCTGGTGACCCCGACAGACACATGTTCTTTTAGATGAAGTCCTCGGGGTTCTAAAAGAACATTATTTGAGCATTGGTAAAATGTGCCAGAAAGACAGCTGATGTGCTTCGGAGATTCTCTTCCCGGTAGCAATGAACATGAAACGGTGAACATCCCTCCAAGTGCTGCTTGAAATTGACATGAATGCCACATTTACTCCCTGTTGGGAAAGGGCATTTTGAAAAGTTCTGGCCACCAAAGCTGTGCAACCTCTGTAATGAGTATTAGCAAGTATTTGACAATCAGATGAATAAACTTTAATAAAGCTCCAATCAGCCGTTCCTGACATGTGCCTCAAATCCTTTTTTTAAAAAAAAAACGACCTTTTAACATTCAGAAGCAACTTGTACTGCTGGAAATGCAGTAAATGAAAACAATGGCCATTTAATGGAGAATATCAGTTTATTTAAACGTAAAACTACTCCTCAATTTGCAAATTCAAACCTTTTGATTGTGAAACAGGAAAGACTTGATAATGGCACTGGTTACTTGAACAATTACATCTTGTTAATACCATATTATTTAGACATCTTCAGTCTGTCCCAAATGCTTAATTAACTTGTCTGGAAATGACAAAAGATTTTCTGATAAAAGTCATTTTATCAATGAGTCATTTTTATTTTAATCTAAACACATAACTGTTTAAATACTTGTCAGTTACACAGAATAATGTTTCATCAAGGATTGATTACAGAAGTTTATATGATGGCCCTAGGCTAGTTTATGACACTCAAGCATGAGTGAGGGCACGCACACACGCAAAGAAGCAGGAAGAAATGTAAAGAAGCAATAGGTAGTAACCTATTGTGATCAAATGCTACTGTAATTATTTTGGTGAATTGAAACATTACATTCATTTTCCAAAAAAATAGCTGCAATGCTCTTTATTATGAAGTTTTTCTGTTCCTGACTGAAGTGTCACCAAACTGGGGAAAGAGGGCATGCACAAAGTATTACAGCCACAGCACATTGTCCAGAGTTGATTTGATTTGATTTATTATTGTCACATGTATTAGTATACAGTGAAAAGTATTGTTTCTTGCACACTATACAGACAAAGCATACCATTCATAGAGAAGGAAAGGAGAGAGTGCAGAATGTAGTGTTACATAGCTAGGGTGTAGAGAAAGATCAATGCAATGTGAGGTTGGTCCATTCAAAAGTCTGATGGCAGCAGGGAAGAAGCTGTTCTTGAGTTGGTTGGTACGTGTCCTCAGACTTTTGTATCTTTTTCCCAACGGAAGAAGGTGGAAGAGAGAATGTCCGGGTGCGTGGGGTTCTTAATTATGCTGGCTGTTTTTCTGAGGCAGCGGGAAGTGCAGACAGTGTCAATGAGTAGGAGGCTGGTTTGTGTGATGGACTGGGCTTCATTCACGACCCTTTGTAGTTTCTTGCGGTCTTGGGCAGAGCAGGAGCCATACTAAGCTGTGATACAAACAGAAAGAATGCTTTCTATGGTGCATCTGTAAAAGTTGGAGAGTCGTAGCAGACATATCAGATTTCTTAGTCTTCTGAGAAAGTAGAGATGTTGGTGGGCTTTCTTAACTATAGTGTTGGCATGGGGTGACCAGTAGAGCATGTTGGTGATCTGGACATCTAAAAACTTGAAGCTTTCGACCATTTCTACTTCGTCTCCATTGATGTGCACAGGGGCATGTCCTCCACTACGCTTCCCAAAGTCGATGACTATCTGATTTGGTTCCTCACTCAGTTAAATTTCTTCTCTGAACTTAACCTTGGAAAGGCACCATACAAAAGCCGCGGCATGGGACAGCAGGAAACCTAATGGGGTGGCCAATTTATCGCTCAAATAAATTTATACATTTGCCTGCAATTGAATAAATCCAACATTGATAACAGCCTGGCAAAAGAGTGCAGGCCCCAATTTCCTGGTTATGCAAATAAGCCACCAGTGAGAGAAATAAAAAGTTGTTTTTCAAGTTATTGACAAAATCACAGATACTATGGTTCAACTTTTATCTGTCATTCCTTATTTAAGGATAGGTATTTGTTGAGACACATATTAACATAAACCTCTGAGAAAACGAGAAGAGACGAGAGATGAAATCGCTGGGCCTCTGACGCAAATCTTTGTCTCGTCACTGGACGCAGGTGAGGTCCCAGAGGATTGGAGGATAGCTAATGTGGTCCCGTTATTTAAGAAGGGTAGGAAGGATAACCCGGGTAATTATAGGCCAGTGAGCTTGACGTCCGTGGTGGGGAAGTTGTTGGAGAAGATTCTTAGAGATAGGATGTATGCGCATTTAGAAAGGAATAAACTCATTAACGATAGTCAGCATGGTTTTGTGAGAGGGAGGTCATGCCTCACTAACCTGGTGGAGTTTTTTGAAGAAGTGACCAGAATGGTTGACAAGGGAAGGGCTGTGGATGTCATCTATATGGACTTTAGTAAAGCGCTTGACAAAGTCCCTCATGGTAGGCTGGTGAAAAAGGTTGGATCTCATGGGATAAAGGGGAAGGTGGCTAGATGGGTGGAGAACTGGCTTGGTCACAGAAGACAGAGGGTGGTAGTGGAAGGGTCTTTTTCCGGCTGGAGGCCTGTGACTAGTGGTGTTCCGCAGGGCTCTGTATTGGGACCTCTGCTGTTTGTGATTTATATAAACGATCTGGAAGAAGGTGTAACTGGGGTGATCAGTAAGTTTGCGGACGACACAAAATTGGCAGGACTTGCAGATAGTGAGGAGCATTGTCAGAAGCTACAGAAGGATATAGATAGGCTGGAAATTTGGGCAAAGAAATGGCAGATGGAGTTCAATCCTGATAAATGCGAAGTGATGCATTTTGGTAGAAATAATGTAGGGAGGAGCTATACGATAAATGGCAGAACCATAAAGGGTGTAGATACGCAGAGGGACCTGGGTGTGCAAGTCCACAGATCCTTGAAGGTGACGTCACAGGTGGAGAAGGTGGTGAAGAAGGCATATGGCATGCTTGCCTTTACAGGACGGGGCATAGAGTATAAAAGTTGGGGTCTGATGTTGCAGATGTATAGAACGTTGGTTCGGCCGCATTTGGAATACTGTGTCCAGTTTTGGTCGCCACACTACCAGAAGGACGTGGAGGCTTTGGAGAGAGTACAGAGGAGGTTTACCAGGATGTTGCCTGGTATGGAGGGGCTTAGTTATGAGGAGAGATTGGGGAAACTGGGGTTGTTCTCCCTGGAAAGACGGAGGATGAGGGGAGACTTAATAGAGGTGTATAAAATTATGAAAGGCATAGATAGGGTGAACGGTGGGAAGCTTTTCCCCAGGTCGGTGGTGACATTCACGAGGGGTCATAGGTTCAAGGTGAAGGGGGGGAGGTTTAACACAGATATCAGAAGGACATATTTTACACAGAGGGTGGTGGGGGCCTGGAATGCGCTGCCAGGCAAGGTGGTGGAGGCGGACACACTGGGAACGTTTAAGACTTATCTAGATAGCCATATGAACGGAGTGGGAATGGAGGGATACAAAAGAATGGTCTAGTTTGGACCAGGGAGCGGCACGGGCTTGGAGGGCCGAAGGGCCTGTTCCTGTGCTGTATTGTTCTTTGTTTGAAACAAACTCTACTTTGGTTCCTCACGCAGAATTGGCAGCGGACATTGCAAACGACATGTTTAGGCACTTCCAGGAACTAATTGAGTGTTATTAAAAGCCCCACTTTTTAACCAATTTATCTTGAAATAGAGTTAACGTTTCAAGTCAAATATGACACTTCATCGGAATACCCCGAAGTTCTGAAAAAGAGTCATATTCAACTCAAAACACTAAATCTGTTTCTCTGTCCACAGATGTTGCCAAACGTGAGTTTTTCCAGCACTTTGTTTACATTTCAGATTTCCAGCATCTGCCGTATTTGACATTTATTATCAATCACTCTACTGCTGATCTTTCTTTTTGTAGGCCTGTTTCAAACTGGAAACCCGAGCATTGTACATGGCTGTGATTGTCACAAATGTGCATGTGTGAACTGGGCACGTTCTAATGTAGCAATATCATGATGAAATGACAATGGACCATGCTTGGAACCAGCCCTAGTAGTCAATGTACTGTATGACACTGCATAACCAAAACAAAAGAATAGCAGAGAATGTAAGGCTCCGGGTTCAAATCCCACCATGGCAGATGGTGAAAGTTGAATTCAATAAGAGTTATTTTTTTGTTCATGGGATGTGGGTGTTGCTGGCTGGGCCAGCGTTTATTGCCCATCCCTGAGGGTGGGTAAGAGTCAATGACATTGCTGTGGCTCTGGAGTTACATGTAGGCCAGACCAGACAAAGACAACAGATTTCCTTTCCTAAAGGACATTGGTGAATCAGATGGGTTTTTATGACAATCAGAAATGGTTTCATCGTCATCATTACACTTTTAATTCCAATTTTTTTTTATTGAATTCAAATTTGTATTCAAATTGAATCAAAAATCAATCAAAATGAAAAATTTCACCATCTGCCATGGTAGGATTCTAACTTGGGTCCCCAGACCCAAGTTACTCTGCTCTGGGTCTCTGGATTACTAGTCAAGTGACAACACCATTTGCCACTGTCTCCCCCAAATGGGTGCTTAAGCCTTTGCACTTCCCCACAACACTCCCTCCCACCCCAAGCAATTGTGGCAGCTGTCATCTCTCCTGCCAAGCTCCCATCATCCTCCTTCCACCTTCAGTCAAAGCAAGATACCCTTACATGTCGCACATGATATCTGTTAACGGTCATACTTTACAAAAGGAAACACCAACGGAGAGAGGAAAAGTGAGATTATATTAACCATCCGTTCGTTATACCACAGGTCACCTTGTAGGCTGTCCATTAAGATGTACCACACCTCCAAAAACCTCGGACCTTTCCCTAGGCCAGCTGGCTCCTTCTTACACCTGTATTGCTGGAGTAACAGCCCTGTGATTACTCCATTGATCTTTCTCAGCAGTTTACTGAATTTCAAACAAACATCCGATTACAGAGCATTTTCTGTATTCCTTTCTGAATTAGGACCTATGTTAATTTTAAAATTTGCACAGACTGCAGACATTTCAGTTGCTCAGACATGAGTGGGCGATAAGAGATTAAATATAGAAATGGTTAGAATGTAGAATATGACGTGGGATGTTTAAAACTGTTAAAATGCATGTTCTCAAATCTGTTGTGTCAATTTTCAAATGTAAGTGCATCCAGTTTCTGAGATTGTACTGCTGCCGTGCAAATAGTTATCCAGAGAAGTCTGCTTCGCCCAAAAGGGAAGTCTTCCTTTCTTTCTTCACAAGTTCATTCTATTACCCTTTTCTGTATCATTTCCCAATCATTTTCCTTCATCATAACAGGAAAAACCAAAAGATCAAGGACAAATGTTTCCAAGATGGGGGCGAGGTCACACAGATCGCCTAGATTTTCTGGGGTCAGCAGCAATTTATACTATAAAATATGGTAATTATAATCGTCACATGAAAACTGAATTCCACACACTGAAATTCATTCCATTTGTTTTTTAAAAAACTATTTGCGTGAAAGGTAAAAACTAATGAGCATCATCTAAGTCAGTAATTGGTCAGCAATTGATGGTGTCCAGTGAATCACCCCAAGTAGTTTTAGGACTATTTAAGCCTTATGAAAGTATACAAGTTATCCTCATCTATCTAGCACATTCATGACACTTTGAAATAAAATGGGCAAAGTCATTGTTCTCAGCATTGTTCACATCATTAACAGAAGGCACATTGCATTTATTAGCTCAGGTTGCTTTGATTTATATTTTTCTTTCTAATATTATTGAAACAGCTTGGTTGCCTCTAATTTCCATAGTGAACCCTGATTCACTGCATGCATATGCAGCTTAAGTTTATTTATTAGTGTCACAGGTAGTCTCACATTAACACGGCATTGAAGTTACTGGTCACCACACTCCGGCGCCTGTTTGGGTACACTGAGGGTCAACTTAGCATGGCCAGTGCACCCAACCAGCACGTCTTTCGGACTGTGGGAGGAAACTGGAGCACCCGGAGGAAATCCACGCAGACACGGGGAGAACGTGCAGACTCCGCACAGACAGCGACCCAAGCCGAGAATCGAATCCGTGTCCCTGGCGCTGTGAGGCAGCTGTGCTAACCACTGTGCCACCGTGCTGCCCTACATATGCAAAACAGGCATTTTCCACTGTGTAAAGAGTAACAGTTACATCCGTAAGAAAGGCTTTGGCATAAAGTCTCATGCCCCATCGATACCTAAAATACACTGCTCACTCAAAATAAGCAAATCAGTCACTGAACTTTATAACAGCAGCATGTTTATAGAATCAGCAAAAATGGCTCATTTGCCACCAGAGTTATTTGGTCACTCATTCATGATCAAGTAGTGCCCATCACCCTCGTCTATGAAGTATTCCTACGGCATTGCGGGAGAGAAGAACTGAGTAGCCTGCAGACAAATTTTGCTCCTTAATGTTTCCTGTTTCAAATTGCTCCATTATCTTTTTTGTCAGATGATGACTCAATCCTTCGATTCTTTAACTTTGATGTCTGCGCCAAATTTTTTAGAGTATTCTTCCACTGCATCCATCTAAAAACACAGATATAAAAATCTTTACAACAGCATCACTTTAAAGAAATGCGTCTGGACCACTGGGGATTTATTTTTACGACTTATTTTGTCCCATAGCAATATGAATTGATTATAATGAATAAAATGTCATTATTCAAGCAGTTTGCGCAACTGGGCTGGCCTTTACCTGTCATGTCTGGCAACGTTTAGCCCTGATGCCTGCTGGGACAAAACGAACAACTCTGAGCAAACAAAAACAAAACTAACTTCTTTTACTGCAACACACCGCGGATTCTGGAAATCTGAAATAAAAACGGAAGATGCTGGAGGTACTCAGCAGTTCAGGTACCAGCGAAGGAGAGACATAGGGCAGAATGTTATCCTAAAACATTGAGAGGGGGGGAGTGGTCTCCAGTGTTTTGGGCTTTGGTGAATGAAGGCATGGTCGGGAAAGGTGAAGTGGTTATCACGGAAGCTCAAGAGGTCAGAACTGAAGATACAGCTACCCTAGGGGGATGCCGGGTTGGAGGAGATTGCTGAGATAGAGAAGGGAAAGGCTATGGAGGAGTTTGAAAACAAAGATGGGAACTTTTAAATCAAAACTGAGCTGGGAAACAAAGTAGACCAACAAGCACAATGGTAAATGGGAGCTGGTATGAGTTAGTTTTGGGTGAATTTAGGGTGGCAACATGGAGGCTGCTCTAGCGTTTGTTGGAATACTCAAATCTAAAGGTAATGGGGCATGGATCAGAATTTTAGCAACAGTTGAGCTGAGGTAGGGGTGGAGCCAGGTGATGTTAAGGGAATAGAAATAAGCAGTCTTATTCATGTGGCACCAGTTTTGTGAGCAGCCTCAGACAGTTGCCAGGGAAACTGTGTTTTGGAAGATGTCACAGAGAGACAGTACCTAGATCAGAAACAGGAGTTAGGGAGGGGGGGGGTGGAGGAGGAGAGATTCTCAGGAACAGAAGAGGTAATGATGTGGTAGCAGGAAGAGAAGCCATTGAAAGTGATTCTCTGGCTGTAGCTGGATAGATGAGAATGGAACAGGGTGAGTGCAGTCCCACCCAGCTGGATGACATATGGAGGGACAACTGGAGGAGAACTGGCTGGTCAAACAGGCCAAAGGCCGCAGACAGGTCGATGAGATCTTTGCCACAGTCAGGATATCATTTGTGGCTTGAAATGTCACAGAGAAAGATATTATAAAGTCCTGTGGCCAGGTTTCTTTTATAATGAGTTTGGCTGCTGAATGTCCTTGGGCAGTCATAATATGCCATTATAATGCATTTTCTTTTTAAAAAGTCTGATCAGTTGGAGATTGTGTTCAGCATATAACTTGTAAGAGGGTAGTCTTGAAATTGGTTATATTCTTGTAGCACGTAACATAAAAGCAAACACAGCAGAGACAAGTTGTGGGAGAGGGGCTTCGATAAAGGACAAAAGGAGGTGAATTGTCCACACGATTTATAACAAATGTCAGCCGTTTACAGGTAAAGTATATACGGACAAAAAGAATCAATAAACCAGCGCTATATAAAATCAATATCACTTGGTTTTCGTGAAGCAAATTGACAACACAGCCATCTGCAACCTACATCAGTAAAAGATTTGCATTACTTTTGTCATTTCTAACTAACATATGCATGAACCACACAGACACACACACACACACACACAGCACATCAATAGTTCCCTAATAAATGCAACATCCAAAAATATCTGAGTGTGTTTCCTGTACTCCAAAACAACTGTGATGAACTTTGAACCGTGGGCAGCACTCAGCCCGAAAGATAAACAAGTCAGCTCTCCTGCTCCAATAACTTAGGCCTCTGCAAACCAACTGCTACGTCGCAGTGTACATTAGTAGGGGGACAGATAGAGAACACATCTTTACATTTGTCTGCTAAAAGATATATCTATTTACACTTTTTTTCTGTCAACCTCTCTCATACCTGGCGGCTTGGTACACGCCCCATCTGTTAATCTCATTGTCCTCAGCACCACCATGTCCTTTAATAAATTGGCGACTTCTTGGAAGTGTGTCATTTCCCTGCCCTGGGTTTGCTCCAGTCTTGAGCTTGATTAAGTCACTCCTTAGCTTTTTAATTTCTTCAATGGACTGAGGAATAAATGGCGAAAATAAAGAGGGAGAGACAAAAACAGGAAAAGGAAGGAAGAGAAAGGAGGCAGACAAGAAATAATAAAAGGATAAACAAAATAGGTTGTTATCTGAGGTTATGTAGACTCCTTATATTTAAACAAGATTTTTAAAAATCTACATTAAAGTCAACAAAGAATTTCCAATCTTATCTTTTGTTGGTAATCCTTTTACTCAATCAGTACTAACATCAGACAAGCTCATCTCCGATAGAATAGAGTAAGCAGGGTCTGCCCCAGTAGTGTGATTATCCTTAATATGATGGGGCCGGTCTACTACAGTCCTATAAACCAATTTACATCAGTCTCCAGGTAATTTTCATTTTATAGATCACTCTTAATGTTACAAAGACAAACTGAGTAAATGCATGGAAATACCACTCAGAATTTCAACAGCCAGGGGAGGTGGGTTCAGGATTGAGAGGGACCAGGGGTTTTAATATTGTGCCAGTACGTTCCTGCTAACTTTCATGTTTAGCCCGGACAAGATTGCAGATGAGTGGGGAAATTATTAACATAACACCATAAACATTGCAATGCAAACCAAAGTGACTCCTCCTGGGCAACTAACTAAAAGTCTTCTGTGACCGCTCCCTATTACCTTATGTGGTGTCATCCCGGTGGATTAATTCAGCAAAGCTGGAGGCAGGAAGCTCATTTGTCAACCTTGAAGGAGCTCTGGGAGATCAAAGTCATGAATCGGTGCTGACGGGGGGACATCGTGACATCACAGTTAGTGATGACATCATTTCAACATGAATGGCTGTTAAATGCCAGGTAAAGAAGTGATAGCCAATGAAGTTACCAGGTGTATGGGCCACCCCATCCCTCCATCACCAAAACCTAGTGAGTGTCTCTCTGCCTGTCACCAAGGCGCCTTCCTCTAATGCAGTCAGGGTGGCTAAGGCTAGCGATCTACTCCTGATTCCTTGCCTCTCCTAGGGACAATGTGTACTTTCTTCCGCTTCAGTGAGAGAAAGCAAAGAGTTATGAGGGTGAAAAGTGGAACAAGTGTTGAAGATGTAGTGAGAACATCTGAGAAGGAGAACTGAGAGAAATGGGAGTGAGATGGCACAGGATGATGGTGAGAGCAAGTATTGGCTGTTCAGATGGAGATTTCAGGAGCTACCCAGGGGAACGAATACATGATGTGGAGTCACATCATGAAGTAGCAGGACAGCTAAACTGGCCCTCAAATACCTGGACCTCTTTCATTCAAGGGCAGCCGTCAGGGACAGCCCAAGAGGTCTACTCCATACTGAGTCCTGGTGTATCCATGAATTATGAACAGAGCAAGGCTGTTATCCTAAGTGCCTACCAATTAGTCCCCGAGGCACACCGACAGCAATTCCGGAACACGTACAAGAAATCCACACAAACCCACCTCGAGTTCAAACGACTGAATGAAGCAAATTGTGTTTGATCGATGGGAAAGGTCCCTATAGATCCCATGCACCAGTGAGGGATTGCGGGAATTGATGATGTTAAAGGTGCTTCCACACCAAACTGCGGATGCAGTGAGAAGAGCAGAGAATCCGGACAGTGGACAGCTGCAATCCCACTCATAGATCTGAAAACTCTGAAACTTTCCAAACTATTCCAAACCTATGAAGGTTGGAAAGAGAAGCAGGGTGACCTAGATCAGGGGTGCCTCCAACCAGATTTAAGAAACACAAAGGAGGGTGCGAGCAGCCTTCCTTCAGCCCGAAAAGAGAACCCCTGGAGGCCGGTGTGTTCCCATTGTAATAGAATGGGCCATTTAAGGCCTGGGTGCTGGGGGCTGTGAGGAAAGGCTGTAGGGCTCTATAGGAGTCGTTCCCCCAGAGGATAGTACAGCAGAGCGGGCAGGGACTCCCGTTACAAAAACTTACCCCTTGGAGAGCATGGCACCCCTACCCTTCCCAAAATCTGCTGACTGTCCCGGGCCGCTGTGGCATCTCAGTCCTTAATGCTGGAGGAAAACCCAAACCTACTACCCTCCCCCCACCATGGAGTCCTTCCTGAAAGTCAAAGTCCCAATCAGTGGAGTGCGAGGAGGATCTGAGAGGCACCCCTGCATAAGATCCACCTACAGTGTGACCTTGTTTCAGGCCTGTCACAGTCAGATAACTACCAGTGGCAGGAATCAATCTCCCCCTTGGGAAGGATTTGGCTGGCGACCAGGTGTCAGCTAGTGAAAGAGTAGAAGCTCACATCGGCCAGCAGAAATCTGCAGGCAGCTGAGGAAGATCTAGAGGCCCTTGAAGGTGAAACAGTGCCTATCAACACGGAGCAAGGGCTGTTTGAATGCAGCAAGACCAAATCCAGGCCAGTAAAGTTCGAAGGGAAATAGCCCAACAGAATATCCCCAAATTAAACAGGGACCAGAGAAGTCCAAGAGCAGGGAAAGGGATAGTGAGTGAGCTGCTCCACAGAGTTGAAGAGCCTGAAGAAAGGGAAGCTATTGAACCAGGAAAGACAAAGGTTAAGGAATTGCTGGAAGTATGGCTGGTAGAAATCTCCATTCCATTATTAAATGGGGACAAAAGGATTTCCCAACCCACCCCCCCCCACCCCCCCCCCCGCACCTCCCAGTCTAAAAGCCGCAAGAGTGTAGCCAGAGCTGCACCTCCATTCCAGAGAACATGGAACAAGAGTAGAACAGTGCCTCCTCCCAATCCGAAGGCCTCGGCTAAGAAGCCAAACAAGGGACACACATCCTTTGTCAAAGATAGTGTGGAGAGGCGGGAGTGATGTGACACAGGCTCCTGGCTTGTGGAACCAATAATATTGAGCTTTGCGGTACCACAAGGTCTGGCTGACAGCTTTATGGCAAATCTGAATGGGTCCAGGGATGTTGCAAAATTGGCCTAGAAAGAATGAAGGTGATGTCTCACCGCCCCCCCCCCCCACCACCCCCCCCCCCCCCGCCCCCCCCCCCCCCGCGCCGCCGCCACACATTAGTGCAGAATTGTGAGGCAACCGACTGCATTCAAAATGATCCAAACAACACACCAGGCTAGAACACTGTAGCCCCACCCTGTATGGACCCCTTCCTGAGGACTATTGTCATCATCTGGGTCTAGAAAGATGGCCCAAGTTCAGGAGCAGATTGTCTGTCTGTTGCTGTTCCAACCCATAGCACCTAGCAACAGTAACTGGGAACAACCAAATGGTGCTAGTGTCTGAGCCAGGCACAAAACTGGCATCCCCAAAAGTGGCCAAAGTCTCATTAAAACACCCCAGTCTCCTGACAATCAGCCTGATCACAGTCTCTGGGTTTGAACAACTGAAGCCACAAGTCACCAAGATGGACAGGAAGAAACTAAACTAAACCACAGCCGCTCAGCCCAATGGTGAAAGGAGCCAGCACTCTCAGAGTGAGACACATTGCTTTCCCCTGCCCATAGCTCTGAGCAGCTTGATCATTACACACTCCCTGTGTGCTGACCACCCTGTAAAATCCCCAGACCCTTTAGCGGACATTTAATAAGGAGTTGGACAGGCAGAGTTCTGAAACCAATGGCTTTGTCTAGTCTTGATCCCGCAGCAGAGGAACATTCAGAACTCCAACCTGATGAAACTTCCCATAAAGACAGATCTGGATCTTCCAAGGTCATGGAATCATAAGACCACATAGAAAAAAATGAAATAGAATTAATTTTTTTTCTCTGAGCATGAGGGATTAAGACTCGGTGGCACAGTGGTTAGCACTGCTGCCTCACAGCACCAGGGACTCAGGTTCGATTCCCGGCTTGGGTCACAGTTTCCTCCCACGCTCCAAAGATGTGCGGGTTAGGTGGATTGGCCATGCTAAATTGACCCTTAGTGCCAGGGGGACTAGCTAGGGTAAGTGTATGGGGTAATGGGGATGGGTCCTGGATGGGATTGTGGTCGGTGCAGACTCAATGGGCCGAATGCCCTCCTTCTGCACTGTAGTGATTCTATGAGAAATAGACAGCAGCATGGCCATTTCTAAGATTTTAAAAACAAAACAACGATCCTTAAAACGGTTGAATCTATGTCTGTCTGTGACCCCAGAACAAAAGGAACTGCCTGGCACTATCGGGGAAACTCACATACCATTATCTCTGGGGAGCCAACAAGACCTCCCTTATGGACTGCACAGGCCAACTTCAAAGAGAGCTACACAAAGGTCACCTTCATTTCATAACCCAGGCTGGCCAACTGAAGTCTGCTCGTCTGCTAAGACAAATGGCCCTACAACCTTCCTTTTAATTCTTAATGGTTGAGACATTTAACAATCTTGGGGAGCCAAACAGGGGATACACATCTTTCATCAAAGACAGTGTGGAGAGGCAGGAGTGATGTGGCACAGGCTTCTGGCTTGTGGAACCAGTAATATTGAGCTTTGCAGTACCACAAGCAGTCTGACTAGCAGGCTACACCAAATGATGTAGGACACCATCTACACTGCTTCTGCTGGAAATTCTGTACCATCGCCCACAAGACTAACTCATCTCAGCTGGCCTATTCTCATCACATGAAGTCAACATCACCACAAAAGTGGTTTCTCCAGCATCAGTTTTCACCCCACCGACCTACATGAAGGAATACCTCATTGGACTTTGATTCTGGTCTCTGGTATCCACGCGAAAAAATTTGTCTTTGCTTTGTGGTCTCTGTATGGTAAATATTTATTTTCTCTATCCCCCTCTTTACTATCTGAACAGGAGCGGAAAAGTTGCAAACCCTCGTTCGCATTTTGAGTGTGTGGAAATTAACTAACCCTTTGAGCTCATCCTATCTCAAGTTTGCTGGGAGTTATTGAAAGAGAATTGGATCGCACAAAAACTGGGGATTAGGAAATATGCCACCATTTATAAAGAGGTAAACAAATCCAAAGGGGATCAGAGGTTTATGGGGAAAAGGCAGGAGAATGGGGATGAGAAAAATATCAGACATGATTGAATGGCAGAGCAGACTCTTTGGGCCGAGTGGCCTAATTCTGCTCTTGTGCCTTATGGTCTAAATCCAAACACATTTCTGTTTATAGATGGGTGGCAAGTGGGTGGAAAAATGAGTGTTGTTTAAATTAATCACCCACTTCTTGTCTGTAACATAGAACATACACGACACATTTGCAGATAAAACACAATTTATTCCCTGTTAACAAAGGATACTTTTTTTACACCATCAACCTTGCTTATTTATTCTTGGCTTGGTAAAATGTTACCATTTTCATTTAAAGCACACAAGGCCATTGTTGTCAGGAAGCATTTAAAAATGAAATGATTAAAGGGAAACATAATAAAAATATTTTATAGGAATTTCTCAGAGTGGAAAAATCATAAACAATATAAGCTTTACAGGAAATACTGTGCATTGAGAGATTTTTTGCAATTGTGAAAAATGATAAAAACTCCCACTAAAAGAAAAAAATAAACTGCACCTTTATTTCCAAGCTAACAAAAGACTTATCAGGTACTTTACAAAATATACATCCATATTTTATAGGGGTTTAACATTTTACATTAATATCCTTATTGATCTTCCATTGCGTTACCTTTGAGAAAAAATACATATCAAACACTTTTGAATCTCTGTTCCTTTAACTATCTGAAAAACGACTTTCAATCTGAGTAAAATCTCACTGTTTAAATCTTTTCACTAATGCAGTAGATCTCCGAAGCCATCGGAAAATTTGCAAAAAGATAAAATTAATTTAAAAATGAAATCTTACCATACTGAAAGATAAACAACAATGGAATCTTGAAAGAAAATCCTTGAGAATGTTTTTCTGTTGCCCAAGATTTCATACACAGGCGATGTGTGATTTGCCCGATTATCGGCCGGGAGAATGGGAAGAGGAATTTCCTCAGGACTTCTCCCCACTCCGCCACAATAAATTGACCTCAGTTAGGAATCCGGTTATTATGCATGGATGCAATTGGTGCCAAAGTTATCATGGCAGAGCTGGAGAAACTGATGAAATTCATTCTCAGGGACTTTGTCCAACTAATTAGGTTGCATTGCCTATCAATTAAATGTTAATTCTATCCATGATATTAATTGTGGGCTCATGTAAGCACATAGATACAGCAGCTGGCCGAAAAATGTGTTTTTGCATTGGAGGTGCATGGAATGGAATGTGTCTTTCTGTAAATACAAGCTTGCAAGTGAATAAAGACTAGGCTCCAGTGTTCTATCTTTCACCACCTGGTTATCTCTGAGTTTTGACAATTTGATCTCCTGAACTAAATGAACTAACACTAGTCAAACGCCCAGTGGAAACAGAAACAAACAAAGAGAAAAAACCTACGTGAAATATCTCCCTGGCCTTAAACAAAACCAACATAACAGCATCCAATATTTAACCTCATGAATGGCTTCTGCGGGTAAAATCAATCACAACTTCAGGACCAAATGAACCATCACATGTGGCTGAACTCTACTTAAATATCAGTCACCCTTTTAACCATTCATAGCTCCATTCAGAAATAAAATCTTTTAAATTAATAATAATTTTAGAAGCGGTCATACAGTTTTAATATGAAAATATGTTTTAGAGGAAACTATCGATTAAATGCAACAATCATTTTACGTAAAATCATTTTCAGTTCTAAATTTGTTACAGCATACAGTTAAAGTATATCATCATAGAATCCCTACAGTGCAGAAGTCTGCACTGACCACAATCCTACCCAGGCCCTATCCCCATAACTCTATGTTATTTACCCTAGCTAGTCCCCCTGACACTAGGGTCAATTTAGCATGGCCAACCCACCTAACCCGCACATCTTTGGACTGTGGGAGGGAACTGGAGCACCCGGAGGAAACCCCTGCAGACACGGGGAGAACGTGCAGACTCAGCACAGACAGTGACTAAGCCGGGAATCGAACCCGGGTCCCTGGCACTGTGAGGCAGCTGTGCTAACCACCATGCCGCCATTTCATATCATTGTCCTTATCATTTTATATGAACAAAATTAGATCATAAATGTTTATTCAGAGGCCAAAATCATCATGATCTGTAATGATTCATAACCCAGCTATTTAATGTGAACATGTGAACAACATGATATAGCAACGGGGTATTTTTCCATGCAGGATTGCTTGGAGTCTGCATTTTAAGCAGTTTTTAATTGTTGGGTTTGAATACTATATTAGATGCACACTTGAGATTTTCTTTTACATTTCAGCTGGCTTCAAAACTGGAGCAAAGTGATCCGTTAGACCATTTACAGTTGTTCCTTGTGAGTGTCTTTCTAAGTTTTATAAATCTCATGCCAATCGTCATGTTGAATCCCATTTGAACTGTTTGTTTTAAAGCTTAAGATAATGTTTTTTACACAAGATAACCTGATTGTGTTTTATTTGTGGTTCAACCACAGTGCAGCGTCTCATGAATTTGCTCACTGACAACTTTCTCATGCATTGTTTCAGGACCAGTGACAGATTACCACGCCTTTTTCACGTTTTGACTGATTTTATTTGGAATCGTTTTCAAAGCCATAAGCAGACAAGGGTCTGCCAAGTTTAGAAGCTACAGCATCAAAAACATGATGCAGGTTTCAGATTACTAAATGGCAAGCTTGTGTAGTGTGGTTCTACAATGTTTACTTGGGACGTTGCCTATGTCAAAAAGCAGGCTGTCTGTACTGAGTTATTCAAGTTACTTTCAGTTATTGTTCAGGTATGCTCTGGAGTCGGTAATCCGCCCTGACCAGACGTGTGCTGCACCCGGCAGGAAGATCTCTGACAGCCTCGTGCTACTCAGGGATACAATTGTCTACGTGCGGGGACAGGGGTGTGGACACCTGCCTCATCAGCCTGGACTAGGAAAAGGCCTTTGACACAACATTGCACACCTACATCATCATAGAATCACTACAGTGCAGAAGGAGGTCATTTGGTCCATCGAGTCTGCACCGACCATAATCCCACCCAGCCCTGTTCCCATAACCCCACATATTTACCCCTGACACTAGCATCAATTTAGCATGGCCAATCAACCTAACCCACACATCTTTGGACTGTGGGAGGAAACCGGAGCACCTGGAGGAAACCCACGCAAACACGGGGAGAACGTACAAACTCCACACAAACAGTGACCCAAGGCCGGAATTGAACCCAGGTCCCTGGCGTTGTGAGGCGGCAGTGCTAACCACTGTGCCACCCCATGATAGTTGTGCTCTCCAAAATGGGGTTTGGGGAGGGAATCTGCAATTGGATCTAACTGCTCTACACAAACACCAATAGTAGTTTCAATCAACAGGTTGGACTCAGAAAGATTTCCAATTAAATCTGAAGCCTACCAGGCTGTTCTCTCTCTTCTGTGTTGGTCATATGTTGCATAGAACTCTATGTTGAGTCCATCAGGAAGGATTCGGGTGTAAGAGGAGTGACAATCCCAGCCAGCAATGGCACTCAGGTCAAAGTCTCCCTGTACGTGGATGATGTCACCGTCTTTCGCTCCGTCCATGTCAGTGCCCAGGCTGATCAACATGTGTGACTGGTTCAAACTGGCCGCAGATGCCAAGGTAAATCGTGGCAAGAGCGAGACTATGTTCTTTGGGAACTAAGCTGACTGACCCCTTGTCCCTTCACCATCAAGTCAGATGGCCTGATGGTGCTGGGGAGAAAGTTCAGAGAGACCAGGGCACGTGTTAGAAACTGGAAGGAGCAAGTAGCTAAAAACTGGGCATACGGGAGCAACTGTCTCAATTACAGATAAGAACCCGGTCATCAGGTGTGAGGCACTCTTGGTGTTACTGTACATGGCACAGGTCTGACCCATTCCTCACTCCTGCTCTGTGGCGATCACTCGAGCCATCTTCCACTTTATCGAGAGGTCAAAATGGACCACATTCACAGGAATGTGATGTGGGTGGGGGGGGGGGGGGGGGGGGGGGTGTGCATCAAGCTGTTCATAGTTCCTTGGTATGCAAACACAGGTTCCACACAGGTTCTATCCAGCCACGTTGCCACGGAATGCCCCAAGTAGTTGGAATGTGCCATAGCATCTGTCCTTTGTTGAAAAGTATATGCAGAGACCTATGCATATGACATCCTAGAGACCCTACACGGAAAGGAGATGGATGGTTCCCTGAGCAGACTGTCAATCATTTGGCAGAATGCCTCATCATCAGGACTTTCAAACAAGCACCAAGACCTAGCTTGGCTGGTGATGAGAACATAAGAGCATAAGGACTAGGAGCAGGATTAGGCCATCTGGCCCCTCGAGCCTGCTCTGCCATTCAATAAGATCATGGCTGATCTTATCATGGACTCAGCTCCACTTACCAGCCCGCTCACCATAACCCTTAATTCCTTTATTGTTCAAAAATTTATCTATCCTTGCCTTAAGAACATTCAATGAGATAGCCTCTACTGCTTCACTGGGTAAGGAATTCCAGATTCACAGCCCTTTGTGTGAAGCAATTCCTCCTCAACTCAGTCCTAAATCTGCTTCCCCTTATTTTGATGCCATGCCCCCTACTTCTAGTTTCAGTTGCCAGTGGAAACAACTTCCCTGCTTCTACCTTATCTGTTCCCTTCATAATCTTATATGTTTCTATAAGATCTCCCTCATTCTTCTCAATACCAATGAGTATAGCCCCAGTCTACTCAGTCTCTCCTCATAAGCCAACCCTCTCAACTCCAGAATCAACCTAATGAATCTCCTCTGCACCCCCTCCAGTGCCAGTATATCCTTTCTCAAGTAAGGTGACCAAAACTGTACACAGTACTCCAGTTGTGGCCTCACCAGCACCTTATACAGCTGTAACATAACCTCGCTGTTTTTAAACTCCATCCCTCTAGCAATGAAGGACAAAATTCCATTTGCCTTCTTAATTACCTGCTGTACCTTCAAACCAACTCCTTGTGATTCTTGCACAAGGACACCAAGTCCCTCAGCAGCACAGCAGAATGCTGCAATTTTTTACCATTTAAATAATAGTCCATTTTGCTGTTATTCCGACCAAAATGGATGACCTCACATTTACCAACATTGTACTCCATCTGCCAGACCCTCGCCCACTCACTTAGACTATCTATATCCCTTTGCAGACTTTCAGCGTCCTCTGCATACTTTGGTCTGCCACTCATCTTAGTGTCATCTGCGAATTTTGACACACTAACTTGGTCCCCAACTCCAAATCATTTATGTAAATCGTAAACAATTGCGGTCCCAACACTGATCCCTGAGGCACACCATTAGTCACTGATCGCCAACCAGAAAAACACCGATTTACCCCCACTCTTTGCTTTCTGTTAGTTAGCCAATCCTCTATCCATGCTAATACATTACCCATAACACCGTGCACCTTTATCTTATGTAGCAGTCTTTGGTGCGGCACCTTGTCAAATGCCTTCTGGAAATCCAGATACACCCCATCCACAGTTCCCCATTATCCACTGTGCATGTAATGTTCTCAAAGAATTTCACCAAATTAGTCAAACATGACCTGCCCTTCATGAACCCTTGCTGCATCTTACTATGGGACAATTTATATCCAGGTGTCTCGCTATTTCTTCCTTGATGATAGATTCAAGCATTTCCCCTACTATAGAAGTTAAGCTAACCGGCGTATAGTTACCCGTCTTTTGTCTTCCTCCTTTTTTAAACAGTGGCATCACATTTGCTGTTTTCCAATCTGCGGGAACCACCCCAGAGCCCAGCGAATTTTGGTAAATTACCACTAGTGCATTTGTTATTTCCCCCACCACCTCTTTTAGTACCCTGGGGTGCATTCCATCAGGACCAGGAGACTTGTCTACTTTAGCCCCATTAACTTGCCCAACACTACCTCTTCTGTGATAATAATAGTTTCTAGGTCCTCACCTGTCCTGTCATCAATTTTTGGCATGTTATTTGTGTCTTCCACTGTGAAGACCGACACAAAATACCTGTTCAATGCCTCGGCCATTTCTTCATTTCCAGTTATTACATCCCCCTTCTCATCCTCTAAAGGACCAATGTTTACTTTAGCCACTCGTTTTCGTTTTATATATTTGTAGAAACTTTTGCTATCTGTTTTTATATTCTGAGCTAGTTTACTCTCATGATCTATCCTACTTTCCTTTATAGCTTTTTTCATGGCTTTCTATTGACCTTTAAAGATTTCCCAATCCTCTAGTTTCCCACCATTCTTTGCCATTTTGTATGCATTTTCTTTCAATTTGATACCCTCCTTTATTTCCTTAAATATCCATGGCTGATTATCTCTTTTTCTACAGTCCTTCCTTATCACTGGTATATATTTTTGTTGAGCACTGTGAAAGATTGCTTTGAAAGTCCTCCACTGTTCCTCAATTGTCCACCATGAAGTTTTTGCTCCCAGCCTACCTGAGCCAACGCCTCCCATCAAATCCTTCCTACACACCCAGAGTTTCCCCCCACCTGCATGTTGCCTCGAGGTGACTATTGTGGGGAAGAGACCGTTGTCCACCTCCTTGTGGAATGTGCCTTTGCAAAGAAGGTCCAGAGAGAGATGAGATGGTTTTTGTTGAGGTTCATCCTGAGCAGTTCTGTGATGCAGGACTCTATGCTCTATGGGCTGCCCCAGGGATGTACACCGAGACAAACATTAGCTCTTGCTGGAGGATCATTGTTCTTTGGTCCGCTTCAAACCTGTTGGTCTTCCAATACAGTAAGTGTTTTAACAACACCAGGTTAAAGTCCAACAGGTTTATTTGGTAGCAAATACCATTAGCTTTCGGAGCGCTGCTCCTTCGTCAGATGGAGTGGAAATGTGCTCTCAAACAGGGCACAGAGACATCTGTTTGAGAGCACATTTCCACTCCATCTGATGAAGGAGCAGCGCTTCGAAAGCTAATGGCATTTGCTACCAAATAAACCTGTTGGACTTTAACCTGGTGTTGTTAAAACTCTTACTGTGTTCACCCCAGTCCAACGCCGGCATCTCCACATCAGGTCTTCCAATGCACAGAGTTGTTCCCAACTGAGTGTTGCAGACTGGCACGTTCCAAAGCACAAGACAATGTACTGAGGGATGTACTGAAGCTTGGAGTAGCACCCGCAGAAGTGCAGTGAGGGAACAATGCTGTCTAAGACCTTTCAACCATAGTGAACTGAGGGGATGGAATTGTATAGAACCCTCTCGGGCTGTATGATTCACATTGAATGTATACAATGAATATGAATATTACATGTAACACAATTGTATTGAAGCACCTCAGTGTGCAACTTGATCTGTGTAGAAAATGTAAATGCCTTTGCATCATTTGAAATTACCATTTTGAAATGTTTGAAATATTCCTTTGACTGTATTGAAGCATCTCAGAGTACAACATAGTCTATGTAGAAAACCAGAACATACCCCACCAACCACGGAGGTCTGAGGTGCTCCCCAACCCCACCCCTGCAATCAAGCCGGCATTTCTCACCACTCCATCCCCGTGATCATAGCTGGCATCTCCCCCTACGATCAACGCCAACATCACTCTATCCCTACACCACCAACTGTCATCGCTGGCATCACCCCCCTCTCTCTCCCCCTCATCCCGTCCCCTCAACTAACAGTCATCGCTGGCGACCCCCCCCGCCCCTGCCCCTCCTCTCCCAGATCAAAGCCGGCATCACCCTCTCTCTCCCCACCCCCAAAACAATCATCACCGGCAGCTCCAACTCCCATGTCTGCTCCCCACCACCACCACCACCACAAATAAATGAGTCTCCTCCACCAACCTCCCTTTTTCCCCCACCCCGCCCTGGAGGTCTCCCACTGGGGTCCACCCCTGGCACAGGTTTGCATGTTGCCAACCTGTGCCAGGGGCCATGCCAGGGCACAGTCTAGCCATGTCCCTTTCCAGAGAAAGGGACATGGATACTCTCCTTTGCGCCCTGGGGGAATCCCCACAACAGGTTTACGCCTGGGTGAAGCTGTTGTAAACCTCATTGAGGTTTGAAAATAATGACAGCGCGGGGAGGGGGGGGGCTATATGGCAGCAAGGTCTGATAATTATATTTAATTTTATTGAAATGCATTTAAAAGAGGTTCTCTCCCTTTGAGGATGTGAACCTCGCGACGTCACCGATCGCGTTTCCCCCGTTTCTCTCTGGATTTTCAGCTTGTGTCGCTGTTCTCTCTGATGACAAATGTGGGCTCAAAATCGCCCCCGAAATTGCGCACTCTGTGATGGCCATTTGGAAATGTTTGTAATGATGTTTCAGATATTTTATGAATGAAGAAGATTTCTGTAAAATAATAACCTAAATTAAACTAGAATCTTCAACACGCTTATTTTCAAAGCATTGTTAATGATTGTCATTTTTATCATCTGGGGTGCAGTTCCACAGATGCCTGGAACTTTCCAATAACCCACTTACATGGTAAGTAGTCTCACAACACCAGGTTAAAGTCCAACAGGTTTATTTGGTAGCACGAGCTTTCGGAGCGCTGCTGCTTCATCAGGTGAAGCGGCACTCCGAAAGCTCGTGCTACTAAATAAACCTGTTGGACTTTAACCTGGTGTTGTGAAACTACTTACTGTGCCTATCGCAGTCCAATGCCGGCATCTCCACATCATGCCCACCTACATGCTCATTCTTCATGTGTGAACAAAACACTGACTGTGGACAGGTTATCTAGATATTTTAAGCCAACTAAGTTGGATGCCTAAAGTTCACATGAATGTACATTCAAATAACAGTCAATTGATCTTATCCTTTAAAATATAATTTGTCCATAGTTTAATACTTTATAAAATTAAAGTGTTAAATTATGTAAAATATTCTATCCATAACAGTTTTATAAAGTGAGAAATTGTTCATTCTAGTGTCCTCAAAATGACCACACAGCCCTCCTTAAAGAATTAAACTTGAAAAAACACATCAATACTGTCAAAAGCTACTTACAAAACTGGTATTGAAATACAGAATATTAAGCAATAATATAAAAGCATGAGGCATTTGTAGGCTGACAGCATGATCGGAACAAAATCTTAAAATATGTAGCTCAAAAGTTACCCGAGTCTTGAAAGGATATATTTTAAGTTCAAACAATGCTGTTACATGCAACTTGCATACTCACTCAATGAAATTTTTTGTGTATCTTTGACTAAACTTCATCCAAGGTCAGTAAACCTCCTACTAAACATTCTACTGAATCCCATAGTAATACCATTATCGGTAGATAATAGCTGCAGTATGGAGTTTTATATCAGTACAGTGCGAGGGCATTATGAGTAGGCAGCAATACTGTCTTCCCCCCCCACCATGGAGAAAAACAAAACAGCAGATAAGTTGTTCAGAGATATGGCTTGTGGATATCTGAAACTCCGTGACATTTTTAATGTTGGTAAAAATCCAGCTGTTAAACTTTTAAGGACAGCTTAGGAAAATACCTACCACAGTTTAAAACTTAAATTTTGCATTGTTATACTGCGAGAAATTAAAGCATTTTGATAAAAACCTCCTTCAGGTCATCTCATCACCATCCCAAGATCCTGAACTTACCTGTTCTACTATACGTATATCACACACCTTCTGTCACTGTGGATTCTAAACTGCTTCTGTCATAGAAATACCCTAATACAGTACTTACTGCCATCATGAAAAACATGCTTACTAATGCCTCCAAGAGTCTGATGCATATTAAATATAAAGTAATTACTTAAGTACAAACAAAAATCATTAATTATGCAATAATCAGTTACAAAATTGACTCTAACTGTGGCAGGGTAAACAAAGTGCATGTCATTAGATGCCGAACTTACAATCATCAAATTTGCTTTGATCTTTGCAATTTCTCCTGGTGTCTCCTCTATAACTCGATAGATATCAGCCAACAATGTTCCCATGGTCCGGCTCACTGACTCAGCATCCCACACCCTAAATATACAGGGTCCGCGTTAAAATGTTTTACTCTGTGTTCATTTTATGCATTAAGCTACTGGAATTCATCTGTCTAGTAAAGCATTTTGCACTGTCCAATTAAATGCACAAAATTATCTGTGTTAATGCATTACCTTAAAAATCCTTGATTATCTATGAGAAAAAGATGAATAGCAGTAATCGAAATTAAAAATGTGGTTATGTTTTCACATTGTTCAAAAGATACCAAATATTTGCATTTGATTTAATTTTCATTGACCTGCAATAATATTAAGAAAAGTGAAATCCGTCATTTAAAAGTCTTCAGGCTTAGAGAATAAAAACTTGAATGTCAAGATGGTAAGCTAAAAAGTGACTTGGACAAAGACTGAAACAATTAGCAAAATGTAGGGAAGTAATTGCGTTATAATCTTTATAACAATAGAATTGACATCTGCTTCAAGATAACTGTGGCTATAGTTGATCAAGGGGAAATTTGATCTTTTCTATATTTACAAGGAATCTGTCACTGAGAACCTATTCAAATAGTTTTATCTCAATTTTGCCCTGCCCAATGGATCTTTACAGTGTTAAATGTTAAGGTGTTTAAAGAGTTTCTGAACATATAGTTCCCTAAACTTTATATTTTACAAAATTGAGGGGAAAACAGGGCTACTTTTATACTTTTGCACTCATTTTACATAATGTTGCTAAAATTAATCTTGTAAAATAGTGCAGAAATAATCTAATGGAACACACAAGAAAACAAAGAGAATATGTGTTCGATGATACTCGGAGGTACACAGACTTTACTCAGCAAAAAACATTACCAAGTTTCAGCAGAATTAAGGACAGTGAAAGTATTTTTCGCCATTTACACTAATAATGAATTAAGATAATGAACACTGAGGGAATTTAATTTCTCTTGAAGCAAACTAAAAGAAGGAAAAAGTTAAGAAACGCGAGAAATAAATGACAGATATGGCTATCCATCCGTAATGTTTTGTTAAATTAATGTGACTACAAATTGAGTTGAGACTAAAATAAAATAATGTAGGCAAAAGTGTTTTCCCGTATCAGGAATAACAATAACATAGCCACATAGAGGGCTGTCAGATTTTAGCAGTGAAGGGAAAAGGCTGGCTATTTCACCATAATAGTGTTGGGACCATTGTCCTCCACACCTTACAAAAGCATACACTGAGAATTAGCTCACAGACAGAAAACAGAGAGTTGGAATACATGGATCTTTTGCAAAGTAGCAGGAGGTGACTCGTGGGGTCCGATATGGATCAGTGCTTGGGCCCCAGCTATTCACAATATATATCAATGATTTGGATGAGGGGACCAAATGTAATATTTCTATATTTGCTGATGACACAAAACTTGATCTGAAGGTGAGGGATGAAGAGGTTTCAAGGTGATTTAGACAGGTTTAATTAGTGGGCAAATACATGGCGGATGCAATTCAACATGGATACATGTAAAGTTATCCACTTTGGATGGAGAAACAGAATGGCGGAGTTTTATTTAAATGGTGATAGATCGGGAAATGTTGACGTACAAAGGGACCTTGGTGTCCTTGTACACAACGATGAAAGAAAGCATGCAGATACAGCAAACAGTTAGGAAGGCAAATGGTACGTTGGCTTTCATTACAAGAGGACAAGGATGTCTTCCTGAAGCTGCACAGGGTCTTGGTGAGACCACACGTGGAGTACTGTGTACAGTTTAGGTCTCCTTGTCTAAGAAAGGATATACTTTCCATAGGAGGAGTGCAGCAAAGGTTCACCAGACTGATTCCTGGGATGGCAAGCTTGTCGTATGAAGAGAAATTGGATTGATTGAGCCAAAATTCACTGGTGTTTAGAAGAATGAGGGGATCAAATGGAAACATATAAAATTCTGACAGGGCTGGACAGGCTGGATGCAAAGGTGCTGTTTCCACTGGCTGGGGTGGTCTAGGGCAAGGGACCACAGTCTCAGGATATGGGTTAGGCCATTTAGAACCGAGATGAGGAAAACCACTTCACTCAGAGGGTGGTGAACCTGTGGAATTCTCTACCACAGAAGGCTGTGAAGGCCAAGTCACTGAGTATATTTAAGAAGGCAATAAGTAGATTTCTAAACTCTAATGGTGTCAAGGGGTATGGGGAGATTGTGGGAGGATGGTATTGAGATAGAGGATCAGCCATGATTATACTGAATGCCAGATCAGGCTCCAAGGGCCAAATGGCCTACTCCTGCGCCGATTTTCTATTTTTCTAATCTGGACTCAAGAATCAGACACACAATTTATGAATTTGTAAATATCAAATGGGAGGTGGGGGGGGCATAGTTAATACTGAGGAGGACTGCTTTAAACTACAGGAAAACATTAATAACCTTCAGAATGGGCATGCAATTGGCAAGTGAAATTCAACGTAAATAACTGAAGTAGGAAGAATAAGGTGGCCACACAGTCCTTGGAAATGAAGTGTCCTAGTGGAGTATAGCAAAAAGGGCACAGGGGGTAAACTACATAAATTACTAAAAGAACAAAGGAGGTTAAAAAGATGATGGGAGAAACCAAACAAAGGTGTTCATTTCTAGAGGGGTAGACTTGGAAAATAAAGAAGTTCCATTAAATTGTAAAAAATGTTAAATTGATTAGTATCAAGGACAGTTGGCTCCAAATTATGAAAAGGATATGGAGGCACTGGAGGAAGAACAAGAATGATTCACTAGGAGATACCAGAACTTAAAGGTTATACCTACCACAGAAGACTGAACTGGAAAAAATATTCAGGGATGGCCAAATAGAGTGCTGTTAGATTTTAACGGGCTTGATGAAGATAGGCGTAATATTATGTTTCCACTTCCACTGATATGAGAACTTTGGAATCATAAATACAAGATCGTCATTAATAAATCCAATAGAGGATTCAGGAGAATCTTCTTCACTCAGAGTGGTTAGCACCTGGAACTTAGTATCACTTGAAATACCTCAGATTACTAGCACAGATGCATTTAAAGGGGAAACTAGACAAATATATGAGGAAGCGCAAGACATGTTGACGGGGTTAGATGAGGAGAAGTAAGAGGGGTTTTGTGTGAGGTGCTGGTTGGCCAATTTGCCTGCTTCTGTGAGATATGGGCAGCACGATGGCACAGTGGTTAACACTGCTGCTTCACAGCGCCAGGGACCCAGGTTCAATTCCGGCCTCGGGTCACTGTCTGTGTGGAGTCTGCACGTTCTCCCTGTGTCTGCGTGGGTTTCCTCCGGGTGCTCCAGTTCCCTCCATACTCCAAAGATGTGTAGGTTAAGTTGATTGGCCATGATAAATTGCTCCTCAGTGTCCCAAGATATATATAAGTTAATGAAGTAAATACGTGGGGTTACAGTGTAAGCCTGGGTAAGAGTCGGTGCAGACTCAATGGACTGAATGGTCTTGTTCTGCACTGAGGTAATTCTATGAAGCTCCAAGTGCATCATTGTTGTACCTTTGCCAGTGCTTCCATATCCTTTCCATAACTTGGAGAGCAACTGTCCACAATACTGCAAGAGTAATCTATAAATACAATGTTGTACGTAACTGATGAACTATGAAAACTGATAGTGGTCGCTGCTGACAACCTAAACATTTTAACCATGAAACCTTCTGAGTTGAAGTGATAGCGATAGTTTGACATTTGTTCTTTCTTTCACTCTAGATTCAGATTAATGTCTCAATGAGGACATTTATAGCATTTATTGCAGATTTTTAAAAATCTCATTTTAAAAGATCACCAAAGCAGGTCTAGTCTGATTACCTGTCGTGAAAATCTTCCTTTGCCTCAGCACTTGGTTTGGCTTTTGTCTCGGCAGATTTTGATTGCACTGCTTCAGGCTACTGTGCAAAAGTTAAGAGTTAGTCCTCACTGAACAAGACATATTTTATTTTTTTTTCTAAATCTCCTGTAACTCTTATAATTTTCTAACTTTAGAGTGCACAAAATAATCTTGGATACCCTGTTCATTCAACTTCTCCACTCTTAACATTTTATTCCTCTTCTTTAGTTATTTTTCTGGAGGACAACCAGATAATTTAGTCCTAAATCAATTCGTCTTCAGCCAGCAGCTCTTTGAATGAAGTCAATAATGGCAAGTTCTCCATTCAACAATCCCTATTTCCAGAAGAAAGGAAGGGTGACTCACAGGGAAGAGATCGTAATGCAATAGTACACATGCAAAACTCAATGGATAGTCACTTCACCAAGGCTGCCACTTTTTTATTATTCATTCGTAGGACATGGATGTCGCTGGCTGGCCAGCATTTGTTGCCCATCCCTAGTTGCCTCAGGGCAGTTGAGAGTCAACCACATTGCTGTGCTCCAGAGTCACATGTAGGCCAGACCAGGTAAGGATGGCAGATTTCCTTCCCTAAAGGACATTAGTGAACCAGATTGGTTTTTCCAACAATCAATGGTGTCATGGTCATCACTGGATTCACAATCCCAGATTTAAAAAATATTTAATTCAAACTCCACCATCTGCTGGGATTTGAACCCAGGTCCCCAGAACATTAGCTGAGTTCCCGGATTAATAGTCTAGCGATAATACCACTAGGGCCATCACCTCCTTCACCAGGACCCACCTCCTTCACCGGGGGACCGCCTGCCTCCTTCACTGGGGGGGGGGGGAGGGGGGGGCGCCTCCTTCACCTGGGGGGGGGGGCCACCTCCTTCACCGGGGGGGGGGCGCCTCCTTCACCTGGGGGGGGCGCCTCCTTCACCTGGGGGGGGGCGCCTCCTTCACCTGGGGGGGGCCGCCTCCTTCACCTGGGGGTGCCCGCCTCCTTCACCTGGGGGGGGGCGCCTCCTTCACCTGGGGGGGGCCGCCTCCTTCACCTGGAGGTGCCCGCCTCCTTCACCTGGGGGGGGCGCCTCCTTCACCTGGGGGGGGCGCCTCCTTCACCTGGGGGTGCCCGCCTCCTTCACCCGGGGGGGGGGGGCGCCTCCTTCACCTGGGGGGGGCGCCTGCCTCCTTCACCTGGGGGGGCGCCTCCTTCACCTGGGGGTGCCCGCCTCCTTCACCTGGGGGGGGGGCGCCTCCTTCACCTGGGGGGGGGCGCCTCCTTCACCTGGGGGTGCCCGCCTCCTTCACCTGGGGGGGGGCCGCCTCCTTCACCTGGGGGGGGCGCCTCCTTCACCTGGGAGGGGCCGCCTCCTTCGCCTGGGGGGGCCCCGCCTCCTTTACCTGGGGGGGGCCACCTCCTTCACCTGGGGGGGGAGCCGCCTCCTTCACCTGGGGGGGGGAGCCGCCTCCTTCACCTGGGGGGGGAGCCACCTCCTTCACCTGGGGGGGGAGCCGCCTCCTTCACCTGGGGGGGGGCCGCCTCCTTCACCTGGGTGGGGCCGCCTCCTTCACCTGGGGGGGGGGGCCGCCTCCTTCACCTGGGGGGGGCCGCCTCCTTCACCTGGGGGGGGGGCCACCTCCTTCACCTGGGGGAGGGGGCCGCCTCCTTCACCTGGGGGGGGAGCCGCCTCCTTCACCTGGGGGGGGCCGCCTCCTTCACCTGGGGGGGGGCACCTCCTTCACCTGGGGGGGGGGGCGCCTCCTTCACCTGGGGGGGGGCCGCCTCCTTCACCTGGTGGGGGGGGCGCCTCCTTCACCTGGGGGGGGGCCGCCTCCTTCACGTGGGGGGGGGGGGGCGCCTCCTTCACCTGGGGGGAGGGGCGCCTCCTTCCCCTGGGGGGGGGGGGCGCCTCCTTCACCTGGGGGGGGGCCGCCTCCTTCACCTGGGGGGGGCCGCCTCCTTCACCTGGGGGGGGGGAGGTCGCCACCTTCACCTGGGGGGGGGTCCGCCTCCTTCACCTGGGGGGGGGGCACCACCTTCACCTGGGGGGGGCCGCCTCCTTCACCTGGGGGGGGGCCGCCTCCTTCACCTGGGGGGGGGGCCACCACCTTCACCTGGGGGGGGGCCGCCTCCTTCACCTTCACCTGGGGGGGGGGGGGGGCGCCTCCTTCACCTGGGGGGGGGGGGGGGGGAGGTCACCACCTTCACCTGGGAGGGGGGGGGGCGCCTCCTTCACCTGGGGGGGTGGGGCGCCTCCTTCACCTGGGGGGGGGGGGCGCCTCCTTCACCTGGGGGGGGGGGGGGGAGGTCACCACCTTCACCTGGGGGGGGGGGGCACCTCCTTCACCTGGGGGGCCGCTTCACCAGACTGTCGCATTTCATTTTGATTGTTCAAATGCAAAAACATTTCTCCCACCTAATTAAGTGTGAGGGCTAGAAGGCGGAAGATTTACAAAAAGAATTTCACCCAAGGAGCATCAGATCATCGAAAGCCCAACTGGTCCTGATCAATTCTATTCTTAAACAGAAATCAAACCAGCTCTTTTTGTAGGAAAGGAATTATTTGATGTAGAACAGGCTGTACCATGATTTTATTCCTTACTCTGTGAGGAAAAATTCTGATCATTAAGTTATCTTGAGGTGATTTGGATTTCTATGTGTCCTTCAGTTTGGTAATCATAGTCCAAATTAAACATAAAGCTGGGTGACGTGTGGTGACATTTTGAAATGGATGGGCAGGCTATCCATACCTTCAGAAACAGAGTGGCAGATAAAGAGTGGGGGGCCAGTTACGGCTGTCCAAGAGCATCGCACTGGCTCCATAACAGGGTCAGCAGGGCAAAGGCAGACAAGGCACTTTGTAAAGGGGTGCCCAAGCTTTGAATCGGGTTGACATCTGAATGGCATCATGGGGACAGAGGAACAAGGACAAGGCTGCCAAGGACAACTGGGCAGCCACTTGGCCAGAAGGAAGGCTTCAGCTGGCATTTGGGGCATAACTGTCAGATTTGGGGCCCAGTGGCAATGAGGGACAACACCCTTTGTGGGAAGGGCAGAACCCAAGGCCACAGGAGGCCACATGAGAGAAAAGAAGGGCAAGAAGGCAACAGAAATCAAACCTACAACACAGGATATAAAGCATCTGGAGATGACTAAGAACCCGTGCTGTAGGAGACTGCAAATCTCCTGGCAGAGGTCTGAAACCTTGTCACCAAATGCCTCGCAGTACTGGTCACCATGCATTGCCAGTGACCATCATAGTCACTGTGGCCTTGAACTTCTTTGCTTCTGGCTCCTTCCAAGGATCAGCTGGGGACCTCAGTGCCATCTCAAAAACAGTTGCACATCACTGTATTTCACTGGTCACTGATGCCCTCATTTTCAGACTGGGCAGCACATTCATTTAATGACAGGTGCGACCTTGCAGGATGGGAGGGCATCGAATTTCGCCTCCATCGCTGGATTCCCCCTGATGCAGGGCATCGTCGATTGCACCCATGTGGCCACCAAGCCACAAAAAAACTACCCAGTGAGATCCATCACCAGAAAGGTTTCCACACTCTCAATGCTCAATAGTCCTCCACCACAACAAGAGCTCCTTCCATGCAGGCATTTGCTTTTCTGGCAGCTGCCATGACTCTTTCATCCTCTGCCAACCAAGTAGTCTCAGGCTCACTCCAACTCCCAAAGTGTATCAGATCCGAGAGGACAAAGGAAATCCCTTGAAGAGATAGTTACTGACCCCTCCAAGGGAGTCCCAGGTAGAGGCACAGAGGCAATGCAACCAATACAACCTGCTCAGCAGGACAACCATTCAGCGGGCCATCAGAGGGTTGGATTCCAGTGCCAGTCAGGTGGTACCCTCCAATGCAGCTTTCAGTTTTAACGGGCCATTTATTCCCATGGAAACCCCATGGAAGAAAACCTTACTGATTCTATAAGGGTGGGGTGGGGGGGAGAGAAATCAACTGTGTCAGGTTACGGGTGGTAAACATGAAACTACTCCTGCATGCGTGCTATTTCAAAAGAATATATACTATCCAAATGAAAGGCAGGGTTAGTAAATTTCTGTAAACACTGCTAATTGCACATTAGTAATAACTGCCCATTGCAAAATTACTATATCAATATTAGCACGTTGTATCGTGAGGAGAACAAATGGCAGCAATACAGTTAACATGTGACCACGCTAAATAGAAGTTTCATTTTATGACTATTGTAGTTACCGACTGAAGCTCCATCAAAACATTGATTCATATATTTTCCTTTGCTTTCTTTCCCGCTCAGTTAGAACAATTTCATTTTGTCTCTATCTCGGTAAATGTTCAACATGCAAAGGTTATTTGATACGCAGAAAATTAAGTTCAAAAATTAAGTATTATGCGTGATCTAATTAATCAATCTCCTTTGTGTGATTATTCAAGATTTGCACATGCTAATTCAGATGTTCTTGTACTGGAGTGGTTTAATATTATCCAACTTCTAGACACTGGCCTAGAAGTTCACATTTTTATCAACATCAGACACGCATGGAGTTAGAATCATAGAATCCGACAGTGTAGAAGGAGGCCATTCAGCCCATCGAGTCTGCATCAACCACAATCCCACCCAGACCCTATCCACATAACCTCATGCATTTACCCTAGCTAGTCCCTCTAACACTAAGGGGCAATTTAGCATGGCCAATCCACCTAACCCGCACATCTTTGGACTGTGGGAGGAAACTGGAGCACCCGGAGGAAACCCATGCAAACACGGGAAAAATGTACAAACTCCACGCAGACAGCGGCCCAAGCTGGGAATCAAACCTGGGTCCCTGGCACTGTGAGGCAGCAGTGCTAACCAATGTGCCACCATTACGCGTGCTGTACCTGTTCGTGGGTCCCAAGCAGCATTGAAAATTTGTGCTAAGACCTAGAATCCCTACAGTGCAGAAGAGGCCATTTGGCCCATTGTGTCTGCACCAACTCTCTAACAGTATCTTACCCAGGGCTCTCCCCATAACCCAACACATTTCCCATGGCTAATCCACCTAACCTACACATTTTGGGACACTCAGGGGCAATCTTTTACCATGACCAACCCACCTAACTTTGGACTGTGGGAGGAAACCGGAGTATCTGGAGGAAACCCACGCAGACACAGGGAGAACGTGCAGACTCCACACAGACAGTGACCCAAGGCCGGAATTGAACCCGGGTCCCTGACACTGTGAGGCAGCAGTGCTAACCACTGTGCCACCTTGCCGCCCTAAAATTATTCAGCCATACGGCAGGCTGTGTGCAAATGGGCTGCTGTGTTACAACAATTACGTTTCTTCAAAGTACTTTTGGACATCCCAAACTCGTGACAGGACTTGCATAAAAGTAAGTCTTTCTTTGTATCTTTTTTACTGATTGAGGGCATGTCTGTTTGGGGAGGGGCTTGGTGAGGTGCCAATCGGGCACCTCTGAAAATTTTAAAAGTAGCCAGAACTTCATAAAGCGGTACATGTCTGTACATTCTGATGCAAAAATGTTTTAAATGTCAAACTTCAACATAAGCCATTTCAAACCCAGTTACAATGGAGGGGGAGTAAAAGGCAAACCCTCTGCACTCCTGAAGAAACAGAACTCTGATGTTACAATGGTTTCATGGTGAATGAGCCAGTGAGATGCAGCTTTGTACTTAGCTTGAAACAGACTCTGCTCTTTTTCAACAGCGTAATAAAATATAGCAAAGTTGGTTATCATGTGAGTCAGTTATGAGGAATCGTCCCCAACGCAGATTTTGAAACAACGAGTCACCACTTTCTAGGACTAAAGTGATGATAGTGCAAGAAAATAAAACTTCGTACAACAACGAGAAGTAACAAAACAGTTTCCACTTTTTTTCTTGCAGATCAGAGACCAAATTCAATTGCTAGTCTATCCCGATTTTGGTCAGGGCAATAGCTGGGTCACCAATTATCCTTAGGACCTTTCAGCTAAATGTCTCATTTCTGATTACTATTGCCATGGATCTGCCTAGTAACAGCAGGCACAGGAATTTGACAAGGAATGAAAGGATATAATCTGCCCAGCAACAGGTTAAAAACCTGCCTGGTGACAGCAGTGGCCAGCATTCAAAGGGGATGATGAGATGCAACTTTTCCCAGTAATGAGATTAGCAGGCATCCAGACAGAATAAGGTGTAAACAACCATATCATAAGGAAAAAGCTGACTGAGATGACTGAAAGATTAGTGGAGGTATACAGATGGTAATTTCAAGAGTCATGGAATGTGAGAGCTGTAGACAGCCCAAATATACAGAGGGGAGAATCAAAGAGGAACCAGGGTATAATTGCCAGCACCTGCTGAAGTAGGTAGGCTAGTTTAACATCTCACAGCCGAGAGGCCATCCAAGAAGTCTTAGAGCCCAGATAGTGCAGGATGCTTCATAAAGGTAATTTAAATATCTTGGTTGGACCAGGAAAAAATGTTTTCCACACTTGATCATCCACTTTGTATTGTGTGGGAACTATACACTGGATTTGACTTATAGATCTATTTAATTTGAATGTTGTTTGGGAACAGGAATATCTTAAGAAGTTTAGGGATTGCAGATATATATTGGAACAAGGAATAATTTCTATATAAACTGTGTGTTTAGTTATTCATATATTTAATTGTCTTGAGTATTATAGTCCTACTTATTTGTACTTGTCTTTTCTCTAATTTAATAAGTTGTCTTTAGTAATTGTTACACAACAACTGGGCTGGTTATTCTCACAGAGTCTCACATGACTCTTCACACCTTTCCAAAAACAAAACTATAAACCATCATGGACCAGTGTTTCAAGTTGAGACTACTTGCAGATAACATCTGTGTGGTTTGCGACACTATGTAGTAACCTGTTCAAACATATCTGCATGTGGGGGTAAATGAGAAAAAGACTGGGTCTTTTACTGCCTTCACAGTAAAATTGCCTGCTACTGTCTAGATCCACAAATGAAGAACCAGAGGACTACTAGCACCTATCGAACTGTGCTCCCGCAACAGTAAATACTTTAAGAATGAGTGGAAGGTGAAGTAGAAAAAGGGGGAACATTAAAGGAAAAATACATGTTTCCATTATTCGATCTGTTTTTCATTTTTAACCAAAATTAAATTCAGATAAGAGTGTTCTAAATGTTTCTCTAAAGGATTCATATTAGAATAACTGCAAACAGGTTTGTTTAAAAACACTTACCTTTTTTATCTTATTATGGTCTTCTTGCAAGGTGTCTACTGCTTCCTGAAGAGCTACTAAGGCAGGACTCAAACGTTCATGTAAATCATCGATTCTTTTTCCGACTTGGGTCCCTTGTTTCATTCTGTTGGGAGAAAGTTGCATCAAGTCAATGTTGCACTTGGGAGCAACTGTTAAAGATATCCAGTCACCATATCTGCAGCAGAATGGTTAATTTCGCATTTGAGGATCACCAGTAACAAATGTATTGCAGACTGACACCGACAGAATTAAGTATTCCCAAATACTAATTATACTGAACATTAATTGAATAGCTGCCTTTGCGGCTACGACCGTGCAGGCACAGTGGTATTGTTTTACTCAGTGACATCACTGTGAGCAACAGGGTGTCTGACTTTACTGTAAAGGCAAAATACTGCGGGTGCTGGAATCTAAAACAAAAACAGAAAATGCTGGAAAATCTCAGCAGGTCTGACAACCCTTGTAGAGAGAGAATAGAGGCAAAGTTTCGACACTGGGATCTGACTTGTCCAGTAGTATCAGCTGGGATGGTGACAAATGGGCACTAATTCATTTCATGAAGATCGCCTGCTCCTTCAGAGGTTGCCTTTCCTAGCAATAGAAAATGTTGGGGCTGCTATAAGATCGTAAATGATCCAGACAGTGGAAGTGCTGCTTGAGCATGTGACCAGGAGTGGATTAGCAATGAAACACACCATGCCCTGACACAGGGTCCCCCCCACATGATAATGGGGGGAGGTCTCAACATGACGACAGCATCTCTCACAGTCAATCAGGGACAGAACTACTTTGAAATCTTTTTCAGAACGCACATGTCAATCGCCCTGCTGAACCAATCACAGAGGTGGGGGCAGTTCTTTCCTGACACAGTCACTGGGTGGAACTACATTACCCATGCGGTTTGTGGAGCCACACGCCAGCGCATTCATTTTACTGCATAACAACCCGACCTTCTCTTTGTAGGCAATACAGAGGCAGGAAAGCAAAGGCTGAAGACAGCAAAAACCAAGTGGGGATTTGAATGGAATGCTGTGGTGGGATTTAAAGTAACAGTTTTAACAACACCAGGTTAAAGTTCAACAGGTTTATTTGGTAGCAAATACCATTAGCTTTCTCTACAGCCAACCAATGTACAGGCATGGTACATTGGGGAAACCATGCAGACGCTACGACAACGGATGAATGAACACCGCTCGACAATCACCAGGCAAGACTGTTCTCTTCCTGTTGGGGAACACTTCAGCGGTCACGGGCATTCGGCTTCTGATATTCGGGTAAGCGTTCTCCAAGGCGGCCTTCACGACACACGACGGCGCAAAGTTGCTGAGCAGAAACTGATAGCCAAGTTCCGCACACATGAGGACGACCTAAACCGAGATGTTGGCTTTATGTCACACTATCAGTGTGACATAAAGCCTCCTGTCCTGTCTGGAGACAATACACATCTCTTTAACCTGTGCTTAATGCTCCCTCCTCCACTCACATTGTCTGTATCTTTAAGAACTGGTTGGCTGTAGAGATTTGCATTCTAATCAGTATTCTGTAACTTGATTTTGTGTCTCTGTGTCCTGTTTGAGAGCAGGTTTCCACTCCATCTGACGAAGGAGCAGCGCTCCGAAAGCTAATGGTATTTGCTACCAAATAAACCAGTTGGACTTTAACCTGGTGTTGTTAAAACTCTTACTGTGTTTACCCCAGTCCAACGCCGGCATCTCCACATCGTGGGATTTAAACCCAGAGCAGTAATCTGGGTCTCTGGGTTACTAGTTCAGTACGGTAAGGAGTCTAACAACACCAGGTTAAAGTCCAACAGGTTTATTTGGTAGCAAACGCCACTAGCTTTCGGAGCACTGCTCCTTCGTCGGGTTCCGAAAGCTAGTGGCGTTTGCTACCAAATAAACCTGTTGGACTTTAACCTGGTGTTGTTAGACTCCTTACTGTGTTTACCCCAGTCCAACGCCGGCATCTCCACATCATTACTAGTTCAGTGACATTACCACTACACAACCTTCTCTCCGAAAGAATGAATGAATGAGGCATGGCTGCTGCCGGGAAACCAGGCAGAGAGTTGCCTGTAGTCACAAACAAGCTGGATGTTGAAGGAATGGAATCCATTTGCATTCAGAAAGATGCCCCAATGGGGATGGGAAGCACACTAGGTAATTGGGTGCAGACCATGGCACCTCCCATCCTGGCAATGCCCTTCAATGCAGGCGAGGTATTATCGAAGTGCTACTTGAAGACCCACTGTAGGAATGGTTGCTTCCAAAATGCCTTCATCAGCTGCTCTTGCTCCCTTATAACTTTTATTCCCCAGCCCCAAGACAGACCCATCAGACCACCCAAACTACAATGAAACAAAGAACAAACAAAGAACAAAGAACAATACAGCACAGGAACAGGCCCTTCTGCCCTCCAAGCCCGCACCGCTCCCTGGTCCAAACTAGACCATTCTTTTGTATCCCTCCATTCCCACTCCGTTCATATGGCTGTCTAGATAAGTCTTAAACGTTCCCAGTGCGTCCGCTTCCACCACCTTGCCTGGCAGCGCATTCCAGGCCCCCACCACCCTCTGTGTAAAATATGTCCTTCTGATATCTGTGTTAAACCTCCCCCCCTTCACCTTGAACCTATGACCCCTCGTGAACGTCACCACCGACCTGGGGAAAAGCTTCCCACCGTTCACCCTATCTATGCCTTTCATAATTTTATACACCTCTATTAAGTCTCCCCTCATCCTCCGTCTTTCCAGGGAGGACAACCCCAGTTTACCCAATCTCTCCTCATAACTAAGCCCCTCCATACCAGGCAACATCCTGGTAAACCTCCTCTGTACTCTCTCCAAAGCCTCCACGTCCTTCTGGTAGTGTGGCGACCAGAACTGGACGCAGTATTCCAAATGCGGCCGAACCAACGTTCTATACATCTGCAACATCAGACCCCAAAGGAAACAGTCCCAAAGGAAGACAAAGGCAGTAGAGAACCAGCGAGGGCTTTGGAACAAAAGTCAGAATTCAGTTGCAGAAGCAGAAAAGACACTAGGAGTTAACCAACTTCCCACATGATGAACCAGCAATGAATTTATAAGTAGTGGATGAACCATTTAAAATTCACTGTTTAAAGATCCTGGCCACACTTGGCATGGAACATACGTGCCAGCCATTCTATTGAATGTTCTAGTGCCAGTTTAACACTCTAGAAATGACTGTGGCATCACAAATTTCTCAGGCTAAATTTCTGACACTTTGATATATACACATTACACCAGTCAAATTTCTAACAATGCTACTGACAGATCCTGCAATATCTTGAATTTAACTATCTAGTTTAAAATTTTCATGTCAATACGTCACTTTTTAACATTACAAAGCCCATCTTGTTTGTATGAAATCGAATTGCATGTATCCTGGTTCACCTCTATCACAGTCTCAGACTCTCGTGATTTGATCCAACTCTGAAGCCCTTCCCACCAAAGCTTCAACACCAAATGAGCTTTCAGGAATTTGAATATTCACCAAAAATAGATTTCAATCTAAATCAACCCATGAAAACCAAACCACGAGCAAAATATTAGATAACTCCAAATAAAAACTGCCTTTTAAAGCTTTAATCATCATTTTGTTTTATGTTCAAATGAACATTTCAAGGCCTTGGAGAGGATACAGATGTTACTAGAGTGGTACCAGGAATGAGGGGTTGCAGTTATCTGGAGAGACGAGAGCAGTTGGGATAGCTCCCCCTAGAGAAGAGGAGGTTAAAGGACAGGTTAAAAGAGGTATTTAAAATTACAAGCGGTTTTGATAGAGGAGACTTGGTTTCTACTGGCAGAAGGGTTAATGAAGGAGCAGTGCTCCGAAAGCTTATGGTATTTGCCACCAAATAAACCTGTTGGACTTTAACCTGGTGTTGTGAGACTTCTTACTGTGAAGGGTTAATATCCAGAGGACACGGATTTAAAACAATTGGAAAAAAGCCAGGGCGGGTAATGCTGGAAGAAGAAATATTTTACTCAGTGAACTGTTACAAACTGGAGTGCACTGTCTGAAAGAGAAATGGAAGCAGATTAAATCGTAACTTTCAAAGGGAATTGGAGCTATACTTAAAAGGGGACAATTTTAGAGGGCTATTGTGAGGGAGCAAGGGTGTCGGAATAATAGCCCCTTCAGAGAGCCAGCAGCACAATAGGAGTGCTGAATGGCTTCCTTCTCTGGCATATGTTTCTATATTCTAAAGTAATAGTTGGTTTAGCTCAGTTGGCTGGATAGCTGGAGAGTGATGCCAAAAGCATGGGTTCAATTCCTGTAAGAAGTTTAACAACACCAGGTTAAAGTCCAACAGGTTTATTTGGTAGCAAAAGCCACACAAGCTTTCGGAGCTCTAAGCCCCTTCTTCAGGTGAGTGGGAATTCTGTTCACAAACAGAGCATATAAAGACACAAACTCAATTTACATGAATAATGGTTGGAATGCGAATACTTACAACTAATCAAGTCTTTAAGAAACAAAACAATGTGAGTGGAGAGAGCATCAAGACAGGCTAAAAAGATGTGTATTGTCTCCAGACAAGACAGCCAGTGAAACTCTGCAGTTCTAGGCAACTGTGGGAGTTACAAATAGTGTGACATGAACCCAATATCCCGGTTGAGGCCGTCCTCGTGTGTGCGGAACTTGGCTATCAGTTTCTGCTCAGCGACTCTGCGCTGTCGTGTGTCATGAAGGCCGCCTTGGAGAACGCTTACCCGAATATCAGAGGCCGAATGCCCGTGACCGCTGAAGTGCTCCCCAACAGGAAGAGAACAGTCTTGCCTGGTGATTGTCGAGCGGTGTTCATTCATCCGTTGTCGCAGCGTCTGCATAGTTTCCCCAATGTACCATGCCTCGGGACATCCTTTCTTGCAGCCCCTGAAGAAGGGGCTTAGAGCTCCGAAAGCTTGTGTGGCTTTTGCTACCAAATAAACCTGTTGGACTTTAACCTGGTGTTGTTAAACTTCTTACTGTGTTTACCCCAGTCCAACGCCGGCATCTCCACTTCAATTCCTGTACCAGCTGAGGTTATTTATTCATTAAGGCCTGCCTTCTCAACCTTGCCCCTTGCCAGGTTAAATCACCACCAGTCAGCCTTCCCTTTTGAGCCCATGGTGACCTGTGACTATGGCGACTTTATCTTCACCTAACGTAACAACATACATTTGTACGGTAATGTGACTAAAACAAAAATATTTCAATCTGTACCTTACCCTAAAATGAGTCGTTGATTATAACAGTAATTATGTACTTTAGCCCATACTTTATTGAGAAAATTTACAAAACAAAATCAAGAAATTAATTTTTGAAAACCTGCAATTTGGAAAGAAAACATGCTTCCTAACCGTTCCAGTATTTCTGCTTTGAGGACTCTTTCTATATAATTCATATCATGGTTAAACGTATCCTCTAACTTCTTAATATCCTCATCCGTCTTCACAGAGTTTTCCGGCAGTCTGTATCTTGACTGCAAAAAAAAACGTTTCTAAACTTAATGGTCAGTTTTTTAATAGTTGTAAATAAATCTAAGATGGCAACGACATGTTTTACTAGAATCTAAAATAATTTTAAAACTATTGAAATGCTTAAGAGAAGAAGAAAATGTCATAACATGTTTCAAAAATGGACACTGAGCCAGGAAACAAGATACCAAGAGGGATTTAAAAAGTTAAAGTTTATTTTTTAGTCACAAGTAGGCTTACATTAACACTGCAATGAAGTTACTGTGAAAATCTCCTAGTTGCCACACTCTGGCGCCGGTTCGGGTGCACTGAGGGAGAATTTAGCACGGCCTATCCACCTAACCTGCACATCTTTTGGACTTGGGAAGAAACCAGGCACCCGGATGAAACCCACACAGACACGGGGAGAATGTGCAAACTCCACACAGACAGTGACCCAAGCCAGGAATCAAACCCAGGCCCCTGGAGCTATGAGGCAGCAGTGCTAACCACTGTGCCACCGTGGATTTTCAACTGCTTCAAAGAGTTTGGTTTTAAGGGGATGGAGGGGGAGATGAAGAGATTCAAGGAGGGGCTCCAGAATGTATCCTAAATAGGTGAAAGCAAGGCTGCCTGCCGCTTGTGAGGTCGAAGAGGATTTTACAAAAGGCTCGAGTCAGTGGACAGAGAACTTGGGGAGGTTGTAAGGCTGGAGGAGATTAGGGGGATCAGGATGGGGCAAGGCATGAATGAACTTTAACGTGAGAATGAGAATTTGAAACTGGGGGCATTGTTGGCCTGGAAACCACTCTAATATAACAAGGACAGGTGTAAGGTGGGAGGAATAGGATACATACAGGCAGCAGAATCAGCAGAAGTGAGCTGAAGGTGGAAAGGTAGGAGGCCAGCCAGGAGATTATTTGTAATATTGCTAAAAACACTGCTAAAATTAATTAATGCTTGCAAACGATCCAATTCTGAATTCCCTGTCAATTAGCACCTCATTTCAGAACTATCACAGTCACTTCAGGTAAGATTAATTACTTTAGAAAGGCAGCGACTGTTTCTGCTATTTTCTGCACAGCAGGACATCAGAAATGTCAATGAGATGAGTGATTCATTTGGTGATTCAGGGACTCACTTTAAAAATTGTCATGCAATCCTTAGCATCTATTTGAAACACCAGGGTAGATCAAGCAAATAAAAAAGACCACCGCCAATTCCTCCAGAGTTAGAATCTTAGTCCCGGATGTCTGTCTTGATAGCTTTGTAAGAAGTTTAACAACACCAGGTTAAAGTCCAACAGATAGCTCTGAGCCCACAACCTCCGGCAGACAAGAAATCATCAACAGGATCTTTCCAATTCCATAAAGTAGACTTTGCTTTTTCGATGCAGAGCTGCAAGGTTGGCCTTCTTCATCTCGAGATGTAAAAGGAGATGATAAATGTAGGCAAAATGAAGCAAAATCAAAAAGAAATTCTGGGAAACTGAGTCTGGTAGCATTTTGACTTGTTCATCATTCAGATCCAGATTAACGATAATAGGTCCCCTAATGATTCAAACGCGCCAAACAGTAAAACAAAAAGATAATAAGATGACAATATAATGTATACCTGCTTGTCCTTGAGTGCTTCGATTTCTTCCACGTGTAATTGCTGAAGAAAAGACAGATTTTTCTCATTTTCTGCCCTGAGGGCCTTTTCTTGCTCATCTCTCATACTCTCCAATCTGTGCAGATTCTTTGAGGGAGAAAAAGAAAAATGTACCGTTTCCTTAGGAACAATTCCTAAATTCTTAGGCTTCAATTCCGGCCTTGGGTCACTGTCTGTGTGGAGTTTGCACGTTTAGAGGTTTACAGCATGGAAACAGGCTCTTCGGTCCAACTTGTCCATGCCGCCCTTTTTTTTTAAACCCCTAACCAATTGCCCGCATTTGGCCCATATCCCTCTATACCCAGTTCTCCTTGTGTCTGCGTGGGTTTCATAGAAACCCTACAGTACAAAAAGAGGCCATTCGGCCCATCGAGTCTGCACCGACCACAATCCCACCCAGGCCCTCCCCCCATATCCCTATACATTTACCCACTAATCCCTCTAACCTACACATCTCAGGACACTAAGGGCAATTTTAGCATGGCCAATCAACCTAACCCGCACATCTTTGGAATGTGAGAGGAAACCAGAGTACCCGGAGGAAACCCATGCAGACACGAGGAGAATGTGCAAACTCCACACAGACAGTGACCCAAGCCGGGAATCGAACCCAGGTCCCTGGACCTGTGAAGCAGCAGTGCTAACCACTGTGCTACCGTGTCACCCTGTCCTTCGGGTGCTCTGGTTTCCTCCCACACTCCACAAAGATGTGTGGGTTAGGTTGATTGGCCATGATAAATTGCCCCTTAGTGTCAGGGAGATTAGTGAGGCAAATACATGGGGTTGCAGGGATGGGCCCTGGGTGGGATTGTTGTCAGTGCAGTCTCGATGGGCCGAGTGGCCTCTTTCTGCACTGTGGGGATTTTATGATTCTAGATGGCCAAAAGCTTCGTCAAAGAGATAAGTTTAACAGCATTGTTGAATAATGCAAAAGTGTGGCATAATGTAAAGCTCAGGGCTATTAACATGAATATAGAATGCTATATCACTGCGTCAAGCACTTCATGCGTTTTTGCAGTGCCGTATTCGGCCTACCACTAGTTTTCATATATTGCTATTTACTGGAACTGGTGAACACTTGTATCTGAGAACCAGGCAAGAGGCAAAAACTTAACTCCAATATTTCCTGCTTGCTTCTCCTTACGCTGGTGCAAGGAAATTGTGGACTCTTCCAGGCAGACTCTTCCAGAATTTATCATAATATAAATTTAAGGGGATTTATCAACTAGCAGATGGGATGCATTTTGATGATTGTCATTTATTCTGTGGCAATTGATCAGTCTACAAGTGCAGAGTTAAATGATATTATTTTGTGATGCCGTATTGGCCGGAGCCCGTTTTGGTTGTTCCAGCAGGGGGGGGAAAACGTTTGCTTTATTCATTCTTGGATGACAAAGCCAGAATTTCTTGTCCTTGCCTAATGCGTCGAGAAGATGTTGGTGGGCCTTCTTCACGAACAACATAAAAACAGTGGATTGAGTCGCCTCCTTCTGTGTTATAAATGTTTCTGTGTAACACCTGCAGTCCCTCATTTCTGTCACAATTTAATAAAACCGAGTGGTTTGCTAGGCTACTTCAAAGGGCATTTAAGCAATAATCATGTTGGTGTGTGTGGTGAACCATCGTTGGTTCCCACCAGGTAGTACTGAGCCAGGGTCTGGCCAGTACTATGAGTCTGTATATATGTTACTGTTGGGGTTAGGGTTGGGCTATTCTACATGTTACTGTTGGGGTTAGGGTTGGGCTATTCTACATGTTACTGTTGGGGTTAGGATTGGGCTGTTCTACCTGTAATATAGTTATTATGGTACATCCCAGTCGGGCTCCGCCTCCTGGGAGAGGTATAAAGGTCACTGCTCTGTCTGGGACCCTTCAGTCTGGGGTCGTGTATTATATATGGTAGCTCTATTGTAGTAGTCAATAAAAGCCTTTATTTCCTCGAGCATCTCGAGCCTCGTGAGTTATATTGCGCATCAATTTTATTGACTACTAATTGAACTCTCGTCGTTGAAAAAAAAAGAAAACGACACAGAGAGCATGGAGCAAATGCTTAAACCCGAACGGCTTACGCTGGACCCACGTGCGGCGGGCGCCTCCAACACCTTCGACCACTGGTTGAAATGTTTTCAGGATTACCTCGAAGACTCCACAGCGGTCACCACAGACGACGACAGACTCCGGGTCCTACACACGAGGGTAAGCGACGCTGTATATTTAGCGATCCGTGCGGCCACCGACTACAAAGGGGCCCTCGAGCTTCTTAAGAAGCGCTACATTAAACCGCCAAAAGAGATGCATGCTCGATATCTCTTAGCCACTCGACGACGGCAGCCCGGCGAAACGACGTAACAGTATGCATGCGAGCTCCTACAGCTAGCCAGGGGCTGTAACTGCAAAGCAGTGTCGGCAGACCAGAACATGAACGACCTCGCTCGAGATGCGTTTGTGGCGGGAATCGGATCATCTTATATCCGACTTCGGCTGTTGGAGCAAGGTAATCTCGATCTCACTAAGTCTATAGAGCTAGCGGATACGCTAGAAACGGCCTCCAAAAGCCTGGCGATGTATCCCGATGACCACGTGGAGACAGCGTGGCAGGGGCAGTCACAGACCCCACTTCATCCAGCGGGTCCGAAAAGCGGCGTGATTGCGTTCCCACCCTCGGGCCTGACGACGGCAGCAGCTCCAGGCGGCCCGCGGTGTTACTTCTGTGGGGGAGTGAAGCACACTCGGCAGCAATGTCCCGCTAAAGCGGTGTTGGGCTCTGCCTGCGGCAAGAAGGGGCATTATTCAAAGGTATGTCGATCCAAACTTTCATCCAGGAACAGCAGTGCGGCGTGTGACTCCCTGGAGCCGGTTTCCTCATCGTCGGCATCGTCAAGGGTTTCTTCCACGTGCGAGGCCAGGACGTCGCCATTCCAGACGACAGAGTCGCAAGAGACGCGCGACCACCAGGGGTCGCTGATTTTGGCGCCATCGCCCACGTGCGACCTATGGGAGCAGCCATTTTGGTCGGCACCAACCGCGAATGACCAGCAGGGGTCGTCATCACCCATCTCAGCTGCCTGCAGTGGCGCCCACGAACCAACGGTGGCGTCGATCATCCTGGACCAGGCAAAGCCCCACAGACTCGACAAGTCCATGATGGACATACAGGTAAACAACCGCACGATTTATTGTCTGTTTGACAGCGGGAGCACGGAGAGCTTTATTCACCCAGAATCCGTGAAGCGGTGTGGCCTCCAGATCCAGCCTGTCAAGCAGACAATTTCGATGGCGTCAAGGTCCCGGTCTGTCACCGTGCTAGGGAGTTGCGTGGTAAATCTAACGGTGCAGGGCACGGTTTACGAGAGCTTCAAGCTCCTGGTGTTACCGCACCTTTGCGCGCCAATACTCCTCAGGCTAAATTTCATGGTCCACTTGAAGAGTGTAACCGTACAGTACGGTGGGCCACTCCCTCCACTTTCAGTGGGAGACTCGCAGCCTCTAAATTGCCCAACGCGCTCCACCTGTAGCCTCTCGACGCTTAAGATTACCACACCCTCCTTATTCCAGAATCTCGTGCCAGGCTGCAAGCCCATCGCGACTAAGAGTAGGCGTTACAGCGCTGAGGATCGGATCTTCATTCGATCTGAGGTTCAGCGGCTCCTCAAGGAAGGGATCATACAACCTAGCGCTAGTCCTTGGAGAGCGCAGGTCGTGGTGGTCAAGAGTGGGAACAAACCCCGGATGGTCATAGACTATAGTCAGACCATTAACAGATACACGCAGCTGGATGCGTATCCCCTCCCGCGCATATCTGACATGGTCAACCAGATTGCGCAGTACCGGGTGTTCTCCACCATCGACCTAAAGTCTGCCTACCACCAGCTCCCCATTCGCCCAGAGGACCGACAATACACGGCTTTTGAGGCGGATGGTCGCTTGTACCATTTTCTAAGGGTTCCTTTTGGTGTCACCAATGGGGTCTCGGTCTTCCAGCGTGCTATGGACCGAATGGTGGACCATAACGGACTGCGGGCTACCTTCCCGTACCTGCATAACGTCACCATCTGCGGCCATGACCAGCAGGACCACGATACCAACCTTCTTAGATTCCTACGCACTGCATCTCGCCTGAATCTGACCTACAACAGGGAGAAGTGTGTATTTCGCACGCGCCGCCTAGCTATCCTCGGATACGTGGTGGAAAACGGGGTCATTGGCCCTGATCCAAACCGTATGCGTCCCCTCCTCGAACTTCCCCTGCCCACTAGCGTAAAAGCACTGAGAAGATGCTTAGGCTTCTTCTCTTACTACGCACAGTGGGTTCCCAATTACGCGGACAAAGCCCGTCCGCTCATCAAGTCTACCTCTTTTCCCCTAGCACCAGAGGCTCGTTTGGCCTTTGAAAAACTAAAAGCCGACATTGCGAAAGCCACGATGCACGCTATCGATGAGTCCATCCCCTTCCAGGTGGAGAGCGATGCATCTGATTTCGCCCTGGCCGCCACACTTAACCAGGCGGGCAGGCCCGTCGCCTTTTTCTCTCGCACCCTCCAAGGCCCTGAAATTCGACATTCGGCCGTGGAAAAGGAGGCCCAGGCCATTGTGGAGGCCGTCCGGCATTGGCGCCATTACTTGGCGGGAAAACGGTTCTCCCTGTTCACGGACCAGCGGTCCATGGCGTTCATGTTCAATAACACGTTACGGGGCAAGATCAAGAACGATAAGATCTTGAGGTGGAGAATCGAACTCTCCACCTATAATTACGACATCATGTATCGTCCAGGGAAACTCAACGAGCCCTCGGATGCCCTGTCGCGTGGAACATGCGCCAGTATGCAGGAGAATCGGTTGCAGGCTCTCCACAATGACCACTGCCATCCAGGGGTCACTCGGCTCTACCACTTCATAAAAGCCCGGAATCTACCCTACTCGGTGGAGGATGTCAGGTCCATAACCAGAAGCTGCCGGGTATGCGCGGAATGCAAACCGCCCTTTTACCGACCTGACAGGGCACAACTCGTTAAGGCCACTCGTCCCTTTGAAAGACTGAGTGTGGATTTTAAGGGCCCCCTTCCCTCGACAGATCGGAATGTGTACTTCCTCAATGTGGTTGATGAGTACTCACGATTCCCTTTTGTCATTCCCTGTTCTGATACGACCGCTGCCACGGTTATCAAGGCATTTCGTGATCTTTTCACCCTGTTCGGTTACCCCTGTTACATCCACAGCGATAGGGGCTCGTCGTTCATGAGCGATGACTTGAGGCAATACCTGCTCTCATACGGGATTGCCTCTAGTAGAACTAGAGGTAACGGACAGGTGGAACGTGAGAATGCTACAGTCTGGAAGGCTGTCTTACTGGCGTTGAAGTCAAAAGGCCTTCCAGTCTCCCATTGGCAAGAGGTGCTCCCTGATGCGCTCCACTCCATACGCTCACTCCTGTGTACGGCAACCAACGCTACTCCCCATGAGAGACTGTTTTCATTCCCTCGGAAGTCTTCCTCTGGGACCTCATTACCGTCTTGGTTGACGTACTCAGGACCTGTCCTCCTGCGGCGACATGTTAGGACCCGCAAGTCCGACCCTTTGGTTGAACAGGTCCATCTCCTCCACGCCAACCCTCAGTATGTCTATGTGGCATACCCCGACGGGCGAGAGGACACGGTCTCGATTCGAGACCTGGCGCCAGCAGGGGGCTTGGAAACCCCTGTCGCTCCCATACCTCCTGTTAGAGACCCCCCAACTATTGTTTCCCCTCCTGACACGGCACGGGCAGCATCGGGACCATCACTTAACCCTTTTACTCCCGTGTACAGCTTGCCTGAGTCCAGGAGATGGTCACCACTTCAAGGCGTGTCCGAGCTCAGCGGATTGTCACCACCTCAGGGTCTACCGGCCCGTGAAATATTGGAGGAGCCGTTGGACACCGCCTTGGGGAGAACGCCACCCTGAGTGCCTACACCGGTGTCATCGCCGGTGTTGAGGAGGTCACAACAACGGTGCGGTCCCCCAGACCGTCTGAACTTATAGACTGATGACCAATTGTTCTGTGTTTTTTTTGTACCCCGCCGGCCTTTGTCTTCAAAGGAGGGGTGAATGTGGTGAACCATCGTTGGTTCCCACCAGGTAGTACTGAGCCAGGGTCTGGCCAGTACTATGAGTCTGTATATATGTTACTGTTGGGGTTAGGGTTGGGCTATTCTACATGTTACTGTTGGGGTTAGGGTTGGGCTGTTCTACCTGTAATATAGTTATTATGGTACACCCCAGTCGGGCTCCGCCTCCTGGGAGAGGTATAAAGGTCACTGCTCTGTCTGGGACCCTTTAGTCTGGGATCGTGTATTATATATGGTAACTCTATTGTAGTAGTCAATAAAAGCCTTTATTTCCTCGAGCATCTCTAGCCTCGTGAGTTATATCGCGCATCAGTGTGTGACTGGAGTCACAGATTAGACCAGGCAAGAACAGCATGTTTCTCACCCGAAAGGACATTAGGTTTATGTAAACTGGTTCACTAACAGCTTTGTGATCATTTTTACTGATTTTTATTTCCAGAATTCAAATTCTCAAACCGCCAATGGAGGGATTTCAACGTCTGGATTATTGGTTCAGGCCTCCGTCCTGCTGGTCCAATTCCTTAACTACTAAACTATTGGACCACATCTATAGGTTTGACTCCGAATACAGCAAAGAAACAATACTGCCTCTGAGATCAAACAACGTGATCATCATTGTCATTAAAAATCACGTCAAACAGAACAATAGTTTGCAAGTGATGGAGATGCAACTTCTGTCCTTTCCGCTCATCTCCCCACACCATCCACGGCACCAAACGCTCCTTCCAGTACTTGCAAACTTTTCTGTCAACTTAATATACTGTATTCACTGATCACTATGCAGTCTGCCCTGCACTGGGGAGAACAAATGTAGACTGGCACTTTGCAGGACACCTCCATTCAAAGCTTCTCATTATTTTAACTGCACTCACCTCTCTATGGTGGGCCTGCTGCAGTGTTCTAACGCAGTTCAATGTGAGCACCTCAGTTTTCAATTAGGCACTTTGCAGCGTTCAGACTCAACACTGAGTTCAACAATTACAAATTATAATCTCTGCCCATTCATTCCACTTTTTCTTTGTGTTTCCTCTCGTTTTTCTCTTTTTGTTTTTGAATGGCAGTGGTTCTTCATTCTGCCATTCATGTCTCCTCTCAACACTTCCTTTTTACTTGTCCCATTAACTCCCTACAGTCCTCCACTACCAACTCTTCAACCTCTTCTGTTTTCCACCCTATCACAGAACTTCCCTTTGTCTCTTTCTTTAACCCTTCTGCATTTACTAGCATTAAACTTATTACGTCTCTAACTTTTCCTAATTAGAATCATAGAATCTCTACAATGCAGAAGGCGGCCATTTGGCCCATTGGCAACAATCCCACACAGGCCCTATCCCCATAACCCCACGTATTTACCCTGCTAGAGCCCCTCTCGACACTAAGGAGCGATTTAGCACAGCCAATCCACCTAACCCGCACATCTACGGACTGTGGGAGGAAACCCACGCAGACACGGGGGAGAACGTGCAAACTCCACACAGACAGTAACCCAAGCCAGAAATCGAACCCGGGTCTCTGGCAATGTGAGGCAGCAGTGCCGTGATCATTAACTTGAAAGGTTAACTCTGTTTTTTTCTCCATCCATGTTGTCTGACCTGCTGAGTATTGAGTATTTTTGCCTTTGTTGTAGCGAAGTTCTACTTTGAATAGACAGTGACTGTAATAATTTGCATGGCTTGCACGCGTTTTACAGAGTAGCATCTCCATAGTACAGCATTACTTAATTTAATTTTGAAAATGAACACAGCTTTTTAATGATATAATATGGAACTTTTTTTGCCTGCTTTTCTACGTGTAAATTATCTTGCTCTTTTATTTTCTCAGATAGAATGTGACCCTCAGGGAGGGATCAGGTTTCATCTCGACTACAGACTAAGCTAATCAATCTGCTGAGATGAGGGTGCGCATTAGACATCGCTGACATCCCGCAGCTAACAGGGGTGTGGTGAACCATAGATGGTTACCACTATGGGTACTTGTACATATGTTACTCTTGTTACTGTTGGGGTTAGGGTTTGGGTGTTCCACCTGTTATTATTGTTTATGTGGTACACTCCGTTCGGCTCCGCCTTCTTACAGGAGTATAAAGGTCACTGCTACTTCCTAATAGCCCTTAGTCTGGGATAGTATTGTTAAATAGTGTGCTCCAATCTTGTTGTGAATAAAAGCCTTTATTCCCGGTTACGTCCTAGCCTCCCGTGTGAATCAATCACGCATCAATTTTATTCACAACAAAATACTGAAAATTTTGTTCGAGGAAAAATGGAGCAGATGCTGAAACCCGATCGGCTAACCTTGGATCCGCGTGCCGCTGGGGCATCGAATACCTTTGACCATTGGTTGAAGTGCTTCGAGGATTACATTGAGGCCTCGACAGCAGTCCAGTCCGACGCCGACAGATTGCGGGTCCTCCACGCCAGGGTGAGCGACACTGTGTATGCAACAATTCGCGATTCCCAAAATTACAAAGATGCCATCGAATTACTCAAGAAGCTGTACAATAAACAGCCAAAATTCATGCTCATCACCTATTAGCCACTCGACGGCAGCAGCCTGGCGAAACTACGGGACAGTACCTGCGCAAACTTCAACAGCTAGCCAGAGCCTGCAACTGCAAGGAGGTGTCGGCTACTCAATACACCAACGATCTTATTCGGGACGCGTTCGTGGCGGGAATCGGCTCATCCTATATTCGCCTGCGGCTGCTAGAGCAGGGTAACTTGGACCTGGCTAAGACGGTAGAATTGGCCGATGCAATGCAAACGGCCTCCAGAAGTCTCGAAACCTACCCCACCGACCACGTGGGAACATCGTGGCAAGCACAGCCACTGCCTCAACTGTACTCGGCGGCTCCTCGGAACTGCGCGATAATGCTCTCAACTTCAGACCTGACGGCTGCGGCAGCTCCTGGAGGCCCACGGTGCTATTTCTGCGGATTGGCAAAGCATCCTCGCCAGAGATGTCCGGCCAGGACGGTGTTTTGCTCCGCCTGTGGGAAGAAAGGGCACTATGCAAATGTGTGCCGAGCAAAGACCCCTTCCAGGCCCAGCAGTGCTATGTGTGACTCCCCAGGATCCATCTCCTCGTCTCCGGCCTCGTCGATGTCTTCAACCACGTGCGATCCACGGGCGCCACCATTTCTTACGACGACGACGCAAGCCACGTGCGACCTCCGGGTGCCGCCGTTTTCAACATCATCGACCATGTGCGATTCGTGGGCGCAGCCATTTTGGTCGACACCGGCCGCAGAAGACCAGCAGGGTCCTCGTCGTCGGCTATCTCAGCTGCCTGCAGTTACACTCGGGATCCAACAGTGGCGTCAATCATCCTGGACCAGGCCAAGCCTCACAGACTCGACAAGTCCATGATGGACATAGAGGTAAACGGGCGCCTGGCGCATTGCCTGTTTGACAGCGGGAGCACGGAGAGCTTCATCCATCCGGATACAGTGAAACGGTGCGCTCTCCGTGTGCAAACTGTCAGGCAGACAATCTCCATGGCGTCGAGGTCCCGATCTGTCCTCGTTCTTGGGAGCTGTGTGGTAACCTTAACGGTGCGGGGCACAGTCTACGAGAACTTCAGGCTCCTCGTGCTACCGCACCTTTGCGCTCCGGTACTCCTGGGGCTAGACTTTATGGTCCACCTGAAGAGTGTGACCCTGCGGTACGATGGGCCACTCCCTCCATTTTCAGTGGGAGAACAGCAGCCTCCGAATTGTCCAGCGCGCTCCACATGCGGTCTCTCAACACTCAAAATTACCCTGCCTTCCCTATTCGAAAATCTCGTGCCAGGTTGCAAGCCCATCGCGACTAAGAGCAGGCGTTACAGTGCTGAGGATCGGATCTTTATTCGATCTGAGGTTCAGCGGCTCCTCAGGGAAGGGGTCATTCAACCTAGCACTAGCCCATGGAGAGCACAAGTCGTGGTGGTCAAGACTGGAGACAAGCCCCGGATGATCATAGACTATAGTCAGACCATTAATAGGTACACGCAGCTGGACGCGTACCCTCTCCCGCGCATATCTGACATGGTCAACCAGATTGCGCAGTACCAGGTGTTCTCCACCATCGACTTGAAGTCAGCCTACCACCAGCTCCCCATTCGCCCAGAGGACCGCAAATACACGGCCTTTGAGGCGGATGGCCGTCTCTACCACTTTTTAAGAGTCCCTTTCGGCATCACTAATGGGGTGTCGGTCTTCCAGCGTGAGATGGACCGAATGGTGGACCAAAACGGGCTACGGGCTACCTTCCCGTACCTGGACAACGTCACTATCTGCGGCCATGACCAGCAGGACCACGACGCCAACCTCCAGAAGTCTTTACGCACTGCGACTCTCCTGAACCTGACCTATAACAAGGAGAAGTGCGTATTCAGCAAGCACCGCCTAGCAATCCTCGGATACGTGGTGGAAAATGGGGTCATCGGCCCCGATCCAGACCGTATGCGTCCCCTCCTTGAACTTCCCCTACCCACTAGCATCAAAGCACTGAGAAGATGCTTAGGCTTCTTCTCGTACTATGTACAGTGGGTCCCCAATTACGCAGACAAAGCCTGTCCGCTCATAAAATCTACCTCCTTTCCCCTGACAGCAGAGGCTCGCCTAGCCTTTGAAGGGATAAAAGCCGACATCGCGAAAGCCACGATGCACGCTGTCGATGAGTCCATCCCCTTTCAGGTGGAGAGTGATGCATCGGATTTCGCCCTGGCCGCCACACTTAACCAGGCGGGCAGGCCCATCGCCTTTTTCTCTCGCACCCTCCAAGGCCCTGAAATTCGGCACTCCTCTGTGGAGAAAGAGGCTCAGGCCATCGTGGAGGCCGTACGGCATTGGCGCCATTATTTGGCTGGCAAACAATTTACCCTGCTCCGTGGCCTTCATGTTCAACAACACGTTAAAGGGAAAAATTAAGAATTATAAAATCTTGAGGTGGAGAATCGAACTCTCCACCTACAACTATGATATCATGTACCGTCCGGGGAAGCTCAATGAGCCCTCTGATGCCCTGTCGCGTGGAACATGTGCCAGTGTGCAGGAGGACCGGTTACAGGCCCTCCACAATGATCTCTGCCATCCGTGGATCACTCGGTTTTTCCATTTTGTAAAGGCTCGTAATCTGCCCTACTCCATAGAGGATGTCAGGTCGATAACTCGAAGCTGCCAGGTATGTGCAGAGTGCAAGCCGCACTTCTACCGGCCTGACAGGGCACACCTCATTAAGGACACTCGCCCTTTTGAACGACTGAGTGTCGACTTCAAGGGCCCCCTTCCTTCGACAGATCGGAATGTGTATTTCCTCAACGTGGTTGACGAATACTCCCGATTCCCCTTTGCCATCCCCTGTTCTGACATGTCCTCTGCCACAGTCATCAAAGCCCTGCAGAGTCTTTTTACCCTGTTCGGCTACCCCAGTTATATCCACAGTGATAGGGGTTCGTCGTTTATAAGCGACGACTTGAGGCAATACCTGCTCTCTAAAGGAATTGCCTCAAGTAGGACTACGAGTTATAACCCCAGGGGTAACAGACAGGTCGAGAGAGAAAACGCTACAGTCTGGAAGGCTGTTTTACTGGCGTTAAGGTCTAGGGGTCTTCCAGTCTCCCGTTGGCAAGAGGTACTTTCTGATGCGCTCCATTCAATCCGGTCCCTCCTGTGTACGGCAACCAACGCTACCCCACATGAGCGGATGTTTACCTTCCCTAGGAAGTCTTCCTCTGGGACCTCACTGCCGTCTTGGTTGACGTACTCAGGACCTTTCCTCCTGCGGCGGCATGTTAGGGCCCGCAAGTCCCACCCTTTGGTTGAACAGGTCCATCTCCTCCACGCCAACCCTCAATATGCCTATGTGGCATATCCTGACGGGCGAGAGGACACGGTCTCTATCAGAGATCTGGCGCCTGCAGGGGACCTGGAAACCCCCGTCACTCCCGCACCCCTGGTTAGGATTCCTTTGCCCATTCTCTCCCCTCCTGACACGGCGCGGGCAGCATCGGGACCTCAACTTAATCCTCTTACTCCCGTGTACAGCTTGCCTGAGTCCAGGAGATTGTCGCCACCTCGAGGTCCAGAGGCGTGTGAGGAACTGGAGGAGTCACTGGACACCACCTCGGAGAGAGGGTCGTCACCATGGTCACCAGAACCGGCACTGGGGCCAGTGCTGCGGAGGTCGCAGAGACGGTGCGGACCTCCGATACGGCTGAACTTGTGAACATATGGACAGTTCATATTGTCTCCTTACCCCACCGGCCTTTGTTTTTTTAAAGGACGGGTGGATGTGGTGAACCATAGATGGTTACCACTATGGGTACTTGTACATATGTTACTCTTGTTACTGTTGGGGTTAGGGTTGGGGTGTTCCACCTGTTATCATTGTTTATGTGGTACACTCCGTTCGGCTCCGCCTTCTTACAGGAGTATAAAGGTCACTGCTACTTCCTAGTAGCCCTTAGTCTGGGATAGTATTGTTAAGTAGTGTGCTCCAATCTTGTTGTGAATAAAAGCCTTTATTCCCGGGTACGTCCTCGCCTCCCGTGTGAATCAATCGCGCATCAAGGGGATAAAGAAAAAAATGTCCATGTTCCTAATGCTAAGCAGCACCTCCTGTTGCAAGGATGTATTTGGACCCACTATCACCTTGTATGGGTAAGTGGCGATGGCCATTAAATGTGGGCTTGCTACCATCACCCACAGATACAGAACACATTTTTAAGAAACTCAAAGCAGAAATAAAAAATGTCAATAATGTCAGTGCTTCACCAGTACTTCTTGAAGGCTCACCTTTTCAAGATCTAAAAACCTCCTCTGTATCTCTTCGCGAAGCTGAATTTCCTTTCGAAATAGTTTGTTGCTGAGATCTTCCAGAAGTTGATACATTTTGCCCTGCAACAACATTTCAAATCCTCAATGAGACAGTAACAAAAAAACAGAAGCACTGACTGAAGAAAGGTTAGCTTGGCAAATGGAACTGCCTCTCTCTACATTCCATATAAAATGCACTTGTCTCTCGGAAGGTTCTGTTCAGGTTTGACTTGCAAGAGGAGACTGGCAGAGCAAAAGTTTTTGTTGGTGAGGGGCTGGATTTTACATGTCTCCGGTGTTTTCAGCTAGGTGGGGAGGAAGAAGGGGGTGCCCAGCCCACAATCTTCCCACCCATCACTGAGTCACCCCCATAACATGGTAGGTGTGCGGGTGCCAAAATCAGCAACCCACCTGCCATATGTAGTTGAGTAATTAAGGGTCAATTGAGCTTATTACCAATCCTGGTAAAATGCTGCCGGGACCATAATATGGTTGGTGCGGGCAGGTGGATGTTAGTGGGCAACAAATTTTTTTTCAAGTTTTTAGAAGGATGGAAAGGAAGGGTTCGGACTATCTTTGTGGTGGTGTTCCTTTATCTTTTCTTCTAAAGCCGCCCACTCACTAAAACCCACACTTCCATCCCCCTCCCTAAGCCTGCCAAACGTTCCCCACCCAATGCCCCAGATTTACCTCATTCCGGATTTCACTGGGCTGTCTTTGGACTAGTTGCAGTCCTGGAGATGGCCACCACCGAGCACTAGGTGCTGCTGGGATTGCTGGAACTGCTGGCCAATCCGATTGGCTGGCCTTTCCCCAGGGCAGGATATCTTCACCAGTGATGGGCAGATGTGCCACTGTGGGCCAAATTAGCCTGCCTGCCGTGTGCATTGGCTGCGGGCAAGGTTTGCGCAGAGCAAGTTGACTTTCCTTCCGGGGAGGGGCAAGCAAACCGACCCCCACCCCCATAAAATGGAGCGCGAGGTCTGGAAAGTGCAGGAAGAATGATGTCGATCTTTAAACTAATACGTTCAGATAAAAATATGAATACAGAATGAAAACAGTCTGACTTAAACTTTAACTTAAATCAGTGATGAGAAAAATTCCCTGATCCTCAGGTTAATCAAGTACACCATTAAAGGAACCATCACCTTGTAAATATCTCAACCATTTCAATCTCTACCTATCCCTGTAGCCTCCAATCCAAACAATCCAGATTAAACTTGATCACAATCTCCCTTTCTTTTTCTCCAATTAAAAGGTCACCTCTTGGGTTTTTATCACTTACAGCTCTAAACTTTGTCCATAAACCCTCCCTATACAAAGTAAAACAACCTAGCATATTACAAACATGGCCTCATTAATGATGAAGCATCAAGTTAGAGTAATTTGTTTTAACTTGTAGTCAAACATTCTGAACAAGCATCCTGGCACTTGGGAAGAAAAGGCAAATTGGCAAATTACATTTTTCCGAATATCAAGTCATATGTTTATTTACTCACCACATTAACCAGTCTCTTGTCTCCATATCCACAGCCAGTTGTATAATGTTTTTGTTGCTAGCATGTTCCATTGGTTTGTTATCCATGTGAAACAATTCTGTCTGAATTCTGTGTTTTCTGATCGTTTAAATGATAATCTCAGTTTGAACCATTCATTACTTTGAATCATTCTGAAAACCCTATTAGGTTGCATTGAAGTGCCCTCTTCTCCAACAAAAACAAGACCAGTTTCCTCACTCCACAGCTTGGATGCTAGAAACCTGATTTCACAAAGAAATCAGTGGGTCATTTTGCTTTACTTGGAATAAAGTAACTTCTATAAACCCTCCTGCATCCTATGCTTCTAGATCTGGGAGAAAGCCTGCCCTCGCAATGTTAAGTTTCAGATCCAGACATGTCAGCCTGTGTTTTATCCATATTATATCTCCTACAGGCAGAAAGAAAAGCCTATGACGAAGAGGTTTCCCAAAAATATTGGGCATGAGGATCTTCTCAATTGCCGAGACAATCCTAGTGCTTGTTGTTTTCAGTCTTTGGAGAAACAACTTCAATGGGCAGCTCCAAGGTATTTTAATCATTTTCAACCTCTGTTTTCTTTAAGATAAACTAACTGTATGTATACACTTTGCTTTAAAACCCTGTCATTTAAATATGACTCTTTTGTGAATCCTTACTGTGGAAAATTGGTCAAAAATCCCAAAATATGATAAGTTGCATACCAATTTGATGGTTTCAACTACTCTACCACAGCAATGTACAAAACTCTGCTTTGATTGGTATACCATATATCCATTATGGTCCATCAATAGTCATCGTGTTTTTTCTTTGTTCCAAACTAATTATTTTGTCTTGATCTATTGCTAATGGCTCCATTTTCCAATCCTGTTGCATTGTGTATATTAACGGTTCTGTCTCTGTCTTTAGAACAACCTGCAAACCAGTCATGCTTTCAAACCTATTTACTAAAAGATAAATAGAAGTTCCAAGAATAAGATCTCTTGAAGGATCAAAGAGACCTTCTGATCTCTTTGCCCTCCATCCATCACATACTTGGATCTAAAAATAACATCCTTTCGTGCATTTACTGGCATGAAGTAATGTTTATGTTTATCGCAATAAGCCAATGTTTTAAAATGAAATGTCCATCTACATATGGAATACAAAAAGCGTTTCCTCAACTCCCATAAAATGATATTTTCCGTTAATACTAAACTATTGTATTGCAACAAAGACTGAATAGATATTTCATACTTACGTTTCAAGATTTAAAATATATATATTTAGGCAGTCATTACTAATACACTTACAGGAATATGATTGCATTTCACTCTCTACCAATCAGTAATTATCAAATTTATTACAGAAGTGCAGCTAATGACACAAAAACACCGTTGATACTTGGTACCGGAGTTATCCTAGCAATTAATAACCTGAACTTTGACATTGTTCTTTACTTTTGTTTTTTTTAAAAAGGTGAATGTTGCTTATTTTTTTCTCCCTAGGCTCCTTGGGTGTCACACCTACCGTGCTAGAGAGGGCACACAGGTAGTTCACTCTCGAGAGCTCCTCCAATGTTACACAGAAGCAGGACTGCACAGAGGTGCTTGATAGTAGTCAACAGATAATTTCCTATTGTGTTTTGTTCCCTTATGAGGAATCACCAGGTCTCCATTCAGCAATTCCTACAGTAATATTACTGCACAGAGTTGGAAATGAAATCAGAGTACCATTCATTCCTCCTGAGTTCTCCAAAGAACTGCACTCCTTATGATATAAACTGTAGTGTGTTGCCATTGAGATATATTGCATAAAGCACAGCAGCACCTTTACAAAATATTATTAAAATTCTTGCAATTATACTGTGTTGTTACTCTAGGTTTAGTTTTGAGGGCCACTGATTTATTTCACTATATTCACTGTTTCAAAAAAAAAAGGAAAATATTTCAAGGAAAAGTAATCTAAAGAAATTAGTATAAATGATACGAAAACCACATAGGTCAAATTACCTGAGGATAAATACTTTCTGGGGAATAGCTTGTGTCCATTTCTTTTTGGTGGAGTTTATGCCAACCGTCCTCCCTCTTGTGGTCTTGCTGAGCTATTGTAGCTGTCAATTCATTAAGCCTTGAACAAAAAGAGTTTCCTTCAAGGATATAATTGTCAAATTACAGGGCAATTGTGCTCAAGTTTCCATGCTAACTCATTAACATAAGCTCAAATGTAAAATCTCCCACCAGTCAGCACAATCAACCAGCATCCTCAAGCATAATTGATTTGTAACTGGAACAAAGTTCCATGAATCCAAGGCACTATGGTGGGATAGCATAGCAGACGAGGTCAAAGAATCGCTCGAGAGTGAGGCTGGAGACTATGAGGTATGCGGCATTTATCTCTGACCTGCATACCTTTTATGATAATTAACATCAATGCTCTGTACTGAGTCTTAAATATTTGTCAACTTCCCCCTTTCTGTATGGGATAACTAGATAATTAGCCACCCTTCAAGTTTTGTTTTTAAGATGTAATGATTCCTGCAGTAGGAGGGCAAGACCGAGGCACAATGCAATGAATCCCATTCGAACAAACAACATAGGCAGAAATTCACACTTTGGTCCTGGGTGTGTGGTCAGTTCTGTAGGAGGGCGCGGAATGGTTCAGGTGAAGAGTTCAATGTATGGGTTTAAAAGATTGCAGATTCTTGGGCACATGTCGGTGTGGGGGCAACTCCATTCCTCCTAAGTTCCTGTGATCCTTTATACCATCTGATTAAAGCTGTTATCCAAGTGAGATCCAGATGGGAGCTCAGGGCAAGAATTGTATTAAATACATCTTCTTATTCCTTAGGATTCTCAGCAGCATGCGGAGTGTAACTATCAGGACAGGTGACCTTCGCCCAGCTTACTGTCAAGGCTTTGACTTGGCAAGAGGCCCAGAACAGAGATTTGGGTACGGTTGCTTTCCAGATACTCATTCTTTTTGCGAGGGAATGCTTAGCTCTAATTATTGCCTCCAAAAGCAACAGATCAACAATCTAGCTAAGTAAGGATCAAGTCGATGCATCCACCAGCTTCTGCCCATGTTGCGCCATTATTACCCAAAGGCATGTACCACACTTTCAAAGTTAAATGAACATGTGAATTCCTATGCATAAGCTATTTTACCATGCCATCTATTTCTGATTAGGTATGAAAAATACCTAATGAAATATTACTGTTCTTCAAGGGATAGTGCTGCATCTATATCAAATCCCTGAGATCGCTGCCTTGACTTCCGTATGGATCAAACCACAATTAACTTCATTCTTTTACTTTTCTGTATATTTATATCCAGTGATAAAACTTGTTATATTTATATATATATAAAACAACATTTAAATTTATTGTCCCCAAAAACATCTTGCGAAACAATGAAAAGAGGTGGCAAACAGTAAAGAGAAACTTGATGTCTCTACTTTGGCAAACTGTGTGACCTACAACATCTAAATTTGTCACTTCTTTACACAGGGGCTTCCAAGAGACTATGTACAGAATGAAACCCAGAAGAAAAGCCAGTAGATCAGATTCTCCAATTTCAACTTCTTTGAGTGATTATACTTTTCCTTCCAAGTTTCTCATCTCCAGGATGTACATCCACATGGTACAATCGATCTGAAAGCCGCTATTTAAGAACATAAGACATCGGAACAGGAGCAGGCCTTTTGAGTCCAGTCCGCAATTCAACAAGATAATGACTGATTATCCACATCAATTGGAATTGGAGTACAAGAATAAGGAAGACTTGCTACAACTGCATATAGCTTTGTTGAGTCCACTTCTGTGTGCAGTTTTATTCTCCACATTTAAGAAAGGATGTATTTAGAGACAGTACAGCAAAGGTTCACTAGATTAGTCCCTGGGATGAGAGGGTTGTCTTATAATGGAATAAATTGGGCCTATACTTGTTGAAGTTTATAAGAATGAGAGGGATTCTCATCAAAATATACAAGAGGGGGAGGCGATGGCAGAGGTATTACCACTGAACTAGTAATCCAGAGTAATACTCTGGGGACCCACGTTTGATTCCCACCACAGCAGATGGTTAAATTTGAATTATAATAATGACCATGAAACCCATTGTTGATTGTCATTAATAAAAAAAACCATCTGGTTAATTAATATTAGGCAAGGAAACTTGCCATGCTTACCTGGTCTGGCCGACATGTAACTCCAGATCCGCAGCAAGCAATCGCTTCACGGGCAGTTGGGGATGGGCAACAAATGCTGGTGCTTGCCAGCAATGCCAACATCCCATGAAATAAGTTTTTTTAATTCTGAAGGAACTCGATAGGGTAGATACAGAGAGGTTGCTTCCCTTGGTTGGAGAATCTAGAACATGGGGACGCAGTCTCAGGATCGGGGAACAATCATTTAGGACCGGGATGAGGAGAAATTTCTTCATGCAAAAGATTGTGAATCTTTGGAATTTTCTACCCCGGGAGCTTATGGACGCTCCATTGCTGAGTATATTCAAGACCAAGATCGACAGATTTTTGACCCCTCAAGATATCAAGGAATTTAGGAGGGGAAAATGTTGAGATAGATCAGCGATGATTGAACTGGATGGCAGAGCAGGCTCAAGGGGCCAAATGGTCTACTCCTGCTATTATTTATTATTCTTTCTTTCGTTAGAACATTTCTTTCTAGTCTCAGATGTTGGCAGTTTTAAACCTTTCATATAAAAGTCAATTGCCTCTTCAAGAAGCTTTTTTCCCAGGGTCAATTACTAGGGGGCGTAGGTTTAAGGTGCGAGGGGCAAAGTTTAAAGGAGATGTACGAGGCAAGTTTTTTTACACAGAGGGTGGTGGGTGCCTGGAACTCGCTGCCGGGGTAGGTAGTGGAAGCAGATATGATAGTGACTTTTAAGGGGTGTCTTGACAAATACCTGAATAGGATGGGAATAGAGGGATATGGTCCCCAGAAGAGTAGTGGGTTTTAGTTCAGACGGGTGGAATGATGGGTGCAGGCTTGGAGGCTGAAGGGCCTGTTCCTGTGCTGTAATTCTCTTTATTCTTTGTTCAAATAACCATATTCAGCAGATGTAATATGTCTCAAACCTCATTCAAAATGTTGTTTCTTTTTCTCAGCATATGGTGGTGGTTTTATCTTGGTTCTGACTACTTAGCTGTTCGATACAAGTTTAACATTTTGCAGTCAGTCAACTAATTCAAAACCTATTTTTGCAATCCATGACTTGAAAGATTGCACACTAACATTCTGATGTGTTTTCTCAAAGGGGCGTAGAACCCATTTTCTTCAATACAGTAATATTATTTCAGTCATCTGTAGGTGAATATGAAAAAAGTTACCGTGCATTAATCTTTTGTTGAAGAAGTTTTCCTTCTGATTCAAGATCAGTTTGTTTATTCCTGATATGGGAGAACGCATCTTCAATTTGCAGTAGTCTACAATTTTAAGTAGATCTCAGTATTAGCTTGAGTTACATCAAGTTATCTAAGTCAATTAATAAAATATTAAAATAGTATAACTGCCGGACACCAAAATAAAGCCACATTTTGACCAACTATTTAATCTAAGCACTAACATCCCCTGAACAATTGCACCTCGCACCATCTGACAAAGCCAATTAAATGGCTAGCTTCAGATGGTTCTAAAGTGCTACGCGGGTAGTTACTCTGAAAAAGTTAGAAGAAATAAAACCAGTTCTAACTTCAGCGTAACAATTTTAAATACTCAGACAGGTCCCTCCGCACAGGGTTCTCCCCCTCAACCCCAACCCAAGCACCCCTGCCACAATATTCCCCACCCCAACCCCCCACCCTCAATGTCTGACCACCTACCCCCCCAACCGATGTCTGACCCACCCACATCCCCCCAATGTCCGATTCCCCCAACACCCTGTCCCAGCTAACGCCATAAAAAAGAGGCATTTCTAACTTTGCTCAGATGCCTTTAGACTCTGCGCTGGAGTTGGGGACCCACTGCACTGTCTGGATCTCACCTGACCAGAGTCAGGAGGGTTGGGTGAGACAGGCTCAGATGAAACTCGGTGCAGGCAAGTGGAGATGGAATGGAAACCCATGCTGATTGGGCCATATCTTCCCGAGTAGCAATATTTTTATTATTAATTTATAACATACTGAATCAACAAAATTCACAAACAACTACTTAAGTTTATTTCTTAGAGTCGCAAGTAGGCTTACATTAACACAGCAATGAAGTTACTGTGAAAATCCTCTAGTCGCCACATTCTTGCGCCTGTTCGGGTACACTGAGGGGGAATTTAGCACGGCCAATCCACCTAACCGGCACGTCTTTCGGACTGTGGGAGGAAACCAGAGCACCCGGAGGAAACCCACGCAGACACGGAGAGAACGTGCAGACTCCGCACAGACAGTGACCCAGCAGGGAATTGAACCCGGATCCCTGGCGCTGTGAGGTTGCAGTGCTAACCACTGTGCCTCCGTGCCACCCCATTTTTAAAGATGCAATCATTGTTTAGATAAATTCATGATAGCAATATACATAACCAAGTTTATAATTTAAAGTCCAACTCAGGTGCCTCATTGAGGTTCCAACACAAAATCCTGTTCGATAACAATTACAACAAGTGGCTACTTTTATTGCAGCAAAAATGACTTATTTCAAAATTATTGAAAATGAGTTTTTTTTTGATTTGTACAAATTAGGTAGTTAATGATCTGTCCATTTCAGGAGACAATGCTTTGTGTTGTACTGTAGGATGATGCAAAATTGGTAAAGGTGAAAACGCAGTCATCGGAAACAGCCCATCCTACATAAGCTGCATAATGTGTTGGCAAAAGCAAAGATCATTCACACTCATACAACAAAAAAAAATGTTAGCGTGTTAGTAGGAGAGGCATTATAACATTTATCACACATGAGAATTTGAGGCCAAAAGAGAAAATGCTGGAAAATCTCAGCAGGTCTGGCAGCATCTGTAAGGAGGGAAAAGAGCTGATGTTTCGAGTCCAGATGACCCTTTGTCAAAGCTGACAAAGTAATTTGCTTTTATCCAGTGAGAAATTGGGGAACTGGTATTACTTGCCAAAGATGAGTAGGAGCAGGAATAAAGCATAAGGCCAGTCGAGTCCGCTCTGCCATTCAACATGATCATGGCTGATCTTGGTATCAACTCCATTTTCTTGCCCACCTCCTGTCTCCGTTAATTCCCTCTGAGACCAAAGGCTTGTCTATCCCAGCCTTAAATGCATTCAACGATGGAACATCCACAACCCCCTGGGGTACTGAATTCCAAAGATCCACAACCCTTTGAGTGAAGTAAATGTATTTCTTCAAATTTAAATTAATGAAAAATTGTCATTCTATCTTTCAAACACTTTACCAATAACCATTCTACCCCCCCCAGCGCCCACACTAGCCCCCCTCCCATCCCCCCTGTGCCCACACTAGCCCCCCTCCCATCCCCCCCGTGCCCACACTAGCCCCTCCCCGCTCCTCCCGTGCCCACACTAGCCCCTCCCACCCCCACCCACCCACCCACCAAACCACCAGCAAACAAACACAACCCTAGACATGAGCATCCCCAACTTTGGGTGTAACTGTCTTAATGTTTTTCGAGTTTGGACTGACCAGCCCACATTCTGAGGTGGTCCATTACAAATGGAAGCCCACATCCAATGGAGAACAACCTGACTACTTAACAACCCCCCTCTTGAATTCAAACCAAAAAATGGTTCACCAACATTTGGCCCTTTGCTGCCTTCCCCCATTCAGCACCAGCTAACCTTGGACTATGCGGCTCAGTTCATTTTGTGTCTGATGAAAATGGAGTGGAGACATTGATTTTCTCAGTGGAAACCTGAAAGGTAATTCATCTAAAATGTATAGTGTTCAGGGACATGTATACGAACTTTACAATCATAGCCACAAGTGTTTAAATACAAGCATCCAACAATAAACCTGTTTTGAAACAAGGGAAATGAGCAGGAAAAAAATAATTGTTGGATTCCTTTTCAAACAAGATCAATATTGGGAGAAGAAAATTCTTCAAATATTTTGACATGGGGAAAGCAAAGCCAAAATAAATAATAAAATAATAAAACAGATCCTGTCAGTGCTAATCCTTTTGCCCATAAACTACACATCATACAGCAATTATACATTTACCTCTGTTCAAAGTTGGTCTTCATTTGCATAACTGATCGTTCAGCTTCTCTTTGAATGTCACTTTGTTTCTGTATACTGCACAGCTGCAATACATAGAAATACATTCTTTGTTTCTGTATACTACACAGCTGCAATAAATAGAAATACATTCTTTGTTTCTCGCCAGAGGAAGTCCATATGAAAATTTAGAATTAATCTTTTCTGGTATGACTTATTATTTTATAACAAACAAAACCCAATTATAAATATGGATGTTTAACTGGCAATAGAATTTCTAGTAAGTTCCACTAAACGTACAAATAATTACCACAGCAATGTGGTTGACTTGACACAGTGGTTAGCACTGCTGCCTCACAGCTCCAGGAACCCGGGTTCGATTCCCGGCTTGGGTCACTGTCTGTGTGAAGTTTGCACATTCTCCCTGTGTCTGCGTGGGTTTCCTTCGGGTGCTCCGGTTTCCTCCCACAATTCAAAAGACGTGCTGGTTGGGTGCTGTGCTAAATTGGCTGTGCCAAATTCTCCCTCGGTGTACCCAAACAGGTGTCGGAGCGTGGCGACTAGGGGATTTCCACAGTAACTTCATTGCAGTGTTAATGTAAGCCTCCTTGTGACACTAATAATAAAAAATAAACTTAAGATTCTCAACTGCCCTTGGGCAACTAGGGACGGGCAATAAATGATGGCCAGCCAGCGATGCCTAAGTCCCATGAATGAATTTTTAAAAATTACTTGTGTACTAGGCATCAGCACTAATCAAACATTTTAAGGTGAACTTACAATAAAGATTTCAGCGGAAACCGAATAATCTAAGTAGTCACAACAGGGTGATCACAGCAAGGTACACCACAGCTGTAGCAATGGTTGGGACACTCCTGTTGCTTCAATGCCCCAATGGAAGGCACAGGAAGAGAATTCACTTGTTTGCTGTGTAATAACCCAGGCCAGAAATGGGTGTGTGGGGATTTCAGCAGCAATTCCGCCCTATCGGTCCCGCCACAAAGCGGCTGCCAACACAAAAAGTCAAACCATCGACCAGGTAAAGCATCAGCATTCGTGGAATTGTGCCCAATCAGGGAAGTCATCCCCCAAGGAGACAGGAGAGAGGCAAAATTTGAGAGAAATGAAAATTACCCTCACAGGTAGAAGCAACAGAATGAAGTGTTGTTGTCAGGTATAATTTATATATAAACATGCACAGCACAATGCTGACTTTATTCTGTACTAGCTATTAATATGTACACCAGGATGAAAAATAAGAGCTATTTGCATCTCAGAGAAAATAAAATGCACCAATGAGCTTTACAAAGGCAATCAAAAAAAAGAAGCAAAGAAGAATCTATTGGCATGTGTGAGGCACTGAGATCTCACACTGTATTTTATGTAATATATTATATATAGATAGACACGCCCATTGCTATTTCTAAAACTTTCAAACTGAACTATGACCTTCAAAATGGCTGAACCTATGTCTGTCTGTGACCCCTGAACAAAAGAAGCTATTTGGTGGTTTGAGGAAAACTCCCACCTCATTCATTATCTGGTGAGGAGCCACTAGCAGCCACCTGTGGACTGTACAACTTAATTCAAAAAGACTTATGCAAGGCCGTCTGCATGTTATCATTCAGGCTGGCCAGAAGGAGCTGGACTGTCTGCTAAAACATAGGTCCCAAAACCTTCCTTTCAATTCCTATTAGATGAGACATTCAACAGTCTTTGGAATCTGGACAATGGGCACACATCCTTTGTCAAAGAGCTGGCCGAGAGGTGGGAGTCAGTTGCTTTGATTTTGATTTGATTTATTATTGTCACATGTATTAGTATACAGTGAAAAGTATTGTTTCTTGCGCGCCACACAGACAAAACATACCATTCATAGAGAAGGAAACGAAAGAGTGCAGAATGTAGTGTAACAGTCATAGCTAGGGTGTAGAGAAAGACCAACTTAGAGCGAGGTAGGTCCGTGGGTATGGGTCTCTGGCTTGTGGAACCAGCAATACTGCCCTTGCTGACCTGCATTCGTCTGACTGCTGCTTACATCGAACTAGCAGCCTCATAGGCAAGGAGCTCTGCACAGGTGAAATGCCTGGCCCCCATTCACATTGCGTCTGCTGGAGACTCTGTATGATCACCTACAGAACTGATTCACCTCTGCATGTGTATCACACCAAGTGAAGTCAACACCACCAGGAGAGTGGCTTACCCAGCATTAGTTTTCAGCGCACCAACCTCCATGCTGAAATACTTTATTTGATTTTGATTTTGGTCCCTGGAACCCAAGCGTAACAATTTTTCTTTTCTCTGTGGTCTCTGTAGCGTAAAAATTTCTTTTCTTAATCCCCTCTTTACAATCTGAATGCGAAGGGGACATTGTAAACCCTCTTTCCACTCTGAGTGTAGGTAAAGTTCATCCTATCTCGAGTTTGCTGCCGGGCTATTAATAGAAAATGGAATTACACCAAAACTAAAGGATTGGGAAATAAGCCAACACATAGAGGGAAACAAATCAAAACACCTTTTCGTTTAGGAACAGATGGTGAGAGGAGAAATTAAATTAACCCCCCTCCTGTCCATAACATAGGCATAATAATAAACATGGCGAAAAAGACACATACAGAACAAGTGGCTAGTACTATTTAAAGTTTGCCTGTCCCTCTCTTAAAGGGGAAGTTCAATGTATGGATGCAAGATGTAGAGGGAGTTTTTGCACAGAAAACATACAGCAAAGATTTCTGATGCTGCACTGGAAATCTTAGTAGAAGTGGTGGAATGGAAGGCAAATATAGGCAGGGAGACAAATTCTCAGTTGGTAGAAGGCAAATGTACCAGTGCTCCGAAAATTGAAATCTGCGCAGGAAACTAACAATCTTGAGTTGTCAAGGTCATGAATTCATCTTAAAATGGCCTATCCTACCAACTGTACTAACAGCTTCATTCACTGCTCATTACAGTCACATCGTTCACCTTCCAACAATTTCTATCATTCAGTACATAGTCCTACAATTTACATGCTTTACCTCACCCACATACACTTGACAACATTGCAAAGCTTGCCCACACAATTCAGTTCCCACACACCGGCAAATATTCAGTCATGACAGTCACATCACCAAACATATCACATGACACTCAACGAGAACTGGAACATCCCCAGTCACTGGAGGAGGCATGCAGCTCTCAGCTGTGTGCATATCTGTCTAGATGTTCGGGTATCCAGGAAGACAAGAATGAATGCGAAGAGACATTGCCACTCTGTCTTCTATCTGTAGCCATCAACTCAGGTGCTGACACTGCACATACTTTACAAGCTCAGAGAAGGGAAGGGGGGGATCTCTGCAGGGTCAGACACTGGGCAGGAGTCCGAGAATGAGAAAGAATAGTACTGGAGGGAACGTTGACATACTAGTTCTGTTTCAGGAGTCTCAAACTGGGACCTTGATGGGACAAACTGATGGGCACACATTGCCCAAATGCTTGCTGCACAGGTAAGCAAGTCAGAAAGCCCACACTCAACTTCAAGGAGCACAGTGGGGTCCAGCACCAACACAGCACAGGATTTTGTCTAACCTTTCCAAAATTAAACAGATGGTCACCTGTGTAGAAGAGGGTACAGAAACCCCTGGGATTTTGAAGACTATTAAAACAAAGTAGACTAGTTTAGATTAGGGACCACACTGTGCCTTATATATATATCATAATGAATCACAAAGTGCTTTATATATATATATGTATGTCATGTGAACGTATTGTCTGCATAGACACATATATTAGTAGAGAATTTTGAATAAGTATTGTGGATTTAAAATGTATTTTCAAATCCCTTGTAAGCTTTGGCCAAGATGCAGCCCGCCCAAAGCATAATGGGAAACAAGCAGAACTAGACAAGCCACATTCTTTGGAAACAATAAGGTATAGAATATATTCACTTTTATCAGTAAAGGACCCTGGAGCTGCAAAATATCAAGGTATTAAAATGAATAGAGGCATTTAGCTTGTGGTTGCAGTGACTAGATATATTCAGCTTTTACTGATAAGGGGGTAGCTAGCAGAGTAAAATGACTCCCTCCCTGTTCCCATGGTTTGTAGGTGGCGAGAGCGACACTTGAACGTACCGGATTTGCATAAGTAAGGTTGCTAGGCAATGGGGGGGGGGGGGGAAGAGAGAGAGAGAGAGAGAGAGAACTTCCAGGTCCATTTGACCAATGTGGTAAACCACTGTTAGCTTATTACCTGTATATGTGACATGCCTGGACACACCCCTGCCGGCCCTACCCGAGACTCCTCCCCCCCTGGTCCAGGTATAAAGGCGACTGCTCCCCACCCCCCTGCCTCAGTCTGGACCAGTTCATTGGCATGGGTGTGCTCCAAGTCTTTTGCTAATAAAAGCCTATTTGTTCTTGCATACAAACTAGTCTTTGCTCGATTGATGGTGCATCAACCAATGAATTTCCAATTCTGCTAGAAGGTAGAATACTATTGGCCTAGGTAAATAATGTGCACTAATATAATTGGATCATCCAGTTTGGATGACAGATTGGGCTGGTGAAACGAACCTTTGAAAAGCTATATCTGTCTTACACATTAATGTAACGTCAGAGAGAAGTTGGAATCCTCCAGCTAGCTCTCTCCCAATGTATATTAGTCAAATAAAGAACATCTTTAACTGCATACTGTCTTTCGCGAGTCTTTGTATTAGCTGGGTTCAGCTCAATACATAGCACTAGAAGGAAACCCGCAGGAAAGCCCCCTTACAACCTGCTATTAGCACTCCTAGAGTTACAGAATCACAGACATTTACAGAATGAAAACCTCATCGTAGCAATAGGCAAAAACACAAGAAAATCTGGAAAGCCTATGCACAAGGGTGATTAGTCGATTTTTGCATGGGTTACATAGTGATTGAATTCGTAAATATGGATTGGAATGTGCATTTTCTGGTGGGCTTTACTTTTGTGTTGAATAAAAAAGGGCCATGAGGTGGTCTGTGATAGAGGAAGGGAAGAGTGTGGAGCTGTTTTTGAAGGAGGAGGTGTGTGGTTGAAGTTATTGGCATCAGTCATGAATTATTTCATTATGTAGAGTCAGGGCAAGAAGAGGCAGTCTACATTGTGACCTTCCTCTTTCTTCCTCATTGCTATTGTACTTTCTCCTCCAGTTCCTCAGTTTCTCACCTGACAGCCAGGTTGTGCAATACGCTGCCACACATCTGGATACGCGCACAGCCAGGCATTGGCACGGTTAGACGCCGGCATGGCTAGACACCCGCACCGCTTAGAGTTGTAAGCCTCCTCCAGAGCAGTCCAGGCTCTTTGATGTCCCTTGACTGCAGGCGCATTATAGGTCTCCTCATTAAGATCAATGCTAAATCAGTACAGCCGGAAACAAACTATGTAGATTTGAGCTGGTAAGAAAATAGTTTGCTTCTGGAAACCTTAGTCAAGCCAATTACACAGGAGAAAGTGAGATCAACAAAATCTGAACCACTGAAGTGTCTGAAAAATATTTAGTCTGTGAATGTCTACATCCTTGAAAATTATGAGGATTATCTAACCCTGAAATTTAAAATGTATATTTTCAACAACACTTACAGCAATGTTGATATCATTGACCATTCTTTTAGAAACTTGCTCCATCTCTGCTCTGAGTTGTTTATTTTCGGAGTTTTGCCATCCCATTTTATTCCTTTCCTGCCCGAGGTCATTTAGCAAAGTGGAAACCATTTGCTCGGCCTGGTTTCTTTGGTCTTGAATCTCACGCACTGCAGTCTCTAATTCTGCCATCCTACAAAAACACAACTCACTTTAATACAGTAAAATTAGAAGAGATGCCTTGGTGTTGAAGGTCGCATAATAAGAGCTCCTTATCATACAATATGTTCAAATATTGTGAAATATAAGAGTCAGCACAGTAAATAATCAAAGGAGTTGTCTATAATTTTGAAAATGGAATATAACTTAATAAAGAACTATTTTTGTTGTACTTTGGAGATACGTGACTTTTGATTTGATTTATTACTGTCACATGTATTGGACAGTAAAATCTTGCATGCCATACAAAGCATACTGTTCATAAAGTACATAGGGGAGAAGGAAAGGAGAGGGTTCAGAATGTAGTGTTACAGTCATAGCTAGGGTGTCGAGAAAGATCAACTTAACATGAGGTTGGTCCATTTAAAAGTCTGATGGCAGCAGGGAAGAAGCTATTCTTGAGTCGGTTGGTATGTGATCTCAGACTTTTGTATCTTTTTCCTGATGGAAGAAGGTGGAACAGAGCATGTCCAGGGTGCGTGGGGTCCTTGATTGTGCTGGTGGAGCACATTGGAGCTTTATTTACAGGTGTGTGTTCTCTTACATGGCTGCTTCTAATCTGCCTGTTTCCACACTAGGGGCTTATGACATCACTTTCAGTGAATACATTCATACAGCAGAGCTCAGTAAACCAATAAGAATTAATACAAATAAGTAGCATTTCTTCTTCCCTTAAATTTAACATCCCCGTTGGCCATGCTAAATTCTCCCTCAGTGTACCTGAACAGGCGCTGGAGTGTGGCAATTAATGTGAGCCTACTTGTGAGTAATAAATAAACTTTACTTCGAATAAAAATCAGTGTCAGTCACTATTAATAAGTCAGACAGTCTGGAGGTTGTCGCTTTCGAAATGTTTGACGGCGAACCTCTAGCTTCTTCTTTACACTGCTGGGAACCTCAGTGGTTTCCACAATGTGGTGCCACAAGTGTCTAGGCAGCAAATCACACATAGACCGCATGTTTGAGCCCTGACCTTCCATCCCGCCCTGGACTGAGGTTGCAATTTCAATGTAAAGGCCCACCCGGCCAATCGGCCCACTAGCTGATCATAAAGGCAGACAGGCAATCTAAAATCCCAGTCACTGGCTGTTTAATTAATTCCTACACTATATTAAGTGGCAGCCGACAGGGATCATGGAAAAAGCAGAATTTCAGAATTTTCATATTCTAAGTGACTATTTTTAAGTGACAGAATTTTTAAAATCCAGAATGAAAAGCTAATAACTTAGTATAACGGGTATAAGTATAGGGGGTGTAACTTATAATTATTTTGGTAAACTTTTCTGGGTGCATCAGTAAATAGAATTATGGACAAAATAGACTAATTAAAAAGCTACAATTTGTCTGTCCCTTTTTCAAGTTGTAATCTATTAACTTAAAATTGCAGATAAAATAATGCAGAACCGTTGTGACATATCATGGGTGTATAGCTATTAACCCAAGAAATAATCACACTTGGCTTCAGATGGGTACATGGTGACAACTGCATTGATACTTGAAATTATTGCATAATTACATTAGCCATTTCAATTTCTCACAAAGGATAACTCCCATGATCTTCATCAAACTAGTGTCATAAAATCCATCCGGGCAGGCAATGGGGCTTCAGCTTAATGCCACATCCAAAACATGGCACCTCCAATAGTATGGCACTCCCTCAGTACTGCACTATCAAGCTTGATTTTTGCACTCAAGCCCTGGAGTGGGACTTGAAACTGGAACCTTGTGATTGGGACGTGAGTATGCTACAACTGAGCCACAGCTAACACACTGAAGTTTTTATATTCAGGGTGCTAAATAGAAGATTACAAGGAAATCTGTTTCTTTTTCCCAATTGAGAGGTTTTTGACAAGGTAAATTAGAAAACATTGTTCCCACTGGTTGATGAGCTAGTAACTAGGAGCCATAAATTCAAGATTACCATTCAAATAACAAAGGGAAAGGTTAGAAGGACACTGCGTAGAGGGTTGTTAGAATGTGGAAAGCCTCACCCGAAAACAGCAGGAGAAGGACAATCAACTTTCTTAAAAGAAAAAGGAAAAAAGGAAAATTCATATTTCACAAAGAAAATGTAAAATTAAAGGATGAATCAAGGGAATAAGGTTTTACAGAAACCTTTCAGAGAGACAGCATGAATGCAATAGGCTGAATGGCCGACTTCTGTGTTGTAAAATCGTATGATTCTAAATAATTTATGGTCCATAAGATCCTCAGAGAGGCAATCAGCAGCAAATTGCCACTCTGTGCCCATTTATCTGTACTCAGATTAGGCACCTGTCTTGCACGACTTTTCTGACCCAGACCGGGTGAGACCCAGGCAGCGCAGCCCGTCCCCCGCTCCAGCGTCAAAGTTCAAAAGAATCGCAAAGGTGGACACACCCCTTTTGTTCAGCGTTCGCTGGCATAAAGCAGGTGAGTTTGAGGGTCCCATTGAAAATAACAGAGGAGGCGAAGGTAAGTGTGTAAGGTAAGGGGATGGGAATTGGGAGTGGGGGATGGGAATTGGGAGTGGTGGGTGGGTAGGACATTCAGGGGGGAATAAACATGGTAGGATGGTGGAGTTAGATTCAGAAGTCAGGGGGATGGGGTCGAGTTGGGGGAGGATCCAGCCAGTTGGATAAGTGGGGCCAGGTCGAGGGGATGGGTGGGGAATCCTATTCGAGTGGAAAGGCGTGCTTAGTTTGTGCAGGGGGGCGGGAAACACTCCCAGGGCATCCAGCAGTGTCTCTGTGTCTTTTATATAGTTACACTGAAGTTAGTAGTGCTTTCATTTCTTCTTACTCTTTCAGAATAACTATTAGTGTAACACTGGCAGGACCAGCCAAAGTTAGTGATTTAAATTGCTTTGTCGGATGGTTCCCAGCGCAGCTGCCCAGGGGAAGATAGTGCTTCTCCGAGAGGGATTCCCCAGCACGATAGAGAGCAAGAACTAGCGCGAGAGAGAGAAACAGCAGCTGTTCTAAGGGCGGGGGGGAAAAGCTATTCTCTGTTAACCAGCAGTAAGAATGCTGTCCTCTAGTCAGAGAGGCAGAACCCTTGGGCTCTTCCCCCTGGTCTGACTGGAAGGAGGAATCCTCAGAGTGGAGCTGCTGGATGTTGATTCAGGAATTAGGAATTCCTTCAGGAATTCTCAGAGGTCTGAGGGAAATGATTTTCGATAGACAGTGGATGTTATGGCTTCCTGAACTGGGAAAAAAAGTGAACGTGTTGGAAGTTGGGAGGAACTTCAGGCCGATTCCTGCAAAGTCTACAATTCCGCAGAGAGTGCGGTGTAATGTGTAAATGTTGTGGAGGGGTTTTTGGTTGTGTTGGGAAGTTAAAGGGAATATCTTTTCTGGAATTTAATGTGTTAGTTGTCTACTTAGTAATGTTTAGTCGACGTTCTAAAGTATGTTTGTTACAGTAAAAGTCTTAAAACGTGAAATCTTGTTGGGTGGTCCTTCGAGTCAGTCACTGGGAATTCAATTCTCTTTAAAAGTTATCTGCCCCTACCGGGATCGTAACATTAATAACTCACGAGGATCTGTGAAATAACAATACAATTACAATCAATCCAAATACAGGATATAGCATTTCACTTTCATGGCGAGTTGCATTAATGGCAATGATTCTCACCTGAGCTCAAGACTAATATTTTGTCTTTTCATATCTTCCTGCTGGTCAGTGATAACTTCATCCAGTTGGCTCATATGATCTAATAATGTATCAACTGTCCTTTTCTCCAAGTAAAGCATCCCTTCTGTTTCCTTTAAACGAGACACAACCTCTGAAATCATGTTATTGCTGGCTTTAATACTGTCCATGACCACTGGCCATGGGCTACGTTGGTCTTGGAAATTAATAGCATTGGTTCCCATTTGTTTGAGTTCATTCTGAAGCTGTACAACCTCCTCACGTAAGGAATGATTTGTATCCTCCACCGATTTCACTCTGGATTCTAACAAAGATAGCTTTGAACTTTCATCAACATTGTGTGGATTCTCAGTCTCAAGGGATGGCAGCGTTTTTCTGTTATAGTCATTGTCCTGTAAGTTGTAGCCCCGTCTACCCACACCATAGGGTCTCTCTTTATTGGAGTCTGACATGTAGAGATTCGGGAGAATGCCAACCTGAGGACCAGATTTACTATTTGATCTGAAAAATCATTTAAAAATCAGAACCAACTTTGAAAAAAAAGGTTGGCTATAATTTCATGAACACGTAAAGCAATTTTAACACTCACAAATTGCATGCAAAACTTGGGTCATGATGAATCCATAGGTTTTTTTTTAAGATTAGTTGTAATTCAAGTATCCTTACCCCAATTGTATTGAAGTATAAAGTGTTGCGCTGTCGGCTTTAATTTTAAAGAAACTCTCATTTGCATCTACACAGAAACATATTTTAACCACCTGAGCATATTTTCAGTGAACTAGCTAATCTTATTTTCTACTGGTACTGTTTTCTTGCCTTCCTTTCGAATCATTAAGTAACCATCAGAAAAATATTCCAAACAGCATACGTAAAGCTTCTCGCAGCAAATTAACTGAATCATTATTCATAGGAAATCTTAAAAGGTTAAGGTTGAAACAAGGAAGATGATGCATAATTTCAGTTTGTGTGACAGTGAAAACTAAACACCAAAATATCATTTTTAATGTAATAGAAACATAGAGGCATAAACCAGGAGCAGGAGTAGGTCATTCGGCCCTGCTCGCCTACTCCCCCATTTATTTTGATCGTGGCTGATCATCAAGTTCAAAAGCCTGAACCCTTTAGCCCCAAGAGCTATATCTAATTTCTTCTTGAAATCACACAATGTTTTGGTCTCAGCTGTATTCTGTGGTAGCGGATTCCACACATTCACTGCCCTCTGGGTGAAGAAATTTCTCCTCGCCTCAGTCCTCAAAGGTTTGTAAGTGCATGAATAGGATGGGAATAGAGGGATATGGTCCCCGGAAGGGTAGGGGGTTTTAGTTAAGTTGGGCAGCATGGTCGGTGCAGGCTTGGAGGGCCGAAGGGCCTGTTGCTGTGCTGTAATTTTCTTTGTTCTTTACCCCTTATCCTCAAACTATGACCCTGGTTCTGGACTCCCCCCACCACTGGGAACATTCCTTCTGAATCTACCCTGTCTAACCCTTTTAGAATTTTGTAAGTTTCTATGAGATCCCCTCTCACTCTTCTAAACTCCAGTGAATATCATCCTAACCGACTTAGTCTCTTTTCATATGACAGACCTGCCATCCCGAGTATCAGCATAGTAAGCCTTCGCCGTACTTGCTCTATAGCAAGTACATCCTTCCTCAGATAAGGACACCAAAACTGCACACAATATTCCAGGTGTGGCCTCACCAAAGCCCTATACAATTGCAGCAAAACATTGCTATACTCAAATCCTCCATTCAATATGATCATGGCCGATCCTATATCTCAATGCCATATTCCTGCTTTCTCCGCATATCGCTTGATGCCATTAAAATCTAAAAACCTCTCTTTCTTGAATACATTCAGTGACTTAGCCTCCATAGTCTTCTGTGGTAGCGAATTCCACAGGTTCACGACCCTTTAATTGAAGAAATTTTTCCTCGTCTCAGTCCTAAATAGTCTACCCTGTATCCTGAGGCTGTGTCCCCTGATTCTAGATCCCTCAGCCAGAGAAAGTTTCAAGTTTATTTATTAGTGTCGCAAGTAGGCTTACATTAATACTGCAATGAAGTTACTGTGAAAATCCCCTAGTCACCACACTCTGGTGCCTTTTCGGGTACACTGAGGGAGAATTTAGCATGGTCAATGCACCTAACCAGCACATCTTTAGACTGTGGGAGGAAACCAGAGCACCCAGAGGAAATCCACGCAGATACAGGGAGAATATGCAGACTCCGAATAGTGACCCAAGCTGGGAATAGAACCCAGGTTGCTGGCACTATGAGGCAGCAGTACTAACCACTGTGCCACCCATAGACTAGATGCAGAGAGGAAAACATCCACCTTGTATCTAGTCTTTCCAGCCCTGTTAGAATTTTGTGTGTTTCAAAGGGTGGTGAACCTGTAATCAATTAGCTTTCTTCATCAAGATAAGAAATACAAATCTTTCAAGGGTTACACAATGTTTGTAAAAAAATGTTTTGTCACACTGTGCTCTAATTAGCTGAGAATATCTGAAATGATACACAAATGTTACACGAATGATAAGTTGATTTGGAGTTAACGGTGATTCAGCGCACCTTGGCCAACTCCCTTGCATAGGTTCTAATCAACTCAATCAGAGGGAGGCACAAGTAAAACCTTCAAGACAACAAACAACAAAGTACCTCATTCTCAGCTTTAGAAGTACCTGAACAAACTTTCAGAATATTAATTTAAACTGACACCATAGAACACCCGCTAGATACATTCCACAGATATTCCATCCATGACTCTACCAACATTGGGATCATTGGGCCAAATGTTGCTGGAATGAGCCATTCATAGGTGGCACAGTGCTTAGCACTGCTGCCTCACAGAGCCAGGGACCAGGGTTCAATTCCGTCCTCAGCCTCTGTCTGTGTGAAGTTTGCACATTCTCCTCGTGTCTGTGTGGGTTTCCTCCACATGCTCCAGTTCCCGCCCATAGTCCAAAGATATGCATGTTAGGTTGATTGGCCATGTTAAATTGACCCTAGTGTCAGGGGGATTAGAAGGGTAAATATGTGGGGTTATGGGAATAGGGTCTGGGTGGGATTGTGATTGGTGCAGACTCGATGGGCTGAATGACCTCCTTCTGCACTGTAGGGATTCTATGCTGTCTGTGCCATTAACTAAGCTTCTTCTTGCACCCTTCTGCTTGAAAAATCATGCTAGGAAGATTTGGTCCAATGTATTCTATATAGTATTTGATCATTGAAATCTGCTCAAATCTCTTCCTAAATAGAAACCAAACAATTCACTTTTTAAATGAATTAAACCACCATAGCATTAATTTTTTTGTTGAGAATCTATTATCTATATCCAATATAGAACAGGAGGTAAGAGAGGAGGGGGAGTTGCACTTTTGATTAGGGAAAGCATCACGGCCGTACTGAGAGGGGATATATCCGAGGGTTCAGCCACTGAGCCTATATGGGTAGAACTGAGAAATAAGAAGGGGGAAATCACTTTGATAGGGTTGTACTATAGGCCCCCAAATAGTTAATGGGAAATTGAGGAGCAAATATGTAAGGAGATTACAGATAGCTCCAAGAAAAATAGAGTGGTAATAGTCAGAGATTTTAATTTTCCCAACATTCCCATAGTATTAGAGGGTTGGATGGAGAGAAATTTGTTGAGTGTATTCAGGAGGAATTTCTCATTCAGTATGTGGGTGGCCCGACTAGAGAGAGGCAAAACTTGACCTCCTCTTGGGAAATAAGGAAGGGCAGGTGACAGAAGTGTTAGTGAGGGATCACTTTGGGACCAGTGACCATAATTCTATAAGTTTTAAGATAGCTATGGAGAATGATAGGTCTGTCCCAAAAGTTAAAATTCTAAATTGGGGCAACGCCAATTTTGATGGTATCAGGCAGGAACATTCAAAAGTTAAGTGGGGGAGTCTGTGGGAAGGCAAAGGGGCGTCTGGCAAGTGGCATGCTTTCAAAAGTGTGTTAACCAGGGTTCAGGGTAAACACATTCCTCTTAGAGTGAAGGGCAAGACTGGCAAAAGTCGGGAACCCTGGATGACTCGGGATATTGAGGCCCTGGTCAAGAAGAAGAAAGAGGCACATGACATGCATAGGCAGCTGGGATCAAGTGAATCTCTTGAAGAGTATAGAGGGTCTAGGAGTAGAGTTAAGAGAGAAATCAGGACGGCAAAAAGGGGACACGAGATTGTTTTGGCAGATAAGGCAAAGGAGAATCCAAAGAGCTTCTACAAATACATAAAGGGCAAAAGAGTAACAAGGGAGAGAGTAGGGCCCCTTAAGGATCAACAAGGTCATCTATGTGCAGATCTACAAGAGATGGGTGAGATCCTAAATGAATATTTCTCATCAGTATTTACTGTTGAGAAAAGCATGGATGTTAGGGAACTTGGGGAAATAAATAGTGATGTCTTGAGGAGTATACATGTTACAGAGAAGGAGGTGCTGGAAGTCTTAAAGCACATCAAGGTAGATAAATCCCCGAGACTTGATTAAGTATATCCCAGGACGTTGTGGGAGGCGAGGGAGGAAATTGCAGGTACCCTAGCTGAGATATTTGAATCATCGATAGTCACAGGTGAGGTGCCTGAAAATTGGAGAGTGGCAAATTTTGTGCCTTTGTTTAAAAAGGGCTGCAGGGAAAAGCCTGGGAACTACAGGCCAGTGAGCCTCACATCTATGATGGGTAAATTGTTGGAAGGTATTTTGAGAGACAGGATCTACAGGCATTTAGAGTTGCAAGGATTGATTAGGGACAATCAGCATGGCTTTGAGAGTGGAAAATCATGTCTCACAAATTTAATTGAGTTTTTTGAAGGGGTAACCAAGAAGGTAGATGAGGGCAATGCAGCTGATGTTGTCGACATGGACTTTAGCAAGGCCTTTGACAAGGTACCGCATGGTAGGTTGTTGCATAAAGTTAAATCTCACAGGATCCAGGGTGAGGTATCGAAATGGATACAAGAGGGTGGTTGCAGAGAATTGCTTTTCAAACTGGAGGCCTGTGACCAGTGGTGTGCCTCAGGGATCAGTGCTGGGCCCACTGTTATTTGTCATTTATATTAATGATTTGGATGAGAATATAGGGGGCATGGTTGGTAAGTTTGCAGATGACACCAAGATTGGTGGCCGAGTGGACAGTGAAGAAAGTTATCTCCAATTGCAATGGGATCTTGATCAATTGGGCCAGTGGGCTGACGAATGGCAGATGGAATTTAATTTAGACAAATGCAAGGTGATGCATTTTGGTAGATTGAACCAGGGCAGGACTTACTCAGTTAATGGCAGGGCGTTGGGGAGAGTTACAGAACAAAGAGATCTAGGGGTACATGTTCATAGCTCCTTGAAGGTGGAGTCACAAGTGGACAGAGTGGTGAAGAAGGCATTCGGCATGCTTGGTTTCATCGGTCAGAACATTGAATACAGGAGTTGGGACGTCTTGTTGAAGTTGTACAAGACATTGGTAAGGCCTCACTTGGAATACTGTGTGCAATTCGGGTCACCCTATTATAGAAAGGATATTATTAAACTAAAAAGAATGCAGAAAAGATTTACTAGGATGCTACTGGGACTTGATGGATTGAGCTATAAGGAGAGGCTGAATAACTGGGACATTTTTCTCTGGAGCGTAGGAGGCTGAGGGGTGACCTTATAGAGGTCTATAAAATAATGAGGGGCATAGACAAGGTAGATAGTCAATATCTTTTCCCAAAGGTAGGGGAGTCTAAAACTAGAGGGCTTAGGTTTAAGGTGAGAGGGGAGAGAGATACAAAAGTGTCCAGAGGGGCAATTTTTTCACACAGAGGGTGGTGAGTGACTGGAACAAGCTACCAGAGGTAGTAGTAGAGGCGGGTACAATTTTATCTTCTAAAAAGCATTTAGATAGTTACATGGGTACGATGGGTATAGAGGGATATGGGCCAAATGTGGGCAATTGAGATTAGCTTAGGTGTTTTAAAAAAAAAAGGGCGGCATGGACAAGTTGGGCCGAAGGGCCTGTTTCTATGCTGTAAACCTCTATGACTTTAATATATGCAGTAAGAAGTTTACCAACACCAGGTTTTAATATATGCTCCAAGGAAAAAAAATCTAATATCGCGTTTGGGATTTGTGAATTTTACATTCAAACCCTCTGCGGTCTTGTAACTTGCTCATATCTTTATTGGCCAGATTGTTAATCATTTTAGAAATCTGAATTATGTATCAATCTTCTGGTCTCCAGTAAAACCAAGTTCAATAGTTTGCATGTTACAGGAAGTTAGCACAGTGTATTTTCGCCATCAACACCTTGGTTTTCAGCAAGCCCAGACTGATGGGACAAAACTTTCCTTCTATTTAGGTAATGACTTCCTCCCAAAAGTTCAGAAGTCGGGGCTGTTTGTTGACAATACCCCTGCATTCAGTTCACATTTTGATATTTGATAATGAAAAACGTCAACAAAGCTGAGGCTTGGGCTGGCAAGTGGCAGATAACATCTTCATCAGCTCCCATTGCCTGGAAATTGGCAGCTCCAACAAGATGCAAGAAGTTCAACACTATCCAGGATAGTGCTGTGCATTCTGTCCATTCTGTCCACCATCTGTACGTACTACACGACAGTCACAATCTACAGCTGCTCTCCAACAGCTCCTTCTGCACCACTTCCCAAAACAATGACCTCCATCACCTCCAGAAAGTGCGGCAGGTGCCAGAGAACATCATCAGCTCCAAGGTTCCCTCCCAGTCCCACACCAAATTGACTCAGAGAAATTACATCATTCCTTTATTGCTGCTGTGTCAAAATCCTCAAATCTCCATTGTGGGGGCATCTTCAATTTATGGATGGAGCAGTTCAAGAAGGCAGCACATAACCACCTTCTCAAGTGTAACTTGGGGTGGTCACTAAATGCTAGACTTGCCAATAATGCCTACATCAGAATGAATGAATGAAAAATACTAAGTGGATGTATGCTCTCGCCAAGCTATGGCCTCAGAATAATATAGCCATTGTCAAATAATCAAAATACTGCAAGTAAAATGCCAGGATTGACATAGGAATTCAATTATGTCTTTAATCGAGCAAGATAAACAAAGTAATCAGACTCGGGGCATACTGATATAGGCATTAGTTACACAATTTATTTAGGAATTACGAATATACAAAAGTAGACACACCATAAACACAAGGCAATGTTATAAAATATATACAGCAATGGAACAATCAAATCACCCTTAATGTTAAAAATGTCAGCAACACATTAAACTCAGCAAGTGTTCCAGTTTCTTGAGGTGACTTTTCTGGCAAGTTTAACAGGTACTAATAAAAATAGGTACAATGAACAAGTACTGCAACTTCACACCCTTACATAGTTTCCAATGCAAAGTTCATCTGCCACTTTTTTAGACGGCAACTTGGTCAAATCTTCAGTCAGTGGCACAATATTGCATTAAGATAAAAGCAAATTACTGCGGACTCTGGAATCTGAAACAAAATTAGAAAATGCTGGAAAAGCTCAGCAGGTCTGACAGCCATTGCAGGAGCACCAACCAGGCCAGTCCCCTCTCCCCCAGCGCCAACCGGGCCGCACCCCTCTCCCCCTGCACCAACCAGGCCGCTCCCCTCTCCCCCAGCGCCAGCCAGGCCGCTCCCCTCTCCCCCAGCGCCAACCAGGCCACTCCCCTCTCCCCTAGCACCAACCACGCTGCTGCCCTCTCCCCCCGCACCAACCAGGCTGCTCCCCTCTCCCCCAGCGCCAACCACGCTGCTCCCCTCTACCCTAGCACCAACCACGCTGCTCCCCTCTCCCCCTGCACCAACCAGGCTGCTCCCCTCTCCCCCAGCACCAACCAGGCTGCTCCCCTCTCCCCCAGCACCAACCAGGCTGCTCCCCTCTCCCTCCAGCACCAACCAGGCTGCTCCCCTCTCCCCCAGCGCCAACCAGGCTGCTCCCCTCTCTCCCAGCACCAACCAGGCTGCTCCCCTCTCCCCCAGCACCAACCACGCTACTCCCCTCTCCCCCAGCGCCAACCAGGCTGCTCCCCACTTCCCCAGCGCCAACCAGGCCGCTCGCCTCTCCCCCAGCGCCAACCAGGCCGCTCACCTCTCACCCAGCACCAACAAGGCCGCTCCCCTCTCCCTCGAGCACCAACCAGGCCGCTCCCCCCTCACCCTGCACCAACCAGTCCGCTCCCCTCTCCCCCAGCACTAACCAGGCCGCTCCCCTCTCCGCCTGCACCAACCAGGCCACTCCCCTCTCCCCCAGCGCCAACCAGGCTACTCCCCTCTCCCCCCAGCACCAACCAGGCTGCTCTCCTCTCTCCCAGCACCAACCAGGCTGCTCCCCTCTCCCCCAGCGCCAACCAGGCTGCTCCCCTCTGCCCCAGCGCCAACCAGGCTGCTCCCCACTTCCCCAGCGCCAACCAGGCCGCTCGCCTCTCCCCCAGCGCCAACCAGGCCGCTCACCTCTCACCCAGCACCAACAAGGCCGCTCCCCTCTCCCTCGAGCACCAACCAGGCCGCTCCCCCCTCACCCTGCACCAACCAGTCCGCTCCCCTCTCCCCCAGCACTAACCAGGCCGCTCCCCTCTCCGCCTGCACCAACCAGGCCACTCCCCTCTCCCCCAGCGCCAACCAGGCTACTCCCCTCTCCCCCCAGCACCAACCAGGCTGCTCTCCTCTCTCCCAGCACCAACCAGGCTGCTCCCCTCTCCCCCAGCGCCAACCAGGCTGCTCCCCTCTGCCCCAGCGCCAACCAGGCTGCCCCCCTCTCCCCCAGCACCAACCAGGCTGCTCCCCTCTCCCCCTGCACCAACCAGGCTGCTCCCCTCTCCCCCTGCACCAACCAGGCTGTTCCACTCGCCCCCAGCGCCAACCAGGCTGCTCCCCTCTCCCCCAGCGCCAACCAGGCTGCTCCCCTCTCCCCCAGCGCCAACCAGGCCGCTCCACTCTCCCCCAGCGCCAACCAGGCTGCTCCCCTCTCCCCCAGCGCCAACCAGGCTGCTCCCCTCTCCCCCAGCACCAACCAGGCTGCACCTCCCTCCCAGCACCAACCAGGCTGCTCCCCTCTCCCCCTGCATCAACCAGGGTGCTCCTCTCTCCCCCAGCACCAACCAGGCTGCTCCCCTCTCCCCCAGCACCAACCAGGCTGCTCCCCTCTCCCCCAGCACCAACAAGGCTGCTCCCCTCTCCCCCAGCGCCAACCAGGCTGCTCCCCTCTCCCCCAGCGCCAACCAGGCTGCTCCCCTCTCCCCCAGCACCAACCAGGCTGCCCCCCTCTCCCCCAGCACCAACCAGGCTGCTCCCCTCTCCCCCTGCACCAACCAGGCTGCTCCCCTCTCCCCCTGCACCAACCAGGCTGTTCCACTCGCCCCCAGCGCCAACCAGGCTGCTCCCCTCTCCCCCAGCGCCAACCAGGCTGCTCCCCTCTCCCCCAGCGCCAACCAGGCCGCTCCACTCTCCCCCAGCGCCAACCAGGCTGCTCCCCTCTCCCCCAGCGCCAACCAGGCTGCTCCCCTCTCCCCCAGCACCAACCAGGCTGCACCTCCCTCCCAGCACCAACCAGGCTGCTCCCCTCTCCCCCTGCATCAACCAGGGTGCTCCTCTCTCCCCCAGCACCAACCAGGCTGCTCCCCTCTCCCCCAGCACCAACCAGGCTGCTCCCCTCTCCCCCAGCACCAACAAGGCTGCTCCCCTCTCCCCCAGCGCCAACCAGGCTGCTCCCCTCTCCCCCAGCGCCAACCAGGCTGCTCCCCTCTCCCCCAGCACCAACCAGGCTGCTCCCCTCTCTCCCAGCACCAACCAGGCTGCTCCCCCCTCCCCCCTGCACCAACCAGGCTGCTCCCCCCTCCCCCCTCCCCCCTGCACCAACCAGGCTGCTCCCCCCTCCCCCCTGCACCAACCAGGCTGCTCCCCCCTCCCCCCTGCACCAACCAGGCTGCTCCCCCCTCCCCCCTGCACCAACCAGGCTGCTCCCCCCTCCCCCCTGCACCAACCAGGCCGCTCCCCTCTCCCCCAGCACCAACCAGGCTGCTCCCCTCTCCCCCAGCACCAACCAGGCCGCTCCCCTCTCCCCCAGCACCAACCAGGCTGCTCCCCCCTCCCCCCTGCACCAACCAGGCTGCTCCCCCCTCCCCCCTGCACCAACCAGGCCGCTCCCCTCTCCCCCAGCACCAACCAGGCTGCTCCCCTCTCCCCCAGCACCAACCAGGCTGCTCCCCTCTCCCCCAGCACCAACCAGGCTGCTCCATTTGCTCCCAGGCTCTGCCTTACCTGCTCACATTCATGGCGCCCCCTTTCTGCAGCTGTGAGCTGGGCTGACGTCACAATGGGCTCCCAGGGATTGGGCAGATGGAGGGAGCGCGCGCTCAGGTGAGCATCACGTGGGACAATTGTAACATTCACCCCGAGTGGCTGCATGTTCAGTGCAGGGAGCACAGTGTTGGTGTAGGTTGTTACTCACTCTCTATCCCCCTGCCTCCTCTGCTCACTCCCTGGGCTCTCTACTTATTCCCTATTCCCCTGCACTCTTTACTCACTCCCCTGAGATCTCTGCTCACTCCCTTGCACTCTTCTGGTGTTATCAGAGATTTGTCCATAAACATGCCATTGGCCCGCTGAGCAATTCACACAGTGCCTGTAAACCCTGATATGAATTCTGTTTTCACCATCCCATATCTGCACTCTCGGGAGTCTATGATCTCAACGCGAAACAAAAATTCTCGCAACCTTGGCTTTATTGTGAGCAGTTTAGAATTGTCACGTTAACGACTCACCAACTCAGTTTATCAATGTATATTCCTCTCTGCTGTTTAAAGTTATACCATCCTTATTCATTACCTCGCATTTCCCTCCAATTAATTTCATCTGATATCGAACTGCCCAACCTACTAAACTGCCGCAACTTTACAACCAGCGACAGTGCTGTTGCTGTGCTGTCCATCCACATTCCACCTGATAAATACTGCGGATGCCGGTAATATAAAAAAAGACAACATGTTAGGAAAACACAGCATCTCGGGCAGCATCTGTGGAGAGAAAAACCTTTTTTAAAAGTTATGTTTTATTGAATGCGATGTAACTACATTTCTAAAGGTACACTAAGACTACCCAGCAACCTCGCTGCCCGGAAAATTATATTTTTGTTTGGTGGTGTTTCAAATTTCTCAATTTGATTTTTAAACCGATGAAAAATGTTTTTAAAATTTATGACATTTCAGCTGCTCCTTAATTCCACTTGGTTATTGCAATCTTTTTTATTCTCTGTAACATAGTTTCGAAGTGAAGGATAATCGGTGTTTTTTATTTGCTGCTTCGCCGTTCGAGAATTCTTCAGGACAATTGGCTGCTTAGCCATCTCCCTGTAGCTGGCGCCATCTCCTCACTGGATGCCTCTGCGACTCCCTGTAATTGGCACCAGTGTGAAATGACCATTGGGAAAGGGGAAGTTCACATCACAGAGATCACTAGATTTTTATGGCAGCTTCCTTTGAGGTCAGCAACGAGCGCCGTCTGCTCAGTGCAAATTCGGGGCCAATGTCTTTCTGAGCATCTCCATAAGACCATAAGACATCTCACTGTCCTTCCCAGACTCATTTCTAACACGATTCTAACCACCTAACATAATTGCCTCTCTTAGCCCTATGACTATAAGGCTGAAAAGTTCGAACAATTTCATTGAATCTCAGGTGCCGAGAAGCAATAATTCATTTGTTAAATGGTTACGGTCTGCTTTAAGTATAGAGTTTTAGTATAGAGCTTAAGGCTCCGAAAGCTTGTGGCTTTTGCTACCAAATAAACCTGTTGGACTTTAACCTGGTGTTGTTAAACTTCTTACTGTGTTTAAGTATAGAGATCATTGTTTCAGCTCAGTCTGGACAAACCCTTGCAGAAGCCATTGGCTGAGGTTACCTCATCCTGCTAGCTCATAGCCAGTCTTACATTAGAGGAACTTCGCACAGACAAGGAAAGTGAGCAATCAGAGTGGCAACTGTGTGAAATGTTTGTGTCTATATTTGCCCTGTTTGTGAACACAACTCCTCACGCACCTGAAGGAGCAACACTCCGAAAGCTTGTGCAGCCAAATAAACCTGTTGGGACTTTAACCTGGTGTTGTAAGACTTCTTACTGTGCTTACCCCAGTCCAACACCGGCATCTCCACATCATGAAATGAACTCCCCAGTGAACCGTGGTGGTATTGTGTTGTATAAATTGAACAGCAAGTTAAATGTACATATGGCAAGAGACAGAAACATCAGAACTGACCTCATGGTTAGCACTGGACATTCGTATGATCCTTAGTCATCAGGATGGCACAGTGGTTAGCATTGCTCTGCCTCACAGCATCAGGGATCTGGGTTCGATTCCAGCCTTGGGTGACTGTGTGGAGTTTGCACATTCTCCCACAGTCCAAAAATGTGTAGATTAAGTGGATTACCCATTGTAAATGCACAGGATTACAGGGATGGGGTGGAGAGTCGGTGCAGACTTGATTGGCTGGATGACCACTTTCTGTACTGTAGGGATTCTATTCTATAAGGTGGAGATGCCAACGTTGGACTGGGGTGGGCACAGTAAGAAGTCTCAACACCAGGTTAAGTCCAACAGGTTTATTTGGAATCACAAGCTTTCAGAGCGCTGCTCCATCAGGTGAGTTCTATTCTATGGTTAGGAGAATGGATTTTGTCAGTATTTTGTCTGCTTTTGTGATCCAATTCTATCCGATATCCACAGCAAACCCAATTTAGGATTAACTCAGGTCAATTTATTTTGCATATTCAAAACCTGAAGAAAAGCAGCGTTCGCAGTAAAAAAAAAATGGTGCTGGGAGAATAGTGAAAAGGAGTTTTACAGTATAAAGACCACGAATAAATGTTAGTTCCAGAATTCAGAGTCCAGGGAGTGTTTCTGTAGTGGTGGGGTTCCATTCTGATGTGTTACTGGTTGGTTAAACTATACCATCATCCTTGCTGCACGAGGGACTTTTCTGTGTGGGGACCACTTGACCAGCTTGGTGGAGTGGAGACAGAGTCATGTTCAGTTTTCTCCTGCAAATTATCTTGATTCAGTTTTGACGGATTTTCCTGCTTCGGTCACGTTCCAACTGAGTCAAGAACAGCTTCTTCCCTGCTGCCATCAGAATTTTGAATGGACTACCTTACATTAAGTTGATCTTTCTCTACACCCTAGCTGACTGTCACACTACATTCTGCACTCTCTTCTTTCCTTTTCTATGAACGGTATGCCTTGTCTGTATAGCGCGCAAGAAACAATACTTTTCACTGTATACCAATACATGTGACAGTAATAAATCAGATCAAATCAGTTTGTCTTAAAACAGCAGTCTGGCTGTAAAGATCAGAGATGTAATATTAAACTGTGTAAAAGGCCAAAGGTTGGGTCATGTTTCTTTCCTCCTTCACAATGACTTCAAAAAGGATGTTTGTCCAGCATTTGGAATTATCTCTGGTTTACAATCACAGAATCCATACAGTACAGGAAGGGGCTGTCCAACCCATCCAGCCTGCACTGATTCTCTGAAAGAGCATCACACATCTCCACTCCACCCTATACCCGTAAACCCACACATTTACCATGGCTAATCCCCCTAACCTACACATCTTGGGACACTAAGGGGCAATTTAGCACAACCAATCCATCTAACCTGTACATCTTTGACTGTGGGAGGAAACCACACACGCAGATACAGGGAGAACGTGCAAACTCCGCCCAGTCACCCCAGGCCGGAATTGAACCTAGGTCCCTGGTGCTGTGAGGCCGCAGTGCTAATGACTGTGTCACCTACACATATGCATGTACGTGAACTCGGGCTTACAGCAGCCTCAAAAAGATTCTCTGGAATTATTATATATTCAGAATGATAGCAGGGTTGTGAAAAGCTGCTGGAGCAACAAATAGATGAGCATACAATTTATTTCAACTCTATCAAAATTATTTGGATAAAAATAACTGAAGAAAATCCTGCAGCTTATGCTGCCATCAAGGTCAATATATAACTTCTAAATATCAAAACAGGGGCTAAAATTAGTCCATGATTTTCTAACCCCACTGAACTTTGACAGTAAGTCTTAAGGCTTCAAATCAAATTCACTTTCATTACTTGAATCCATAGATCAACTGAAAACAAAAATATGTAGCGTGTATCCATTACAGAAAAATAATTTAAAAAACAAGGGTTGGAAACAAGCATCAAATTCCTAGGCGTTGGAGAATAAAGGATGTTTCTTCTAGTTTTTCTCCAATAATGTTTACCACCAGATAGAGCTATTTGCTACGGATTAAATTGACGGCATGTTTCCACAAGACTAAGATTCTACTTTCCTGTTAAGTCAACGTGATGCAAATTCCTGGATAATCTAATGTGGTGCAAAATTAAAATTGGACTGTTTCTTTTCAAAATTCACAACTTAAAAATTTGAGTCACAGTTCCTTCTCTTACAAATCCTCACAACATGGTAGGTGATGATAAAAGCCCAAAATATTGTTATAACTCGCATTTCTATAGAACCTTTAAGTGTAGGAAAAAGTCCCAAAGTGCTTTACCGGGGTGTTAGCAAATACACATGGGCGCTGAGCCAAAGGGGGAATGTTGCTGACGTAACCATGGAAAGATGATGCTTGGGTCTGAGGAATGAGTCTTCCGGTCACCAAGATTTCCTGCAACTTGCATGATTATCTTTAAGGATCGGAGAGGAAGTTCAGAAATTTATTTTCCAACTTTGCCTCTCCCATGACTTATCAGCACAGAGGGGGATGATTATGATTGGACATACTTGATCATCTTGTTCTATTTTCACATACATAACAATTGCTTCTCTCATTTACTCGTTATCCTTTGTTGTGTGAATGAAGCAATGCTGTGCTGCATTCCTTCGTTCAGCTACAGTAGGGTGAGCTACTTTCTAACATATATCCACCCATCTGTTACTTTAACCCCAGAAAGTGTACATCTTTTCGTATGACCTACCATTCAAATATTGGATATAAATACCCCCAAAAATTTGAGAGTCACCTCACACAAATACATGACTTCCCAAAAGAATGCTGCAATATCAGAAAACACTTTGCCGAGATCAGGGAAAATCTCACCCAAAGGCCAATGTTGGGCAGGAAAAGCAGCGTTGAAGCCCAAGCTCTGCCATATAGTATGGGACTTTTAAAAACTTCAAAGGGACGGGTCTCACGATGCATCGCTGGCAGGGTGGTCTCCGATTCGCCCATCCCGCTAGCAACTTCGAAACTTGAGGACCGGAGCACTATTTTTAAAGGTCACCCCCAGCACACAGCAACAAAACCAGTTAACCCTGGACTCCCTAGCACCTCCTAGGCACCACCTTGACCATACCTGGGCATAACCCTCTGTACCCTCTTAGCGCAGCATTCACTTGAGCTGCCCTGGGAGGGATGCTTGCTAGGTGCACGCCTTGAGACCAGTCGGGCTTCAAGCTGCTCTGTTGTCACACCGCTGTGGATGGACATTTTGATGAGGTGGGGGTGCGGGGGGGATGGCTCTGGCAGGTGGATTTCAAGGAAAGTCTTGATGTGAGAAGGTGGGGATTTTTAGGTCAGGAAATTCATGGCATGGCTTATAGGCTACTGAAGACATGGTCGCTAAAGGTTGCACCAAGGAAAGGAAATGCACAAGGAATTGGATATAAAGGAGTGTTGAGTTAGTGATGGAAGGAGAATGTGGTGATGGAGGATGTTACAGAGATAAGGAGGGGCTAGTTTACAAAGGGACTTAAGAACAAGGCTGAATATTTCAACTGAGGAATATAGGTAATGTGGGTCATTAAGGACAAAGTGATGAGTCACTAGGACTTAGTTTAGAATAGAATAAGGACAGGAGAACAGTCAATTAATTCAGCCCAAAGATTGCAACAGCAGATGGATCAAGGTTGTAGAAACCAGCAATGTCATGGGACTGGAAGGATGTTATCTTTGCGATGTCGAGAATGAGGGATCAGAAGCTCAAGTTTATAGTCAAGCAGAAACACTCGAGTTGTGAACAGTTTGGTTCAATCCAGCACAATGGACTGAAAGAATGCCATTTAATAGACTGCTCATTAAAGTGGAGGCCACTATTCACATTATTTCGAAGGCGAGCATGGAAGTTCTTGTATTGTGTACAAATTGCCTGCCTCATTTGCTGAACGACATCAGTGACTCCACTTCAAAAATGCTTAATTGGTTGCAGGTTTTTTGTGTTGCCGTAAGGTTGTGAAAAGTCATTTATAGAGGCATTAAACATAAAGCAAAGATGTTATGTTAAATCTTTATAAATCACTGGCTTCAGATAAGAGTAAGCAAAATACTGGATTCTGGAATTGAAACAAGAACAGTGAATGCTGGAAAAACTCAGCAGGTCTGTAGGGAGAGCAAAAAGAGTCAATGTTGTGTCTGATTGACTCTACATTAGAATTAATGTATTAGATATTAAATTGTAGCTGTGAGAGATTGCAATAAGATGGTTTGGTGTGGGAGGGAGGATTTTTGCATTGAGACAATAAATCCATAGGATATTTTAAAAAGGTTCAAGATGGAGAAGAAAGGTCATAGTCTAAAGTTGTTGAACTCGACGTTGAGTCCCAAGGGCTGTAACGTGCCTAATTGGAAGATGTTGCTCCTCCAACTTGTGTTGGGCTTTACTGGAGTCTTGCAGCAGGTCAGAGGACAAGTGGGCATGAGGGTAAGATGTCAAGTTAAAATGCAAGCAACAGGAATGTTGAGGTCACGCTTACGGACTGAACGAAAGTGTTTGTCAAAGTGGTCACCCAGTCTGCATTTAATCTCCCCAATGTAGAGACAACAGTGGGAGCAGCAAACACAGTAGATCAAATTAAAAGAAGTGCAAGTCAATTGCTGTTTAACCTGAAAGGAGCGTTTGGGGCCTAAAATGGCAAGGAGGGAGAAGATAAACAGGCAGGTGTTGCACCTTCTGCGATTGCAAGGGACGGTGACATGGGAAGGGGATGGAGAGCTGAGCATGGAGGAATCCATGCTCGACAATCACCAGGCAAGACTGTTCTCTTCCTGTTGGGGAGCACTTCAGCGGTCACGGGCATTCGGCCTCTGATATTCGGGTAAGCGTTCTCCAAGGCGGCCTTCGCGACACACGACGGCGCAGAGTCGCTGAGCAGAAACTGATAGCCAAGTTCCGCACACACGAGGACGGCCTCAACCGGGATATTGGGTTCATGTCCCACTATTTGTAACCCCCACAGAGTTTCACTGGCGGCTGTCTTGTCTGGAGACAATACACATCTTTTTAGCCTGTCTTGATGCTCTCTCCACTCATGTTGTTTTGTTTCTTAAAGACTTGATTAGTTGTAAGTATTCGCATTCCAACCATTATTCATGTAAATTGAGTTTGTGTCTTTATATGCTCTGTTTGTGAACAGAATTCCCACTCACCTGAAGAAGGGGCTTGCAGCTCCGAAAGCTTGTGTGGCTTTTGCTACCAAATAAACCTGTTGGACTTTAACCTGGTGTTGTTAAACTTCTTACATGGAGGAATCAATCAGGGTGTCATGGAGAGAGCGGTCCTTTTGGAAATGCTGACAGGGGTGGGGGTCGGGGGGGGTGGGAAGATGCATTTCATGGTAGCATCATGCCGGATTTGGCAGAAATGGCAGAGGATGATCCTTTGAATGCAGCAGCTGGTGGGTGGAAACTGAGGACAAGGGGGACTCTGTCATGGTTCAGGGGAGTGGATAGGGGTGAGGGTGGAGGTGTGGGAAATTGGTCAAACCCAGTTGAGTGTCTTGTCAACCTTAGTCAAGGAAAAAGCCAGATATTTCAGAAGGGCCATTTTCGAAGGGCCACCTTCATCAGAGCAGATACATGTCAGAAGCGCCAGGTAAGATTAGTGTTCAAATCTGGATGTCACAATGTCGGAAGGTTTTAAGAACATAAGAAATAGGAGAAGACCATAAGGCCTGTCAAGTCTGCTCCATTATTCGGTATGATCCTGGCAGATCTTGGGCTTCAACTCCACCTCCCCATCCATTTCCCAGATCCCTCAATTCCCCAAGAGACGAAAATGTCTATCTCAACTTTGAATATATTCAGTGATGGTTTACCGACAGCCTTTGAATAGCACGCAGAGATTTACCAGAATGATACCAGCGACGAGGGGCTTCAGAAGCTGGAGACCGTGAATGCTCATTTATATCAGAGCAGATTAATAGCTTCAAGACTATAATAAATAAGGAGGTACTGCTTCCACTGACAGATTCCGATTTAAGCTCAAGGGCCAGAGGAGGAACAAGGAAAATATATTTTCCAAAGTTTTGGTTTGGAATTAATGCACTGTACTGCCTGAAAGGGTGCTGAAAGTAGAGCCAATAACTTTTTGAAGGAAATTGGATATATGCTTGAAAAAAAACAATGTGCAGGGTCAGGAAAAGAGCAGAGTGTGAGAATAATTGGATAACTCTTTTATAGACTTGTGCTGTAAGGTTCCATGGCACATAGATAATGTTGCCAGGGGGTAACATGTTGACAAGGAAAATAAAGGGCTGACTGAGGATCCATTCATTCAGGGTGGAGAGAGGTCAGAAGGGATAGTGGATTAAGGGATGGAATTCCAAAGCTTAGCGTCTTGGCTGCTGATGGTCTGGTCACCAATGGAATGAGTAAAATCAGGGATGCTCAAGAGAACAGAACTGGGTGTGTGTGATATCTCAGAGGGTTGTTCAGCTGGAGGAGATTACTGAGATTGGGACAAGCAAAGCCATGGAGGGATTTGAAAAGTAGTATGAGGACAGTTAGGGTCATTCTAGTGCTATGGAAGCAGTGGAAACTTGATTTGACTGATTCAGACAACAAATAGCAGGAGACTAGCATGAATTTGGGAAGTGATGACAAGTTCAGGAACTTGTGGGTAAACAGATGGGGTGGCAGTTTGCAATATGATAGGGATCAAGAATGGATTGTAAGGAGGGAGATGGTAACAGATTCAGCAGCGGGGTGGGGAGTCTCAAAGAAAAGGCACGGTGGCACAGTGGTTAGCACAGCTGCCTCACAGCGCCAGGGACCCGGGTTCAATTCTGGCCTTGGGTCATTGTCTGTGTGTCTGCGTGGGTTTCCTCCGGGTGCTCCGGTTTCCTCCCACAGTCCAAAGATGTGCGGGTTAGGTTGATTGGCCATGCTAAATTGACCCTAGTGTCAGGGGGATGAGCAGGGCGAATATGTGGGGTTATGGGAATAGGGCCTGGGTAGCATTGAGCACTGTGCAGACTCGATGGGCCAAATGGCCTCCTTCGGCACTGTAGAGATTTTATGATTTGCAACGTGAGCTAGTATGAGGCCAAACGGAAAGCGGAGTGCCATTCTCGCTTGATTGTTCTACTTTCAGTGCAAAGTGCCCAAAACATCATAGAATTTAAGTGTAAATTAAATACACTCTTTCGCACTTGTTCAAGAAAAAAAATCACACTCATTCTAGATATTGGCCCCACCCACAAAACTGGCCACACCATCTGACTGAATTAACCAGTTTTGCAAATTTACAATAATTGCGTCACTTGTGGGCATTCAGGGCAGCTCTTAGAAAGTTAAAATGGTTCTATTTGGTACAGGTATACTAATGAGTATGTTTTAAAGCTTACTATTTTTAAAAAATTTATTTTAAAAGAAAATGACTTAACCAATATAACCAGCAAATGGTTCTGAAAGTTTTTAAATATATTCTGTGATATAAAACTGGATTCCTCACATGGACAGTGACAAAATGCTTACTTTTTGAGTTAACTGCTTTGATTGAACTGCAGCAAGTTACCACTTTTGAATATGTCAATTCTTTTTAAACTAAACGTTTTTCAAGATTACAGTTTAAAATGCTGCCTGGTGGCATGGCTTACAGCAGAGTTTGTGTTCAGCAACATGCAAATTAATTTAAGCAGAAAGCCGCAGGACAAAAATCTCTCTCAAAACTAGCAAAAATTTGGCTAAGTTTTCCCCCCAAAGTAGAAACCGTACTCCAGCGTTTGGGCATGAGTGGGATGAAGGTAATATGTGGTAGATCCATGGATGCGATGGGATCAGCATGGGTAGATATGGATGCAAAACTGAACAAAGATGGATGTTCAGCTTTGAGGAGGAGGGGGAGGAAGCAGCAGCTGAACAAATGGTTTGAATCTTCATCATAAATAAGTCTCTTTAACATTTATATCGTAAATGTATTTGTCCATTCTAAGTACTTCACTTCAACAAATTATAGAACATTCATAGTCAGATTCATAATCCCCTGGTACTGACCAGCAATGAAGATTTGTTACCCGTTTTATGTATGTGAACACAACCACACACAAAAAGTGTTGCAACCGCTGTTCTATCCTTTTGTAAAAAGTTCAATATGCTTTAATCAGATTGCAGCTGAAGTTTGCATATACATCACCATGCATTTTCAGATGTAACACAGTCACAATTGTACATTTTATCAAAAACTAAGCTTTCAACAAAAAAATTGACACGGTAATTTTGAAAGAACTTTCTTACTTAAGTAATGATGAACTACCTGACAAATCTGGGGGCATGAAAGACTTCCTTGGGCATCAGAAAGGAATTAGATCATGGCCTCTCTCTTCTAGGATCTGAGTTTGAAACCATTCCATGTGATCAATGTCTCTGATCTCAAGCGGTGTTACGGCTAGAAATGGTCTCTGGGCAGTCTAAATCCAGAAGCTGCAACCTGGGCCCACAGATTAGGCAATTTCACTCAGGGGTCATAAGGCTGGCTGGTTTGGAAGATAGGATATCACATCAGTAAGATGGGGTGGGGGAAAAGAAATGCTCCTCGGAGGTTGCGGTTAAGACATATTAGTATGACAGAGTACAAGGAACTTATCTCTGCAGCCGATTGACTTGGGAAACCAAAATAAATATTTTCAAATATTAAAATCATTAACTTTCATGAACATGAAATTTCTAAGAGGAAAACATTCAAGCTACCTAAGCAAACACATTTCTTTCTACAGGAAATAAAAGTCACAACATTTAATAGAATGCCTGAGCACCAAGATACCTTAAAACTTTAGTCAAATAAACTTGAATCATACTTAGTCTAAAACACTTGTCTATTTTACAGTTTGACCTCCATATAGTTATCAATATATTAATGGTTCAGACATCAATAAAGCAGAATAAAACTTAAATTTATGAAATGCAAGTCACTGTTGAAGCAATAAGAACACTGATTAGCTGTGTGAATGGTATTTTTGTAAAACCTTGCAAAATGTGGAATTTTAGTTGCTCCCCAGGTGTTGCTGCCATCTCATGTTTGAAGTCAGGTCAACATGTATTCACATTATATTAGTGTAAAATAATCGATAAACAATGATCTAAAATTAAATGCGAGGTGTGCATATATCAGCATTATATCAGAATTTACGGAAGAACAACACAATACTGATATATTAAGACCCTCTACAATCAAATCTCGCCATTTATTGTCTAATTTTACCTTCTGCTGTAGAAGTCAAAATTCGATTTTTAAAAAAAAATTGTGCTCCCTGGAAAGCACACCTGTCACTTCCGGCATTTAAAAAATCTCCTGATTTAGTAGAGACAAAAAGTATAAGCTAGATTACAGAATTTATACTCAATGATTCAAATGCTAATACTACCTAATTAACAAAAAATCTGCAGAAACTGCATTGTGCTCAGTTTCAAGAGTAGGCTTATATAATCATCTGTAGAATGCGAAGCAATTTCAGGTGCCTAACAACAACAAAGTGGCAGTGTACCTCAGAGACTGCTCTCACCTATAGTTAAGCACCACAAGACTTCCGTCAGAGGGTAGTCTTACACTAGTTGCACCCACAGAAACTCCACCACAGTGCAAAGGCACATTTGAAGGATTCATATCAGACTGTTGGACTGCCTTGGGGAAAAAATACCAATACTGTATCTTCATGTATGGGAAAAGCAGATTTCCTGCCTGCACTCTAACATTAGAAATAAGCAGAGATCTGCATAGGCATGCATTCTGTATGTCTAGAGCTCCCCACTAGCTGCTAACCCACAAGACACAGCCAGCAATATAATGCTACCCTGTTGACTTTTGAAATACCATATGGGGACTGGCAGCTACAGTACAAGTACAATGATCTTTGTATCTTCATACAGGCATAGTCAATTGTTGAACAAACCAAATTGTTATTTATTTTTTCCAAAACAAAACCAGCCTGTATTCCCCCTCTAACCATCAAACATCAGAATGAGATTAGCTGGATTTCTCAAAACATAGCGGAATCTCCACAAGTCTCGAATGGCCAACAAATGATACGGGAGCAACTTTATAAACGCATTTGCATTCACGTGCCAAAGTTTACCATGACCAAGAGGAACAGCAGAAAAACGTGCAAGGCATGTGTCCATTGAACTTAAAAAATATATTAATATAAGTCTATACAATTTTAAGTTTTAACAAATTACAGTGCAAACAAGTCAATTCTGGCACAATATGGTAACCCTTCCAGAAAATACCCTGGTGCACTAGGCTCCATCCATGTGAAGTGCAAGAAAATGCTGAGTGAATAAAATGTTTTAACTAGAATTAGAAAACAGTTAAAACACCAGTGCATTGCCATTTCTGACCAAAGGTACAAAATGCAATCATGTGTGTGCCATTTCAAGTTCTTCCAGCTGTCCTTTATGCAAACGATATCTGGCAAGATCTTTTCTGGTAACAATTCCAATTATCTACATGCAAAATAATAAACACAGTTGGCATTAAAAAAAATCAGAATTACTTTACAGTGAGCTTGATTTAACTGAAGTGATCTGGCTGGATTTACATCACAAAACTCAACTCAAACCCTTCAGCTGTGCTCAACCAGATATGATCCCAGGTTTTTACTTCCTTGAAGATATTTTGGAAAATTGTGTTACAACTTCAAGTTCCTAAGCCAAGCATTGCTTATTTCCCTTAAAATTTCATGTCTTGCTTTAGATATATCCTCAAATGTTACTACACTCATCTCTCTCTCATATGCTTTCTGAGCATCTAGTGTTGAGGCAAATTTCCGTACTTCCCAATTCCAACTGAACAATTAAATATAATGTGAGGTATAACACCAGCATCTGCTTGTGATCTGAACTGGTGTCTTTCACCTATGTGCTTCTTCAATATTTTGAAGGCAAACTCAGAAAACACTTGGTGAGACGGGGCTCAATGAAAAGCTGCTTTACTTCTTGGCATTTTTGGGCAAGAGATGTGGATGGGGGGGGGGGGGGGGGGAATGTGAGGAAGAGATTTTTAACGCACTGAGTGGTAACGACTTACAGTCCACTGCCTACGGAGGAAGCTGACACAATGATTTCAAAAGGAAATAGCTTGGCACTTGAGAGAATTAAACTGGGCTATTGGGATAAAATGTGGGAATGGGACTGATTGGATTATTCCAAAGAGAGCCAGCATGAACACAATGGGTTGAATAGTCTTGTTCCGTACTGTAAAGACCATATTGAAGTGAACATTTAGATCAAATTCACTTCCCTCAATTGGTACTTGTATTCAAATAATGAACAAAGAGTCATCCAGACTTGAAACATTAGCTCTGTTCTCTCTCAGAGATCTGCTGAGATTTTCCAGCATTTTCTGTTTTCATTTCAGCTTCCTGCATCTGCAATAATTTACTTTTACTGAAGATTGGCTATTTGGCAGGAAATAGAGGGTATGCATAAATGTGTCTTTGTCCGATTGGCAGGATGTGACAACTGAAGTTTGTGTTGGGTTCTTCATTTTTTGCAATTTACATCAATGACTTAAATGACAGCAGTAAAGGCATGGCAGCAAACTTTGCAGAAGGCAAAAAAATAGGTCGGAAAGTATGTTGTGAAGAAGACATATGGATATAGATAAGCTCAGTGAGTGGGAAAAAATCTGACAGATGGAGTATAATGTAGGAAAGTGTGAAGTTGTTAACTTTGCTGGGAAGAATAAAAAAGCAGACTATTACTTAAATGGAGAATGACTGCAAAATGCCGAGGTGCAGAAGGCTTTAGGTGTTCCTGTGCATTAGTCACTGAAGAGTTAGTATGTAGGTGCAGCATGTAATCAAAAAGGATAGCATTCTATCAGTCTTCATTACAAGAGGAATTGAACATAAAATAAATAACAGATATACTAGGCATTGGTAAGACAGTGTCTCAAATATTATGTGCAGTATTGGTCGTCTTAGTTAAGGAAGGTTGCAAATGCATTGGAGGTGGCTTACTAGATTGATAACTGGAGTGAGCAGGTTTTCTTAGGAGGATGGGTTAGACTGACTTGGCTTGTTTCCACTAGTGTTTAGAAAAGAATGAGGGGTGGTTTGATTGAACTATACGATCCTGAATAGTATTGACGTAGTGGACATTGAAAGGATGTTTCCTCTTGTGGGCGAGTCCAGAACTAGGGGCACTGTTTTAAAATTATGGGATGCCCTTGTAGGACAGAGATGAGGAGATTTTTTTTTCCCCTCAGAGGGTTTTGCGATGTTGGAACATTCTGCCTCAGAAGGCCGTGGAAGCAAGGTCACTGAATATTTTTAAGGCACAGGTAGTTTGGGGAATGTGGAACTCAACACAAACAGATGAGACATGATCTTTTTGAATGGCAAGGCAAGGCAGGCTTGAGGGGCCAAATGGTTTACTTTTGCTCCTATTTCTTCATTTCATATTTTTTACATTTTCTGCAGAAAAACAAACACTCAGTCCAAAAATTAACACAATCACAATACATTTTCTAATACAACTTGACTACTTACCCCATTAGATCCATCACATATCACTAAGTGTCTCAAGCCAAGAGCACGGAACAATCTAAAGACTCTGGGAAGAGATGCCTCCTGTAAAGAAACAACAAATATTGGATTTGAAAATTTGTACAAACACATTTAAGCTTAAAAGCAAATTACTGCAGATGCTAGAATCTGAAACAAAATAAGCAATATTTTAAGTAGACATTTATCTGCTAAATAATCAAATCAATTTGTCTCATTTGCCAAATAATGTAGACATAATTGTGAGCATCCAACTTTAAAATAACTTCACTCAAGAAAACTAATAAAACGTAAAAATATTTGAACTGAATGTTTTGACCAATCAGCCAGACAACACTAGTCTAAGACAGCAGTTTAAAGTTCATTACCCCAGGGACACTATATGGAGTTGGGTTCATGAATTCTGTCAAGTCCATTGTACAGTTTCGCTCATCTTGTGAAACATGAATGGACTGGATTGGAGGGAAACGTGGGTAAGCATCTCTGAAGTCCTTTAGCTGAAGTTTCCTCTGCGTGAGGTTTGAGCTTGCCCTTTCCACAAACACCTGAAATCATAAAAACATAATTAGAACCAAGAGGAAAGACAAAGAAACAAGAGCTAATACAGGTGTGTCACTCATAATTGCCATTTTCAGAATTAAGAGAAAATAAATTTAATCTGAATTTCTCAAAGTCTCCATGTAACTACAACTTATTAGTTTTGTTCAGAGGAAATTATACACAATTCCACAAGAAAATATTCTATATAATCGCGCACACACCAGAGATCTATCCGTGTATTCCCAGTACTTTATTCAGATTAGCAGCATTTTTGTTTAGTCTTCCTTTCTATTTGAAAGATTACCTTATGCTTCAGAAGGACAATTAACTGCGACCGCAATATTAATCCACACAATCTTCCAACATTATCACCGTCAGGCTGTAAACAAAGAAAGCATTTGATAACTGTATAGTTATGACTGGAAATAAGAATTACTGCACCAAAGACAGAAATTATAAACACTCAACCAAACTTTTTAGCTCACTTTCCCTTTCTTTTGAGGAAAGGTTGAGGGAACTTGGGCTTTTCTCTTTGGAGCGGAGGAGGTTGAGAGGAGACTTGATAGAGGTTTATAAGATGATGAGGGGGATAGATAGAGTGAACGTTCAAAGACTATTTCCTCGGGTGAATGGAGCGGTAACTAGGGGGCATAACTATAGGGTTCATGGTGGGAGATATAGGAAGGATGTCCGAGGTAGGTTTTTTACTCAGAGTGGTTGGGGTGTGGAATGGACTGCCTGCAGGGATAGTGGAGTCAGAAACTTTAGGAACATTTAAGAAGCTATTGGATAGGCACATGGAGTACTTCGGGATGATAGGGAGGAAATAGCTTGATCTGGGTTTCAGACAAAGCTCGGCACAACATCGTGGGCCGAAGGGCCTGTTCTGTGCTGTACTGTTCTATGTTCTATGTTTATGGCAGGTAATGAGAAACAGAAAAAACTAAACTTTACCGAAAACAATGCCAGATTAGGTATGGGGTATCCTGTATTGGTAAAATGAAAGTAGGTGCAAGAAAATATAGTTGCAAAATCAGGAGTAGATAAAAATATAAACAGAAAGTGCTGGAAAGTGCTCAGCAAGTTTGAGGAAGTTCCAATGAAGAGTCAGATTAAATTTGAAACATTAATTTTGTTTCTCTCTCCACGGATACTGCCAGATCTGCATTCACAGCGTTTTGCTTTATTTTGGAGTAGATAATATACTTGATTAAAAAAAAACACGCTGTGCTATTGTTGGCTGAGTGTAGAAAGAATAAAGCAAAATGAGAAAGAGAAGGGTGGAAATAACATTTTCATAGCAAACGGCAACTAGTCTCTGGGGTGCACAAGTTTTTCCAATCCAAATATTTTAACTTCTCTGGATTGAATATCCAGATGTCATTTAAATTGCAAAAAAAAAACTTAACAGAACACCAAAAACCCCAGATGATTCAGTGGCATTTGGTACATCGACAAACTACTGTGGAATAGTTGACTTTACATTTTTTTATTCATTCGTGGGAACGGGCATCGCTGGCTGACCAGCTTTTATTGCCCATCTCTAATTACCCAAGGGCAGTTAAGAGTCAACCACATTGCTGTGGCTCTGCAGTCACATGTAGGCCAGACCGGGTAAGGACAGCAGATTTCCTTCCCTGAAGGCCATTAATGAACCAGATGGGTTTTTCCGACAATCGACAATGGTTTCATGATCATCAGTAGATTCTTAATACCAGATATTTTTAATCCAATTAAAATTCCACATCTGCCGTGGCGGGATTTGAACCCGGGTCCCCAGAACATTAGCCGAGTTACTGGATTAATAGTCTAGCGATAATACCACTAGGCCATCGCCTCCCCACATCAACGATTTCTCAAGAAATGAGTTGCTATTTTTAGCTGAGACAACAAAGCAAGCAAATATCTTTTGTCATGGGGAGGAAAGATAAAAAGGTAAAATGATTACATTGATTGCTCCAGTTACTGTCTCTGATTCTTTCTCAAAAGATTAGATACAATTCTAACAGCAGAATAATGCAAAATGTTTGGGAGCAAATGAGGGAGAAAGTGAAGCAGTCGGTCTTAAACATTTGTTATGGCCTTCAGATAAATGAAGAGGAATTATACTCTTGTCAGTATGGGGACCAGAATCTGCAACTTACACCAGAGACAATGATGACTACATACTAATCAAACAATTCAATGAAGAACTTATCCGCTGGCTCAAATGGGTTAAATGTTTAGCGCCCGAGTCATTAAAGTGCAGGATGGAGGTAGGCAGTACTCCAGCCTTTGCTGAGCAAGGTAATCTTAGCCAATTGGCAGTGAAAATACACAATCTGCCTCAGCATCCAAGGGTTAAGGAAAATGGGGAAAAAAAACAAAAAAGCTCTTCCACCAGTGTGCATGTATGATCCACGAGTACAGAAATCCGGCTTAACTTGGATTCAATTCAAATTCATTTTTTGTCCATATGGAACTTCATTTTGGTTACGTTGCCCATTTGTTTAAAAAAAACATGTAAATGAATAATAACAATCAAAAGAAAAAGCAGAAAAGAATACCCTGTCACAGATGTCTAATTTTAAATCCATAACACCATAAGACATATGAGCAGAATTAGGCCACTCGGCCCATTGAGTCTGCTCCACCATTCAATCATAGCTGATATCTTTCTCATCCCCAAAACCCCTGATCCCCTTATTAATCAAGAACCTATCCATCTCTGTCTTAAATACACTCAATGACCTTCTGCGGCAAAGAGTTCCACAGATTCACCACTCTCTGGCTGAAGAAATCCCTGCACAAAAGAAGTAACTGCAAAAACAATGAAACAGCCATTACTAAAGTGTGGGGAAAATGGGATCATTGTGGGGATAGCTGAATACAGAATCACTACTCTGCTAGCTGTGCAAGCTCCAAGCAGGACTGCAAGATTTCTGCAGAAGGATCACTTGGATCCGAAGCATTAACTCTGTTTTGTTCCACAGATGCTGCCAGATCTGCTGAGTTTACTCAGCATTTTCTGTTTTTGCTGTCAGGGGACTAGGATGGTAAATACGTGAGGCTAAGGGGAAAGGGTGGGATTGCTGTCGATGGGCTGAATGGCCTCCATTTGCACTGTAGTGATTCTAGGATTTGAAAAATCTCATGAAACAAATCTAGATTTGACAGATCACAGCAAATGGAGCATGGCCAAATAAAGTGGTTAGTTGATCAACTAGAAAATCATCTTCAACATCATAAATTTCACTTGATGGGAATTAAGCACCAAAATCTAGATTTAAAAAAATATATTTACGTACCTCATGATTCTCATCTACCACTGGAAATCCATTATGATTAGCTGATGTGTCACTAAGAATGTCCACTATGCGTCCAACCTTCTCAAGTTGTTTGAAACAAGTTACTGGGTAACTCATTACTTCACTGAAATTGAATGAAAGTATTTACTTTTAAATTATTTTTTGACCAGATTCTCTTTATTTATGCAACATGTCTTGATCCATGGACAATAATGCAACTGAAACTATTTTCTCTCCCGTGTCAGAAATCACGTCATAATTTTACGATTCTCTTACACACTAAACTAGTACAAAATTAAAATAAACAGACAAAAATGAATTTGAAAACAAATGAAACATTAAAAGTTATGAACTGCGAAATCTGACAATATGAATTTGGTGTTCAGATCCACAATATCTGAACTAAACCAAGACAAATCGTGGTGTGGGCTCTCGTTATTTTTTACATTATTAAAAATGCCAACTATAGCTTCTCGCAGGCACCCAAATCTACTTGTTGATGCCCATTTAATAAGTGTGATAAAATCCATCGAGCTTCATATAAAATGGGATAAAAATAAAATCCTAAGAAAAATATCTGCCATCCTTTATCCTTGATAAAGCTCAATGATAAGTGATACTTTAAGTTCATGCAGTTCAAAAGCATCCCATTAATATTTTATTATATTTGATATCTAGTCACACCGCAGCCAACGATCAGACATAACCTTCCACAGACTCTCAAATACACTCCCCTCATCCGAGAAGTACCTCCAAACCTGTTATATGTATCTGTTATAACATCGTGGACAAGAACATGCAAGATACAATGTGTGCTCATAAACACAAAGTGTGAGCTTGGATTTAAGAACAGCTATGTAAAATGTTGTAAAATCTGTCCAACTCGAGTTTTAATTTCTATTTTTGCCAACATACAGCTGCAAATTCAGAGCAGGAATAAATTTGGAACAAACCCAGATTTGCAGCAGCTATAAATCTGTTATCAGGAGAAAGCCAAACTAACACAACCCAGCATTGATCACGGGGCAGATTCCTGAGGGGCCAAAACTGCCACCGACAGAACAACAAACGCATGTTTGTCTTTCTCCATTTAAAGAAGTTGAATGTCCAGAGGCTGCTTGTTATAAATAGAATCCTCCTGCAATTTCACAAGGATTTTAATTAAAGTGAAAAACAAGAATTTTGGGAGAAGTGGGATTTCATGTCAAACCCCACCCCAGTTAAGTTTACAGAGAGCTCAGTGATGTAACACTGTGTCGCCTCCCAATGGAAGATGGCCACTGATACCTATCTGTACATATGCACTGGTCTGCGCATATACAGAAAACCACTGACATCTCTCCGCTGCACCCTAGCCTGCCAGAAAGCCAGGAAAATTAACACCACAATGTTTATTCTCATTGTCTCTCCCATGTGTTTAAAATGAGTTTGAATTAAGTGTGGCTGTTTGACCCTTTAAGATCTCATTACTTGAAGAGTGTATGGATTTGATTTATTTAATCACGATAAGCCAATGATGTTGAACAGATTGTTAACAATGGTATCCTTGGAGAAGTAGCAACTGAGAATTGTTCACTTAAAGATGCTACTCTAGACACTGGGGATTATTTACATATCTCTGCTTGTGTTTATATGACATCGAATAGTCTGTGACCTTAATTACGGAGCTGATTCTGACCTAGCAGAGCCTGGATTCTATTGCCCTGCTGCCAATCCAGTTTCAGGATCATTGGGAGAACTCTGGGTGGTGCACTTGCATCCATCCATACACACGTCTCCCCTTTCCACTACTAGATTTTAAATGTTTTGAGTGCGCTACTAAAGAGCTGTCAAAATGTTTTATGTAACTGGGAAAGTTCCTCGAGTATCCAGTAGATCTGGGGGATGAGGAGTACTAGTTAAAGGAGCAAAAGTTGTAAAATACTGCTCTGCAACTCCAGAAACTGATAAAATCGCTGCTCCTGGCCGCGACCTACTTGCAATCACATAACAGAGTAAAACACTAGGATTGTGCATGCACAGTATTGGCAACAAACACAGCCGTGATGTAATCTGAAACAACTGAGCAGAGGGGCAGGTCTTCAAATGAAGAGCAGCAGGGACGTGTGTCATTATAGAAACCATGACCAACTGACATGTGTCTCAATTCATGTAATAGGCGCAATTCTTAGCGTACTGGACAGAATGATCATTCTTACCGTGCAGTTAAAGCATGAGATTTTTCAGGAGGCTCCCAGCCAAGGAAAGGTACACTCTGCAGCTTAATGTGAATATCATACAGTCCCTAAAAGCAAAAATAATTTAACTATTGAAATTTAAGACTTTTGTACTTCCAAATTCTACCTTATATTGATATAGTTCAAATGTAAGTTAGTTAACAACATATTGAAATGCGTCGCTACAGGAGATAGACCACTCCAGAATTTGGCATTGATCCCCAACACATTCTTCCAAAGGTAATTTTTTGAAATCCTTGTCCACTAAGGCCAGTGCAGACAATAAAAATGCAATTTTTATGTTTACTCAGATTTTAATTGTTTTTACTACTTCAAAGCATCTTCAGTGAAAAACTTGGCAACAGGAAATCTGAATTCTTCGTTGTCCCAAAATATAAACAAATTACACATCATCCACTTTAACAGCATCAACTGTGAGACATTTTGGGACATTAACTAAGAGTGAAAAGCTATTTCAATGAGTGTGAGTGAGGGTCAGTGGACAGGGCAGCAGGGGGAAAGGTGATGAGAGGAGGTCCGAACAGGGGATTGGGAGGGTCTGGTGGGGTGGGAAAGAGGTCGAGTTGGTCAGGATGGAGTTGGAGGGTCAGCAGGGATTGAGAAGGGTTAGTTATATAGTTACCCAGGAGTTACACATGGTTTCTTTCCTGTATATCATTTCCTGAGTTATTATCCAAGTAATTGAGTCAAAACCCTCTGACATCTCTGTCTCGGAGTTAGAGTCAGAGCATTCTGACACAGGGGAATTGCCCATCGGAAGTTGAAACTTCCCAGGCAGGTCTGGGTTTGATAATTCCGAGGGCTCACCCAGCGCATTTTCCAGGATAAGACCACCTGGAGATGGAAATATCAGGGCCAAAATAACGGGGGGGAAAATTACCCACGAGTGTACCTCTAACAGCCAAATAGCAGGAATTAATTAGTCAACATATCATGCTTATTTAAAGCAAAAGGTTGCTTTAAAAAATGTATTTAGCCAAATTTCTAAGTAAATCAAAATGGTTATAAGTGTTTTGTTGTGCCCACACCCACATGAATGAAGATAAAGTCCACAGGCTAGGCAATGCAGCCCAAGTTGCTAAACATATTGTTACAATGATAAACTATACTGAAATCGGAGTTAAGCAGCTGTGATTTATCAAGTACTTAAAGACTAAGCTGCGAATCCCCTTAACAGAAAGAGATTCATGTTCTCAAAACAGTCACCAATTTAAGATATGTATGGTATTTCCAAATGCGATATTGATTTACATGCACTTGTTAATATTGGGTTAAGTATCGAATCCATACTAATCCCCGGGTGCAATTCAACACTTGGCAGATTGAGCCAATGAAAGACATTGCTCTCAGATTAAACTGCAAAACAGAAACTCTCTTCCATTGGTCTGTTTACAGGTTAAAAATAAACCACACATTAATTTTTAAATGTTCCTGTCCCAATCCTTAAATGGTAAACACACTGAAGCAGGATAGAAATAGACATTTTATTTGTAGCCATATACACTGCACCACTATTTATTCAGCAGAGTGAAAGCCTAGACCACTTCTAATTTTGTCAGATTTTGTAGTCTGTGACTCAGCTGCCTCTGTTGGGGGAATCTTTACGCTGGTAAAGATTTTTTAAAAAGGTAGTAAAGGCATGAATGAGGATTTCAGCAGCAGATAAGATGAGAAGGGCGAAGTTGGCAATGTTATAGAGGTGGAAATAGGCAATCTTAGTGATGACACAAAATGTGGTCAGTCGCTGGTCTGAGGCAAATACGACACCAAGACTCTAAACAGACTATTGGCAGGGAGAGGGATGGAGTTCATAGCTAGGTAACAGAGTTTGGGGCAGGGATCGAAAACAGTGGCTTCAGTCTTCCCCATATTTAACTGGAGGAAGTTTCTGCTCATCCAGCACTGGATGTCTGATAAGCAGTCTGACAATTAAGTAATAATGGTGGTAATGTACAGCTGGGAGTTGGCAGCATATAAGAGAAAACTAATGCTGTGCTTTCATATGATCTTGACAGGCAGCATAGAGTTGAGAAATAAATGGGGTTCAAGGATAGATTCTTGGGACCAGAGGTAATGATGAGGGCGCAGAAAGAGAAGCTATTGCAAGTGATTCTCTGGATATGATTAGATAGATAAGAATAGAACCACATGAAAGTTGGACGAATGTGGAGATGCAGTGACGGAGGATAATGTGGTCAATCATGTCAAAGACTGCAGAGAATTCAAGGAGAGATGGTTCACTTTAGTCATAGTCACCCAGGATGTCATTTATGATGAGCTGTTTCGCTACAGTGTCAGCAGCAGAACTGTGATTTGAGGGATTTGAACATTGTGTTCCAGGAAGAAGGGCACAGATTTGGAAAGCAAAAATATTTTCAAGGACTTGGAGAGAAAAGGGAGGTTGGAGATGGGGTGGCAGTTTGCAAGAGCGATGGGGGTCAAGGGTTGTGGTTTGTTTTAGATGTTTGACAGCCGGTCTGAGCTGCAAGAGCATGATGAAATAATAGATTCAACTTGTGGTAGCATGCCCCTTTAGGGGGCAAGCTCTCCGAGGGTCATTTGGCCAATCAGGTCGGAGTGCAAGAATCCTGGGGTGGGGGGAATGCCTGGGTTTTCCTTGCCAGTTAGGAGTTTGGAGTCATGCAAGACATCAGCCTTATATCGCTTTCTGTACATAGTTACTTAATAAACCATTCATTCATTAATCTACTTGGTGGTTACCCATCTTTGAAAGATACTACACAACTGGTTGATTCCCTTTGTTCCCCAATTCATAATTTAGGAAAACTGGGAAATTCAACAAACTATGTTGACAATTAAAACCACTTACATTGTCACAAAATCCATTTTTACCTCTTGTGTCTCTGCTAAATTGGCAGTCTGTGGAGATCATAACATTTAATGTAGAGGATGCTCCCATGCTTGTTACATTGCTTCCTGCCTAGTAACAAGGGTCAGACCCTCTTGGAGTATGATGATAAGTTATCAGATCAGACTCAGGGTCAGTGAACCAGGGGGGAAGTCAGTTTCAGGGAGTCAGCCAACAAGTGTAACAGAGACAGGGACAGGCAGAGGTCCCAGTTAAGTTAAAGAAAAAGCATGGGGAACAGACTTGAAGAGCCGTTGGGACAAAGGTTCCCCTTTGGAGCAGTGATATACGTACGTGTGTTGTTACTTGCTGAGGTTAAGGTTAATGAGCTTTGCAAGGTGAATTTTACTGTGCTGATTGAAAAGCATTGTCAATTGCTAAAACTTTTCTGGAAAGGGATGACATATCCCCGAGTGATTTGCACCAATTAATCTAGGCTAGGTTAATTGCACCAGCCAAAAAGTTAGAATTAAATTTAAAAACAAGAGCTAAGAAAGCAGAAATAATTGAGGTCGAGGCACAGTATCTGAGATTGGAAGAAAAGGTTAATCCAGGTTGTTTCATAAAATGGCTACACTGTCGCCGTTTAAACATTTGAAATAAATGAACAGGCACCTCAATGCAGAGGTCCCCAACAATTTTGGCAGTCATTAGCACCACCATGACGGGAAGACCATATGTCACATTTCCAGTTGCCTCCATGATTATGACGGTCAGGCTCAGCGTCATTCGTACAATACCTCCTGCGAATGGAATGTGATAGACCATAAGCTCAGCAGCATCTGATAGAAGATAATAGTTAATATGCATATACTATATACACAAACCATCTTGCTGGGCTGCCAACTCTCTCACAAGTCAGATCAATATATTATAAATTTAGCTTTTTCATTTATATGGTAGACAATACATTTTGTTGAAACAAATGTAATAAGACCCAAACTGCACATAATGCAAGAAACTTCCTTAGAGTTAAATAGTTTAACTTTTAACTGTTTCCTTTCTCCCCCCCAATCATAAATAGATTTGTTTCTACAACAGTGTTCTTTTCACATTAACAATGTTTGCTCTTTTCTATCAAAAACAACAGTAGGAGGTGGTAGCTATTCCAACTTAGAAACAAGACACACAAAACGAGATGCTGGAAAATTATAATTCAATTGAATCCTCCCTCCCACCAAGTTTATATTTTTTGACTGGGTCAATCTTGGTTGAGTGCACGTGATGAGCACAGTGCCAACCATAACTTCCTGGATCAGCATCATTTTCTGCAAATTGCAGGCATCAGGATAATCTCCGACTGGGAACTGGGGGGGGGGGGGGGGAGGAAATAGCATTTTGTTGTTGAAAGCCAAGACCATCAACATAAAGTGGCATGCACCATTACAACCATTTCTGAGCCACAGAATCTGTCAGCTCAACAAGAGGGCAGAGAGTCCCTAGCTTCTTAGGTATAGGAATCTGTTTGACTTCCCCCATCCCTACTTCCACAACTAAGTCAGATATGTAAATCACTAAAATTAATGACAGAGGTTAGTTAAAAAGCAAACTGAAGACTGGGGTTCACTTCTAGAAGATTGGAAACAAAAAGCAGACGATTCGTGTTAAATATGTATGGAACCTTTATTAAATCACAAGAGTGCTGTGAACTGTTCTGGTCTCCATAGACATGCTGGTTAGGTGCATTGACCCGAACAGGCGCCGGAATGTGGCGACTAGGGGAATTTCACAGTAACTTCATTGCAATGTTAATGTAAGCCTTACTTGTGACTAATAAATAAACTTTAAATATTATAAAAAGGAAATTGGGAATGGAGAAGTGCAAAATTAAAAAACTAGAGTGATACAAGAGCTGAGAGTTTGTATCGATCAGGAAGGATCAAACCGGGCGAGGCTTTTTCATCTCGAAAAAAAGACTGAAGGGTGACCTGATCTAAGTCTGTTAGGATTATGAAAAAGACCAGATCAAAGTCTGTTAAGGTTAAGATATAATTCAGTAGGGTAATAGTAGAATAGATGCTTCCGCTGTTAGGTAAATCCAGAACTTGGAGCCATAAATATAAAATAGTTGCAGATAAACCAATGAGGGAATTGAAGAAAAACCTCTTTACCACAGAGCTGTTAGAATGTGGAACTCAATACCACAGAACTCAATATCACAAGAAAGAATTGAAGCAAATAGCAAATATTCATTTTAAGGAGAAGTTGGATAAACACATGAGGGAGAGAGAATTAGAAATATGTTATGGGCTTAGTTGAAAATGGGTGGGAGAGGGCTCGTACTTAAGAAATAAGGAGTAGGCCATTCAGTCCCTTTAGCTTGCCCTACCATTCAATAATCTGAATGTGGCCTCAATGCCACTTTCCTACCTGGTCCCCCATATAACCCTCAACTCACTTATATAGAGCATAAAAACAGAGAGATGAAACTGTAGGGCTAACTGGCCTTGTTTCTATGTTAAACAGTTAAATAGTATTTACAGAATTGAAGTGTAGGTAAATCATTTAAGCTTTTTGTTCAAAGATATGTAGGAAAGAAAAATGTCAAATCATTTCCTTCATCTAGTTCAAGCACTAGCTTTACTTTACAATAGCAGGTTACATGAAATGTGGTGCTTTGGGACTAAAAGAAAAATCCCCTACAACTAATTTGTTGCCAATGATCCTACCCGGATCACAGCAAAAGGGAATTGTTTGAAGACTGCAGTGCTGTTATAGAAATTACTTTGCTGCATAGGAAATGCAACAGGAAATTATCTAATATCCCAAGACTGTTAGTCTGGAAATTTTAACTTTCCAGTATATAAGTCACTGGTCGTGTACCATACTTACCAAGTTGAGCAGCTGCTCCCATTAGAGCATATTTTCTTGGATCAGCCCAAGTCTGTGGAATGTAATAAAAAGCAAACACATTAAAATAAGCACAAAAGTCCAACATGAACCGCAGTTAGCTATAATTATGAAATTTGTCATAGATTGAAAATATCAGTGAGTACATGCAATATGGCAGTGGACCCATCAGAGACCCATGAACATCTTAAGACCCCAGGTCAAAGGTGATTGTGGGTGGGATAAGGGTCATGGATTGAAGGGGAGGGTGACGGCAGGGGGATCGTATGCTGGGTGTCCTGACCAGGCATGGACTGTCTAATAATGAGGGAAGCCACACCACGCCAAGCCCCAGCCCCCTGGGAGGCCTCTGGTAAACCCAACAGCATCCGCTGGGCAGTATTTCGAGGGGGTGGGAAAGCCGGGCAGTTCTGTTTAAACTCCTGAGGTATCACTAAATTGCAGTGGCCTCAGGGATAATGGTGTAAATTGGTTCATTAAATATGAGCCTAATTGACATCCTCTCACCAGAAGCTGGGAATTGTGCTCTCCGACTTAATCAAGGGAGTTTCTTCCAGTGCCAAGCAACTGCCAATGGATTAAATGGTCTCAGTTTCTGTGGTTCTCACCATGATGGATTGTATCAAATCTCGCCCAATAGGGCTGGGCCCAATCTGAATGATATCCTCTACTCATGGGAAGCAAGAACAATCCTTCACCAAGGTAGCTAGATAACAAATTTATGAAATAAACTTATGAACAGTAACAAATCCGTTATTTTATGTTGAAAAGAAAATGTCAGAAATTATTTTTTCGGATATGCACTAAGAAATTCAACATTTATCATGTTGGCCTTTCCACTTAGACCACCCTTCAGAAAATACCAAAACTCTATGTATCACCCTAACTGTTGTTCAAAGTTATGCAAAAAAAAACTCACAGAGACTGATGAAACATTGGAAAGGAATATTCCAAACAATCTTCCCCATGCAGCCCCAATCAGTAAAGATGGAATGAAGACTCCACTGGACACTGCTAAACCGTATGTCCAACAGGCAAGAAAAAAGTAACTTAAAGTGAACAAGCCGAGAGTGAGAGGATTGAATGAACCTGCAAAAATAGATCATACTTGTCAAGCAAATACTATTCTTGAACATCAACAAATAACATTTTGTTTCACAGTAATCAGGGGAGACAGTGGTGTAGTGGTATTGTTGCTGGACTAGTAATCCAGAGGCCCAGGGTAACGCTCTGAGGACTGAGGTTCAAATCCCACCATGAAAGATGGCGACATGTGAATTCAATAAAAATCAGGAATTAAAAGTCTAATGCTGACCATGAAACCACTGACGATGGTCGTAAAAACTGACCTGGTTCATTAATGCTCTTTAGGGACGAAAATCTGTCAGCGTTACCTGGTCTGGCCTACATGCGACTCAAGATCCACAATTAAACACATCTCAGGGATGGGCAATAAATGCTGATCCGGCCAGCGAAGCCCACAGTCCATGAACAAATAAAACAAAAAGTTTTCTTTTTCATTTTCAACATCAAATTAATGTCGCCTCGTTGAATCCCAGAAAACTTCCTCTCTCACCCACATAAATGGATTTGATAAGAAATCATATACATTGAGTGAAGTTAGAGTAAGAGCAACACAATAGCATCTACAATTAACTCATTCAATTATGAGGAATTAAGCTGTGGAAAGGAGGAGTTGCAGCTTCTCCCACCATCCAAAAAGGTGATGGAAAAATTAAGACTTATGACCCAACATAGGGGACGTTAAGAGAGAGGGTGAGCGAGTGAAGGAGGAGGAAGGAAATGGGCAGTTGAAAGCCTATGTTGTGTTACATAACTAACCTGGTTACCAGATTTTATTTATTATTTCATGGCATTTTGTTCCATTTATTACTATGCTTGCAATTTGTTCCTAAGATGATCATATTATCTGTCTGCATGTTTCAAACACCGAGGGTGGGATTTTCCAGCCCTGAAACCAGAAAATCCCGCCCAAGGTCAACAGACTGTCCCTTGGTATGCCCCTCACCCGCTCCGAATCCCGTGGACTGTGGAATGGTAAAATTCGCCTCCTAGCTATGTTTAAAAGCCCATCCACTTCTTCAAGATCCTCCTTACAGCCCACCACTTTAACAAAGCTTTTCTCTTATCTGATTGTTTACCTTGGCATTCTTTTTTTTAGTACAGCTTGGGATGATTTCCTACATTAAAAGGTGCTATATAAATACTAGCTGTGGTTGTAGGTTAGTCTTCGTAGCTCAAGATGGAGATTTTAAAATTTTGGAGTCTTTCAGTGATATTGAGGGTCATGAAGGCAAGCTGAAAACAATTAATTTATATATTTGTAATTCTATGAATTTATGTATTTGAAGTTTCAGATGTACGGTACTGCCCAAAAGTGATCCATTGATAATTAAAGCATTCAGTGTTCAAATATCTTTACAGCATATTAGTGCTCTAATGGCATAAATTATACTCATAACAGCTAAAGCATGTTGGAAACAATCAGGCAAAGATGAGTCAGGATAGCATTACAAGATAGTTAATGCACATTTTTAAATGTTTTACCACTTCAATAGGACATACTAATTATTGTCACGGAAACAGAAAATGCTGGAGAAACTCAGCAGGTCTAACAGCATCTTTGGAGACAGAATAGGGCCACTGTTTCAAGTCAGGATGACCCTTTGTCAGAGGTCATACTAATAACAGTACTAATTATTGTATTCAACATCACTTAAATGCACGAATGGTTGAGGTACTGAATACAAAAGCAGGGATGTCCTTAAAGGGGTTGGAGGCTATGTGGTGCTTGATTAAATGGTGAATAAACTCACGTGGTTACTGCTGATTTTTAGACAGAAGCTAGTCAGTAGAGATTCAGAAATTGCACAAGAGCCAACTCTTTTACTGTGAATACAGTTTGGTTTGTATGGAATTACTATTTGAAGTCTGTTGTTCAATTTCCATTTATAGCCAAGTTTTCTTTGGCTAATAAATGCACCATTACTACTGTCTGTTGGGGGAAAATAAGGAAAGGAATGCAAAATTATCCTTGGTCAGGAGATTTGGGGGTGGGAGAAGAAATAAAGTCACCATTGTCCCAGATGACCCATCGGCTCTTCTCTCCTTTGAGGTGGAGAGCTGACTGATGGCGATTTAACCTGAGGATCACCACACCTCAGGCGAGGGGCAAAGTTGAGAAGGTGGGGCTTTCATGAATAACCTCAGCCAGTATGGGAATTGAACCCAGGCTGTTGGTGTCACTCTGCATCACTAACCAGCTGTCCAGCCAAGCTGGTGAACTGACTAAATGATTTTAGAAATACAACATGCAAAAAAAACTATACATCAGTTCAAAAGAATACTATGTGCCATTTTGATAGAGAGGCATTGTAGTTAAGAGTTATTAATTAACATGCTCAAATCATACTAATAACACAACTAAATGCCAGTTCAATGGATTTTACAACTGGATTAACACTGACCTGGAGAATCATGGAATAGACTACGAACACTCTTTTCAGGAGTGTTAAAGAATGCTGTGGCCATTGCATTGTATTCTCCATCAGGGCAAAATAACTGGAATTACAAAGACGATGTCATTAAGATAATGCATTTCAATTAAAAACGAGACTATTTGATATTTTGGATTAATATCTACACAGCTGTTTAGACAGACAGTGCAAACAACTTTCTAGTTCGACCAACCAAGTTCCTCCAACGGAAGCAGGACACCAAAGTCTTTTCATAGAATAGAATCATAGAATCCCTACAGTGCAGAAGGAAACCATTTGGCCCATCGAGTCTGGGCCAACAACAATCCCACCCAGGCCTCATTCCCGTAACCCCACATATTTACCCCCCTAATCCCCTGACACTAGGGTCAATTTAGCATGGCCAATCAACCTAACTCGCACATCTTTGGACTGTGGGAGGAAACCGGAGCACCCGGAGGAAACCCATGCAGACATGGGGAGAACGTGTAAACTCCACACAGACAGTGACCTAAGACCGGAATCAAACCTGGATCCCTGGCACTGTGAGGCAGCACTGCTAACCACTGTGCCACCCATAGAAATGATTCCAACAGAAGCTTCTTGGATTCAGTCACTCAAATACATTAATCTGATTAATGGGTGATATTTTATAGAAAACATCTATTGAACAGTTAGTGAACAACTATTTAATAACAACTTTCGTTGAACGTATTTTCATTTGTGAACTCCTTGGGGCAGAAGTTACCCAGTATTCTATGTCATCTATGATTCAATACTATGGTGTTGAACAGTTTGAAGTGGTTCCTTTCTAATTATCCAACAGAAACATAAACATAGTGAAATAGGAACTGTGCGCTGAAAAATTGAATTGAGCACCTTTGGGATAAGAACAGGCTGTAACAAGTTAAGCTGAAGAAATTTAGAGGGCTTTAAGTAAAACACAGGGGGAAACAGTTGTAATGGTAATTAGTGGTAACGTCACTGGACAAGTAATCTGGAGGCCCGGGCGCAAAACATCCACAGCAGCTGGTGAAATTTAAATTCATTAATAGATCCAGAATTGAATGCAAATGATCATGAAACTAATATCAATTGTAAAAATCCATCTGGTTTGCAAATGTCCTTGAGGAAATGAAATCTACTATCCTTACCGGATCTGGCCTACATGTGACTCCAGACCCACAACAATGTGGTTGACTCTTAACTTCCCTCTGAAATGACATGGTAAACCACTTAGTTCATAGGGTAGATAACAAATGCTGGCCTTGCTCACAACGTCCACATCCCAAGAGAGAATAAATAAAAATAGGATGCTGAGGTGGTGTTCATGTGAGGGGAGATTTGGAAAGTTAAAGAGAAAAGGCAAAGCAATAATACAAGGTAGAGATATGGGTAATAATAACCACAGTGAGACGGGAGGGGGCAGATGGTACAAACATAAGAGTGCACCAGCAAATAAGGTCAGGGTCAGAAAAATTGGTACGGCTCGTTGTTTCAATAAATGCAGCATACATAACAAGGTGGATGAATTAGAGTCATAGAGGTTTACAGCATGGAAACAGGCCCTTCGGTCCAATTTGTCCAGTTTTAAACCCCTAAGCTCGTCCCAATTGCCCGCATTTGGCCCATATCCCTCTATACCCATCTTACCCATGTAACTGCCTAAACGCTTTTTAAAAGACAAAATTGTACCCGGTTCTACTACTACCTCTGGCAGCTTATTCCAGACACTCACCATCCTCTGTGCAAAAAAATTGCCCCTCTGGACACTTTTGTATCTCTCCCCTCTCACTTTAAACCTATGCCCTCTAGTTTTAGACTCCCCTACTTTTGGGAAAAGATATTGACTATCTAGCTGATCTATGCCCCTCATTATTTTATAGACCTCTATAAGATCACCCCTAACCCTCCTACGCTCCAGGGAAAAAAGTCCCAGTCTATCCAGCCTCTCCTTATAACTCAAACCATCAAGTCCCGGTAGCATCCGAGTAAATCTTTTCTGCACTCTTTCTGGTTTAATAATATCCTTTCTATAATAGGGTGACCAGAACTGCACACAGTATTCCAAGTGTGGCCTTACCAATGTCTTGTACAACTTCAACAAGACGTCCCAACTCCTGTATTCAATGTTCTGACCAACATGCTGAAACCAAGCATGCTGAATGCCTTCGTCACCACTCTGTCCACCTGTGACTCCACTTAAGGAGCTATGAACCTGTACCCCTAGATCTCTTTGTTCTGTAACTTTCCCTAATGCCCTACCATTAACTGAGCAAGTCCTGCCCTGGTTCAATCTACCAAAATGCATCACCTCGCATTTGTCTAAATTAAATTAAACTCCATCTGCCAATTGATAACACAAATAGAAATAAATGAGCATGATATGATGGTCATTAAAGAGATATGACTGAAAAGCACCACGGCTGGAATACAAATATTCAAGGGTATCTGAAATTTCAGAAGGATAGAAAGAAATGAAAAGGTGAGGTGCTCTATTAATAATAAAATGTTAATAAGAAAGGAACTACAATAATTATTGGTGATTTTAATCTTCTTACAGAATGGACAAATGAAATTGGCAAAGGTTGTCTAGAGGATGAGTTCATAGTGTATATGTAACAGTTACTTAGAAAATATTATTAGGGAGGTAGTTGCAGGATCGTTACAAAAATCACAATACACTCAGGCAGAGTCAACATGGTTTTGTGAAAGGGAAATCATGTCTGGCAAATTTATTAGAGCTCTTTGAGGATATAAAAGCATACAGTGGACAAAAGGGAGCCAGTAGATGCAGAGTATTTAGATTTCCAGAAGACATTCGATAAGGGGCAACATAAATGTTTACTGCACAAAATAAGAGCTCACAATGTTGAGTGTGATATATTTGGCTGGATAGAGAACTAGCCAACTAACAGGAAACAGAATCAGGATAAAAGAATCAATTCACGTTGGCAAACGGTAACAAAATTGGATCAGTTCTGGGGCTCAACTATTGCCAATCCATTTAATAATTTGGATGAAGGGACCTACTGTATTGTAGCAGATAATACAAGGATAGGTAGGAAAACAAATTGTGAGGAGAATGCCAAGGAATATAGATAGGTTAATGAGTGGGCAAAGAATATATTTGCATTGGAAGCAATGCAGAGAAGGTTCACTCGGCTGGTTCCTGCCATGATGGGGATTGTCTTATGAAATATTGGGTCTAAATTCATTGGAGTTAAGAAGAGTGATGGGCGATCGTACTGAAGCATACAAGATTCTAAAAGACTTTGACAAGGTGGATGCTGACAGGAGGTTTCCCTCCAGGGGAATCTAGAACTACCGAGCACAGTTTCAAAGTAAAAAATGTCCCATTTAAGACGGAGGTGAAGAGGAATTTCTATTCTCAGAGGGTTGTTAATTTTGGAATTCTCTCTGCAGACAGCAGTGGAGGCTAGGTTACTGAATAAATTCAAGGCTGAGGTAGACAGACTTTAGATGGATAAGAAAATCAAGGGTAATGGGGGGCTGGCAAGAAAGTGGAGTGAAGGCCACAATTAGATCAGTCACGATCTTATTAAATGGCAGAGCAGACTCGATGGACCAAATGTTCCTATTTCTTATGATTTTTTTTATTGTTCATTCCTGTTAAGTTTTCAGTCATCCCTCCCGAATGCACAGAATGTTTTTGAGTTATAATTCCATGGAAAGCCCCTGCACCTTACCCAAGTGACAATCATTCACGTGCAATCGCAGTGAGGGGTTAAATCAACCAAAAGGAGATATAACAGTCGAGCCAGATTTCACCTTCACCCACACATGCTGGAACTCATTGGATAGTCATCATGAGCAGTAGCAGTGGCTAATTAACTGATCGCTAACTCAGAGGTACAGAGCCCAATTAAACATTTCAGTTACCACACAAAGTGAAATCAGTCAATTCACGACATGCAATGCAAACCCACTGGGCCAGACCTTTGGAGCTCTTAATCTGAACAGCAGAATGTGAACTGATTTGCAGAAACCACTGACAGTTTTAGTTTCCATTTATGTTACCAGATACAGTTGTTGTTTTCTGTCCAACACAGGTCAAAATTTATGCACTAGGCAGACATAGGCTATAAAATTTTTTAAATGATTCTCAAGATTTAAGTTAATAAGTTGCACGTAGCTGCTCTCTAAGGCTCCATAAGAACGTATCCAAATTATTTACTGCAACAAATTTAAATATCCATAACTGAGATGTATAATCAAGTCATTTAAAGAAACATTGGTCTATTCAGCATATTAGAAAATGATGATCTGCAAGTTTTTTTTTTGTTTGTGGGTGATTTTCTCCCTTCCACTCCTGTTGAACACGCTGGATGAGCTGTCCAGAATCTTGTGGCCCTCGGGATCTATTTTGTGGTAGTGAAAACAGCCAATGGCTATTTTTCGATGAAGCCTTGAGCAGGCTAATTGACTGTGGAGGGTATCACAACTCTGTCCCCCTCACTATCAGAAGGAGGTCACTGACCAGCAATCATCTGGGAATCTAGCCAGTATACTGTTCTCTAACCTGTGGGAGAAATAGCAAACTGTAGCAGCTGTACCACTGCCCCAACTAAAGTTAAATCATGATAAAGCAATTCAAGTCATTACAGTCCCATTCCATTTCTTTCTAAATTTTAATACAATATCTTTACTTTTTTTTGCCAACTTTCTCCCCACCTGAAGGAGCTGCTGTTAGGCTGTTCAAGGAAAGAAGTGATTTTGGAAACACAAAACTATAAACTCCAAACTTGCAGAAATGAAACAGTGACTTACTTGGAGTGGATATTTAACAGGATCTTCTCCAATAGGCTGGCAGTCATAAGTTTTTATAGCATAAATCATGATAAAAGAAACGGTAGCAGTCACTACCCCAACTAGCACAGCTTCAATTACTTGCAAGCAAGGACGATGAACGTACCTTCATAGACAAAAGAAAAGCAAATAAACATTGTTACCTTAAAAATGTTTAATATTTTACATGTGCAACATGTATAAAATCAGCTTCTAATAGGTAAAGGAACAGGTTCGTGCTGCAAGTTTAGTTTTTGTGAAACTGTTTTAAGGTTTTGTTTCTGTAGTTAAATGGTCATTTTAAATGGTGAAAGCTGTAGCTAGCCCAGAAAGGAGCCATGGTCTCTGATGAGGCCTCTGTGATCGTGGGAGTGTGTATTTGGATAGATACTTGAAACTTCAAAGCTGCGTCTGAATTTTACGTTAAACTTTCTTAAGAAAGATGCTTTCTGGAACAGAAAAGTTAAATGCTGTGTAGGAATAGAATGGGAGTTACTTTAGTTAATCACAATGGTTCAATAGTTTGAAAAGAAATAATGGTCATTCTTTGAACAGCTCATTAGCGGGCCTTGTGAACAACTTTGGTGTAAATGAATGATAAAATTGTAAAAGGATTCAGTACGATAAAGATAAACTATTTTCTTTGCGAGAAGCATCTAAATCAGGACTAGGAAGGGTCAAAAAAATTGTAACTAGTTAATTTAAGAATGAAGTAATCGTTTTTTCCACAAAGGATAATGGAAATGTGGAACTCTCTTCCACAAAAGCTGTGGACACTGAAGCAACTGAAATTTTCAAGAACAAAACTAATTAAATTTTTTGTCAGGTAAGGAAGTCAAGAGATATGGATCAATGGCAGGTCAATGAAGCTGAAGTACAGAGTAGCCATGATCCAAGACAACAGCTTAGCAGCTTGAAGGTTGAATTGTTTACTCCTATTCCTTTGTTGGCAAGGTATTTTCTTACAATAGCATTTCACCAAATGTTTCTAACTTTTCTGCAAATATGCAAAACCTCTTCTCTCCAGATATTCGCAACCCACAGATCCCAAATTATGGATCAAAAATTATCAAAAAACATCCAATGTATTTATTTTTGGTTTAAATTAAATACCTCACCAAAACTCTCCCAAAAAATCCAAAACATTAGGTGGATTATTCCAATTCTTTAGCATTTTCCACATCTACATCAACAAGTCTGCACTGAAGCCATTGCTCCATTTCTCATTCAATAAAGGCATTGGTTTTGTACAAGTTACCTGATTCTAAACATCGTAAGGCAGTAATTCAACCGATTAAACACAGCTCCCAATATGCCACCTGAAGTAAAAAGAAAATTTAATTTGTCAATAGGCTTTCAAAAATGACCAAATAAGTCTGCTAAATACATGTCAGCACAGCAACCAAAGACTGAGACAGATTACCTAGCTTTGCTATTTCAAGAAAAGGTATCAAGCACACAACATGGGAAATGTCAAATGAACCGTTAAGGTAGTGGACTAGGTGTCAACAGCCTTCCCTGTATGACATTTCATGTTTCTGTGCCAAATATACATAAATAAATAATCCACAAATGTTGTCCAAACACTAATGTTTGATGAGTGCTACCTTACCAATTAACTGATTACATGAATGCCTGCAAGCTGGGTGGCAGATCTAGGAAATGACTGAGGCAAATGGTCCTACTAGGGAAATAGTAGGAAAGGATTCACTCTGAATGCTTGCAAATTACTTTTCCTGGGCATTCATACCATATATCACCACAAGCTAACAAGGTTACTGGAAAGCTTGTGCAGATCTAGATTCAGGTCCTAGGGAGAAGTCAATAAGCAGAGAGACAGGACTATAAAACACAGCTTGAGGATGATCCCTATTATTGCTACATGGAATACCAGAAACAGCAATAATATTTACTACATGGACACAACTGAACTTCAATTAGGCACCAAGATCTATTCCCCCAACAGAAATCAAGAGAGAGTGTTGCTTCTATTTATTATAATGTGGAGTTGCCGGCGTTTGGATTGGGGTAGGCACAGTAAGTAGTCTCACAACACCAGGTTAAAGTCCAACAGGTTTATTTGGTAGCACAAGCTTTCGGAGCGCTGCTGCTTCATCAGGTGAAGCGGTGCTCCGAAGGCTCGTGCTACCAAATAAACCTATTGGACTTTAACCTGGTGTTGTGAGACTACTTACTGCTTCTATTTATTGTAAACTTAAGTGACTCAGTCCCTATACTGTGACAAGATCCTTGCGGTTATTCTGCTAAGAATTTTTAACCCTCAAGCAGACTCAAAAGGGCAACGTCTACAGCTTGACTTGCTGTTACTTTGGTAACTCCAAAGATGCAGAACCAACCACTTCATGATATCCCAGTGTATAGACCAGGCTCCAGAATTAAGATCATCCACTGCCCTGGCAGAATCTCCAGTGAGTATTCATAAGGCCTGCATTCAAATAACCATCTGGCTTGAAAATGCACTCAGTGGGAGAACACCCACTCATCCTCTGGAACATTTGTTCGAAGACCAAAGGAGAATGGGATGCATCATCATATCAGTTAAGATCGAAAGAGAATTTAAGTGCAAAGCACTTAATCATCCACTCCAGGTTGATGTACATCAAAAATGTCATTTGACTTATGTGCAAACAATTCATTAGCTAAGTTTTTTTTAATTAATTCATGGGATATGGGCCTCGCTGACTATGGCAGCTGTTATTGCCCATCCCTAATTGCCTTTGAGAAGGTGGTGAACTGCATTCTTGAACTGCTGCAGTCCATGTGGTGTAGGTACACCCACAGTGCTGTTAGGGAGGGAGTTCCAGGATTTTGACCCAGCAACAGAAAAGAATGATGATATATTTCCCAATCTGGATGCGGAGTGGCTTGGAGGGGAACTTCCAGGTGGTGGTATTCCCACGTGCCCACTGCCATTGTCCTTTGAGAAGGTAGCATTCATGGGTTTGGAAGGTGATGTTTGTGGAGGCTTGGTAAGTTCCTGCAGTGCCTCTTATAGGTGGCACACACTGTTGTCACTGTGTTTCTGTGGTGGAGGAAGTGATTCTTTGCGGATGGGGTACCAAGCAAGATAGTAATGTAATTGGTTTTACGGTCACTTTCCAAGCATAATATTGGTAGGTCTGAATAGCAAAATTGCCTACTACTCAAACCAGATGGTCCCCTTAACTGTTTCTTAGATGGGATTCAGTTATAATATCCTGTAAAAGGCAGAAAATCATACCACCGTGCCGGAATTTCATAGTCAGAGAAAAACTATATCCATTAAAAACAAAATACTGCAGTGGAGATATAACTATGCTGATGGTGTGTCTGGTTTGGGAGGGTGGATGGAAAGAGAAGTTGCAAATATGAATATAAATTGAAAATTATAATTTAGTTTCACAAGCGGAAATCTAAAAGAAACTTTTGCTGCATAAAAGACATTTAAAGAAAGAGAACTAACTGAAAGAGATAACATTACACTAATCTCATAGAGGCCATTTGGTTATCACAAACCACAAAATGTGAAGCTCAAGTAGTTCATAAAGCTTATCTGAAATCCAAAAATAAATGTTCATCTTGAAAGCGCCTTCACCTCTCCACAATATAGGATAAAGTTTATGGAAGATATTTATTTAATTTTGGATTCTTTTGACACGAGAGATCAACCACATCACAAAGGCTCTCACAACATCATTGGTGTATGACTCAGTCAGAATGAGTTTGCAGTAATAACTGCTGGTTTATCATACTAGTCACCAAACTGCACTTTCTAGGATATAATATTAAACATACAAAAATTTAAACTGCATCTGAGTGAAATTCCTTTTAGAAAAATAATAATGCTAATCAAGATTTTGTGTGTGAAATATCTAACTTGTCAGCTTGCTTCAATGAACGCAGACAGCAGTTCATCTCAGATAGTCTGCAATTTTGTCAATTTGCTGCAAACTTTCAAGAAAAGTAGCACTTTGTCTATGTTAACGGCCTCCACTACTGCATTGATAAATAAGATAATACATACCAATTGCACCTACGCATATAAATATAGGGATTTCATACAAATTATACTGGACAGCCTGTAAAGAAAACAAGCAAGTAAGTTGAAAGCAACAAAAGAAATAGTAATATTGGCACAGATTTGTACCCACTTATCACTTTCTAGGTTAGTGGACACAATACCCAAGATTTATCCTACAATATTCAACAATACTAAAGATGGTCAAGCAAGAAAGCTAGGTAAAGGACCATAAATTATTCTGAAGGGCACTGTGATAGAGAGTTGAGGTAAATCAAAAGTTATGGCACTATAGAGAAGCACTATCCATAACAGCATTGATAAAACGGAGACACAGAAAAATTGTAACATGGAGATTGATAGGTTAGAGGTGACGGAGGAATGTTTTTATTCTATCGTCTAATAAAAACTAACACTAAGAAATCTGGTTGTGTTTTTTAATAATGACTTGATGAAGGAATGGAGACATATCAAAATTTGCAGTCGACACTAAAGTGGGAAGGGAGGGACTGGCAGGGAGTAGTATGGGGTCAAAGACTAATTAAGTGGGAAAATGTGAGATCATCCTCTTTTGACTCAGCCCCTTTTGACCCAAAGAAAAAAAGTTTTTAAATAAAAAAATAGTGAAAATCTAGGAACTGTCAAGAAGAGACTGTGACTCCAAGTGCAGAGATATTTTAAAAATAATAGCCATGTTTAAAATGCATGAAGGATAGTTGAAACCTGTATTTGTCTACGTCAGTAATGGAATTTGTACATCACACTTCTTCCCTGATGCAACAAATTGCTAATGAGATAATGAGACTATGATTACAAAACAATAAAATCATTCATTATTTCACTTTTCCTTACCTCATTTTGGAATCGCCCAAAATTGATCAGACCTGGGTTTGACAGATCACCTGGTTTGCCATGGTAGATACTCAGGACAAAGTTCAAAGTAAATGTTGAAATCATTGATGCAAAGAACTAGAACAAAGATAAAAGATTCTGGGAATTAAATTTAATTTTACACGAAGAAACAGAAAAGACTGTTATGAATATATTAAATTATGCATTATGAATATAAAATATCTCCCCAAGAATCTTTTTTTTTCACATCTGCATGGTTCCATCAGGAAAAGAGACTGAAACCATGACAGTCACACCAATCTGTATCATTTCAAAATGTAAATACTAATGGCTGAACAGTGTCTCCTAACCTGGGAAAAGTGGCATCATCCAGGTGCCAGGACTCGATTCCCAAACAAACAGGCAACTATTCCTCGCAATTTGTTGTCTAGAATGTTGCTGCAACACTGCTCTTGTACCTGGAAGTAAGTGGACAGTGTCCAGCCTTCTGAATCCATCCCACCCATCACCAATCTCATGAAAGATCAGCATGTATTTGAATTTTAAGTATCTAAATTCATATAACAGCTTATATGAACAACAAGCATTTATAAAGCAACTGCAATGTAATAAGGTGTCCCAAGACACTTTATAAGCATTACCAAACAAAATCTAACATCGAGACATGTAGGAAGGCACAAGGCCACAAATTGGTCAAAGGGGTAGATTTGAGAGAGGTCTTAAATGGGGAAAGAGTTGGAGCAATTTCAGGAAATTCTAGAGTTTAGGGCCTGAAGGCCCGGCAGTTAAGCCAGGAATGCTGAAGGGGTAAGTGTAGAAAACTCTGGGCGCTGGGAGGCTAGATGAGGTCACCGAGATAGGAAAAGGTGATAACATGGAAGGATTTGAAAATGTGAGAATTTTTAAAATACCCTAATTGCGCTTGAGAAGGGATTGATGATTTGAAATAACAAACGATCATTGCCCATTCCCCCAGGCCATCTTACAAACTGAAAAGATTCTTCAACAATGTAGGCCCGTAGAAGCATCCGAGTGCATATGTAGCCTGATCCAGAAACCAACACTTTGGACCAGGACACTGGCAAAAGCTCAATTTAATTGGATCCTGCTACAGCAATTAGAATTTCCTATCACTATGCCACTGGGGGAGATGGTGGCATAGTGGTAAAATCACTGGATTAGTAATCCGTGCTCAAGATACATGTTTAAATTTCACCATTACAGCTCGTGGTTCTTAAATTAATGAATAAAAATCTAGACTTGAAAGTTAAGTCTCAGTAATGGTGCATTGTAACCATCATTTATTGTTGTAAAAACCCATCTGGTTCATTATAGAATCATGGGTAGCATGGTGGCACAGTAGTTAGCACTGCGGCCTTTCAGCGCCAGGGACCCAGGTTCAATTCCGGCCTTGGGTGACTGTCTGCATCTTCTCCCCGTGACTGCATGGGTTTCCTCCAGGTGCTCCGGTTTCCTCCCACAGTCCAAATAGTCCTAACAGTGCAGGTTAGGTTGATTAACCGGGTAAATACGTGGGGTTATGGGGATAAGATGCTCTCCACTGTCAGGGAGCCAGTGCAGACTCGATGGGCCGAATGGCCTGTTTCTGCACTGTAGGATTCTATGCTTATGTCTGTTAGGGAAACAAAACGTTCCACTCTTACCCAATCTGGCTTACATGTGGTTCCAGACCCACAGCAATATGGTTGACTTTCAACTGCCCTCTGAAAGGACCGAGCAAGCCACTCAGTTGTATCAAAGTCACTACAGACAGACCAGCAGGGATTGACTTGGGGAGCAGAAAATGACAACAGTATACCCCACCCCCTTGATCCTGCAAAGTCCTCCTTACTAATATCTGGGGCCCTGTGCCAAAATTGGGAAAGCCTCCCTACACTGACCAGACTAGACAACCAACAGTCTGACATAGTCATGCTCCCAGAATCAGACCAATGTCATAGACACCATCATCGCCAGGACAAATGTCACAGAATAAGTATCCCAGAGCACTTTGTAATCCGAATGGGATATGGAGAAAGGGTAGGAAACGGGGGAGGACCATGAGTAACTGGAAGCATGGTTACAAAGGGTTTCATTGAGTATTTTGAGAAAAAGAGTCAGCGGGGCAACAGCTGTGGTAATAATGTGGTAATCATTAGGTATTCTATTTTGTAAAGCTCCAACACTTACAATACGCCAAGTCAGCATTTGATTCCAGAAGGAAGCCCCTTCTTCCAAGCTGAAAAGAACACCACCTGCAAGATAAATTTATGTTACAGGGAAGCTTCACTTGAAAATCACTAACTACTACATCTATCAATAGTAAATCCAAAAAGTGTCACTCATCCAAATATAATGCATATAAAAGTGACTTCACTACAAACTATTAGGCCAAGTTCAATTTTTTGAACAGTAATTAAACATCAAAACCATATTTGGCTACACTTTCCAAAGATTTTGAAATTCAAAAGGCAACCAGGACTAAGTTTGCAGAGTTGTCTTTAATACAGTATTTTAATTGGCAGAGAAGACTGAAGGGCGACCTGATTGAGGTGTACAAGATTATGAGAGGCATGGGACTGGGAGGCATGAACAGAGTGGATAGGGAGCAGCTGTTCCCTTTAGTTGAAGGATCAGTCATGAGGGGTCATAGGTTCAAGGTGAGGGGCAGGAGGTTATGGGGGGGGATGTGAGGAAAAAACGTTTTTTCATAGAGGGTGGTGACAGTCTGGAATGCGCTGCCCGCGAGGATGATGGAGACAGGTTGCCTCACATCCTTTAAAAAGTGCTTGGATGAGCACTTGGCATGTCATAGCATTCAAGGCTATGGGGCAAGTGCCAGTAAATGGGATTAAGTGGAAGGTCAGGTGTTTCTCATGTGTCGGTGCAGACTTGATGAGCTGAAGAGCCCTTTCTGCACTCTAATGATTCTATAATGTGCAACATTATCAAGATTGGAGGTCTTTTCATTAAAAGTAATGGTTAAATGTACTGCAGTTGCCATACCAGGGAAACTGAATATTAGTCAATTAATGACAAATAAGGATAGTCGTGTGTTTTGGTGCACCACCTATGTAACTACCAAAGCGTATTTCATGCAAGATCTTTACAGCCAATTAGAGAAGACTGCCATTCGAACAAACCGAGTTGGATACAAGCCCAAGTCCCAGTGACAAAAAGACAGGACGCTGATCAACTCCCATGACAGCTCCCTCTAGAAGCATTTCATGATACAGTTGGCCATTTAGTGAAAATCCAGGTTGCCTTCCCCCTACACACTGCACCCCACCCCCTCCCATTTAAAAGAAATACTATCTGCTCTTTTCTGTTGCTGTTCTAAAGATCAGAGGTTCACTTGTATGCAACGTGATATATAACATACTATATACAAAACATAATTTCACATGGGAAACTTAAACTACACAAATTGTTTCAATGGAAGGTCATTGACCCAAAACATTGACTTTATTTCTCTCTCCACAGATCCTTGCACACCTGCTAAACATTTCCAGAATTTTCTGTTTGGGTATTCAACATAAACATGGCACACTGGTTATCATATTACTCCTTACCTACTGGGGCACCAAAAGCAGCAGAAACCCCGGCAGCAGCACCAGCTGACACAAAATCTCTTTTCTCGGTATCTCTGCGAAAATACTCAAATATCTGAAACGAAGAGCAGTAAGACAAGGTTCATGTTCCGTCAATTTGTTCAAGACTATGGGCTTGGTTTGATGGGATACTGAAAACTCAAAAACTGCTCCTGTCCGCAATTGGAGTGATAAGTTTTCAGAAGTTCCTTGTTCAAAGATGACATAACAATTAAAGGCAAAATAGGTGAAATTTATACCCAACTTCACACAGCCCAGTAAAATTTTTGACAATTAATTCCCCCTTCCTCTTTCTCAACAACAACAATCTAGTAACATTCCAGGATATCAATAAACTTCAATATACAAGGTTGCTGAAGAAATAAGTCATCTTCATTTTTAAAATCAAGTTTACTCCCACATACATGAATACGAACAGAAGTTTAATGATGTCAATAGCTTTTGCATGATTTCCACTCAGCTAGCAGGATCACCTGGACAGAATGAAATGAAATAGCATAAAGGATCACAGAATTTTAATCTGGGTTACACCCATACCTAATTTACACTGGAATTTCTGCTATCTTTTATGCTGGTTCACAAGATCATTCGTCTGAAGAAATCCCCACCCAACACTCAGGAAATGTCCGCAGGGCAAAATGGTGAGTTTCCAGCTGCCAGAGGTTGACATCACATTACAGCTGGATTTCGGGCACATGGTGTTTGCGATCGATTAATAATGATGTGCAGCTGAAGTGACCAGCGATCATCTAAAACCTCATTCAGATTTGTTTTTTTTTAAGTCCAATGATGATCCCCACATGAGAGACAAACAAGATCCAAGCTGACAAGGCACGACATTGCACCCAATCTTGGGCTCGATCAAACCAGATCCAAGTTGACAGGATGAGGCATTGCACCCCCTCCTGGGCTTGATCTAACGCTTCAGCTTAACCAAAAGACCGGGATGGCTTTGAAAAATTGCATCAGGTAAAGCCTTGGTTTAGCCTCATTGGCTACCCTGACACATTACTCTTCCCTAGCCAGGACAAACCACGATCGTAGGCATCAGCACACCCCAAATGCAATGGGCTAGCCTCGTCCCCTGTCTGATCATGGTTTTACCCCTACTAGGTCCGTTACTTTAAATTAGTTCAATTGATCTGCCCTTCATACACCAGACCTGTGACTAACAATCAAGTAAGTCACCAATCGTTCAGTTGTAACAATTACTTGAACATATTTGCAGTTTAAATTCCATCATATCGAGGCCCCATTGGCTGTGTGCTAGTCAACAATCAATCAAGAACAATAATACTTGAGATTTTACATTTGGACTTTTGTCAAAACTAACCTTGAAATCTTTCTTTAAGGTTGAGGATCTCCCCTGTGAAATGCCAGCTGCAATGACAGCACCAGAATGAATCATAGGACCTTCCTTGAAATCAGAAATGAACACACAACTGAGTTAAAATTTGAACAGAAGTAATTAAATGGGGTTACTGATTAATTTAATTAATTAGGGGTTATTGATCCTCTTTCAAGTTAATCCACTTCAAGGTCGCAGCACCTTTTTTGACATATGCAGCAGCACTGTTTATGAACCATCGTAGTTTTAACCCCATCACACAACAGCTGGATCGCCAACACTATTTTTCTCTAGTAAAATAGTTTTTTTTTAAAAAAAGTTCAGTCCCAGGATGTCTGCATTACTGGCAAGATGAACATCCATTGCCCATCACTAATTGCCCTCGCAGAGGTGGGGGTGAACTGCCATCTTGAACCAATGTGGGCACTATGGGAAAGCTACTTTCACAGTGTTGCTTGGTATGGAGTTCCAGGGTTTTGATAAGAGTGATAATGAAGGTAGGACAATATATTACCTGGTCAAGATTATTTGTGATCCAGAAAGGAACTTGCAGGTCATGGTGTTCCCATGCACCTCTTGCTCATCTTTCCAGATGGTACAGTTTGCAGATTTTTGATTTGATTTATTATTGTACATGTATTAGCATGCAGTGAAAGGTATTGTTTCTGGCATGCTATACAAAGCATACCGTACATAGAGAGCGAAACGAGAGAGTGCAGAATTTAGTGTTACAGTCATAGGTAGGGTGTAGAGAAAGATTAACTTAATGCAAGGTAAGTCCATCAAAAGTCTGATAACAGCAGGGAAGAAGCTGTTCGTGAGTTGGTTGTTATGTGACCTCAGACTTTTGTATCTTTTTCCCGAAGGAAGAAGGTGGAAGAGAGAATGTCCGGGGTGTGTGGGGTCCTTAATTATGCTGGCTGCTTTGCCGAGGCAGCGGGAAGTGTAAACAGAGTCAATGGATGAGAAGTTGGTTTGTGAGATGGATTGGGCTACATTCACGATCTTTTGCAGTTTCTTGCGGCTTTGGGCAGAGCAGGAGCCATACCAAGCTGTGATACAGTGCATCTGTAAGCGTTGGTGAGAGTCTTATCTGACATGCCAAATTTCCTCAGTCTTCTGAGAAAGTGGAGGCGTTGGTGGGCTTTCTTAACTATAGTGTCGGCACAGGGGGGACCAGGACAGGTTGTTGGTGATCTGGATACCTAAATACTTGAATCCCTTGACCATTTCTACTTTGTTCCCGTTGATGTGGACAGGGGCATGTTCTCCACTACACTTCCTGAAGTCAATGACAATCTCCTTCGTTCTGTTGACATTGAGGGAGAGATTATTGTTGCTGCACCAGTTCACCACAATCTCTATCTCATTCCTGTACTCTGTCTCGTCATTGTTTGAGATTCGACCCACTATGGTGGTGTCATCAGCAAACTTGAAAATCAAGTTGGAGGGGAATTTAGCCACACAGTCATAGGGTGTATAAGGAGTATAGTAGGGGACCGAGAACACAGCCTTGTGGGGCACCAGTGTTGAGGATGATCATGGAGGAGTTGTTGCCTATCCTTACTGATTACCTTATCCTTACCGTATATAGAGAAGGAAAGGAGAGAGTGCAGAATGTAACGTTACAGTCATAGCTAGCTTGTAGGGAAAGATCAACTGGAAGTAGGTCCATTCAAAAGTCTGATGGTAGAGGGGAAGAAGCTGTTTGAGTCGGTTGGTACATGTCCTCAGACTTTTATATCTTTTTCCCGATGGATGAAGGTGGAAGAGAGCATGTCCAGGTTGTGTGAAGTCCTTGATTATGCTGGGTGCTTTTCCGAGGCAGCAGGAAGTGTAAACAGTGTCAATGGATGGAAGACTGGTTTGAGTGATGGACTGGGCTTCGTTCACGACCCTTTGTAGTTTATTGCGGTCTTTTGAAGATGATATTTAATAAACCTTGGTGAGTTGCTGCAGTGCATCTTGTAGGTGATGCAGACTACAGTTATGGAGTACTGGTGATGGAAGGAGTGTTTAAAGTGATGGATAGGATGCCAATCAAGGGGGCTTTGACCTGGATGACACTGAGCTTTTTCAGTGTTGGAGCTGCACTCATCAAGGCAAGTTAAGAATAGAGCATGCCATTACATTGCTAACCCGTGTCTTGTAGATGATAGAAAGGTTTCAGGGGGTCACAAGGTGAGTTACTTGCCACAGAATGCATAGATTCTGACCTGCTCTTAACATAGTGACTGTTCCAGTTAAGATTCTGGTCATTGGTGATGCATAGGATGTTGAATATTGTGGATTTTATGATGGTAATGCCATTGAAAGTCAAAGAGATCGATACATTCTTGTTGGAGATGGTCATTGCCCAATGTTACTTGTCAATTATCAGTAAGGTATTCATTCAGCAAACATGTAGACTGAATGGAAGAGGAAGTGAGAAAAATAATTCTCATGTTATCAGAAGTCACAAATTTAGGCTGATGCTTGAGCAATCTCAGATTTTCAGGAATCCAACATCAAAATCCAGAAATAGCACACCAGTAAGTCCACGGGCATTTCTGCAGCCTGGAAAGAACTTTGCTGTGAAATAAAGTTCTGGATAAAATAAATCCACGAAGTGATGTTATTTTTGTAATATCAGTAAGTGCATTAAATTACCCATTCACGCAAATAAGATAAATCAGGTAGAAAACTTCACTGGCAGACGATGAAGATTGTGGGGTAGAAGCAGGCTGTGACGACAATGTTCGGCAGACCTTGTACTGGTGTGTTTTAACATTCTAGACTATACAATGGACAAGGGGTTGAAGAATAGAAGTGGTGTTTAGGTGGGATTGAGGAAGTGGGAAGGGGAAGAGCACTATTTTAGCCCTGGATAGTGAACAGCAGGATAAAACGCCCTGAGGGTCAACTTCTTCACACAGAGGGTAGTGCGATATGGAATGAGCTGCCAGAGGAGATGGTGGAGGCAGGTACAATTACAACATTTAAAAGAGATTTGGACAGGTACATGGACAGGAAAGGTTTAGAGGGATATGGGCCAAACGTAGGCAAATGGAATTAGTTTAGGAAACCTGGTCAGCATGGACGAGTTGGGTTGAAGGGCCTGTTTCCATGCTGTATATCTCTATGACTCTATAATCATGGTTTGCCAAGAGGGTAGATCTTGATTATTCCCAATGAGCTAGCAACAATGATCCAAAATTGTATAAGAAAGAAATTTTCAGAAATAGAAACATGTACAAGTTAGGCTATTTCCATTTCCTGTTTTTACTTTGCACTTTGTAACATTCACAACTCCACCAAGTTATGTGCAGTTCTTTGCACACACATTATAAGAAACAGTGCAGACCTACTAGATTGATCACAATGGTCTTGAGTTCTGCAAGTTCCTACATTCCGTCAAATTGCTAAACAATTTTGTGAAACCAACTTAAAACTTCTGCTCCTTAATTGCAGTTCCTTAATTCAAACCACAGAACTTTATAGATCGCGTAAAAAAAATGTGCAAACAGGAAATACTGAATAGTCTGCACACACACAGCAGAATGACAACGCACATTTTAGGTCCGAATACTGATCAATTTGTAGCTATAACAGAATACTTAAGACTGGACCACAACTAAAACCACAACTAAACAAATTACTTGTTTTGTAACATACATATAGCTTTTTAGTATTAATTTATCTTGGTACTAAATGTTGCACCAATTGTTAAATGTATCATTTTTGTAAATACAAGAGTGGCATGTAAAATTTTAATATCACATTTTGCAGCATTTATTTGCCTTGATGTGAATTAGCCTTAATTATTGGATGAATTTGTTCTCCATAACACATTCCTCAATTACAAATCCATCGGAGAAAATGGTGCAATGCAGTTCATGTAAGATAATTGTAGCAAACATTATGCAAAAATACACAGCTGGTTATCTCTGTTTTACATTACCTTCCCAACTGCCAGTCCACCAACGACAGAAGAAATCACACCAAGCACCTTCACCAGCAGGGTCTGCAAGATAAGCACAACCATAAATTTAAAGAGCAGAGAGAGAGGAGAGGAAACCCCCACCATTCAACCCCCCCAAATGTTCACTGATACCTTTCTGCAGTCTATAGATTCCTTCATTATCAACCACATGGTCATTTTTTGTGTCATCTACAAATTTCTTGATCACACATCCTTACATTCAAATCCAAAGTATTGATACAAACCACTTAAAGCAAGCAACCTAGTACTGACAGTGGGAGAATCCCACTGGAAACAGCCCTCCAGTCACAAAAATTACCATTAGCCTTTTTTTTCTGTCTCTGAACTAATTTTGGATCCAACTTGCCACTTTGCCTTGGATCCTATGGGCTTTAACTTTTGGGACCAGTCTGTCATATGGGATCTCCTCAAAAGCCACGCTAAAATCCACATATACTATGTCAAATGAAACGCCAACCCTACTTGTTAACTCCCCAAAAGATTGCATCATGTTAGTCAAACCTTTTCTCAATGAATCCGTGCTGCCTTTGGTTGATCAGTGTCTTCCCAAAAGGAAGATTTATTCTTTCAATACTTTCCCACCAGAAGTTGAGCTTACTTTCCCTGTAAATACTAGTCTATTTCTTTCTCCCTTTTAAGGTCTATTCATCGATTTGGAAAGGCTGACCATCACAGCCTTACCTTTGTACTCTTTCCTTGCGATTATAAAGCTGAGGATCCCACATGCATCTTTAAAACGGATTAATAACTGGGCAAAAATTTTATTCAGAACTCCCTTTATTGAAAACTCACTTGTTTACATCCATTGTAAAGAAGGGTGCATATTTTTGTAATTATCCCGGGTGCTTGAATATTATGACAGGACTCTAGGGCGCAAAATTACAACCTCATCCCACCCGTTATTCGGCAAGGCGAAGTGGTAAGATTGCTTGAGTGGCGGAAAATCTGGTTCACACCCATTTTCTCAGCTCACACAATCTTACAGGCCCTGTTTTGCCAGCGAAATCAGCTTGAAGCCAATTTAAATATTAATGACTTGTTTGACATGTCACTGGTGAGTTCTGGATGTGATCGTTAGGGATCACTTACAAATATCAACTTGCGAGTCGAGTTTCACACCCTGGCAGTGCCCACCAGGCACCATTACTGTACCAAGAGTGCCAAGGAGGTGGGGATTCGTGGGAGGGAATGATTAGTGGGGGAACTGGCACAGAGAGCAATCAGCAGGGTTGGGAGGGACTGGCACAGTGCAGGAGGTCTCCCAGTTCACTGGGAGATCCGGGTGCCTGTGCAATGGTGTCCCAAGCACTCTGCAGCCAGCTTCACCGGTGAGCTTATGCTCCGCCCCCTACTGGTGAGAATTGCAACGGAACAGTAAGATTGCAACTCACGGCTCGCCAAAAACACCAGCGCCATTCTCCCATTTCCTCGCTCGTTCGGCACTTCGAATTCCTTTCGTAAGATCACACCCTCAATGTCTCAAGAACATTTATTAAGTAAGCGAAACAAGCCATACACAGTTCATCATTCCCTTATCTTAAACTTTTCAAAAAAAAGGCCCTACTTAAATCCTGAAGCAAACTGTCTCTCATTATCACCCGAGTTGTACTAAGAGTCAATAAAGAAGAAGCATGGACTTACAGGACTAAAAATGGGGACCATACCAAAGAAAATAATAGTGGGAGATGGCAAGCATTTTAATGGGGATAAGGAATATTAAAGACCATTGCAGAAGTAGCAAGATGAAAGGAAGACCAAAGGCTAGATTGCACTTATTTTGCTTCCCCTCACCGAGTCAAAAGCAACATGCAATAACTAGTGAGCAACCATAGTCATAGTAAAATACAAATGGAGATAAACTTTACTTCAGTAAGCATTCAATTAATTTCCTTTCCTATTTCTATTTCCTCTCTACCTGTAAGGGGTATGGTTCCAGAAAGAATAATCGTTTCTCAATTCTAAACTAAACGGTGATTGTTCACTTCTAAGCTAGACAGTGAATATTGATAACCACATAAACAGGCCCAAACATTGCCTGGCATTGATTACTGTGAACTACTTACAATATAGGAGGTCACTAGGAACCCTAGTTGTTTTTCCACCCCCTAAATGAGGATTCCTCTGTCAATGTATCAGCAATTGCATTGTATGGCAATGACATTATTATGCCAATTGCATTGTTAAAGATGGGTGTAAGTATTAAAGTATTGGCTCAGCTACAAATAGGCACAACTGGAACCATGAGCTGTCTTGTGAATAAACCTGCCTGAGGTAAAAGACTAGCTTTATTCTAATTCTTTCACCATGCGGTGTTATTGGAATTAACATCCTGGCCAATTTTAGCAATCACCTAATAAGAACATAAGAACATAAGAAATAGGAGCAGGAGTAGGCCATCTAGCCCCTCGAGCCTGCCCCGCCATTCAATAAGATCATGGCTGATCTGACGTGGATCAGTACCACTTACCCGCCTGATCCCCATAACCCTTAATTCCCTTACCGCTCAGGAATCCATCCATCCGCGCTTTAAACATATTCAGCGAGGTAGCCTCCACCACCTCAGTGGGCAGAGAATTCCAGAGATTCACCACCCTCTGGGAGAAGAAGTTCCTCCTCAACTCTGTCTTAAACCGACCCCCCTTTATTTTGAGGCTGTGTCCTCTAGTTTTAACTTCCTTACTAAGTGGAAAGAATCTCTCCGCCTCCACCCTATCCAGCCCCCGCATTATCTTATAAGTCTCCATAAGATCCCCCCTCATCCTTCTAAACTCCAACAAGTACAAACCCAATCTCCTCAGCCTCTCCTCATAATCCAAACCCCTCATCTCCGGTATCAACCTGGTGAACCTTCTCTGCACTCCCTCCAATGCCAATATATCCTTCCTCATATAAGGGGACCAATACTGCACACAGTATTCCAGCTGCGGCCTCACCAATGCCCTGTACAGGTGCATCAAGACATCCCTGCTTTTATATTCTATCCCCCTCGCAATATAGGCCAACATCCCATTTGCCTTCTTGATCACCTGTTGTACCTGCAGACTGGGCTTTTGCGTCTCATGCACAAGGACCCCCAGGTCCCTTTGCACGGTAGCATGTTTTAATTTGTTTCCATTGAGATAGTAATCCCATTTGTTATTATTTCCTCCAAAGTGTATAACCTCGCATTTATCAACGTTATACTCCATTTGCCATATCCTCGCCCACTCACTCAGCCTGTCCAAATCTCTCTGCAGATCTTCTCCGTCCTCCACACGATTCACTTTTCCACTTATCTTTGTGTCGTCTGCAAACTTCGTTACCCTACACTCCGTCCCCTCCTCCAGATCATCTATATAAATGGTAAACAGTTGCGGCCCGAGTACCGATCCCTGCGGCACGCCACTAGTTACCTTCCTCCAACCGGAAAAACACCCATTTATTCCGACTCTTTGCTTCCTGTCGGATAGCCAGTCCCCAATCCACTTTAACACACTACCCCCAACTCCGTGTGCCCTAATCTTCTTCAGCAGCCTTTTATGGGGCACCTTATCAAACGCCTTTTGGAAATCCAAAAACACCGCATCCACCGGTTCTCCTCCATCAACCGCCCTCGTCACATCTTCATAAAAATCCAACATGTTCGTCAAGCACGACTTTCCCCTCATGAATCCATGCTGCGTCTGATTGATCGAACCATTTCTATCCAGATGCCCTGCTATCTCCTCTTTAATAATGGATTCCAGCATTTTCCCTACTACAGACGTTAAGCTGACCGGCCTATAGTTACCCACCTTTTGTCTCCTTCCTTTTTTAAACAGCGGCGTAACATTAGCCGTTTTCCAATCAACCGGCACTACCCCAGAATGCAACGAGTTTTGATAAATAATCACTAACGCATCCACTATTACCTCTGACATTTCTTTCAATACCCTGGGATGCATTCCATCCGGACCCGGGGACTTGTCCACCTTCAGTCCCATTAGTCTACCCAGCACTGCCTCTCTGGTAACATTAATCGTATTAAGTATTTCTCCTGCTGCCAACCCTCTATCGTTAATATTTGGCAAACTATTTGTGTCCTCCACCGTGAAGACCGACACAAAAAACGTATTTAAAGACTCAGCCATATCCTCATTTCCCACTATTAACTCCCCCCTCTCGTCCTCCAAGGGTCCAACATTCACTCTAGCCACTCTATTCCTTTTTATATATTTATAAAAACTTTTACTATCATTTTTTATATTAATTGCTAGCCTAGCTTCATAGTCTATCCTTCCTTTCTTTATCGCTTTCTTAGTCTCTCTTTGTTGTTTCTTAAATTTTTCCCAATCACTTGTTTCTCCACTATTTTTGGCCACTCTGTACGCAGCTGTTTTTATTTTAATACTCTCCTTTATTTCCTTCGTTATCCACGGCTGGTTCTCCCTTTTCTTACAATCCTTGTTTTTTGCTGGAATATACTTTTGCTGAGAACTGAAAAGGATCTCCTTAAAAATCCTCCACTGTTCCTCAGCTATCCTACCTGCCAGCCTGCTCTCCCAGTCTACCTTAGCCAATTCATCCCTCATCCTATCATATTTCCCTCTGTTCAAACAGAGGACACTGGTTTGAGACCAAACTTTCTCCTCTTCCATCTGAATCAGAAATTCGACCATATTGTGGTCACTAGACCCAAGAGGGTCCTTCACAATAAGATCCTTAATTCTACCTACCTCGTTACACAATACCAGATCCAAAATAGCTCGTTCCCTCGTCGGTTCCGTAACATGCTGTTCAAGGAAACTATCCCGACAGCATTCTAAGAACTCTTCCTCCATTCCACCCTTACCGACTTGAGTCTGCCAGTCAATGTGCATGTTGAAGTCCCCCATGATTATTGCCGTTCCGTTTTTACACGCATCCCTTATCTGCTTGTTTACAGCCCTCCCTACCTCAACATTATTATTTGGGGGCCTATATACCACACCTACTAGTGTCTTTCTCCCTCTACTATTCCTCATCTCTACCCATAATGATTCCACGTTTTGTTCCTCAGAGCCTATGTCATCCCTCAGTACTACCCTGATATTATCTCTTATTAATAGCGCGACCCCACCACCTTTTCCTTCCTGTCTATTCTTCCTAAACGCCTGATACCCCTGGATATTCATCTCCCAGTCCTGGTCACCTTTCAGCCACGTTTCTGTAATGGCCACTAGATCGTACCCACTTGTGCTGATTTGCACCATCAACTCATTCACCTTGTTCCGAATGCTTCGTGCATTCAGGCAAAGTGTCCTTATTCCAGCTTTTATCTGAACCCGCTTTGATGAGTCGCGAACACCGTCTCCCTCTACTCCCTTATCTAAATTACCGCCTTCATTCATTTGCACCCTCTCCTCTACCATTAATTTTGTAATTCCCCTTACCCCTGCATCCTCCCCCCCATCAATTAGTTCCTTGATCCTAGTCAACTCTTCTAGCTCCCCTCCCCCCAACCTATCTAGTTTAAATTCTCCCCAGTAGCCTTAGCCAACCTACCGGCCAGGATATTGGTCCCCGTGTGATTCAAGTTCCACCCGTTTTTTGTATACAGATCACCCCTGCCCCTAAAGAGGTCCCAATGGTCCAGGAACCTGAATCCCTGCCCCCTGCACCAGTCCTTCAGCCACACATTCATCCTCCACCTCACTCCATTCCTGCCCTCACCTTCCTGGTAAAAAAAACAAGGATTGAATCGGAGTTGTCGCCGTTCCACAAGGAGATTAATAATGTATCTCAGCCATCAGTAAAGATTTGTAAGATCATGAAAATGGAGCTTCTTGAAATCAATAATACCCAACATTATAACACTAACACAGAATTTCTACATTCACTCAACGTCAGTATCATTTTTCTTGATTTTCCTTCTCCTTTAAGTAGTCAAAAATAGAAAACATTTTCTTGAGTGACACCACAGTGTGCATCAGGCATATTTTACATGGATAAGGGAGCTTGTTCTGCTATTCAAACTATGTCTCAGCCCTGTTTCCCACCATTCATCCCCATTACTCGATATCCTTACCCAATAAAAATGTTAACTGCACTCTTGATAATTTCAATTGACCCAACAGCCACAGCCCTTTGGGGAAAATAATTCTCGGTTTTCACAATAATTTGTGAAAAGAGGCTTCCTGATTACATCCCTTGAATATCTTGGTTTTAAATTTTATGACTGTCACAAATAGCAATATGATAATGACCAGTCTGTTTCTGTGATGTTGATTGAGGGATAAATGTTGCCCAAGACACCTAGAACAGCTTTTCTTCAAAAAAGCGAAATGGAATCTTTTATATCCCCATTAGGAGAGAGCGCCTCAATTTTAACTTCTTTAAAGCGGTTTAAGGCGGCACGGTAGCACAGTGGTTAGCACTGCTGCTTCACAGCTCCAGGGACCTGGATTCGATTCCCGGCTTGGGTCACTGTCTGTGTGGAGTTTGCACATTCTCCTCGTGTCTGCGTGGGTTTCCTCTGGGTGCTCCGGTTTCCTCCCACAGTCCAAAGATGTGCGGGTTAGGTTGATTGGCCGTGCTAAAATTGCCCCTTAGTGTCTTGAGATGGGTAGGTTAGAGGGATTAGCAGGTAAATATGTAGGGATATGGGGGTAGGGCCTGGGTGGGATTGTGGTCGGTGTAGACTCAATGGGCCGAATCGCCTCTTTCTACACTGTAGGGTTTCTATGATTTCTATGATTTCTTCTTATCTGATAGACGACATTTCAGTACTGCATTGGAGTACCAGCCTTGATTTTTGTGCTCAAAGTCCTGGACTTGTCATAGACTCAGAGAGGTTTACAGCATGGAAACAGCGCTTCGGCCCAACTTGTCCATGCTGCCCTTTTTTTTTTAAACCCCTAAGCTAATCCCAATTGCCTGCATTTGGCCCATATCCCTCTATACCCATCTTATCCATATAACTTTCTAAATGCTTTTTAAAAGACAGCATTGTACCCGCCTCGACTACTACCCCTGGCAGCTTGTTCCAGACACTCACCACCCTCTGTGTGAAACAATTGCCCCTCTGGACACTTTTGTATCTCTCCCCTCTCACCTTAAACCTATGCCCTCTAGTTTTAGACTCCCCTACTTCTGGGAAAAGATATTGACTATCTAGCTGATCTGTGCCCCTCATTATTTTATAGACCTCAATAAGATCACCCCTCAGCCTCCCAAGCTCCAGAGAAAAAAGTCCCAGTCTATCCAGCCTCTCCTTATAACCCAAACCATCAAGTCCCGGTAGCATCCTAGTGAATCTTTTCTGCACTCTTTCTAGTTTAATAATATCCTTTCTATAATAGGGTGACCAGAACTGCACACAGTATTCCAAGTGTGGCCTTATCAATGTCTTGTACAACTTCAACAAAATGTCCCAATTCCTGTATTCAATGTTCTGGCCGATGAAACCAAGCATGCTGAATGCCTTCTTCACCACTCTGTCCTTACAACTTTGTGACTCGGATGCAAGAGTGTTACCAACTGACCCATGGCAAGCACTTCAACCACCTGATTTTTTTTTTACCCACTTCTGCTTGTGGGAGTGTTTTGTGTGCATATTGGTTGTTGTGTTTCCTGTATTACATCAGTGGTTACCCTTCAAAAAGTGCTCCATCAGTTGGGAAGCACTTTGAGCCATCCTGCCATCATGAAAGACTCTGTGGAGCACGTTTCACAACCTAAAAATGCAACTACCACAAGTTAACTTTTTATAACTCAGTTTTTAATAAGAATCAATTTGTACTGTGGAGCACAAACTATGGTTCCACGTCCAAGTGCTGTCCAAAATACAAATTATCAGGCACCAAACTGGAGTTTAAGAACAAGATCCACTCAGTTCATTCAATAAAATGTTCTGCCTACCTTAAGTCGAACCACATGTGGGACTTTTACTCCATTGAGGAAACATTTGATCTGGGGAATTCCACTGCCAGCTGCTACAGGCTAAAGCAAAACATCCAATAAAAAAAGTCACAAAGATAATCCAGCACTGCCCTTCGAGGTGGTCAGATTGTAAAAGTTTTTTGTTTAATCGCAAACCATTTTTGCTGCATAGAACAAACTCAACACCCCCAAGCAAACCAATCGCTGAGATAAATAGGAATTAGTTATGATATTTATTATGAGACATAGCATTGTCAAAAAAATGCAAGCGATAGCATGAGGATAAAGCCAGGTTAGTGAAGTGTGAAGATGCAGTTAAATGCAAAAATCACATATCTTTGGCATTGGAATGTTGATGGGAAGTATACGGAGAAGTTGTTTCCTCTTGTGAGAGTCTAGGACACAGAGGGCATAATCTCAGAGTAAGGGGGTTGCCCATTTAAGGCAGAGATGTGGAATTTCTTCTCCCAGAGGGCAGTGAATCTGTGGAATTTTGTTTTTACCTCAGAGGACTGTAGAGGCTGGGTCGTTAAATATGTTCATGGCTGAGATAGACAGGTTTTAAATCAGTAAGGGAATCAAGGGTTATGGGGAAAAAAGTGGGAAAGTGGAGTTGAGCATTATCATATCAAATCAGTCATAAACTCATTACATGGCATAGCATCATTACAGTGGACCAAATTGCCTCCTTCTACTCCCATGTCTTATAGTCTACACCCTAAATGGTAAAATTCTGATCAGGGTGGAGGCACAGAGAAATCCATGGGAGCAGAAATACCGATCTTTCAATAACGGGAACATCGATAGAAAAATTTGCAAAAGAGGAAAAAGTGATTCTGGGTTTTATGTATTGAATAGAAAAGTAAGAAAATGCTGATTTTGTACAAAACATTCATTAGTTCATAATTGGAATACTGCAGGCAGCTCCAGGAAGTCTGCTCCAACAAAGAATTGCAATGCTGCGGAAAAGGAGGAAAAAGAATTCACCAAAATCAGTGATAACGCTGAGAAATCTAAAAGAGTTTTACAAAATGAGAAAGGTTTTGAGACTGAGTATCATGAAAGGTTTGTACTAATTCACAAATTAGTAGAGGACAAACTGTGGATCAATGCTAGTGAAACTTTAGAACAATGCATTATTGGACATGAAATGCTTCACTGCAAATGAAGCATGAACTACCATTTAAAAAGGAAACTCGACACATTTGATCAGAAGAGAAATGGGATCAGAATCAATTACCCTAAATATGGAACAACCAATAACAGATTCCATGAGGTCATGGTTTGCTTCCAATCTAATTTCCATACATTTTATAATAAATATAGTATACACATACTGTACTGCCCAATTCAGCCTATGTTGCATAGAAACAGAGAAAATATTTAGCAGGTCAGACAACATCTGTGGAGAACACAGCAATGTTAACATTTCAGGTTGGCGATCCTTCACCCTCTCCACAGATGCTGCCTAATGACTTCCAGCATCTTCTGTTTTTAGTTCAGATTTGCAGCATCTGCGATATTTTCGTTTTCTATCCACACATTGCCCTACAGACTATGTTTCAGACCAAAGTCATAATACAAACATCTGTGGATTAACCCGAGTACATAACCTAGGCAACTAGTTCAGTACAATGCTAAGGGAATGCTGCACTGCCAAAAGACACCGTTCCGCAAATGCAATGTTAAGGCAAGCTCCTATCTGCCTATTTAAGCAGGCATTAAAGATCCTATGGTATCACTGGTTTAATGTCTCATTTGCGGAACAGCATCTCTGGCAATGCAGCACTCTCTCATGATATTATATAGTTGAATGAGGCAGTCGTTTTTATATAACTAGCTTGTTTGAAAAATGGCTGCCATATTCACCTACATATTAAATTATACTTGAACGACTTTAGGACATTTTTTATTATTTCTTCATGGGGTGCATTTATTGCCCATCTCCAACTGCCTTTGAGAAGGTAGTGGTGGCATATGACTTAGAGGGGAACTTACAGGTAGTGGTGTTCCCCTAGGTCTGCTGCCCTTATTCTTTTGGGTGGTAGAGGTCAGGGGTTTGCAAGATACAGTCCAAGGAGCTTTGATGAATTGTTACAGTGCATCCTGTAAGATGGTACAAACCGCTGCAGCTGTGTATTGGTAGTAGGAGTTCCAATCAAATGAACTCCTTTGCCCTAGATGGTGTTGAGTTTTGTTTGAATGCTGCAGTTGAACTCATCCAAGGATACATTAGTTTAACCTCCCACTCCACAGTTCAACATCTCCCTTGATGCCAGGGCCACTGACTGAGGCAGAGACTGCAGTATATTTTAGGGAAAGTGAATGAAACAGTAATTTAAAGTAATGGGTAAGATAGCTTGGCTACACGGCTGGTCCTGGATTGTTTCAGCAGAGTCATTAATATACAATATTCTAAAAGAGTCCATGTGCACTATAAATTTCTCTGGTTTTGCAAGGAAAAACAGAGTCTAATGAAAGTGAACACAGCAGTGGTTCTTCACTCTTATGGCCATTCATTCCTGATAATATGTATCTGGGTATTACATGTCATACGTGTTTCAAAAACATGCAATGATAACCAAACCAATGGAGGAGATCACAGTGACTAATGGTGTACAATATCAATCTGTCAGGCTCAAATTATGCTGCAGCTTTAAACAGGAAAATCCAATTGCTTTCTGAATGATGCAAAAAGCCACCTTTTAGGATTAATTGCTAATATATTCAAGCAATTTGACAAGTTGGCAAGAAAATTAGAAAAAGCAATTGGGGTAGAAGATCTCAACCATCAGTTATTACCCAAAACACATTAAAAAGTGTTATATTACACAGGTTGAAAAAATGTCTTTCATAAGGCAACAGCAAAGACATTTTAGTAGAAGCAAAATGCTGTGACTACTGGAATTCTGAAATAAAACAGGGAGTGCTGGAAAAACACAGCAGGTCCATCAGCATCCGTAGAGAGAGAAAACAATTGATATTCAGTCCGTTATGAAAGCTGCACAATCTAAATACATTTAATTACTAAAAGGAATATTGATAACAGGATACTGTTTGCGAATACTGAATAATATTGTTGCAAAATTATAAACTCAGTCATAAAATTACATTTTAAAATCCATTTTCAACCTTGCTTACCCAGCAGTTCATTGATTTACAAGGTTTATAAAATTAGGTTGATAAAAATATGCAGAGTAACAGAAAATCTAATTACCTCTATAAATGCCACCATTAAAGAGCCAACTACCACAAAACCTGCATTCAGTGATGCCCAAAGGACAAGCGAAATGGATAATCCACCTTCTCCAATAGACTGGTCGATATCTACATATTATTTAAGGAAGGACAATGGCAATCTGCATAGAATAGTTGAAGGGAAAGATTATACAAACACAAGTAGACAAACCAGCGACAGAGATACTTTACTTTATTTATCCGTTTATGAGTTATTAGCATTGCCGGCTCGGCCAGTATTTATCGCCCATCTCTAATTGCCCTCGAGAAGGTGGTGGTGAGCCACCTTCTTGAAATGCTGCTGTCCATCTGGTGTAGGTACACCCACAGTAATGCTCGAGAGGCAGCTCCAGGAGTTTGACCCAGTGACAGTGAATAATGGCGATACATTGGGCGGCACGGTAGCACAGTGGTTAGCACTGCTGCTTCACAGCTCCAGGGACCTGGATTCGATTCCCGGCTTGGGTTACTGTCTGTGGAGTTTGCACATTCTCCTCGTGTCTGCGTGGGTTTCCTCCGGGTGCTCCGGTTTCCTCCCACAGTCTAAAGATGTGTGGGTTCGGTTGATTGGCCATGCTAAAATTGCCCTTACTGTCCTGGGATGCGTAAGTTAGAGGCATTAGTGGGTAAATATGTAGGGATATGGGGATAGGGCCTGGGTGGGATTGTGGTCGGTGCAGACTTGATGGGCCGAATGGCCTCTTTCTGTGCTGTAGGGTTTCTAAGATTTCTAAGATACATTTCCAAGTCAGAATGATGTGCGGCTTGAAGGGAAGCTTCCAGGTGGTGGTGCTCCCTTGAAGCTGCTGCCCTTGTCCTTCTAGGTGGCAGAGGTCATGGCTTTGGAAGGTGCTGCCAAAGGAAGGATACGCTATCCAGTAAAAAAATCATGGAAAAGGATACTCTTTTTAATTACATTGTACTTCATGTCAGCAAGAAGTTCCACAACAATATCTATAAAACAGGCAATAAGGCCAGTAAGGATTCCTATGAAGCAACAGACGACCCATCGTTTGACTTCAAGTACATGAAAGCCCTACGGAGAAAAAAGGGGAAAAAAACTGTAAGCAAGCCATCAGAAATGATCAAGCTATTACAACTTTGGAAAAAGCTTCTATAATTCAGTGTTGAAAATGAACAGAGTATAATCCAACAGCAACACTATTTCACATCATAATATAGACCATGAAACCCCTCATTCACAGAAGGTCAGTGTGTGCGGAAGTATATATATTCAGGTAATTTTGGGGGTGGGGGGGGGGGGGTAACTGAATTCCAAAGTTAGATGTGCCAAAGAGGAAGAGTAAATGAGACAGCTTTCAGCTGCTCTTAGTTCAGGACTTTCCAACATTCAGCATGGCTACCAAAAAGAGTCACTAAGATTGTGAAACGCAATAATATTATGACATTGTCTTAAGCAATCTTTGCCTACACATATTAACTTGGCATCACTAACCTAAAGGACTGGTCTAGCAGCAATCTTGTAATTAACATATCTGTGAGGTACCACTATAGTTGTCAACTCTGGCTGGACATATTCCAGAACACATTGGCGGAAGAGATGTCATGGCAAGCTGGCAGTAGTGACATCATGGCACTTGAGCCGAATTTTCTCTTTGTGCTGTATATTTTATATAGTTCAATGCGAGGTTGGCAGTAACAAAGATATAGCAGAAAGCAGCTATGTTGTATTGAGCTTTTCCATCCAGCTGGGCCCCAAGTCACATCAGTTGTTCCCGTCGACTGATTTAATGTGACACAGAGAGGGGGAATGAATCTGTCCCCTCTAAATTCCACTGAGCCTGAACAATTCTCTCCCCAGCCAATTGCTCTCGGGGAACACAGTGCACCGCAATCCACCCAGTTACTACCAGTTCAATCCGACACTAATTAATAACATTATCACTCATTAATCACTATACCAGCATCCTGTCAGTCTCAGACAACCCTCATGTTAGCTCATAAGAGCGCCATTTTTTCTAGCTCTGCAGTATGAGCGGGCATTGCCTCAACTGATTGGAGCACTGATCATGTTGTCTGTAGGCCACTCAGATATTTCTGTCAAGTGGCCCCTGCCAACACCAAGTCGGGCTTTTCTGAGTGTGGGGAGTAGGTGCCTGGCATCAGGACTGTAAGGTGGTTCCCGAGCATGAGCTGTGATTGGCTCGCAATAGGTCCTGGCCGTTTGGAGAGTTAGGTGGTACTTAAGTGTGGTCTGTGATTGGCTTGTGGCCTGGCCTGTACTGGCTCCTGTCATGCGTGAAGGAGTGAGTGTTTTCTGCTGTAATTACATTTCAGGGTTTTTCATAGAACCCTACAGCGCAGAAAGAGGCCATTCAGCCCATCGAGTCTGCACCGACCATAATCCCACCCAGGCCCCACCCCCATATCCCCACATATTTTACCCGCTAATCCCTCTAACCTATTCATCTCAGGACACTAAGGGGCAATTTTAGCATGGCCAATCAACCTAACCCGCACATCTTTGGACTGTGGGAGGAAACCGGAGCACCCGGAGGAAACCCACACAGACACGAGGAGAATGACAAACTCCACACAGACAGCGACCCGAGTCGGGAATCGAACCCAGGTCCCTGGAGCTGTGAAGCAGCAGTGCTAACCACTGTGCTACCGTGCCGCCCTCGGGTCTCGAGTGAATTATCCTCTCTTCTGATTTGGGGCGGCACGGTAGCACAGTGGTTAGCACTGCTGCTTCACAGCTCCAGGGTCCTGGGTTCGATTCCCGGCTCGGGTCACTGTCTGTGTGGAGTTTGCACATTCTCCTCGTGTCTGCGTGGGTTTCCTCCGGGTGCTCCGGTTTCCTCCCACAGTCCAAAGATGTGCGGGTTAGGTTGATTGACCAAGTTAAAAATTGCCCCTTAGAATCCTGAGATGCGTAGGTTAGAGGGATTAGCGGGTAAAATATGTGGGGGTAGGGCCTGGGTGGGATTGTGGTCGGTGCAGACTCGATGGGCCGAATGGCCTCCTTCTGCACTGTAGGGTTTCTATGATTTCTATGATTTAAATTTACCTGAAAGCCTGCTTTGTGTCTATAAAATCACAAGGTTTAAAATACTCCCTCTCAGACACAGATCTATTGCAGACAACCAAGAGGTGACGAGGAAGGAGGAAAGAGAAAAGATATCCCACCATCTACCTCTCTTCCATCCATAACAATGCATTTATTTCCAAGACCAACCATGTAGTCCACAGCAAATTTGCATGTCACTTGGCTTGTAGGTAACAGATTGGTAAATGAGCTAATTAAGTGATGAAAAAGCTCTTGAAAATCTTATACGACATCAGAAATATGACTCAAGGCTCATCAATATTGATATGTACAACTATTCTGTCCACAGTAAAGGCCTTTAAAAAGATAAACTCCAGCCTCTGCTCCTGACATAGCTTTCTTCCTCCCACAACGCCATTCCTGCTTCCCTGTGCATGACCTTCGGATGCACATCTAATAGTTCTAAGCAGACAGAGTCTGGTGCAGCCTCAACGCAGTTGAGCCCCAGTCATATTCCTTTGGCTAAGGTTCAAATCACTCAGTCAAAGATTTAAAGTTTTGCCTTGCATCTAGTTTGAGCAAACGTACTCAATCCCAAACCTCCCTCTCCCTGCTCTGTTGAATGTAGCCTCACTGCCGGTACAAACTAATCAGTGATACAGACAGCAGTTGATATCCTTATACTACACATCGCCATATGAAAAAGCAATTTAATTCAAAATATAAACCATTAGGTAAATGATTTAAAACATGCAAGTTCATTAAAAAAAGCCGAGCAAATATTCAGTGACAATTGCCAGACAGTGAAGCAGAAATGCTACTTCTCAGCCACAATCTCAATTCCCTAATTTCACTTCCACTTGCCCAGCTTCTTACACAGCTTGATCCTACCCCCAACCGGGTACATGTTTGCTGGCACCTTGCTGCATAAGACATAGAAATTGATGACATTATGATAAGAATTGGGGAGTCATACAGAGCAGCGAAACATAAGAAAGGAAAAGTTCAAAGGTGAGAAAGGACAAGAAAGAGAAACCAACAGGTTTCAGTAATACTGTGAGATAAAAGGAGAGGGGAAGGCAACTTATTTTTGTCTGATAACAGCATTGGAAATGATTATATTACTAAAACAAATGGGCAAATTGCATTAACGTACTTACTATTTTGCTAATTCTCCTTTCTTCCTCCATGAATAGCTGATTCTCGCTATTATCATAGTCAAGGCTCTAAAAAAAAAATCAAGAACAAATCAAAATTCATTCTGTGGTACATGGACAGGAATTGGACAAGGCAAAGCTCAGTGGACATTTATTTCCAGGTAAATGTAACCAAAAGATTATAAATCTTATATTCAGAAGGTATGTTCTGACACAAGATCTTCAGGCCCTCATTAACGAGAGTATATATGATACAGGAGAACAAATATTTGAAAATATATTATGTTGCTATAGAATAGTAAGAGTTTTAACAACACCAGATTAAAGTCCAACGGGTTTGTTTGGTAGCAAATGCCATTAGCTTTCGGAGCACTGCTTCTTCATCAGATAGAGTGGAAATCTGCTCTCAAACAGGGCACAGAGACACAAAATCAAGTTATAGAATACTGAATCTCACTGGCTGTCCTGTCCACAGGAGCAGCGCTCCGAAAGCTAAAGGCATTTGCCACCAAATAAACCTGTTGGACTTTAACCTGGTGTTGTTAAAACTCTTACTGTGTTTACCCCAGTCCAACGCCGGCATCTCCACATCATGGCTATAGAACAGGCCAGAGATACCACTACAAATACAAAAATGTAATGCACCTTTATAAATGTAACTCAAACACCCACAGAAAGGACAGCCTTGAAAACATTCAAAAACTGAGTGTAAATTTGCCTCCCATTTTTGAACATATCCTTTAATTCTCTGTTTTTGTGATTTGCATCATCCATTATTGCCATTACTTTTTCTCACTCCTTTATTAGTTCAACTCATTATAATGTCTAAATTTTTTAGAAAATACTAAGTTCTAACACGTTAAACCAGTATATTTTCATGGAAATGTTATTTCATTTGGTGACAAAGAATATATTATTATATATGATCTACTTGGTGGGATCTCCATTTTTCCAATTCTACACACCCTCCACATGGGCATCGTTTAATTTAATGTGTTTTGGGAGCTGAGCTAGCATGAAAATCTGCAGTGAACCATCGACTAATTGAGCAGCCAAATGGATGCTGGAGGACACCCTACATTGTGTTCTTCTCTTAATGTAAGCAAAGCAATTCCATCACTTCTTCCTGAGCATCTCTCGAATTCAAATTAGCATCTGCATGGTTGCCAAATGAAGCAAATGTCACAGATTGGTCAAAAGCCTTTGACCACATTTAATTTTGAACTATAGTTCCTTTAAAGCTGTAACGATTTATACACAAATGTCTCCTAAATTGCGTACTAGTTTGGCATGGCTCTTTGGTGTTAAGCAAGGAGATGGGGGAAAGCATTGCGAGAATGGGGGTGATGGGGGAAAGAGTTACGAGAGTGGCGGCAATGGGGGAAAAGAGTTGGGAGTGTGGGGGAGATGGCAAGGAAAAGGTTGCGAGAGGAAGGGAGATGTGGAAAAGGGTTGGGAGAGCGGGGACAATGGTGGGGAGGTGGTGGGGGGGGCGGGGGAGAGAAAAGAGTTGCGAATGTGGGGGAGGGCAAGAAAGATTTGTGTTGGAAGGTGGTTTGTTCCTCAATCATTTCACAGGCTCAGATGGAGCCAGTTGCTGAAGCCTCGGAGCTCATTCACCTGTGGACATGTCGACTAAACTACAGGAGAGGAAAAAATAATATGCACGCATATTTTGGGTCTAAGGAGCCAATTACACGGTTCTCCTCCCTTCATTAATGTCATTGCTGCCTTGGTGATCACAGTCCCAATTGATCAGGTTGCATCACTCAGTTGAAGAAACGTACGTTAGTGGAAGTGCAGACTGTGGAAAGTATATACTTTTTTTGTGTGAAAATGCAGAATAAAGAATTGATATCTGGAACTTGGAATTCAAAGAGCTTAGCAGATGTGTGCCCAAAGGCTCCAATAATTTGTAGTGATCTCAAAAACCCAATTTAGTTACCGACTAGATTTTCTCCATTCTTTGAATGGAAACTTTAACCATATAGCAGAGCAGATATGCCCTCTCTGATATTTAAAAACACAGCACAGTTCTTTTAAGCTACATTATGTTTCCTTTTTATATCACATAGGAATTACATCACATGGGAATTACACCACATACAAAAAAAGTCTTAATATGGTCTTGCTCAACTCCACTCCCTCCCCTTCCCTCAGAGCATCAAACCGTCGTGAATACTGACAGGCAGCACGGCGGCACAGTGGTTAGCACTGCTGCCTCACAGCGCCAGGGATTTGGGTTCAATTACTAACTTGGGTCACTGTCTGTGCGGAGTCTGCACATTCTCTCCATGTCTGCGTGGCTTACCTCCGGGTGCTCCGGTTTCCTCCCACAGTCCAAAAGATGTGCTGGTTAGGTGCATTGGCCAAGCTAAATTCTCCCTCCGTGTACCCAAACAGAGAGTGTGGGGTGACTAGGAGACTTTCACATTCATTTCATTGCAGTGTTAATGTAAGCCTACTTGTGACACTAATAAATAAACTTTTAAAAAGCTTTAATTGTGTAACATCGTTTTTACATCATCAGAGGACTGGGGGGGGGGGGGGGGGGGGGGGGGGGGGTGTCATTCTTCTGCAGTCCAAGCAGGGAGTGTTCTGTGAATGGCAGTTCATTAACATCAAAACATCTTAATGGAGTCAAGTCCTTATAGTTTTAATCCTGCAATTACCTCATACTTAAGTGAAAGAAGATTTTCGTTGTGTAGAATTTCCTTGAAAGCATAAATAGATGGATCGCCATCCTATGTGAGAAAAGCACATTTTATCAGTAAATAGCATGCAACATTTTTCCATTTTAAATTTTACCATCCACGATAGACTGCAGTTACTATAAACTAGGTTTTTCACAGCATTTAACCACTTTTTCAATGGACGTCAGGGAGAAGGCTGCAGCAAGTTATTCAGGAACATGTTCCTCCCTGCTCCACCAATTTTCAGCGGCTAAGTTTGTTGATGAAAACAGATTCTATCCACATGAGTGAATGAACAGTGATTTCACGTAAATGAAGAAAACATGGCCCAACCCATGTTGCCCACAATTTCCACTCTGCAAACACTGGACCCACAGATCCACATTAGGCTCTAGTGTCCAGTGATCAGAAGTCAGCAAAGCATTAGAAACAAAGAGATCTGCGCAAGTGCAATCAGAGAAATGCTATGTAGGTTCTCCATCACCGAAATGGAAACTTACGCTGAAACCTTTTAAAGTTGAAAGTGTAATCAAAAAAACTAGGAATCATGAAAATCCCTTAATTCCATCACATAATATGCAGCATTAAAAATTCACTGCATACATGTAGTGTTCTAATATTGCCAAGTTGCAACAATTCTTTGATGCACACAAAAAGTTTATAATGTAATTACCTGGTCCTGTGCCATATCGTCATCTAGATTCACCGTGGTCAGTCGGTCAATACGGAAAAAATTGGTTTGGGAAGGCTGTAACATCAAAAAAAAAATCAATATCATTGACAGAACCACATGGTTTTAGCACAAAGATAAGCCAATAAGAGTAGCAGACACAACTGCAAAACTCAATGAAAAGCAGAGATTTTGTGACGTTACTACAAACTTGCAGCTCCATGAACCTACAATTCCTTTCACTAGCTCTCATGCAAGATTGTAAATCCTTTTATAGAATGCTTATCTGAATTCATGCCTGCCCAATTATTAATCATTTAACAAAAGTTCAACAACAGGCTTGACTTCAAGAATCCAAGAGTACGGATGATATTTCAGTGCCCAACCACACCCTTTGCTTCTCTTTCTCTGGGTGATTAGCTGGGCATCACCCCGGAGCTAATTTTCATCCATATTATTTATACCTTTCTTTCTCAGTCATATACTTGATATTTTGCAACGAGCAACCTGAGATTCACTTCATCAGCTGCTTTCAAAATGCATTTATCCCCACTAACTCCTAAAGAACAAAGAAAATTACAGCACAGGAACAGGCCCTTCGGCCCTCCAAGCCTGCACCGACTGAACTAAAACCCCCTACCCTTCTGGGGACCAAAAGAACAAAAAGTTTAAAGTTTATTTATTAGTCACAAGTAGGTTTACATTCACACAGCAATGAAGTTACTGTGAAAATCCCCGAGTCGCCACACTCCAGCGCCTGTTGGAGTACACTGAGGGAGAATTTAGCATGGCCAATGCACCTAACCAGCACGTCTACACATTCATCTGTATTCCAATGCAAGTTCATCTTGTCTGAAATGTATTACACTTTTCAAGTGTTATTTCTTTTATTTTAAACTTTCCCAGGGTCACAGCTGAAAGCAATAGAACTGAATAACTAAATTTGAATGTGATATTAATATAGAAGATACAGTAAGTTGTGTATTTTGGTGCAGTTACAAAGAGACAGACAAATTGACCAAGATTTTATGATCAGTGGCGAATGAAAAGTGTCACTTCTAACCCCCGCAGGCCTTTTATGGACTTTTGTGCAGGAACTTCTTTTTAACCAGATTATAGAATGCTCACTGAGATATTCAGAGTAAATTTGAATTTTAATGGAAATTAATATCACGTACAGAAAGTAAAATAAAGAGAAATCGAGAGGGGGTGGGGGAGGAATGTGGCCCTTTATTCTAAAAAGGTTGGAATACAAAAAGTGTTCAACTTATTTAACGATTGTATAAAACTTAGACTACATCTGGAGTACAAATGATAGGCCATCGATCCGAAACTCATTTCTCCCTCCACAGACACTGCCAGACCCCGAGTAATTCTATCGCTTTCTGGTTTTGTTTCAGACTTCCAGCAACTGCAGTATCAGTTTTGGGCATCTAACCTCAGCAAAGATGATAATGGCCTTAAAAGGCTGCAAAGCAAATTTACCAGAATGATACTGAGGCTTAAAATGTTAAATTATGAGAACATGTTGCATGAACTTGATTTGCATTCCCTTGGGCTTAGAGGTTTATGAATGACCTAAATGAGGTCTTTAAAATGTCATGGGATTTGATAGGGAAGATACAGAGAAGCCATTTCCTCTGGTGGAGATCCTGAACAATCGGGCACAATCGCAAAATCAGAGCTAGGCTAGGTGGTGAAAATCTGGAAACCTTTCCCAAAGACTGTCGATGTTGGGACTATTGAAATTTTTAAGACTGAGTTGGATGCATTTTTATTAGCCGAAGACATGAAGGAATGTCCATTTAAGCTATCTGCATGTGTGGCCAACTTACCAGAGACCATTTACAAGACATAGAAATTCATTTACACTCGAATGGGAAAGCCCCAGCTTTTATTGGGTATCTGATTAAGTACCATAAGTCCCTTCATGTGCTTGAATGCCAAACTAGTTGGCCAGGTACGGTATAGTGAAGCTTGTGGAGGAGCAGGGCACCTCCAACAGCAAGGTCCTGATTTCCATGTTTAATTACACATATAAGAACATAAGAAATAGGAGCAGGAGTAGGCCATCTAGCCCCTCAAGCCTGCCCCGCCATTCAATAAGATCATGGCTGATCTGAAGTGGATCAGTTCCACTTACCCGCCTGATCCCCATAACCCCTAATTCCCTTACCAATCAGGAATCCATCTATCCGTGATTCAAACATATTCAACGAGGTAGCCTCCACCACTTCAGTGGGCAGAGAATTCCAGAGATTCACCACACTCTGAGAGAAGAAGTTCCTCCTCAACTCTGTCCTAAACTGACCCCCCTTTATTTGGAGGTTGTGCCCTCTAGTTCTAGCTTCCTTTCTAAGTGGAAAGAATCTCTCCACCTCTACCCTATCCAGCCCCTTCATTATCTCATAGGTCTCTATAAGATCCCCCCTCAGCCTTCTAAATTCCAACGAGTACAAACCCAATCTGCTCAGTCTCTCCTCATAATCAACACCCCCCATCTCTGGTATCAACCTGGTGAACCTTCTCTGCACTCCCTCCAAGGCCAATATATCCTTCCGCAAATAAGGGGACCAATACTGCACACAGTATTCCAGCTGCGGCCTCAAGTAAAATCATATGTGGGCCAGAAGTTGCAGTCTGATTTACTCTTTAATAATGGTGGTAGTGACAGCCTCACTGTTATTCCAACTGCATAACCCAGGCCATTAAGCAAGTGGGAGACACTGAGACAGATGCTGATCATTGAGGAAAAGTGAAGGGTCACACTGGATCCATGGAAGACAAATCAAATATGTTTTTAATGAACGCTGGCAGAAATCGAGAGGGGAGGGCGAATCTAGATGGATCGGAGGGGGTGGAGGAAAATTAAGCATCAAATGTTGTGCAGCTACAGCTCGCCCAGCCAAAAGTGAACTGGACTTCCATAATCAGCAGATACTTCTCGCAATCAAACTGTAACTTTCTTAGCAATTTCCTGCTTCAAGCAAAGCTGAGACGCGCATCCCCTCAGGCACTCAGCTGAATACTAGATTGGTGTGTAATCTGTTCTTCAAATCGACATTTCATTTTTGAGACAATTTGTTTACGTTTCACTAATATTCTTTGCCCAATCCTTAGAGAAGCTAGGTCAGGATGCTTCAGTTAAAAACCCTCTTCAGGCTCCCCAGTACATTCTGTACTTGGGACTTTGATCTGCCTCATTACAAAATCTACCATAAGCCTCTTTGTGTAACTAATATTTCCTCCAGTATATTTCCTCTAATCCCAACGGAAACATTAAAGAAATGGAGCAAAATTGTTTCTCAGTAACTGCAAGCTCATCCACCATTTCCAAGATATACTTGTGAAATGAGGAAGGAAAGGATCTGAACTGGCAAATAACCTCTCGTTGAAATACAAATCCACCACTTGCTCTTCTGGCCATTTTTACAAATTAAAAGCAGAAACAGTCTTATGCTGTCAGTTTGACTCACTGTTCTTTAACACTATTCTGAAAACTTTAGCCACAGATGTACACAGTTCCTCAAAATGCTAAGTGCATGTGGCCTTAATGACAATGGTTTTAACTCTAAATGGACAGAAATATCAGCTTGTTCACAAACACAAGGTTAAATTATAGTTTCAGAATATTTATCCATGAACACGACCAATTATATCTTCAATGGACTATTCACTCCACATTAGAATGAATTGTACCAGTAGAAGAAAATCACAATAACATCTCGAATTCAAACTAAATGTTGCAAGTACACTGCAGCGCTCAGAAACTTTAAGATTGAAAAATTATTATTTTTGTAGGATTGTGAGGGGAAAAAAAGGGACGAACAAGTAAATACAGCAATCTCAATGAGGCAGAGTATAACCCTGCAACCCTTAAAGGACAGGAAATTCTCAGTGAAAAGCCATTAAGAGGACAAAAGGATATGCAAGCAGCCAAAATATGAAAAAATAAATAAGAAAAGCTCACACAAGGGAGGTGGCAAGAAACAATGAAAAGGCAAACCTAACAATGATAAAGGCAATGAAACTTTGATGAAGAGTCATTCAGACGTGAAACGTTGGGTCTATCCTCTCTCCACAGAAGCTGCCAAACCTGCTGAGCTTTTCCCAGCATTTTCTGTTTTTGTTTCCGAAGCCTAACATTGAGTTGGTTCCTTGAAATTTGTTACATTCTCCCCTTCTAACAATAATTTCCAAATGGCCAGAAGTTCTGTTGCTACTCTTTAGAGTTTCTTCAGGTTTTTCCTCACAACTTTTAAGATTTCAGTCCACGCCAATCAGATATCATATTGCACATGCGTTACAATGTACACCAGCCCTACATGGTACCGCAGTGCATTGTCAAGTGAAAGTGTCAGCATCTCGGCACAAACTTGCCCACCCCTGTTAGGGCAACTGATGGTAATTCAAACGACTTGAGAAATGGCATAGGTTTTCGCCCCTTTTATCTAACAGTGATATTTCATTCCCCTTGTCGACAACAATCACCGCAGCATACAAATTGTTAAAAGCAAAAGCGCCACATTGATGACTGTTTGCAGAGTGCAAATGGTGATGAGGATACCTGCAATCAGTAGCATGAGAGCGCGTGACTCTTTCGGGCTGGACATCGATAACATATAGAATTACTATTGGTGGAAGTCTCCATAGCCAAACAGGCACTCGTCTCTTTTATAATTGGGTCCTCAGGAGGGTTGACAGTACAGAATGAGAATATTAAATCAGACAGCCTTTGTATGGGTAAATAGAACAAAAGCAGATAATATTCCAATCTGTTAAGATACAACATTCAGACTGCTGTCTAAGACTCATGTGATTCCTATTTGTCAAAGCCAGTTCTCTGGAATGTAGTAAACAAGTAACATGTAGAAACTTCAGTGAAGTCTGAATATGTTAGAAGAGACTTAGTGAGATAACATGCTAACACGACTGTACTACCAAATGAGGTTTGTGGCACCCTCTCTGTATTTTTTAATGCTGCTCATGAAATAAAAGATTGCCTTTTAATGAACTGATTATCTGATGCCCAAAACCGTAGGGCTCCTATTATTGGAGTCAATTCATCCAAGATGGCACTAATTATTCCAATTTAAGCTGGCTCATTGCATAGAATTTACAGCACAGAAACAGACCATTTGGCTCAACTGATGCTATGATGGTGCTCATGCTCCACGTGAGCCTCCTTCCATCACATCCCATCAACATAGTGCCCTGGAGCTTGCGATCAATAGCGTAACAAGGGAATGTCTCGCTCAAAGATTCAGCAATCCGTAGTGAGAACTTTACCTCTCCTGATGTGCAATTGATTGTGGCATTTTTAAATGGGGTTTCCCAGTGCCAAGCTGCAGTGATGTCATCAAGCTATCCAAGCAGCCAATCACATTAAAGAATTCTCACAGAAAGCCAACCAGGAAACGAAAAGCACTAATAATCAAATCAATTTTTAATAATTTTACAGAGAGCAAAATAAGGATTTGGTCATTTACATGGGGTTAAATTAGTAACTTAAACATTAGGAGCAAACTTTTAAAAAAATTAGAAACAAATTAATCATGAGAGAAATTTAACATTATGCCACAATTTTCTTTCAGAGCCAGAGTTCAGTTGAGATCACAATTACAAACCCTGTTACACTTCACTGAAGATGTGGAGATGACGGCGTTGGACTGGGGTAAACACAGTAAGAAGTTTAACAACACCAGGTTAAAGGCCAACAGGTTTATTTGGTAGCAAAAGCCACGAGCTTTCAGAGCCTTAAGCTCCTTCTTCAAATGGAACTCACTCACATTGTTTGTACCTTTAAGACTTGATTAACTGTAAGTATTCACATTCCAACCATTATTCTGTAAATTGAGTTTGTGTCTTTATATGCCGTTTGTGAACAGAATTCCTACTCACCTGAAGGAGCTTAAGGCTCCAAAAGCTTGTGACTTTTGCTACCAAATAAACCTGTTGGACTTTAACCTGGTGTTGTTAAACTTCTTACCACACTTCACTGAAGGCAGCTTAACTTTTAGGGTACCAATAGAAAAGTAAAATATTGCAGATACTAGAAATCTGAAAGAAATGGAAAATGCTGGAAATACTCAGGTTAAGCAGCGCCTGTTATACATAAGAACAAGGAGCAGGAGTGGGCAAAGCAGCCCCTTGAGCCTGCTCCACCATTCAATACGAGCATGGCTGATCTCATGTTGGCCTCATCTCCACCTTCCTGCCTACTCTCCATAACTCTCCATCTCAGCACTAATCAAAAACCTATTTATCTCCTCCTTTGTTTAGCGTTCTGGCATCTACTGCACTCTGGGGGAAGAGAATTCCACAGATTCATGACCCTTTGAGCGAAGTAATTCTTCCTCATTTTAAATCTGCGTGAAAAACTACATCCAACAAGGGAAACATCCACTCTACATATATCCTGTCCACCCCCTTTAGAAGAATGAGATGAGATCCGATTGAGGTACAGAAGATAATGTTAAACCCCAGAGAGTATAGGCCTAAACTTCGCAATCTCTCTTCATAGGCCAAGTCCTTCATTCTCAGAGTGAACTTTCTCTGAACCGCCTCTAATGCATTTACATCCTTCCTCAAGTAAAGGGACAAAAACTGTGCGCAGTAGTCCAGCTGCAGTCCCACCAATGCCCTAAACAATTGCAACAGCACTTCTCTACTTCGTTAATGAATGCCAAAATTACATTTGCCTTCCTTATTACCTGCTGCACCTGCCTACTAACCATCTGTGATTTGAGCACAATGACACCCAGATCCCTCTGCACCGAAGCATTTTGAAGTTTCTTTCCATTTAGTTATAAGCTGCCTTTTTATTTCTCCAACCAAAATGGATAGCCTCACACTTATAGTTATGGCAACTTTTGACATGGAAAATTTGTAATCTTTAAAATGTCTGTGGAATCTCTAATTGGTTTTCAGTATGTTTGAAAATGACTTTAGAAGTTTGTATCAGTTGTGTAGGATCAATTGTAATTTTCTTGAATAATAATAATAGTAACAACACTGGTTCACGTAACCTGGTGACCCTTAACCTGGAAGCGGTACAAGGAGGACGTTAATATACAGAAGCCATGTGGCCAGACACAAAAGAGATCTGGAAGCAGAAGGCAATCAGCACACAGATGCAGGGGCTCTTGGAGGCACTGTGTGAAGGGACTCAAAGGGTCCAAAAACTCAAAGGCTATGTGAATAGCTTGATAATGCTAAAGAGCGGAGTGTTTTATCAGAGGTTGGTGAATTGTGAAAACAGGTTATTGTTGGTTAGTCAATTGAAATGGAACTCTGGAAAGCTAACCATTGGGGCAGACTTGAGAGAGAGTTCATAAAAATTACCTTGCCAATGATAATCATACCCTTAATGCTTGGAGGTCATACTTGGAACTGAAAGCTGTTGTCAGATAGAACTCCTCACCTACCCTGTGAGAAATTTTAAAAAGCATATTGTGGAACTGTGGAGCTACTTAGTGCCACAATTGTTTGAATATGTTTTTAAAATACTTTTGCTGGATGGATGGATATCATCAACTGCGTTGTTCTTGAAGTATTTAAATTCCTGTTTATTTTCATGCAGTAATGTGCAATTTGACATCCTTCAAGACAATAATTCCCTCTCCACAATGTTTGTTTTCTTGCCTCTTTCTAAAATTCCTGTTTCTCTCATTCATTTGTCTGATTTAGGATGCACACCAAAAATCATATCTTGGGTTTTCTTTTCTCATGGTCTTGAGGCTAGCCACAAATCTGCATTGTGATTCCAAGAACTTCCTACCCACTATACTAAGCAGCAGAAAAAGCTAACAGAATATTGATCCTGAAACATAAATGTGACATTTTTCAGATATCACATTGCGTCCTATAGGTGCTACGTGACATTCTCTCTCCAGATTAGGCACAGCAAATAGGGAAAACATGAGTTCTGTGTCCAATCTTGTAAATCTCCAGGAATGTTATTTTGTCCTAATCCTGGTTCCCATTATGCTACACAGCTCACAACCGGACAGCAGCCTGGAAGGTACCGCACAGCCCTAGTTTTATGCTAAATCATGCAAAACCACATATAAAGATTTTAAAAGAGGCCTGAAAAATCTGCCTGCACACAACAACTAAATTTTAAAAGGAACAAAGATCCTGGTACCTTGCCATTTTGCATTGATTTCATGGCATCTTCTATTTCATAATGATCAGTGAAACATCCAACATGCAGAATGTGATCAAATGCTTCTTCAGAGCTACTTAGTATTGTTGATCACCCATTCCTAACAGATTACATCTCAATTCATTATCAGTGATTTATCTTGGCTCTTTACTGATACCATGAACAGCTGTTAACTCTGTCTACAAGTGTCTCATGTGTTGCCTGTCAACATATCCCTGCAACTCAGTTTTGTGAGCTTTCCAACAGGAGTCTTGCACTTGATGCCATCTGATTTACACTTTGAGGCAAGGATCTGTATAAACAACCATCTCAAGTCATTAAACAAGGATCAACAGGTGGATTTTGATGTGCTCTCCTGTTCCTATCATGAAGTCAGCTGACTTCACCATTCACATTAAACCAATCTTGTTGACATCGAGATATGAACCCAAAGTCTGCTTGATCACATTGAGATCCATTCATTTCACATTGTTAGCAGTGTTATTTAGTAATTCTAAAGGGCTTCCATGTTTTTCTTGCACCTTGGATGCACACACAATGTATTTTTCTTATCCAACTGCCAGAGTGCTGACAGTAGTGCTTAAGGGTAACTACTCCAATGGCAAAAAGGTCAGAAGTAGTATTTCACAGGCATCAGTGCTTAGACCACTGAACTTCACAGTTTTACACCGGAATTTAGGCTTGGGAATCGCCAGTATCGTTTTTTAAAACTTGCAGAAAACACCAAATTTGGGATGTAGCTAATATTGGGAAAGTATGTACAAAATACAATATCTTAATAGATTTTCAGAATAGTGTGCAATTTGGCAAATTAGTGTCAAAATGATGCAAGTGCAGGGTTGTGCATTGTGGTGGCAAGAATAAGGAGGCCATATATAGCTATCGAGAAAGGCTGAACAGACTAGAGGTCTTTTCACTCAAAGGGAAGGCCAAGGCATAACCTGATAAGAAGTCTTGAAAATTAAAGATTTTTTTCAAGATAGACAGAGAAAATGTTTCCACTTCAAGAGAAACTTAATTCATTGAAGTGAAATAGTCACTATTAAATCCAACAGGGAATTCAGGAGGGGTGTCAGGAGAGTAGTAAAAATGTGAATTGTTTTACCACAAAGAGTAATTGAGGCATTTAAAACCGATGAGGGCGAAAGAAATAAAAGGATATGTTTACGGGGTTTTAAGAGGAGGATTGGGAGGAGCTGGTGTGAAGCAGGGAGAGGGGAAGAAGAAAATATCTGAGAGGAGTAAAAGGTTTTGCATTTATATGGAGTGTTTCATGACCACCGGACACAAAGCTCTTTATATTGAATGAAGTATATTCACAGTTGTAATGTAAGCAACATGGCAGCCAATTTGCACACAGCCAGCTCCCACAACAGCAATGCAATAATAACCAGAATCTGTTTTCTGTGATGTCGATTGAGGAATAATATTGCGCAGGACACCAGGGATAACTCCACTACCATTTTTTGAAATAGTGCCTTGGGATCCATTACCTCAACCTGAGTGGGCTGATAGTGACTCTGTTTAATATTTCATCTGAAAAGTGGCACCTCTAACAATGCAAATCTCCCGAGGTACTCCACTGCACAGTCAGCCTTCATTTTTGTTCTCAAGACCTGGAGTAGGACGTGAACCCAGAAGCCTGTGACTTGAGCAAAAAGGCTTCCCGATGACAGGTTATAAACAGCAGTAAAATTGGAAGCATCCTAAAAATTACAAGGACCAGATTAAGGAAAGTTGTTGAAGGATTGTACCAAGTTATATGTACATCAATGCTCACAGCATAGCTAATAATGTTGCTGAGCTGCATGCACAGGCTGGGATATAAGACAAAACACAAATGTTATCAAATAGCCAGCATCAGCATGATAGACCAAATAGTTCATGAAATAAAGTTCGGTTGCAACAGTGACATTTACAATTCCGTATCAAATATATTCCTGTTGTCATCAGCCCCAGAATCTAGAATTTGCCCAAATGCCCCTTCCTTCTATGAAAGAAAAACACTTCATCTGTACAGTTCTGAAACAGTCTAGAAGTTACACAACTGAAGCTGCAAACAAGCAGACACCTATGATACAATGCCAAGCAATCTGAGGACTTGCTGAAGAATTGTCAATTAAATGTGTGTGACTAGTGTTGGTGAAAGCAAGTTTAGGGTGCCCTACCCAAAGACAGACTGCCACACTGAGCAAGTTGTGTGAGAAAATATTCTCAATGCTCTAGTTGGGGCTTCCAACACCAACAGGTCCACAACATCCATATGATTGTTAATGATATGTAAGAAGAGCAAGACAATCAACATTTTCAAGATGATTTCAGAGTTGGAATCTGAGCACAAATACCATTCGCGGTTATCACATCATGTAATCTAATCTAAATTTATGTGACCATTGATTGTTTACAAATACTATCAGAACCCAGAGATTAAATCACAGCCTTGTAGAGAATGGAATGATTAGAGCAACTACAGCGGTACACTGGCCCTTTTTAAATTACAGGTCATGAATCAGAACACAAGCATGAAATGTTTTTTATAAAAAAAACCTGAAGCGACTTTCTAATTTCAAACATCTGAATGATTGGAGGGGGGAGGGGGGGAATCCACTAACCCAACAATACCCAACTTTTTAATCCATCACAGTTTGAAGCCCATTGTCGAAATTCTCCTCTTGTTTGTGGGGTTGGGAGGGCAGAAAGATGGTTTTAAATGTGAGCTAATCAGGCAGCCCGGGGCTGAGAGATCTCCAGATCTTTTGTTTTGTGTTTGTACTGCTAACAGCAGAGTGATTGAGCCTGTGAGTGGTTCCACAAACAGCAGCCAGCCAGGAGGTAAGAAGCTGGGCGTGTTGGGTCTGAACACTGAGCGGCCTGGGGGACAGAGGGGAGGGGATGGGCACACCTGGCGGCCGCTGGCTTACCTGGCGGGGCAGCGCCGGGCTCTGGGAGGCGCTGGGCGAGCCGTTCAGTAACGGGGTATCCTCCCCGGGCCTCGCCTCGCCATCCTTGCTGGACCAAGAAACTTTGTTGACCACGTTCGCCATCTTGCCGGTGCCGACGGGTTTGTTGCCAAGAGACCCGGTCCCGTGATCCCCTCCCCCCCTCTACGGCGAGCCCCGGGCTTCAGTGCGCTCACTCCGCCCATTGCGCTGCAACTCGAAACATCTCCCCATTGCACATCCCCAGCACAGTGTCCACTCCTGCTGGCAACCAGACAGCTGTTGGACTTTAACCTGGTGTTGTGAGACTTCTTACTGTACCAGACAGCAACACAGACAAATACTGCAAACCGCGCTTAATGAGATTTCTCTTCTTTCTTGCTAGCTTTCTTTCCCTTTTTTTCTCTTTCTCCCTCTCTCTCTTTTCTCTTTGTCTTTTCTCTATCCTTTCTCTCTTTTTCTCCCTCCTTTCGCTCTTTCTTTTTCTCTCTCTTATCTCTCTCTCCTTTCTCTCTTTCTTTTTCTCTGTCTCTTTCTCTTTTTTCTCTCTTCTCTCATAGGTTTGCATTAACACTGCAATGAAGTTTCTGTGAAAGTTACTGTGAAATAAGATTTGATTTATTATCGTCACGTACTGGCATACATTGCAAAGTATTGCCTTTTGCACATTATACAGACAAAGCATACCGTTCATAGAGTACATAGGCACAAAGGAAAAGAATCATAGACTGTGCAGAAGGAGGCTATTCGGCCCATCGAGCCTCCACCAACAATAATCCCACCCAGGCCCCATAACCCCACATATTTACCCTGCTGGTTTCCCTGACACTAAGGGGCAATTTAGCATGGCCAATTGACCTAACCTGCACATCTTTGGAGTGTGGAAAGAAACCAGAGCACCCAGAGGAAACCCACGCAGACACGGGGAGAACATGCAAACTCCACACAGATAGTCACCCAAGGCTGGAATTGAACCCAGGTCTCTGGCGCTGTGAGGCAGCAGTGCTGACCACTGTGCCGCCCATAAGGCGTACCAGCCATAAGGATAGGGTGCAGAATATAGTGTTGCAGTTACAGATAGGGTGAAGAGAAAGATCAGCTTAATATGTGATAGACTGTTCAAAAGTCTGATGATAGCAGGGAAGAATCTGTTCTTGAATCTGTTGGAATGTGTTTTCAGACTTTTGTATCTTTTTCCCCCGACAGAAGGACATGGAAGAGAATAGTTGTTTCCAATTGTTTATTTTATATACTTAAGCATGTACAATTTGTTAACTTTGTGTGTTGTAACTGCACCAAGAACTCAAAAAGTCTTTGAATGTTTCTCAGAGAAAGCTACTAATTTATTGGCAGGAATAATTATGATGAAAAAGTAACTGGTAACAGGCAAGGAATTAGCTGAAGGTGAGAAAGGACGGGTGGGATGCTCTGACAACAATTGTTGTAGGTCCCATTTCTCTTTACACACGTGCTTGTAAAGCTATGTGATAGCATCAAATTCACTGTTAAAGTAATTTTTAATAACAATTTGGGCACTGATTTATGCACAAAAGAACTTTAAGCCTGAAAACAACACTCCAGTAGTAATAAAACACAATTTGATTTAATCCTGCAAATCAGCCATGCTGAATCTGTATTGTACTATACATTGCAAAGCATTCATTGTGTCTTCTAACACAACTTGAACAATAACTTAAACAATGCTCTCTGCTTTCACAAATATTTTAAGAACTAATACCCAAGTAGGGGAATCTGACTATATTTTCTCAGCCCCTAGTTTTAAGAATATTGTTTTATTACCTTCATGTTGTGCTATTAAAGTTGTGTTCCCGATGTGACAGCATGTATCAATGATTTGCAAAACGAAACTTGACTTTCACCCGCTTAGTACGAAGGTGGGTGTTGGAAATCACTCTTACTATAGTGGGAATTAGTTTGTCAATCGTTTGTCAAGAGAAGCCAGGCAAAGTGAAAAAGGCACGAGCAATGCCAGATTAGTAACTATAAAAACTAGAACACAATGCAGTTTTGATCTTTACTAGAAACCTGTACATACAATATCTTAAAACACACTGGTTATTATTGAATGATATAGTTATGCACAAGCGTAAATGTGAAATAATTCTCACTTGAAAGTAGTCTTAATATTTTGCAGCACTCTTATCATGTGGGCTAATTATTCATTCCTCTTCAAACAAAGTCCTTTTTTCCTCCTGTGTGATTGAGTAACATATCTTTATTGATTCCATTACTGAGTCCTGTATGAATACAAACCTCTTATTGTTTAAACATGTGACTGAACATCCAAATATATCCAGATCCAGACAAACGTAATAATATGAACATTGCAATGCTATCTAATTTCATTTTTAAAATGATCGAGCAGATAATTGCGTTTATAGGAAATTAATTTTCCTGGAAGCATTTTTCCCGTTGATGGGAAACATTATTGTTATATACAACAATGTAACATTAGAGATAGGGAGAATATCAGCTGAACAATATTTATAAGACTTTCCTACCAACTCAAAACAAGTAAATGTTCAATATCCCTCATGGCTTCATCACGCTGCTGTGGAGTTGCATGGTCTTTTGCATTGTTTTAATGCATCCCAGATCATCTATGAAGGTGCTTGGAATGTGCTTGCAAGCATCAATCCCTTGGTATCAGTAATTTTAAATTACTGGACCAGGAGCTGGGCATTTACTTGTGTCTACTATTTGTTAACCTTGCTCCCACATCCTTCAGCTTAATCCCATAAAGTTGCAGAAACTCTGAGTTAATAACAATAGTGAGAGAAATGGGGCATCTGGGTCCTCAGTGAACAGGGCATCTCCTTAACTAATGACATTTAAAGATTGAGAAATAAACATGGAAAGGACTAGAAAGGTCAGTGAATTGAATGTCAAATCAGGTACATAAATATAAATAAAGAGAGGGTAAGAGAAATTAGATTAACAGAGAAAGGGAGAGAAAAGAGACCAAAAGGAAAGTTAGAAAAAAATGGGATTTTTAAATTTTTTTCTGAAAGATTCAAAACCTGTATCAATGAGACTTATCATTAGTAATAGTTAATGTTCAGTGCCAGAGAGCTTGATTGGCAATAACTAACAATTATCATGCTCCTTAGCTCCTACTTCCCAGCCCAAAATATCTGGGGTGGCTGATGTTGGGGTTTTAAAATGTAACCAGTCTGATTGACACCTCAGTCTTTCTGTATTCAGGTGGCCATGCCATGAGTCTGCCTCTGGGTGCAGACATCCTGAGATAAGTTAAATCTTACAGAGACACATTGGAGGGGCACAACTGTCCTTATGCTTACAACATGATGCTAGAGAGTGGCAAAAAATAGAATTTTGAATCTCGGAAATGATTCAGCGAAGACACTGAGAACCCAGGAGTACAGAAAGGTTCAAAATCTGCAAAAACAAAAAGACAAAAGAAAAGCACACTCAGGTTGCAAGTGAAATTACTGGCTGCAGAGAAAAAGGAAACAAGGACAAAGACTGCAAGTAAATTACTGAGTGAATAGAAATGGCTGCAGTAAACTTTCCAATCCCATCTCCATGCAAAACTGGGAGTTTTTCCAATTACAATGGCAAGACTATTAGATTGCAACAGGCTCAATTAAGGAGACTGAAATGATAAGAGGAGTAATACTTTTAACATTGCTGGGAGGGAGTGCTACAAAGTCCACTGTAAGTCTAAAGATGAACAAAGAAGAAAGAGGAGAAAGATTTTGAAAGCCTTGAATGCACATTTAGAACCTCAAGTAAATGTTATATATGAACGTTATGTATTCAACACTAGAATTCACGGTGATGCTGAGAACATTGAACGGTATGTCACAGCAGTAATATAGTTAGCAGAATAATGTGAATTCAGACAGCTAAAAGATTATCTGATTTCAGATAGATTAGTCCTAGGTTTGAGAGACCATTTGGTAAGAGCAAGTCTACTGAAAGATGAGAAACTGATGCTAAAGAAAGAAAAGGACATGTGTCAAAATGCAGAAGTTGTGAAACAACAGCCATACAATTTGTATGGCAGAGCAGATCAGGAGATACATTATGCTGAGAGACAGTCCTAGCTGAAAGAGTTGAGCAATTGCAGATAAAGGGTAGGATGCAAATACTGCGGAGCACAGCATGCCAATATACCGCCCAATGACAGATCAGGTGGCAGCAAGGACCTTATTGTATTGAGTCTCCACCTCAGTCTCAGGCTTCCACACTGGTGTCATCAACCACAACCTCAGCAGATAGCCCTTGACTCCCACGAGCCATCCAGTGGCCTGGGGTGGTCTGTGAAGACCTTGGGGATATCCAAGTGCCCCAGGATGAAACTGCCATGCTATCATACTCAATACACCCGGGCAGTCAGTGATGGACTATGACTTGTAGCCCAATGGGGAGTCAGATATTAGCCCTCAGGATGTCTGTCCCGCCTTCTCTCTCTGACTGACATACAACCAGCCCCTTGGGCTAGCATTGTTTCAGTCGTGGGAGTCTCTCCTGCCCAGATACGCTACCTAGCATCCCTGGCCTTTGGCAGCAGCATATGGCAGATTGGGCTGAGCTCTGTGGCGCTCATGTAGATAATACGGGTAGCTGTGAGAATGTTCTCATTGAGGAACGCTTGCAGTGTGATGTTAACCGAGAACGTTGCTCCAGATAGACATAAAATCTTTATCTTTTCATCAAATAACATCTTTATTGGGAAAATGTAAAACACTTCAAATACTTATGACTGCTACAAGACTGATTCTCTTACACTGTATCACACGTAAATGCTTCTATTCCCCTATAAATCCCCGATAAACCTACAATACAACCCCTATGGCCCCTCATCCTCCCTATGCCAAACAACCATGCAAACAACCCTATAGACCCCCTCCCAATGCCAAGCCATGGCACTTAAATACCCATTCACACACTATACACTGTATAGAAGCAATTAATGCTATAGTTACAGTAAGGTGTGTAAAAATGCTTTAAAAATTGTTTTTCATTGACAGTTTTCCACTCCCTTAAAAATAAACTAAGCTTTACTACAGGGCAATAGAAGTATCAATCTCCAAGACAATTTAAAGTATCAATAGCAGAAACTATAAACACTTGCAATCTCTTGATCTTATGGAAATAAAAAAATGTGCAATTGACAGCATAGATCAGAGAGCCAAATATGTAAATCGAGTAATGTTTTTCCTGGGTGCAGGTGTTTCTGCAGGCTAATGGATTTCTGGGCTCTCACCTAAGAATGTACAGGGAATCAGAGTGGGCGAGGGGTGGGCAATGGAAATGTCCGTTGACCTTGAGTGGGATTTTTCTCGAGCGAGGCCATAAAACCCCACCCAATGAATCTATCCCCAAACTGTTCCAGCTACAAGTTCACTTGAGTGCTGACCTCCTGGCAATTTAACTGCAAGAAACATTGCAGCTTACTGAGAATCCTTTACTTTCACCTGACTTCTATTCCATCTGTAGCTTTAGTTCAACCAAGGGCAGCACAGTGGCTAGCACTGCTGCCTCACTGCGCCAGGGACCCGAGTTCGATTCCCGGCTTGGGTCACTGTCTGTGTGGAGTTTCCACATTCTCCCCGTGTCTGCGTGGGTTTCCTCCGGGTGCTCAAGTTTCCTCCCACAATCCAAAGATGTGCAGGTTAGGTGAATTGGCCATGCTAAATTGCCCCTTAGTGTCAGGGGGACTAGCTAGGGTAAATGCATGGGGTTATGGGGATAGGGGCTGGGTGGGATTGTAGTCGGTGCCTCCTTCTGCACTGTAGGATTCTATGATAATTCTTTGAGGAAGCTATAGACATGCTATGAAAGAGGCTGAAATCATTTTAACTTGTAATGTTATTTTTTTTCGTCTGTTTCTATTCTTTGGCCTTGAACTCCCATGGAGTGCAATTGCCACTCCACTCCACGTGTTTCCCAGTGTTGGAAGCCAGCATGCTGTTTGCTAGTGATGGAATTTTCTGGTCCCACCATTGTCAATGGGATTTTCCATTAATGTTCACCCCACACCACTGCAAAACACACAGGCGAGACTGGAGAATCCCACTGGCATGAACGGCTGGAGAATTCTGGCCCTATTTTCACATCTTAAAATCCAACTTTTTCTTTCTCTCCTCACCCTCCAACTCAGGCCGGGCAAGAACTGTCTACTGTGCATCATGTTCTCAAGATCTTGTGTCACTGGCAGCAGAATTGAAAGTGAGGACATTATGCCCCCTTTTCTTGCAGAACAACTTTAAAGGTCCAGCCAGTTTGAAAAGTCATGGAGAAAGTAAGTTTGTCAGGTAAGTGGGCAGGAGCATGGGTGGGCTAGAGTTGGGGGCTGGGGGTGAGGCTGTCTCTTGGAAGGCAGGTGGTTGCTTGGTTAGGGGGTGCTTCAGTTGGTCGAGGGGGACCAGGTGGTTGGCGGGAGCAGGTGGTGAGTGTGTATGTTGAATGGTCAATGGGGGGGGTCGGGATCAGGTGCTCAGTGAGGGTATCAGATGTTTGGGGGTTGGGTGGTCAATGGAGGGGGTAGGTTGTTCGGGAGTAGGGTTCAGGTGATTTGGGGGTCTGGAACAATTGGTCAACTGGCTGGGTGGTGGCTAGGTGTTCAGGATGCTCAAGTGGTCAGTGGGTGAGTGGTCCATTGGAGAGTCAGGTGATCAAGGGGGTCCCATGGGGCAGTTAGGAGAATGTAGTCAAGAGGGGCTGAGGGAATCAGTGAGGGGGTTATGGGGAGTTAAGGGATAGACAGGTGGAGTTCCGTGGGGGGTTAAGAGAAGGTGGCATTAAAAGCGATTTTAATTCTTCTAACCTTTTCTGTTAACAGTGCTGGTAATGCAGGTGGAACCATTTGAAGATTGTGATTTATATCATATTTTCGGATGGTTCCAACTGCAATTATGCAACAAAAGTTTGAACTCCCCAGGAAATTGCTGTGCAACATTACCTGGTGACATCTGGAGGGTAGGCAGTTCCTCACCCTAGTTATCACACCCAAGAGCTGGGAAGTTATGGGCCTTTGTACATATGAGATAAGATGTGAGATGTCATGTTAAAGTTCTGGGCAATATTGTGATAATAAATACCTTCATTATTTTTAAATTCACAAAAGCTTGCTGCTGGAAATTATGTAAATCAGGACAAACCACTTTCCGGGTAAGAACACTCATTAACCGCACACATAAAAAAGCTTTGATCACAGACAATATTAAACACATAGGCCGCAGTTTACTGGCCACATCATGCCTGGCGCAGATTGTGTTGGGGCAGGGTGAGGTTGGAGAATTGCAGTGAGGGGTCTAGCACATTCAGCACTGGCGCAAAACCCTGTTGCAATCCTCCCAGCCACTGTGCCTGGGTGTAATCTGATTCCTGCCCAGTGAGGGAACCAGATTAGCAGATTTAAATAAGCATTTAAATATGCTTAGTCCATTTTGAAGCCAGATTCTCCCTGCCCCTGAGATTCTCCAATCTTTGGGCATAGCGGGAACCCAATTAGAATTACTACTGATCTACACAAACGGAGACAAGACATGATGACCATGCCAGCGCAGGGGTGGGGTGGTGGGGGTCGGGGGCTCGGAGGCCATTGCAACCCTTAGCTAGTCGGGGAAATGGCTGGGCCACTTCCATGTGGGAATGCCAACTTGGCAGTGTCAACTGGCACTCTGGCAATGCCAATCCAGCAGTGCCAACTATTGCCCTGGCAGTGCTGCCAGGATGCTGGGGGCAGTTCCAAGGGAGCTGGGTCTTGGGGGGAGGCATGGATCTACAGGGGGTGTGGGTCCTGATGGGGGGGGGGCCTGCGAGTGATGGGGCATGTAGGGGGTCATGAAGGGATGGCATGAGGGAGGCTCATGAAGGGGAGGTCATGAAGGGGGGTTGTGAAGGGGGGTTGTGAAGGGGGCATGATTTGCACCACTGGTTTTCTCACCCAAAATGATACTTAGTCATGTTTTAGGAAAATTCCATCCATAAGCTCTGTCCATGGCAGCATTTATTCTTGTCTGTTGGCACTTTCAGATTGCATGCAGATATGTGTTAGCAATGTACAAGAACAAAATTAATTCAAGATAATTTGCCAAACACATAAATGTAGAGCAGTCCTGAATATTAATGTTCATTTTGATCATATATTGTTAAAGCTTCGCACTTCACTTAAAATTGATTCGCATTGTTTAACCAAAAATATAATCATGTAGGCTGAATCTAATTCTGAGAGTGTGTGAAAAGATGACAACTTTTCTTAAAATTGCCCATGGGGGTGAAGATCTCTTCACAGAGCCATGGAAAATATTATCAGTATGACAACATGAACAAATAAATCGCACAAAGAAATCTTTATTATTACAAAATTGTCACGAGTACAGCATTACTGTTATTGTTATCAAGGTTCAATGTTTTGAGGTTAGAGCTCTCCTGCTGGATATAATTACACTTTCATACGGCCCTAGAGAAAGGTTAGGAGACATCTTTACAGTGAAATTTAATTATTGGAAAGTGTTAGAAAAAAATTAAGACTTGCATTGTATAGTTTAATTTATAATCTCAGGATGTCTTGAAGTGCGTCATAGTGAATTAAACATACTTGCTGTTGTAATGTCGGAAGATATGAAAGCCACTTTGCACCTATGAAGGTCCCACAAATGACAATGAGATGAATGACTGGATAATCTGTTTTAGTGGTATCGATTGATATTGGTCCTTCCTTGAATTCTTACATGGAATCTACTGTTCCCACCTTACATGGCAGAAGGAGTCTCAAGTTTGATGTCTTGTTTAATAGGCAGAGTCTGACAGTGCAGTACTTTCTTAACTATTGCTTAATCCTACTGTTCACAATCTCTATCTTCTTCAAGCATGAGATCAGCTTCTGACATCTCATCCTCTCCATCACAAAGATTGTCTGTCTCCAGCCCTGACTCAGCCCACCTGCCACTGAAACCTAAATCCCTGCCTCTCTGACCAAAAGACTTGCTTATTTCCATTGTTTCTGGCTGGCCTTGCAATCTCCGCCACATGTAAACTTCAGCTCATTCAGAACTCTGCTCTAAGTATCCATCCCTCACCATGTCCTGCTCACCCATTATCCCTATCCTTGCTGTCATCAATGGCTGAACTCCCCTAATTAATCCTCATGTTTAAATTATTTAATTCTCGCCCTGTACTCTATATATGTAACGTTCTGCTGCCCTACAATACACACTGCCCGCCAACTCTCTGTTCCTCTGCCTCTGCCATCGCCCCACCCTGCTCAACTTTGGCAGCCATACCTTCGAAAGTATGAAATTCCCTCCAAAATTGGTTCACCTCCCTATGTCTTTAAGATCCTCCTCAAAACCTACTCCTTTGAGCAAAGATTTTGGTCATATCTCCTGATGTCTCTGTTCTTCAGCATCCATTAGTGTCTGATTATCCTTTAGTGAAGCACTTCTGATGTTAAAAGTACTGTGTAAATTCAAGTTTATTCTGTTGTATAAATAAGAAAATGAGTCAGCTGAAGTGAACAGAAAGAGAATTACAACCTTTAAGCTGGAGGACGGAGCCATTAGTCTGTGCTCTTTGTTCACATGTGCCAGAGTTCTACTGTCCCCAAATGAACTTTCAAAATCATCTGCAAATATCTAAATAAGATTCATTGTCTGTTGCATTGAATTAAAATAAATCTATTCTATGTTCAAAAAAAGATATACAAGACAATTCAATACCTCTTCCAGCTACTTTTTCTGTGTTGCTAAGACTCCTCTTTTTGGTGCAGTACATCTTCAATGTTATCACTGACCTGTTTATTCATATTAAAAATGGTATTTGTATCTACGATAATTGGCAATAGAAACACCACGTACCAAGAATATTCCTGATCAGTTCTGTACATGCTTCTGGCACGATAGAGAAGATGTCTGATACAATCCCAGAGAATACATGTGCCTTGTTTTGTGTGATGCACCAGCAATGTAAACTGGTTCCAGCAAATCCATCGCCATTTGCATCTTCTGCTCTGTCAATACGCCCCCAACTCCTTTATCACGGGTGAACTTCAGGTGAATAGAATCAAGTATGGCATTCAATATCTGAATCAAATTTGGCTAATGTCAGCACAATTTTCTTATGGTCATCATTGTAATCTATTCACAAATGTTGAATTAGTTTCTCTTTCATTCAAACTGAATCACACTTAGCATTTTTATTGATCTGATTATTCATAGGTGGCTGAGATACAATTTAAATAACTTAAATATAAATATTTCAAAGGTTAAACAATGGATGTTTTGTGTTATTGAATGTTTGCATATAGACATATGAAAAAATAATGAAACTAACTCTGAGGAGGAACGGTGCTAAATGGATTAACTATAGCCTTAGTGGAATGTTCTGAGGACGTAACCAATGTGCTCGATAAGTGAGTGTGAATGAATGTTATTTACATGGCCTTCTTGGAGGTGTTCAACAAGATTTTACATTATTTTAACAAAAATGCGAGAATTCAGAACATACTATGTTCAATAAAGAGATCAATAGATTTTTGGATACTGAGGGAATTAAGGGATATGGGGATAGCTTCAGAAAGTGGAGTTGAAGTGGAAGATTATGTTAAATGGCAAAGCAGGCTTGATGGCCCAAAAGGCCTACTTTCACTCCAAATTCTTACTTTCTTATTGGTGTGGGTAGGGAAATGGAGCATTGGAACAAGAGTGGGCCATTCAGCCCTCAAGCATGTTCCATTATTCCACTAGAACTGATGCAAGTTCATTGACCTGAAATGTTAACTCTGCTTCTCTCTCCACAGATGTTATCAAATCTGTTGATTATTTCCAGCATTTTCCACTGTTGTTGTACTTTATTCTCCCCTGCTCATCGAACTCAAATTATCCACATGGACAAAATCTAACCCCTCCATAACTTGAGAGAACTGAATCATATCCCCTTGACACTTCCATTTTTTAAGCAGTAAATACCCAGCTACCTATCCTGATAACATAGAGCCCTTAAACAAGGAATCAGTCAATCCTTTGCCAAGGCCTTAATACCTTGTGAATGGACCAAAGTTGAAAATCATATTATAGATGTGGTCAGACAAAGACATTGCACAAGGTAAGGATCTTATATATCACGTGCTTTTGCAATGGCCTCAGGGTGACTGTTATTGTCCATCAGTGATTCTTGCACTATGACAGGCGGGAGATTCTTGGCTTAGCTGCCTTTAGGGCACAACGCATCATCCAGCATTTGAACTTGGTCAGAATACTCCCGATGATAAGAAACTTTGACACAGTTAACAGCTGTTTGATATCAAATCACTTTATGAGCAAATCATTCTACAAAAATAGAAAGCACAAACAAGACCAATACATCATTTCAATAAGAATTTTCTTCATACGAAACTATAGGACATAATATGAAAGCCCTAAAGTACACAACTAAATTTTATCAGTATTCAAATTAGTAAGATACACAAAGTTTATAATTTTTTAAATCATTCACAGGATGTAGGCATCACTGACAAGGCCAGCATTTATTGCCCATCCCTAAATGCACATAAGGTGGTGGTAAGCTGCCTACTTAAATCACTGCAGTCTATGCACTGTAGGTACATCACTGTTCTGTTAGTTAAGAAGTTCCAGGATTTTGACCCAGTGACGAAGAAGGAATGATGATTTATTTCCAGGTCAGGATGGTGTGTGGTTTGCCAGTGGTGGTGTTCCCATGCATTTGCTGCCTTGGCCTTCTAGGTGGTAAAGTTCATGGGTTTGGGAGGTGCTTTTCAAGAAGCCTTGTTGAGTTGCTGCCTTGTATCTTGCATTGATAGTGCACCATTGGTGGAGAGAGTGAATTAGGTGTGTTATACATTCTGCAAGGCTATTTCAGTCTTTAAAACCGCAGTAAGCTGTACTTGGTCTTATACGTACTTCTGTATTACATTCTGTAATGATTATTCAAAATGCATTGGCCTTATTTGGATGTAACCATTAATTCTCTCCAAAGATTTTCTTTCTATTACTTGCTTATAGTCCTGACTGATCCGACATTCCTCACATCCACTTTCCGGTCCTTTCCTCGAAACCCTTGATTCCCTTACTGATCAAAAATCTATCTATCTCAGCCTTAAATACACACAAGGATTCTACCCCCACAGCTCTCTGTGGCAAAGAGTTCCAAAGATTCACAACCCTCTGAGAGAAGAAATTCCTCCTCATCTCAGTCTTAAATTGGCACTCCTTTATTCTGAGACTGTGCCCTCTGGTCCGAGACTCTACCATGAGGGGAAACATCCTCTCAGCATTTACCCTGTCAAGTCCCTTAAAAATCCCATATGTATAGCCAAATATTACTGGTTGATTTCTCAAAGAATGAAAGTGATCTTGAGTTTTAAAGCACATTGCAGAGACGTGAATACGACAACTCTGAATTGCTGTACAGAAAATGTAGCCATTGCAAACAAAGTGACCGGAATACTGAGTATAAAGTAGAGTTTAATGAGTCCTCCCTGTCCAATATGTTTTTTTTTACTAACAATGCTCTAGGCATGTACAATTCTGATGTCGAACTGCACCATTAAGTGTGGAAACATCATTGAAAGTTAAAACTCTGCCTCCAGGTAATGACTTTCCTGTAGTGATGCTCGAGATTTCCCCAGGAACCAAAGCCCGGTTCCAAATTGTGAATCCAGCCAAACTCCCTACAAAGGATTCAGTATAGTCAAAGCCTCCTCCCACATTATCCTGTTCCTGGCCTACTATAAGTGTTCCACCAGCTGGAATCTCATAGCCTTTTTGGAATTTGGAACCAGCTGCTGCCAGACGCCTGTCTATATAGTACCAGTACTTACCCTCGAAGGAAGACCAAATTATGCAAATATGGTGCCACCGGCCATCTAAGAGTGGTATCACAGGAAGTTCCCTGAATGCCGGATCTCCAATTACAAAATGGATGGTGGTTTGTTTGCTTGTATTTCGGCCGTGCAGTACCAATTTGTTGTCATTATCCTCTGTTGCATATGACAGCATAGTTCCCAAATAGTTTGATTTGGTTCTGAGCCAGGAGCAGATGGTCATTTCAAATAGCCCGGTTGAAAAGCCTTTGCCGAAGGTTGCATAGTTCTCAGTGGAAGAATTGGGAAAGTGCATCACTGAATTCACATTGCAGACTGCAAGAAGAGAAACACATGGATGATCAAATGTCATAGAGTCGTACAGGTTTACAGCATGGAAACAGGCCCTTCAGCCCAACTTGTCCATGCCGCCTTTTTTTTTAAACCCCTAAGCTAATCCCAATTGCCCGCATTTTGCCCATATTCCTCTATACCCATCTTACCCATGTAACTGTCTAAACGCTTTTTAAAAGACAAAATTGTACCCGCCTCTACTACTACCTCCGGCAGCTTGTTCCAGACACTCACCACCCTCTGTGTGAAAATATTGTCCCTCTGGAACCTTTTGTATCTCTCCCCTCTCACCTTAAACCTATGCCCTCTAGTTTTAGACTTCCCTACCTTTGGGGAGTATTAAATGTGAGTATTACAAGTAATGCACATCCTAAGCGATAAATATTCATTGGTCCTCACTTTTCAGATCTTCTTTGGGGTATCAAGTATGCCAGCTTTTGTTGCACATGACACCAAATATTATCACCCATTGCGATGTAATGGAAGCATTTACATAATCTATGATAATATGCAAATTTTAAGTGTAAAACAGATTGAGGGTTTTTGCAGCCTTTGTAAAAAGTTAAACTAATTTTCTGTGAATATATTTTTAATACCTTAAACCCCTGAACTTAATCCACTACGCAGGAACTCTGCCAAATATGGATCAAGCTTGCAACTAAATATACAATTAATGTAAGTGGACATTTACATTTTCAGGATTGATACTGAAGGGAAAAGGGTGGCTTTGTTAATTAAGAGCACAATGACAATTATCAAAGTGGAGATTCTATTAGTGCTGTGGGTGCTCAGGGAGAGTCTGTCTTGTCTATGTTAGTAAATAATAAGGGATCTGTTACCATCTTGGGTGTACACTATACAGCAATAATTAGAGGGTAAGAAATTAAGAAGATTTATGGGCCGGTTGGAGGTTTGCTATAGTCTCAGAGTTGTAAGAATGGGGAATGCTTGGGTAGGCTCCTGAGGAAGGCTGGGATAAGAATGTGCACAACATATTGATTAAGCAAAGAATGATGTGTCTTTGCAGCCCCTTTACAAATTGATATTTTGTGGTCAAATTGGGAAGTCTTCTAAAACATATCAGAGTATAAGACCATGAGAAATAGGAAAAGGAGTAGGCCGTTCGGCTCCTTGAGCCTGCTCCGCCATTCAGTACGATCATGGCTGATTTGTCATTCCTCACATTCACTTTCCTGTCCTTTCCTCGTAACCCTTGATTCCCTTACAGATCAAAAATCTATCCATCTCAGCCTTAAATATACACAAGGACTATGTCCCCACAGCTCTCTGCTGCAAGGAGTTCCAAAGGCTCACAATCTTCTGAGAGAAGACATTCTTCCTCATCTCAGTCTTAAATTGGTGCCCTTTTATTCTGAGGCCATGCCCTCTGGTCTGAGACTCTCCCATGAGGGGAAACATCCTCTCAGCATTTATCCTGTCGAGCCCCTTAAAAATCCCTAAATTCTAATGAGTAGAGTCAGAACCTGTTTAACCTTTCCTCATAAGACAATCCCTCCATACCGCGGAACATCCTAGTGAACCTTCTCTGAACGACCTCAAATGAAATAATGGCTGGAATTTTCCCAAAAAATGATTGTGTCATTTAAGGTGAGAAAATCAAGTCAATCTCGTGCTAACCAGCCTTGCACCCTCTCTGGGCAAGATTTGGAGAAGGGGACTGGGAAGAATGCAAGACGCCAGGCGCAAAACCCATCTTTAGGCCCGCATGCAATTTTCCCGGATTAGCAAGATCTGTGCCAGGCGCAATATGGTAAGAAAATCATGGCTGATGTCTTTCCTTAATAAGGGGACCAGATGTGGTCTCACCAGTACATTGTACAGTTGCAGCAAGACTTCCCTACTCTTATACTCCAAACCCCTTGAAATAAAGGCTAACATTCCATTAGCCTTCCTGATTACCTGTTGCTTTCTGTGTTTTGTGCACAAGTACCCTCTATCTTGCATCTTTCTGCAGTTTTTCTCCATTTAAGTAATATTCTGTTCTTTTGTTCCCCCTTCCAAAGTGAACAACTTCACATTTTCCCACATTATATCCATTTGCCAACTTTTTGCCCACTCACTTAGCCTGTCAATATCGCTTTGTAAACTGTTTGTATCCCTCCCTCAACTTACCTTTCCACCTATTTCTGTGTCTTCTATGCAAACTCGATCCCAATAGAGAAGGTTAAGGGGTATGTAATGGATGTTCCAGAATTATGAAAGGTTTTGAAATGGTAGGTAATCAGAACTTGTTTCCTTCAGTTGGTCAATCATTGACAAGGGCACTATTAATAGAACAGCAACGGACAAAGTTTGGAGAACTTTTTCATGCAGAAGATTATTACACCATGAATGCTTGAAACATGGAGAAAATAATATAACTTTTGAAAGATTGGATACATATTTAAGGAGGAAGATATTAAGACATAGAGAAATGAGATTTGGATAGAAAGCTCTTGCTGGAGAGCTGTCATAGCCTGAAGCCAAAATCGCCTCCGTTTGCACTATAACTTTTTCTTTTATGACCTTCTGATAAATCAGTACAATACCTGCAAAAAATAGCCAGAGTATTTGATCTTAAGTTTGTAACACATTTCAGACTCTTCATTGCCAGAAAGATCTGTATTAGTAAACATCATCCACATCAACATAGCTACAACCATTCATTTTCCCTATTATTGTATCCATTCTTAGGAATGAAGATCCATTAAATTCAACTCATCTCTGTGCATTCATCATCCTATATAAATTGATGGTTTTTGTAATAATGTCTAATGTTAAGCATTAGTTAATGTTGGGCTATTTTTGTTTGTTTTTTTAGCAATCTAACTTTTTTCCTTTATAAACTGTATTCACCAGGGACCAGCACCAGGGACCCAGGTTCGATTCCCAGCTTGGGTCACTGTCTGTGTGGAGTTTGCACTTTCGCCTTTTGTTTGCGTGGGTTTCCTCCGGGTGCTCCGATTTCCTCCCACAGTCTGAAAGACGTGCTGGTTAGGTGCATTGGCCATGCTAAATTCTCCCTCAGTGTACCCGAACAGGTGCCGGAGTGTGGCAACGAGGGGATTTTCACAGTAACTTCATTACAGTGTGAATGTAAGCCTACTTGTGACTAATAAATAAACTTTAACTTTAAACTTTTTTTTCATTAACTGATTTTAATGAATTAATTAATTTGATTTAACTGTTTATTTCAGTGCCTATTCAGGGCGGCATGGTGGCACAGTGGTTAGCACTGCTGCCTCACAGCGCCAGGGACCTGGGTTCAATTCCTGGCTTGGGTCACTGCCTGTGTGGAGCCTGCATGTTCTCCCCATGTCTGCGTGGGTTTCCTCTGGGTGCTCCGGTTTCCTCCCACAGTCTGAAAGACATGCTGGTTAGGTGCACTGGCCTTGCTAAATTATCTCCTTCAGTGTACCTGGAGCGTGACGACTAGGGGATTTTCACAGTAACTTCATTGCAGTGTAAATGTCAGCCTACTTGTGACACTAATAAATATTTACACTGTTGTAAAATGTTAATCTTTCAGTTGAACCATAATTTGTTACAAGATGTTCAGTGTAAGGTGCTGTGGCTTCACTGAAGATTCTTAACTCACCTTAAGTTACAACTGTACTAAAGTTACCAGTCTGAGAACAGTATGTTGTAGAATGCAGGTCAGCAGATACAAATTCTAGCACTCCCTTTTCTCTCTAGATTGTCATGAAGCGACCGAACTGTGTATACACATAGGTATTGTTTCAGTCAAATGAATCGTTCATCTGTTATAATTTCTATATAATTCCTTTATACAAAGTACTTTCTGTTCAACTACTCCAAGTTCTAAAATCTGTCATTTGCTAAGAAAGGTTGCATACATTTTCAGGTTCCGATGGGTATGCTTCATTTTAAATGGTCCCCAAATCACCCAAATCCTGTGTCCGTCAGAAGAAATTTTGTGAATTCAAACTCTACGAAGCTTGTTAAACTTTTCATGATCTCAGGTCACTCCTTGTCCTTCTCTTCTCCAGGGACTAAATGACTCGGTTTAGACAACATGTCCTCATCATTTCGCCCTCTGAATTAATGAATTTGCATTGCAGCCCTTGTTCAGACTTGCTGCAATCATCCTATAAAACCTGTCTGTCATTCAGAGAACAATGAACACTGCACTTCCAGGTGTGGCTTCACCAAGATCCACGTCAATTTAAAGTTTAAAGTTTGTTAGTGTCACAAGTAGGCTTACATTAACATTGCAATGAAGTTACTGTGAAAATCTCCTAGTCGTCACACTCCGGCGCCTGTTCGGGTACACTGAGGGGGAAATTTAGCATGGCCAATGCACCTAACCAGCGCGAATTTCAGACTGTGGGAGGGAACTGGAGCTCCCGGAGGAAACCCCCGCAGGCGCAGGGTATACGTGCAGACTCCTCACAGACAGTGACTCAAGCCAGGAGTCAAACCTAGGTTCCTGGCGCTGTGAGGCAGCACTGCTAACCACTGTGCCACCGTGCCACCCTTCTGGTTTACAAGTCGCAGTAGATATTTCAAAATTTTATGCGTGTTGTTTTTCACCGTTTGTGCATACTGAGCCTATGATTTTTAACAATGCATGTACCAAAATCTCCAATCTCTTTACTATTCATTTACAAGTCAACTCCATGACTTTACACTTATTCAGGCTGAACTTTTTAAAGTCTCTGCCGAGTGGCATTGATCATAAATAGTTGCGTGATATTAATATGCATTCCTCTGCATTTATAGAAAGTTAATTTAGATGCTGTGGAAGCAATTTGGCAGTCACATGCTCTGGACCCCTGACCTTTCTGCAGGCTCCGGTTTCTTTAAGAGGGTGGCTATTCAGGGGTTGGGGTTGGAGCTGAGTTATATTGTTGAGATGGGGGTGGGGGTGGGGCAGGGGGGGGGGCGGTTACTGAAGAATCAGCAGTTTGAAAGTATTAGTTTTACTGAAACACCCAATCATTTGAATGCTGCCTAAAGGAAATATCCTACATGCAGTACAGTGCTGACATGTCCCTGCCCAAAATTCACTTTGCCTTTGCAAATGTATGTTGGTGTTTCTAAAAAGAAGTCCCTCATTTTTGTGTCACATTCCCCACTGCAGTCTTTTAAATGCGGACTTAAATATTTGTTTTAAAAATGTCCCAGGGTGAGCAGGAACTGAACTATCTCTTGTTACATTTGAAGGGTTGGATTTTATGGGGTTGGAAAATATGTTAACCTAATCCAAGCTGACAAGTACATTTTAAGAAGTGCTGAGGAATGATCATAGAATCATAGAATCCTACAGTGCAGAAGGAGGCCATTCAGCCCCTCCAGTCTGCACCAACCACAATCCCACCCAGACCCTATCACCATAATCCCATGCATTTACCCTAACTAGTTCCCCTGACACTAAAGGTCAATTTAGCATGGCCAACCCACCTAACCCACACATCTGGGAAGGAAACCGGAGCACCCGAAGGAAACCCACGCAGACACGGGAGAACATGCAAACTCCACACAGACAGTGACCCAAGCCGGTAATCGAACCCGGGTCTCTGGCGCTGTGAGGCAGCAGTGCTAATCACTGTGCCACCATGCCAACCATGATATATAAAAGAGGCTAATGTTTGAATACAGAATGGGTATTTTTTTTACTTAAATCAACTTCTGCTTTGTAAATTAACCATATCATCTCCCCAGCCCTGTTGGAATTCAGACATACTTGACCCTTCTTTTTTGGAGAGTGGCTGCTTGGTGGAGGGTGCCTGGTTGAAGGATTTTGCCCGGTGCCCCAGCGGTGCTGTGGCTGCTGCTGACTGCATGGGGCTTGGCTTCACCGAGAGGGCGTCGTTCTGCAAGGCACTTGTCATCTGCTCCTCAAAACTGGCTACTTTAACGCCCTGGCCCTTAACCTCATCGCGAATGCCCTCCATTTCCTTCTGTAGCTTGATCCTGCCGGCGGCCAGGGCACCGATTGCCTCCCTCTGCTCCTCCACCTTCCTGGTCAGGTTGGTCACCAGCAAATCCTGCTCTTTCTTGTCCCTCGACACCTGCTTGCTTCGCTCGTTGAGGACCTTCTCCAAGGTTGACATCTTCAGGTCGATTTTCTTGGCTTTCTTCTGCAGTTTCTTCACCCAGGATTTTAAGCTCCCGATGTCACTTTCTGCTGCAGTGTGGAACCTGTTCGCCGTGGCGTTGATGTTATTGAACTGGTCGGTTAGCGACTGGAGCCGAAGGTCTACATTGGAAGAAACATTGAAGTTTTCCGAAATGATCTGTAACCGGGTCAAGCTAAGATCTTGAAATCGCCGAAACTGTGGCAATGAAACGGGAGAGATACACATTAAAAAGGAAGCTTTACCAAACACCACACTTAAATGCATTTTAGCAAATATTGCCTTGGACCAATTGATCAGAACTAGTTGAAACCCCCCCTTAGGCAGATGAAAGACATTTTCATTTCTATCATAATAAAAGCAAATTACTGCGGATGCTGGAATCTGAAACCAAAAGAGAAAATGCTGGAAAATCTCAGCATCTGGCAGCATCTGTAAGGAGAGAAAAGAGCTGACGTTTCGAGTCCAGATGACCCTTTGTCAAAGCTTCGTTTCTATCTCACTCAAGCAACTAACCGGGGAAGAGCCCCATCAACTAATATGTTCAACATACCAAGATGAAAGCAGAATTACTGCGGATGCTGGAATCTGGAGCAAAAACAGAAAATGCTGGGGAATCTCAGCCAGTCTGACAGCCTCTGTGGAGGGAGAATAGAGCCAAGTCTGGATGAGAAAGGATCTAAAAAGATTTAGCATTGTGGACAGACAGGGCAGGCTAGCAATCCTCCCTCCCTCCCCCCACCAAGAGGAACTCTATACAACAGGCGCACTCTATACAAAGCCAGCCCCAACAAAAGCTGCAACCCAACCAAAAGGGAAAATGCTGGAAAATCTCAGCAGGTCTGGCAACATCTGTAAGGAGAGAAAAGAGCTGACGTTTCGAGTCCAGATGACCCTTTTTGTCAAAGCTCTGGAAGGGAAGTGGCAGTGAGTTAAACACTGGACAAAAGCAAACTCTGAAACCAAAAGAGAAAATGCTGGGGCTGCACCAAAGGCTGCAGTAAGAAGTCTCACAACACCAGGTTAAAGTCCAACAGGTTTATTTGGTAGCAAATACCATAAGCTTTCGGAGCGCTGCCCCTTCGTCAGATGGAGTGAAAATCTGTTCTCCAACAGTGCACAGAGACACAGAAATCAAGTTACAGAATACTAATTAGAATGCGAATCCCTACAGCCAGCCAGGTCTTAAAGGTACAGACAATGTGGGTGGAGGGAACATTAAACACAGGTTAAAGAGATGTGTATTGTCTCCAGACAGAACAGCTAGTGAGATTCTGCAAGACCAGGAGGAAAGCTGTGGGGGTTACTGATAATGTGACATAAATCCCGCCAGGTGTGTTTTCCTGGACCCACCTGCTCCTCCAGCCGTCTGAGCCGCTCAAAGAAAGGTTTCCTTTGCTTCGCACTCTCAGAAGGCAGCGAGCCGCTGACATGCAGGTTGCAACAAATCCAGGTGACAAAAATCCAGTGAAACCTTTTGCTGAAACCCATTCCTTAACGGTGGAATAGAATAGCTCTCCCTGCAGAGACGGAACTAAACCTGTAAATGAACGGTGGCTGGTGGTGATGTGGTGTTGGTGGGGAGGGGATTGGGACGGGGGTTGATTTATATTTGGCAGCTAAGTCATTTACATGATTGATGGCTTTCACCTCCCCTGGGTTCTGTTACTGGAGTGGGGAGGGGGCGGGGTGGAATGGGAATAAAGGCAGTCAGTTCAATAAGATGAGATTTGCAGACTCCTCCGAATGCATTGAAATGATTTCCAACTGTTGACAAGGCTTTCCGGTAATGAGATGTGACGCCCTTGAAGTACCACAACTTGATCTGCTGTGCCTGAGCTGTTTCTCGGGTGGGAGTGTATAGTAAAAACAGAACATGCTGCAAATACTCAGAGAGGGCAATGTCCCTGAAGAGGAAAGCAGGTTTGGAATTTGTTTTTGAGGGGGAGCGGAGGGGGGGTGAGGGGGAGGAGGGTAGGTGTTTACTCTTCATCTGATCAAGGAATCCCAGCAGTTTGAGGTTTTTAATTCCTTTCTACATTCTGCAGCTCACTGTCAGTTGAATCACAGTGCGTTGAATCGTTTAGTTGGGCTAAAACAGGCGCGATCAGTTAACCAGAAGAACAGGAGAGTTCATAGAATCCCTACAATGCAGAAAGAGGCCATTTGGCCCATCGAGCCAACAATCCCACCCAGGCCCTATCCCCTTAACCCCACATATTTACCCTGCTAATCTCCCTGACACTAAGGGGCAATTGAACCTGGTCATTGCACCTTACCCGCACATCTTTTGGGGTGTGGGAGGAAACCAGAGCATCCGGAGGAAATCCACACAGACACAGGGAGAATGGGCAAACTCCACACAGACAGTGACCTGAGGATGGAATCGAACCCGGGTCCCTGGCGCTGTGAGGCAGTAGTGCTAACCATTGTGTCACCGTTAGAAGGCTGAGGGGGGATCTTATAGAGACCTATAAGATAATGAAGGGGCTGGATAGGGTAGAGGTGGAGAGATTCTTTCCACTTAGAAAGGAAGCTAGAACTGGAGGGCACAGCCTCAAAATAAAGGGGGGTCAGTTTAGGACAGAGTTGAGGAGGAACTTCTTCTCTCAGAGGGTGGTGAATCTCTGGAATTCTCTGCCCACTGAAGTGGTGGAGGCTACCTCGTTGAATATGTTTAAATCACGGATAGATGGATTCCTGATCGGTCAAGGAATTAGGGGTTATGGGGATCAGGCGGGTAAGTGGAACTGATCCACTTCAGATCAGCCATGACCTTATTGAATGGCGGGGCAGGCTCGAGGGGCGAGATGGCCTACTCCTGCTCCTATTTCTTATGTGCCATCCCGGTGATCAGCAATTGTTGAAGCAAATGTTTTCACATTAGTTACAGAATGCACACTTGTTAGAAACACATAATATCAGTAAGTCAAGGCATGGACAAGCAGACACAGTTCCAGACTAGTTTTGTTTTTTTTCAATTGAGGCCTCCTGCATTTGATCCTCTTGAATTCAGTTTCCTTACATGCCGTGGATATAGTCGAGTCTGACAAAAAACAATGATTTTCTTTCAACAACCCGCTTGGCTGGACACCTCGCGTAAAGCAGACCTGTGAAAATAATAGAACAGTTTGTTATCTGTACTCATTCCAATCCTCCGAATTCCTGTACAGTTCTTTGCACTTACACCTCCACTGTTCCACATTCTAGCCAAGAATAATAGCGATTAGATTGATTTCCCAGAGTACTGGCAGAATGAATAAATAGGGTTGTGGTTAGAATTGTAAATTAGTGAAGTGGTGGGGAGGTGAGTGAAAATAATTAAACCTAAAGAAAATCAAATTAAATTAGCTGGACAGTATCTGAATAAAATGGTGAGACCCAGGGACAACAATCCATAGCCAGGAGCCAGATGTTACAGTGATAACTGAAACATGGTTAAATCGGCCATTTAAAAGGGAGATAAGGAGGAATTTATTTTCTTAGAGGATAGTGAAACCTTTGGAATTCTCCAGTCCAGAGAGTTGTGGAGGCTGAATCATTGAATATATTCAAAGCTGAGTCCAAGTGTTGGTAAATTGAATCAGTATAGATTGGTACTTGATGGTCGGCATAGACATGATGGGCCGAAGGGCCTGTTTCTGTGCTGTATGACTCTATAAGCAGATTTTTAAAAATATATGGGAATCAAGGGTTATGACCAACAGCTAGGAAAGTGGAGTTGAGGCCAAGATCAGACCAGCCATGATCATACTGAGGGAGCGTATCGGCTTATTCCTGCTCCTATTGCTTCTAATGTAAGTTCATTAAAATAGAAACAGATATGGATTGAGACAAACGGTAGAGAAGGATTGATATCATTGATAGGGTATATACTACAAACCACTTAATAGTGAAAGAAAAGTATCTCACTCTTCATTAATTGATCTGTGTTGTGCCTGAAGGCTATTGTCTGCTGAAGCTTCATCCTGAGCTGTTTGCTTGGCAGTTTGTATTGTCAGTGGTGGCTTGCCAGTGCCTAGGAGAAGATAGACTAGAAATACGTAGGTAAATTTATCAAGTGAGTAAAAAGACATAGAATAACAATTACAGAAGATATTGACTACCCCCAACTGGCAAGGAGAGGTAGGAAAAGAGAATTGAGTTCTTACTATTGTGTTCAGGATTCATTTCTGACCCAGTATGTTAAACAGTCCAACAAGAGAGTTGCTGAGTTTAGCAATGGGAAATAAGCCAGAGTTGGTAAGAGATGGGGAAACATCTAGGCCTTAGTAATCAGAACATAATACAGCTTGAAATAATGATTGGCCAAGACCAAACTAATAGATTGGAACAAGTTCATTTTGAGGGGATGAAATTGGAGTTAGAAATCTGGGAAAAAAATGAAACAAAAAAAGGACCATAAAGGAAAAGATATAAAGTTGTGATCAATAGAGTCCAGGAGAAGTATATTCCACTAAACATGACTGCACAATAGACCATAGTGAAATAGCTTGAAATAATGGAGAGATGAGGATGAAATTGAAATTAAAGAAAATGGCATAAATTAAAAATGTGGACATTAAAGACAGGATGACAAAAGGACACGGCAGCACGGTGGCACAGTGGTAAGCACTGCTGCCTCACAGCACCAGGGACCTGGGCTTGATTCCCAGCTTGGAACACAGTCTGTGTGGACTCTGCACATTCTCCCCATGTCTGCATGGGTTTACTCCCGGTGCTCCGATTTCCTCCCACAGTCTGAAAGACATGCTGGTTAGGTGCATTGGCCATGCTAAATTCTCCCTCAGTGTACCCGAACAGGTGCCGGAGTGTGGCGACTAGGGGATTTTCCCAGTAACTTCATTGCAGTGTTAATGTAAGCCTACTTGTAACACTAATAAATAAACTTTAGGTACAAAGCTGTTAGGAAAGCAAGAAAGGAACTCAAAATTAAGCTATTGATAAAAATAAAGTATTTTACAGACACATAAAGAACAAAAAAAATCAGAATACAAATTGAGGCACAAGACAATCTCATAGGTAATGATGTAAATAGCAGAAATACTGAATAATTGCATTGTCTCAGTATTTATTAGGGAGACTAACAAGGTGGGCATACATAATAAATCGGGATCCAAAAAATAGGAAGCCACTGGAAGGATGGGATTCTGGTATGCTGGAAAGAGAGGCCTTGAGAACCTCCTTGGTCCTGCAAACCGGTGGCTTTGTAGAATGAAGGCTCAACATCTGAGAGTATTTGGGTAGTACTGGGATGCATCAATCACATTAATCATTTACTTTCCCCACCATTGGAGCACAGTGGCACAGGGGGTACCATTTGCAAGATGCATTGCAGCAACTTGCCAAGGTTCCTTTGGCAGCACTTCCAAACCCCACAACATCTACCACCTAGAAAGACAAGGGCAGAAGAAGACTGGGAACACCACCACCTGCAAGTTCTCCCACAAGTTACAGACCATCCTGACTTGGAACAATATTGCCATTCCTTCAATGTCACTGGGTCAAAATCCTGGAGCATCCTCCCTAACAGCACTGTGGATGTACCTACACCATATTGAAAGTTCAAGAAGGCAGCTGATTGCTATTACAGTACATTTACTGATGTTCTATTTCCTCTTAAAGACGTCCCTGGTGGTCGCAAACTGAATTTGCGAAGGGGGAGGAGGTCAGTGGCGGGACATAGCAGTGGAATTGTGTTGTATGCCTACCACTAAGCTCAGGTTCCTTGCCACATCTGCTCTGACACTCAGATTTTTCCTTCCACTCCTGTAAGATTGACTGGTGTCCCTCTCCACCCATGAACCCCTGAAACAACTCAGTCAACATCTCAATTGTCTCTTGTGCTCTGTTAACCAGTCACCCTTCTCCCATCGTCTTCAAGCACCACCGATTCAAATCTCTGCAGCTATATGCTAAACCAATTTCCTTGGTTTCAAAATTCTCCTCAAAATTGTTCTTCTTAACCAAACCTTTGTTCCCCCCTCTAACTTTCTCCATTTTTCCTTTTCACCTCTTTGTTTTCCTCCTTAATGAATACTATCAAACACAATTAATTATTGTGAGACAACCACTCTTATTGTTCCATGCTCTGCTCATTGGTAGTCTGGAGCATGTTGGATAATTGACAGAGTTTTGCCTATCATATAGATTTTTTTTTTACACACTTGACATCACTTGTGGATCATCAGATGATTATCCTCATCCTGCAGCAAGATCCCAGATGAACATTTCTCTGCTACATCTGCTCAGAACAATTTTTTTCCTCAGGATTTGTAATTTATTTGATACTGATCAATCAATCACAAAGCATTGGGGCCCTTTATAATTATTTGATTTGATTTGATTTATTATTGTCACATGTATTGGGATACAGTGAAAAGTATTGTTTCTCGTGTGCAATGCAGACAAAACATATCGTTCATAGAGTGCATGGGGAGAAGAAAAGGAAAGGAAAGGGTGGAGAATATAATGTTAAACCAGTAAAAGAAAATAAACAGTCAGATAAACTAAAAAGGCAGTGCTGTATGATTGCATTTCCTTGGAATATTTCAGAGGCACTGGGTGATGGTGTGAACTGGATATGGAAAATATTCCCATTGGCAGTTAAAGTCTATAATAGTGTACTGTCTTTCCATTTAGAGTACATAGGCATTGAGAGTTGTAGCCCAATCCATCATGCAAACCAGCCTCCCATCCATTGACTCTGTCTACACTTCCCGCTGCCTCGGCAAAGCAGCCAGCATAATTAAGGACCTCACGCACCCCAGACATTTTCTCTTCCACCTTCTTCCTTTGGGAAAAAGATACAAAAATCTGAGGTCACATACCAACCGACACAAGAACACCTTCTTCCCTGCTGCTGTCAGACTTTTGAATGGACTTATCTTGCATTAAGTTGATCTTTCTCTACACCCTAGCTATGACGGTAACACTACATTCTGCACTCTCTCATTTCCTCCTCTATGAACAGTATGTTTTGTCTGTATAGCGTGCAGGAAACAATACTTTTCACTGTATGATAATACATGTGACAATAAATCAAATCAAATCAAATTGCCATTGGCAGTACATAGCCATTGGTGGTACATAGCCATTGAGAGTACATAGTCATTGGCTGTACATAGCCATTGAGAGTACATAGTCATTGACAGTATATAGCCATTGAGAATACATAGCCATTGGCCATACATAGCCATTGAGAGTACATAGTCATTGACAGTACATAGTCATTGGCAGTACATAGCCATTGGCAGTACATAGCCATTGAGAATACATAGCCATTGGCTGTACATAGCCATTGAGAGTACATAGTCATTGAGAGTAAATAGCCATTGAGAGTACATAGTCATTGAGAGTACATAACTCCAGCACTATAATAAGCCAATGCTGTCACCAGGCTGCAATACGCACACAGTCCGATTGGTGGCAGTGTGAGCGGCTCCCCAATTCCGGTTTGTGGTTTCCGGTGGAAAATGGCGGCTGTGTTGAAGGCGTTTCGCTCAGGTCTGTCCCCAAATCCCGCACGTACGGAGGCAACTCCGTATTGCCTAAAATCAGACCGTGCCTATTCCCCACGGCGGAGTTTGGGGCTCACCACAGGGAATTGGGTAAATTATCTGGAAATTCAGATTCACTGCACCCCGCTGGCAAATTGCACCCCGCTGGCAACCTGCACCCCGCTGGCAAATTGCACCCCGCTGGCAAATTGCACCCCGCTGGCTGCCTGCTCCCCGCTGGCAACCTGCACCCCGCTGGCAAATTGCACCCCAAAGGCATCCTGCACCCCGCTGGCAAATTGCACCCCGCTGGCTGCCTGCTCCCCGTCAACCTCCAGACCAGCGCCTGCAGCCCACTGACCACCAGCCCAGCTACTGCACCCCACTGACCTACAGGCCAGTGCTTGAACCCTACTAACTGCCAGTTCACACTGCATAGCACCCTGTGACGCAATGCTCATTGCCAATACCATAGTCCCGACATAGCGATAATACACAGCTCACTACCTGATCTGTGTTTGGTTCATTTATTGCACTGTTTTCAGTGTGTCTGTAAATCTCTGCTTTTAGCCAATAGGCTCTCCTTCACCACCCCCTTCCCCTTTACATTTTCACCATTGAACTCATCATTTCTCAGCCAGCCTTTCGATCTTCTTCAAGCTCTTGACTGATTTGCTCTTGACTGATCCCCACTCTCATCCACGTTCAGTAAATTTTGAAGTTTTGCATTCATCTGTCTCCAAGGAATTGATATATAACATGAATGATAAAGTGTTCCAGCTAATGCACTAATCACCTCCTGCTATTTAAGTTTCCCTGACACATTTGTTGCGTCTATACCGATCCACTTCAATATCCATCCAACTATCCCATACATTCTAACTTTATTGGCCAACTTCATAAACAGTCCTTTAACAAGCCTCACTGAAATCTAAATAACCAATGTTTACCAAGTTCTCTTTATCCACTAGCTGAGTTAGCTCTCCGAAGTACACAGAATGTACAGCATAGAAACCAACCATTTAGTCCAACTTTCTGAGTGTTCTCCCAACCCTCTGCATCTAACCTTATTTGGAAAAAAAATCTTTTATTTCTTTCTCCTGCCTGTAATTATATGGCTTGCACTTAAATCATCAGGTTTTCTGATCATTTCTTCTTGTATGGTCTCTTCCCAACCTCCCCAATATAAATCATTTTTGTTTCTGCTTTCCCCATTCACCTACTTAATTTATGGTCATTTAAAATTCCCCCCAGAAAGTCATATTCATGCTCAGATAGACCTCCCTAATTCTTTTTGAATCGTTCAGCATCTGTAATCGAAACCTGCCGTCATGACCTGGCATGGATAGTGCCTTTTAATTTCTTATCTCTGTCCACAACACCCCTACACTGAGACCAGGTTTAATTATTTACCTTACTTCCATTTGTTTTGTATAGAATGCAATGTTGCCTCTGGCCGAGTCCTTCTGTCTCTTTGGTCCAATTTATGTCCTGTGACATTGCCACCCTCCTGTGTACTTATTTAAGATGTGGAGATGCCGGCGTTGGACTGGGGTAAGCACAGTAAGAAGTCTCACAACACCAGGTTAAAGTCTAACAGGTTTATTTGGCAGCACAAGCTTCAACCGGGATCTTGAGTTCATGTCACACTATCTGTAACCCCCATGACTTGCCTGGGCTTGCAAAATCTCTCTAACTGTCCTGGCTGGAGACAATACACATCTCTTTTAATCTGTGCTTAACCCTCTCTCCACTCACATTGTCTGTACCTTTAAGACTTGATTACTTGTAAAGACTCGCATTTCAACCATTATCTTGTAAATTGAGTTTGTGTCTATATATGACCTGTTTGTGAACAGAACTCCTCGCTCACCTGATGAAGGAGCGAGACTCTGAAAGCTTGTGCTGCCAAATAAACCTGTTGGATTTTAACCTGGTGTTGTGAGACTTCTTACTGTACTTATTTAAGCACAAGGGTAATGTAATTCTGTCACTTTGGAACATCAGATCACTAGATTATTCTGAGTGTCCCTTGTGTTTGTATTATAAGACAATTGTTTCCACTCCTTGGTGCAGCCCACTCTTAAGTTCTTACTCCTTTTGATTGTTCTTCACTTCATATTCTTCTGCAAAGTACCGACTTTCAGTACGCTTGCTATTGGGTACACCTCATTTCTTGCTCTTCTCTCGACCATCTATTTTAAAACCATCCTACTGTTCTATTTATCCTCTCTGCTCTGTTTCAAGTAGAGTTTAGATGCTTTAGAATTTATTATTAGAGTTTTCTACCAAGGATTTGTTACTGGGACTTGTCACTGATAGTTATTGGGACTTTTTGTTTTGCTGGTTTCATCCTATATTTAACATTGGCAGTTTTTTTCTGTGGGAATTACTATTTGGTTTATGATTGGGAATGGTTCTATGGTCTACCTATCATCATAGTCTGTCATTTGTTATTGTTTGGAAGCTGTCTTTGGGCTTGCTACTGCACTCAAATTTCAACGTTAACATTTTGATGTTACCTAAGTTAATTTGCAATGAATGGGAAGCATTTGGGATCAGATGCCCCGTTCCCTGAGCATTTAGTAGCAGTGATTTTTTTTGTGTGTTTCAGGACACTTGTCACTTTATGGTATTAGAAGTTTACACTGTAAACCAACAAGGATTTTATGCCAGTCGCCATGCAAGTCATCATACCAGAGGAGACTGTTCACAAATAAGAATCTGATCGTGGAACTGGATAGCAGCACAGGTAATTTCAGATTTATGTGCATGTATGTATATAATGTGTTGCAGTCCAAAACAGGTGATATGTAAAAATGGTGCATGATAATCAGTCAGTTGTGAGATCATTTTACATTTAAGAACATTAATTGTACCATTTATTTTCCAGTATGGAATGATAAATGTATAATTTCTGTGGAATGTAGTCGTTCAGTCCAGCAAGCATTTCATAAACTGAAGCAAAGTCTCTCATATTTCTATCATGGAGTAATTGCAAAAGAGACCTTCTGAAGTAGACCCTGGGATAATTGGGCTGAATGATCCTTCTCATCTGTACCTAGTAAGGTTCAAGGAGTAGTTATTTCAGGGCAGAATCATTAAATAGAAACATAGAATGTTACAGCTCTGCTGGAGAAATCCACTCCCCTGACTTTTTCCTGTAGCCCTGCACATCCTTTTCAGATAATAATCCAGTTTCCGCTTGGACGTCTCAGCTGAACGAGTGAGTGTTATCTGCTGTCTGGACTGCCATTGGACAACAAAGAACAACGGTGGCACCACTCCCTCAGGCACAGAAAGAAAAAGCACCCCTACCCTTGAATGTTTTATTTTCTAGTTGAATTAACAGCTTCGGGCTCGATGAGTTGGTATGTGCCTATTATGCTGTCCATATCCTTGCACTCCATTGCTCAGGAATGGTACCTATCAATGGTTGGGCAATAAGCTATTTTGGTGGTATTTCAGGATGTACCTATTGTGTAAAGTGAATAGGTGTTGTACTATCTGCAGAAATTACATGGGAGTTATGCCTGATAACCATCACATTCATTTTATGGTTATTTAGCCAGTAGGGTGGCTGGCATTAATGACAAACACACACAAAACAGTTTGACAACTCATTAACACACAATTCAGAAAGATAACGAAAGGTAGTCATTCTTGAAAGGCAGAACAATGTTCTGTTTCAAAGTCAAGATGAATGCTGCAAGCTATGGAAACGGGGCTGAAGTCAAAGTTGAGATGCTATCTGACGGCTAAACCTCCTCCATCATAGGAGGTTTGCAAAGGAACTTTTATTTTTCAACAGCTATTGAATTTTCTTACATGAATTCTTTTCATTATAAACTTTATGAATATCACTCAGGACAGAACCTACCATGCAGCACAAACATTTTTTAAGAGACATTTATTTTTTAAACTTTGTGTAGCAATATGCCTCAAACACCCCTTGTTCCCAAAACAAGAGGAAAAAGTAAGTTTCCCTTATTTCTGGGCAACTTCCTTAACTACAGGTGACCTGATTCCCAATCTCCTCCCCAGAACATCACTGTGGTTGGGAATGGAATTCAGGAACTCCTTTCAAACCCCCCCTATACAGCACATTGTTCATAAACCCTCAGGGGAGACCAGTAGCGAGCTGTAAGTAACTTACCGTTGCTACAAGCTTCTTTCTTCGAGGCAAATGTACAAACTCTTTAAGTATTCCCGAGGTTACGTCAGCCTTCTCCCCAATGTAGAATAATGGGAATTTCGCAGAAAAGATTGTCTGTGCTGAATGCAAAGTTTGACCTGAAAAAGGGATCACCAGACTGTGCACTTCTACTGGTTGTTGACAATTTTCGTTTCACCCAACATGACTACTATTAATATGTCCAGATGAAGCTGACCCTTCAGAAGTTTCAATGGTTTACTAATGTCAGTGTGATACACCCTGTCGGAGCTTTTCCTCTAGTTACCCTAACCCTTACTGAAGCAACTCCAAACTTTATGTACTCCTCTATAGTCAATGACAGGACAGAAAACCTGAAAGAATCCTTGGAATCATGAGCTTGGCTGTCTGGTAGGAGAAATGGCAAAGGAAAATACAGTCAGTCCCTTAGTACCATCTGCAGCAAAATCACAAAGACAATTTCAGAATAAAACCCTGCACCTATCGGTACCACACATTGCACCTACTCTGCAAGTTCCACCCCTGCACCTACTCCGCAAGTTCCACCCCTGCACCTACTCCGCAGTTCCAACCCTGCACCTACTCCGCAGTTCCAACCCTCCACATCAGATGATTGCTGGCAGGACATGGGCAGAGGGAGAACTCCCTACTCATATGTTGGTCATTTCGCCACATCTGGCCATTCTGAATAGCACTTTGGAAGATCATCAGAAATAAGACAGATCTCATGGTTCTAGAAGATCTATTTTAGTACTTTCTATCCTTGTCTCCTGGAGAGAAAGGACCCCATAATCACTAATAGGTAATACAACTCGTTACTAGCTGGAAGAAGATGCACAACCCTCTCTCCTGGTTGAGTGCCCCCTCTACATCAAATGTGGCTGAAACAGAGGTGGGGTATCTGCTGATTAAATGTGTATCCACTGGAACTGGGAAACACCAGTCTGATTTGTGAAGGCCCAATCAGCACAAATTAAGCCCCATGGGAAGCAACCGCTAACTATGGAAGCACTAACCCAGTCAATGTGATCTTCAATACACAGGGCACTCCCCATTGTCCTGTAACTTAAGTATCTTGAGAACCCTGGGTATGCAAGTTTGCATTGCATCTACTGCAAGCAAGCTGATCACTGATGCTTTCCTCTGACAGGCAGCTATATAACTGGGATGCACGGTGACTGCATAATGCATGTATGAGAGTGTGAATTGTTAAATGTACAATGACAGATATTCTAAATTAGGGTTTCCTTGATTGTGCTGTGATTTTATTAAATATATGTGAATTTGTAAATACCTGTATTATCTATAACAATTTCTGCAATTATGTGTCTGAATGTTAAAAGAAAGGGGAATGAGGCAAACTAGCAAGTTGGATTTGGCTAAGTGCTACACTGAACTGGCAAACTATATGGTAAAGCTCTGGCATGGGGATTAAATCTTCTGGCACAGAGGGCAGAGTACTTCTAACTGAGTCAAGCTGACAACATAGAGAAGGTGGTTTTAAGCATCTCCACTATTGGTGTTCCCAAAGTGGGCAGCAAACCTAGTAGAGCAGTAGTGGACCAATTAAATCATAGAACCATAGAATCCCTACAGTGCAGAAGGAGGCCATTCAGCCCAATGAGTCTGCACTGACTCTCTGAAAGTGCATCTTACCCTTTGTAACAGCAGTGCTAACCACTATGCCATCATGCAGCCTCTTGAAAGTGCAACTACAAATTTTAACAATTGAATGTATACAATTTGATTATATATGATCTCTTTAATGCATTAATGACTAAAAACCTTTCCTATAACTTTTTATTAGGTCTTGCAGTAATTCAGATGAAGAAACCTCCAGTTAACAGTCTAAGCCTGGAATTCCTCACAGAATTTGCTATTAGTCTGGAGAAACTTGAGATGGACCGAGAGTGTCGGGGTGTAGTCATCACTTCGGTATGTATGAAAATCTGAACAATACTTCTGGTTGATGGAATCATAGAATGATCTGGCACAGGAGGCCATTCAGTCCAACGTGCCAGTGCCAGGTTTTTAGACCTATCCAATTAGTCCACATAACCTTGCAGTTTTATCCCCTCCTGCAAGTATTTCGCCAATTCTCTTTTGAATGTTGCTCTGAATCTGCTTTCACCATCCTTTCAGGCAGTGCATTCCAGATCACAACCACTCACTGTGTACAACACATTGCTCCTCATGTTCTTTTGCTAATCTCCTTAAATCTGTGAGCTCTGGTTATTGGTTGCTACTGGAAACAGTTTCTTGTTATCAAAACCATACATGATTTTGAACACATTTTCTCTTAATTGTCTCTGCTCTAAAACGAACCCTACCTTCTCTAGTCTGTCCACATAACTGAAGTCCCTCAATCCTGGTACTATTCTGTTAAGTCTCTTCTGCACCTTCTCCAAGGTCTTTGTATCCTTGCTGAAGTGTGAAGCCCAGAATAGGATATAACACTCCTGCTTCGGCCTCACTGATGATTTAGTAAGGTTTAACATAACTTCCTGATAGAATCATAGAATTCCTGCAGTGCAGAAGGAGGCCATTCGGCCCATCGAGTCTGCACTGACTCCCCGAAAGAGTATCCCATCCAGGCCTTTCCCTCCACCCTATCCCTGTAACCCCGCACATTTACCAGAGCTAATCCACCTACACATCTTTAGACACTAAGGGACAATTTAGCATGGGCAATCCACCTAACCTTTACATCATTAGATTGTGGGAGGAAACCGGAGCACCCAGAGGAAACCCAGGCAGACACGGGGAGAATGTGCAAACTCCACACAGTCACCCAAGGCCAGAATTGAACCCGGGTCCCTGGCGCTGTGAGGCAGCAGTGCTAACCGCTGTGCCACCATGCTGCCCTACAGCATAGAAGGTGACCATTCAATCTATCATACCTGCACTGGCTCTCCGATGGAGCAATTTACCTAGTGCCAACCCCTGCCTTCTCCCCAAGGCCTTGCACATTCTTCCTTTTCAGCTAATGGTGTGTCAATGTGCCTCCACCACACTCTCAGGCATTACATTCCAGATTCTAGTCACTCGCTGTGTCACAATGTTTTTCTTCATGTCTCTATTACTTCTTTTGCCAGTTACGTTAATACTGTGCCCTCTGGTTCTTGATCCTTCCACCAGTGGGAACAGTTTCTCCCTATCTACTGTGTTCAGACCACCCATGACTTTGAATATTTGGATTAAATCTTCCCTCAACCTTCTCTTCTCCAAGGAAAACAATTTCAATTTCTTCAATCCATCTATGCAACTGAAGTTCTTCCCTTGAATCATTCTTGTGAATCTTATCTGCACTTTCTCTAATGCTCTCACATCCTTCCTAAAATGTGGTTCCCGGAACTGAAGGCAATACTGCAATTGAGGCTGAACTAGTTTCTACACAAGTTTTACATACCTTCATTGCCTTTGCACTCTACGTCCCTATTAGTAAAGCCTAGGATGCTATATGCTTTATTGACTGCTCTTCAAACCTGTCCTGTCACCTTCAATGATTTATGTCCATATACAACCAGATGCCTCTGCTCCTGCATCAACTTTAGAATTGTATCTTTTCTATTATATTGTGTCTCCACATTCTTCTGACAGAAAGGAATCACTTCACATTTCTCTGCATTAAATTTCTTCTGCTGCTCGTCCGTCCATTCCACCAACCTGTCTCTGTCCTTTTAAAGTTCTATACTAACTTGCTCACAGTACTTCCAAGGTTTGTATCATTCACAAATTTTGAAATTTGCCCTATCCATCAGCTCCTGTAATCCACAGGATATGTTTGGGGGCCTCAACAATTCACCATATTTATTAACGATTTAGATGATAGAATAGAAAACAACATATCCAAATTTGCTGATGCACAAATATAGGCCACAGTGTAAAGTGTGTAGATGAAAGCATAAAATTATGGAGGTATTGATAGGTTAAGCGTATGGGCAAAACCACAGCAAATGGATTTCAGTTCTGGAAAATGTGAGTGGGTCCACTTTAGACCTAAAACGGATAGAACAGAGTGCTTTCTAAGTGGTGAAAAGCTAGAAACAAAGAAGGTCCAAAGAGACTTGGAGGTCCAGGTGCATAGATCATTAACATGTCATGAACCAGTACATGAAAATAATCAAAAAAGGCTCATGGAATGCTGGCCTTCAGTGGATTAGAATATAAGAGAGTAGAGGTTATGCTGCAGATGTGCTAAGGCCCAATTAGACCACACCTGGTTAACTCTGAGAAGTTCAGACATCAAAATGTAGCAAGAATGTAATAGCCATGGAGAGAGTGCTGTGTAGATCTGCCAGAATGATACCTGGACTCCAGGGGTTAAGCTACGAGGATGCGATTATACAAACCAGAGTTGTATTCCCTGGAATATAGAAACTAAGGGGTGATTTGATCTAATTTTCAAAATATTAACGGGAACAGTTAAGTTAAATAGACAAACTATTTCCACTGGAAAATAGAGAAAAAAGAGGAAGTGAAATATTGTGATTTTGTTAAGCAAAAGAAAAGGCCTGTGTAAATTTTTGATGCCGTGTTTTGCTCATATATGCCTGACAAAATTGGATTGCTGTATACTGGTACAGCATTGTTTATGCAGTTATCCTATCACTGCATAAAACAATGCTCCCTGTGAACATTAGGTATCTGCATTGAAGTGTCAACAGCAGAAAAACATGAAGTAGATTGAGAAATTTCAACTTAAACGACTGCAAATTATCGTAGAATCCATAGAATCCTATGGTGCAGAAGTGCTATTCCACCCATTGAGCCTGCACCGACCACAATCCCACCCAGGCCCTATCCCCATAATCCCATGCATTTATCCGAGCTAATCCCCCAACACTGAGGGGCAATTTAGCACGGCCAATCCACCTAACTCGCACATCTTTGGACTGTGGGAGGAAACCGGAGCACCCGGAGGAAACCCACGCAGACACGGGGAGAATGTGCAAACTCCACACAGACAGTGACCCAAGCCAGGAATCGAACCTGGGTCCCTGGCGCTGTGAGGCAGCAGTGCTAACTACCGTGACACACCAAATTATAAAATTATCTGAGCTTATTTCCAATATAGATTGTTTTCTGTTTTGTGAGGAAGAAATTTAATCATAATGCTTTCATTTTAGTCTGTTCCTAAGATCTTTTCTGCTGGTTTGGACATCAATGAGATGTATGGGAAGACACCAGAGCATACTGGGGAGTTCTGGAGAGCTGTTCAAGAAATATGGTTGAAGTTGTACGGATCCAATCTGGTGACAATAGCTGCAATCAATGTAAGTGACACAATGGTCTTTACAATTTGCACATTATCTGCGTCGATTATTGTCTAGTACTGAGGCTGCATACAGAATAACTGTTAAAAACAGTAGTATATTAGAATATGGAAAAGTTTGGATCCACACTCAGTTCAGACTCATTTTCAATGTCAATTTGTGAAATCAAAAAGGTTTTTGAAGAAGGTGTGTCTCCAACAATATTTCCATGATGTGGAGATGCCGGCGTTGGACTGGGGTGGGCACAGTAAGAAGTCTCACAACACCAGGTTAAAGTCCAACAGGTTTATTTGTAATCACTAGTTTTCGGAGCGCTGCCCCTTCCTCAGGTGAGTGGAGTGGAGTTGAGTCTGTTGGACTTTAACCCTGGTGTTGTGAGACTTCTTACTGAACAATATTTCCAACATTATGAAGTAATAATTGACATCATTAATGATTATCATTCGCTATCGCAACAAAAGTATTTAAAATTGAAACACAAATAGGTGAAAGAAAAGGAAAAAATAGGTGAGCAGTAAAGTTTAGACTGGAGGACGTCACATGAGGTAGTTAGCTGGTCCTTGTTAAACCCACTGCCATCTGTATGCACAGTAACTTTATTGCAGTGTTAATGTAAGCCTACTTGTGACTAATAAATAAACTTTTATCCTTGTTGCTGCCTAATGAACGTTCCTGCCTGATTACTGGACCACAATACTGTAAGCCTACGTCAGTGTGACAGCAACCAATAAACTAAGTAGACAAGCAATCTTTTTTGTAATTTGCACAAAAGTAGGTTGTTAAGAAACCAGTCAAGCGTGTCACCATTGCCCCTTTGCTACACCCATTCACCCATCACATTTCTACCCCTCTTAGTTCCAAAAAAGAGTCATATGGACTCGAAACGTTAACTCTCTTTCTCTCTCCACGGATGCTGCCAGACCTGCTGAGTCTCTGCAGCATTTTCTTTCTTTTTAATTTCAGATTTCCAACATCCGCACGATTTTGCTTTTGCCTATTGGCTTTACCTGATTCAAGCAAAGCTTCCTGTCCTTTGAAACAATAAATAGAGTGTCTTACACAAATCACCTGCCCTGCACACGTTTGTTGCAACACCAGGTCTGCTTCAGTGGGCTTACTTATTTCAGTGTGTTTCCTGTCCACAGCCGCTTAGCGTATCATGGGCATTTTATTCCAACAATTGTTGTTTTAACAAAAAACATGTTTGAATATCTCAATGTTGAAGTAACGCAGTGTTTTAGTGCCATTGATTTCTGAAATTTTCTTTTGAAATTTCCCATTATTGTGATTTTGTTAAGCAGAAGAAGAAGCCCGTGTAAATCTATTGATGCCTATATTTTACCCATTGATGTCTTGACAAAATTTTACTGGTGTATAATGCGGTTCCCATTATTATTCCAGGGAATGAGCCCTGCTGGCGGGTGCCTCTTGGCGATGACATGTGATTACCGAATTATGGCAGATAATCCAAAATATGCAATAGGCCTAAATGAGACCAAGCTTGGAATTGTGGCACCTTTCTGGTATGACCTCACAAATTGTAGCGGTTGAATTTTACTTGCATTAGTTGATTCACAATAGGAAAGAAAAAGTTGTTTTTCCTCATAATGTTCATCTCCGCTTATCTTTTACCCTTGAACTTTATTTGTAATTCATTATTTTTTTTCTCCAATTCTTACTCTTGCTGTCATCTCCAAATCTGTTGGAGTATTTCTCACACTTCTGTCTCCATTTCTCAGTAAGTTTGATGTCTCCACTGTATCCCTCTTTGTGTTTTAACTTCTCTGTATTATTGTATCTGTTTTTGTGTATGCGTGTTTCCTTGTCTGGCACACACTCCATTCATCTTTCTGGCACTGTAAAGCTTATGCAATTTACGCACCTTTTAATCAGAGCAAAAATCCAGTTGCAGGATCAGTTTTTATGTTGCAACAGCTGATTTGCTGCCCTGACAAATCTGGTCAGGAGATTGCTGCACTCCATTCACTCATGTTCCATTTTGGTAACTGCTGCTTTGGTCTGGGACCAGGCTCTTGTTGCCGATGGCAATTTTCACTTGCAGTACAGAAGCTGATCTCAGAACAGCAGGTAGGAGCTGCATCCAAGGCTGACAGTAAGGAGCACGTTAAGGAGGTAAAATATTAATGTGAACTGTATGGGCAAGTGGGATGGGGGCAGTCGCAAGGTTGGACAGGTAAAGTGATTTCAAAACTAAGGGGAAGGTGTTAGAGGGGAGAATTGTCTCTGGCTAAATGGTGCTGATCTGGTCATGCACAACTTGTTGGTCCCAGCGCGAAACAACACTGAAGAAAAAGTCACAAAGATTGTACTCAAGAACATGCATAGAACATACAAAGAAAAAGTCATTTAATATTAAACATGGAAGGAAAAAGCACTGTTCACAGTGAGGAGAAACCATACGTGGATTGCAGCATCTCAGAAATATTGCTCCTGTACAAGTTGGTCCATGCATTTAAAAATGTAGTCTCAAAAACTCAACTTTTATATGTGTATATACGGTACTTTTGTTTGGTCCTTCGGTATCCATGTTTATTTCTAAACCCGCTTCATAGAAATCATAGAAACCCTACAGTACAGAAGGAGGCCATTCAGCCCATCGAGTGTGCACCGACAACAATCCCACCCAGGCCCTATCCTTACATATTTACCCACTAATCCCTCTAACCTGCGCATCCCGGGACACTAAGAGGCAATTTACAAGGTCAATCAACCTAACCCACACATCTTTGGACTGTGGGAGGAAACCGGAGCACCCAGAGGAAACCCACGCAGACACGGGGAGAATGTGCAAACTCCACACAGACAGTGACCCAAGCTGAGAATCGAACCCAGGGACGCTGTGAAGCAGCAGCGCTAACCACTGTGCTACCATGCCACCCATCTACTCACCTGGTTTTTTAAAGTCTTCTATATATTTTATTTTCTAGTCCTGTCTTCAAGACTGTATTGGGAAGGGAGTGGAGGAGAAGTAGATTAGGTCTGGGAGCAAAGAGAGGGTTATTGGGCTACCAACTAATTGTTTGGGAGAAAAAAAATATTTTAAAAATAAACTAATGATGATTGAGGCCTTGGTGTTCTCACATATTCTCACATTCTAATTGTTTTTCCGTAAGTGCTTGATTAAGTAGCTGAACTTTTATTGCTGTTTTGGTTCCAAGTTGTAGCTTTTTTTTTAATATCAAAGGTTCAAGGACACCATGATCAATACCATTGGAAGGAGGGCCACAGAGTATTCTCTCCAGCTTGGTATCATGTACAGTGCTTCAGAGGCCTTGGAAAATGGACTTGTTGACCAACTGGTAGCACAAGATAAAATTATGCCAACAGCTTTGAGTGTAATGTCAGAATGGTTGGCTATTCCAGGTAAAGCTGTTTTGAATTTGAAGTGTAAAATGTACAATAGTTCTGATTGATCTTTTTGGGGAATATCTTGTTGTTCCTGAATAAAAATTGTTAAAATACTTATGTAAAATACTTTATAATTTTTGCTGAAAATGAGCTGAATATACTTAGAAATTGCTTTGCATAAAGCAGAGAATTAGAGTACACCAGAAACCTTTTACAAATTTAGGTCATGGGTTTCATGTAAATGGTTCCTCTTTACACCGAGGGTGCAGTTAAAATGCCCAGCATGTCACAACAACCGTGTGACTCATGCTGCATGTTCTTTATGTATAAAATATATTTTACATCCCCAAATTAATAATTGAACTCGCACCTTGGCACACCACCAGAGTAGTTCAGCTGAGATCTGCAACTGAGCAACATTAAGGGGAGGCAGTGGCATAGTGGTGTTGTCACAGAACTAGTAATCCAGGGTAATGTTCTGGGGACCCATGTTCGAATCCCACCACGGCAGATGGTGAAATTTGAATTCAATAAAAATCTGGAATTAAAAGTCTAATGATGACCATGGAACTATTGTCGATTGTCATAAACACCCATCTAGTTCACGAGTGTTCTTTAGGGAAATAAATCTGCCTTATCCGGTCTGGCCAACATGTGACTCCAGACCCCCAGCAATGTGGTTGACTCCCAAATGCCCTCTGAAAGGGGAGTTAGGGATGGGGAATAAATGCTGGCCTACTCAGCGATGCTCATGTTCCGTAAAATTAATTTTAAAAAAAATTACAGATTTAAGTTGTGTAATTTCCATGCCATCATCATTTGGTATTCCAATGAGTCAGTATCTCAGCATGCTTCTGAGAATTTGGTTGTCTTTCATGAGTGGTATGCTGTTTGAGAACTAAATTGTTTTATGCACAACTTTGTAACCTGCTGTCAGTTTTGTTGTAAGGCAGCACATTCTTTGTAGGATCTACTCTGTGCTGAAAATGGGGTCAATTCACTAGGTGTACCCAACTTGCATACAATTCTTAAAGAAAAATACCACGGTGTAATATTTGACTTGACATGACATAATCTCGGCCTACTGACTAAGATCAAGCATCAGATCAAGCCCAAGATGGGATACGGTGCCTTATCCTGTCGGCTTGACTCTTGTTTGTCTCTTCTCTTTGACCCTGAATTGGATTTAATTTGATTTCGAATTTGGCTTTTGGAGCAGGCAAGGAATGGATTTGGGTTTGCCCGGTCCATTCTGAGCATTGGCTTTGTAACTTTCTGGATGGAGTAAAACATTTTTAAAAAATGACATAAGTTGGAATGGCAATTTTTTTCAATTCCCAATTTTTTAATTAAGTGGAAGAAATTACTACATTAACATATTATTGTCGTTAGGTTTACGTCTTCCAGTTCTGTTCCCATATCTTCTTAATCATTTACTTTACAGATCATGCTCGGCAAATTACCAAATCCATGATGAGAAAGCCAACACTTGATCGACTTTTGGCCAACAGGGAATCAGACATACAAGCTTTTGTTAATTTCATCACTAAAGATTCCATTCAGAAGTCGCTCCAGCTGTACTTGGAGATGCTGAAGCAAAGGAAAAGCTGAGTAGATGTGATCTTAAACAGGGTTCCAATGTATTTGTACACATGATGTGATGGACAATAATTCCTAGGATTCTTTGAACAATTCTACTTTCAGTTGAATATTGTAAAAACAAATTGAGAATATTCTTTCTGTAATTCAATTAATTTTTTCATCCTTTTCCAAAAGGGCTTTGCAAAACGTATGCAATTTATATCCTGACACTTTATCAAATGACACTTCAAGTTGTATCTCTTCTGTGAAGGTAGGGTTAGGGTCAGCCTCTGAACAAATCATAGGTGGCTGAAATTGGAACTCCTGAATATAAGCAAATATGGGGCTCCCAAAGTCATGCTCCAAATGATCAGCTTGTGTAAGGGATGGAAATTGTCTGGCAAGGTGATATTACTAATTCTGTCTTGGCAGTGTTGATTGTTCAATTTAATCTGGGATAATAAATTGCTTTTTAGGTGCATGATTTTTAAAAAATAAGTAATTAAACATATCTACAAAATGTGCTTTTTACTTTTTTAGTTGAATTTAGATAATGGGCGGGATTTTACAACCTTGCTCGAGCGAGACTAGAAATTCCCGCCCTGAGGTCAACAGACATTTCCGTTGTCCGCCCCTTGCCCGCTCCGATTCTGTGGCGGGCGCGGCGATAGAATTCCAGCGCATGTGTTTCATGAACTTGGTTGTTCACCAATTTGTTTTTTGTTGAAAAGCTAAATATTGTTTACAATTCTTTCTGTTTTTGGAGCACTTTTTAAAAAAATAAAAGGTATTTTAAATGAATTGTTTAAAAAAATAAATTGCAGAGATCTAGGTCTATATTCAGAACCATAAGACCATAAGACATAAGACATAGGAGCGGAAGTAAGGCCATTCGGCCCATCGAGTCCACTCCACCATTCAATCATGGTTGATTTCAACTCCATTTACCCGCTCTCTCCCCATAGCCCTTAATTCCTCGAGAAATCAAGAATTTATCAATTTCTGTCTTGAAGACGCTCAACGTCTCGGCCTCCACAGCCCTCTGTGGCAATGAATTCCACAGACCCACCACTCTCTGGCTGAAGAAATTTCTCCTCATCTCTGTTCTAAAGTGACTCCCTTTTATTCTAAGGCTGTGCCCCCGCGTCCTAGTCTCCCCTGTTAATGGAAACAACTTCCCTACGTCCATCCTATCTAAGCCGTTCATTATCTTGTAAGTTTCTATCAGATCTCCCCTCAACCTCCTAAACTCCAATGAATATAATCCCACGATCCTCAGACGTTCATCGTATGTCAGGCCTACCATTCCTGGGATCATCCGTGTGAATCTCCGCTGGAACCAATTCTACAACATGTAATGTAATACAGGCTACTTAAATTTTTTATGCTAATATTGTCTTTTTGAGTTATGTTCATCAAATGGTGGATTCACGAGATGATATAGCAACTGTTCAGAAAGTGGTTAGAACAGAAGGAGAGATAGGTTAGAAATGGGTAAAATGGCAAAATGCTACACAGCAATTGTTTTCATTTACATTTATAGAAACATAAAAAATAGGAGCAGGAGTCGGCCATGCAGTCCTTCGAGCGTGCTCCGCCATTCATTCTGATCATGGCTGACCATCCAAATCAATAGCCATTTCCTGCCCTCCCCCCACAATTCCTTTGATCTCTTTTGCCCCCAAAGCTATATGTTGCATCTTTAATATAAAAACAATCTCAAGTTAATTTACAGGGACATATGAAGAAATGCCGAGACAAAGGGCAGCACAATGGCACGGTGATTAGCACTGCTGCCTCACAGTGCCAGGGACCCGGGTTCGATTCCCGGCTTGGGTCATTGTCTGTGTGGAGTTTGCACATTCTCCCCGTGTCTCCGTGGGCTTCCTCCGGGTGCTCCGGTTTCCCCTCTCAGTCCAAAGATGTGCGGGCTAGGTGGAATGGCCATGCTAAAATTGCCCCTTAGTGTCAGGGAGACTAGCTAGGGTTATGGGGATAGGGCTTGGGTGGGATTGTGGTCGGTGCAGACGTGATGGGCCAAATGGCCTCTCTCTGCACTGTAGGGATTCTATGATCTATGAAAGAGGGCATGTTTAGGAGAGGTAACCAAAGTTTGGTCAAAGAGAGGGGCTCCAAAGAGAGTCTTGTTAGGAGGAAACGGTGAGGTGGGTGCTGGTAGGGTGAAGAGCTTCAAAGAGAAAGTTGTAGAGCATGAGGGCCTGATGGCTGAAAATACAACTATTTATGATGGGGGGGAAAGGAACAGAGGATGAATAGAGGACATTTCTTGCACCAGGTGGCGAATTCGTAAGTACTGTGATTGATCTTGAAGGCATTAGTGGTGAAAATACTTGAGAGTGTTAAATGAGTCCTCATCCATGCGTTTGTTATCTTGCCGGTGCTAACATCCTCCTTGCCAGCCTCTTCCACCCCCCATTGAATTAATCCAAAGTTTTGCTGCCCATATCCTAACTCGCATGAAGTCCTGTTCACCCACCACCCCTGTGCTTGCTGACCTACACTGGCTCCCAGAAAATCAAATGCTTTGATTTTAAAATTCCTATCCTTGTTTTCAAATCCCTCCATGACCTCGCCCTTTCCTGTCTCTGGAATCACTTCTAGCCCAGCAACGCTCCCTGGTATCTGCGATGATCCAATTCTTGCCTATCCCCTGTTTTAATTTCTCCACCATTAGTGGTTTTGGCCACGGCCGCTTAGATCCTAAGCTCTGAAATTCCTTCCCTAAACCTGTCTGACTCTCTACCTCACCTCCTTTAACATACTCTAAAACCTACTTCTGTGGCCACGTTTTTGGTCACCTGTTCTCTACAAGTCAGAGAGTTGGTTTGGAGCAATTTGGTTGACTCTACAACTCCACAGCTGTCTGTGTAGAGTTTGCATGTTCTCCCTGTGTCTGCATGGGTTTCCTCCCACAGTCCAATGATGTGCAAGTTAGGTGGATTGACCATGCTAAATTGCCCCTTCAATGTCCCAAAATGTGTAGGTTAGGGGGATTAGCGGGGTAAATGCTCAGGGTTATGGGGATAGGGCAGGGTGTGGGCCTGGGTGAGATGCTCTTTCGGAGAGTCAGTGCAGATTGGATGGGCTGAATGATCTCTTTCTGCACTGTAGGGATTCTACAATTCTATTTTAATGTCACCTTACGTGGCTTGATATCAAGTTCTCTTTGATAACTCTGCTGTGAAATGCTGTTGAGATGTTTTAGTATGTTAAAGTCGCAATCTGTTGTCAGTGCACATCTGATAGCAGCGGGAACGTAATGGGGAATAGCAGCAAGCATTTAAAAACTCTGTCATGTCACTGATTTGAAATTCTTGAAAAGTGGCTAAACTGGTGGATAAGGCAATCCAGTCAGGTTAGCACTGCTGCCTCACAGCGCCAGGGACCCGGGTTCAATTCCGGTCTTGGGTTACCGTCTGTGTGGAGCTTGTTCTCCCTGCTTATGCGTGGGTTTCCTCTGGGTGCTCCAGTTTCCTCCCACAGTCTAAAGCTGTGCGGGTTAGGTTGATTGGCCATGCTGAATTGCCCTTTAGTGTCAGGGGCATTAGCAGAGTAAATATGTGGGGGTTATGGGGATAGGGCCTGGGTGGGATTGTTGGCAGTGCAGGTTTGATGGGCCAAATGGCCTCCTTGTGCACTGTAAGATTCTATGATTCAGTCAATAATTTAATTGGATTTCCAGAAGGCATTCAGGAAAGTTCCGGATGTTAGTCTTTTACAGATATGAAATATCATGGAATTTGACATGAGTTAAGTGGCAAAGTTTATGGTGTCAGTCTGAAATTGGACAGTTGGATTGAAATCTCTTGTGCCATCACTTATAATATTGCCTCAATATTGTACACTCTTTTATAATGGCTGTAGAATTAATTTCAAGCAATCAATGAAGTATTATTCTATGTGGTATATTGATTGGTGTAAATTGTCAACTTAGTTCAAGGTTAATTGCCATTGGTGAAGGATGTTTGAGGACCAGCGGGCAGATGTAAATTTCCAACTTTGATCAGAATAAAGTATGTTGAAATATGACAGGTGTGTACTTGGTAGGATTTTTAGGAATTCTTGGATTTGTCTGCTATTTCCTTGTTGAAGTTGTTAAGTCCGAATAAAAGTGCCCTTGTGGAAATTCACCCCCCTCCCCTGTAATCCCAAAAAGATTTTCCCAAAAAGATTTTCTCAGCCATATTTACATTGATTTGCAAGCACCAAACCCTGCCACGTTCTGTTTTTCCATGAGTTTTATGAATTTGCTGAACATACTTGGTGCAGGTGTTTGTTGCAAGCTATAGTTTGCTATCTGGGTTCACAATGATGTATCTGGAATGCACCATTCATTCTGTTTGATTAGCAGGGAAATGGAGATTGTTCACTGATCTGATATGATCAAAGGATTCTTACAGAATCTTTCAGGAGATTAAAATTGATGGGCTACTGTTTATGATCAGATAAACTGTGCTCTGGCACAAAGATACACGTGAAAGACATTGTTAATTGTGCTTTTCACTTAAGCAGCACACTTACAACAATGCCTAATTCTGGAGAAATTCTTATTGTAGACACAGATAAGGCAAAGACTTTCTATAATCTGCCATTTCTGGGAAGATTTCACTGCCAAATTTCAAGCAGCAATATATTCAATTTGCTTTAAATTTTACCGGCCATTTGGAAATTCATTGTGGATATATTGATGGTTCATTAAAAATCATATTTAAATGATTAATTAACATTGAAAAAGAAAAATTACCCCCTCAGAGAAATTTCACGCAAATATTAACGATTTCAATGCTTTTCAAATAATCAATGAGGCATTAAAGCCATGAGAATCACATTGTGATGTTCTGCAAAATTACCGAAGATCCCCTTTCCAAACCATATAAAAGTAGGTCTTGTGTATGAGTCGACCGTAGCTTTTGAGGATAATGGGGATAAATTAAGTCTAGAAATAGAAACTTTGCGGAATCAGTGGTCAAGATGAGAATCAAAACCATAAATTACAACAGAGGCCAAGGGGAAAGGGGAAGTTAATTATGATGCAGCAATAATATAACTAACTGCTGATTTGAAAATTTGAATTGAAATACACCGATGGAAATGGTATGTGCAGGACTGTAATAGCAAATAATGATACTAAAAGAGAACCTTGGCTTCAGAATGACAACAAGGAACTGGAACATGAAAATAAACTTCTAGCAGTAAAATGTTAATGGAAACGTGCAACATCCAGTGTTGCCATTGTTCTTATGGATTACGTCCACCCTGCCATTTGGCAAGATCCTCAGGTAGTAGTCCCTTTACATTGGAGCCTCTTGGACTCTTTTTGAATGATCAGACAGGGAAGGGGCTTCAGTGAGTGGCCCAAATTTTCAGGGAGAGTCGCTCGGGTAGCAGTGAGTGTGAGCGAGGATCAGGAGGGGGAAATGGTGAATGGGACTCAGAGGGTCAGGAGAGAGAAGCGGCAAGTGGGAGAGAATCTCAGGGAATGGGAGGGGCTGCTCCAAAAAGGCACTGGTCGGGTCACGCACGATCCGTCAGCCCTGTCTCAAAATGCCACTAGAGCAAAAGCCCGAAGTGGATTGTGTACCCAGGAACATGCATGGATTTCAACCCCCTCAAAAACATTGCTCTTAAATAAGTTGACCCCATGCTTTTTGCCTAATAGTTTGGACCCAAAAGCTCAACCGTCACACAAGTTTGTACAGTAAATCATTCCATCATTCCTTTGTCAGAATTCAGAAAAAACTTTCCAAAAACAATGAATGTGTCCCATAAGAATGGCTGCCGTGGGAGAAATAAGAAAAATAGAGATAGCGAGAAAAGGAAGACATCACCTAATTTCTAAAAGATTGGTAGCAGAAATGACAAAAGTAGAAATGCATTTGGAACTGATTGCACGTGATGTGTTGTGAAGTAGGCAAAAAACACTAGCTTATGTATATTTTGACTTTATTTGTTATAAAGTATCATGCCGACTTAAGTGGGCTTTACGAAATGCTGAGGTTGTACATTTGCATTGTCAGTGACTCCTTTATGCAGCACCAAGACGTACCTCTACAGGGTAATGGTCACTAACTGCAGCAGTCTGTAAAGAAAGAACAAATTATTGTTTCAGTCTCTGCTCTCTCTCTTTCTTTCATCTTGTTGTGTCCAGGTTGGCTCCATTCACTTGGGAGGCTGAGTGGATTGAACTGTAGATTTCTGTGGTCACTTTGTACTCTCTTTTCACAATTTCCCTGATATGGTTGTTCCCTTATAGTTAAAGACTATAGGCCCTGACAATCTTCTGGCTATATTACTGAAGACTTGTTCTTCTGAACTCACCCGTAGCCAAGCTGTTCCAGTACAGATACATATTGATATCTATCAGGCAAAGTGGAAAATTGCCCAGGTGTGTCCTGAGAACAAAGATCAAGACTTCAAAGATCTAACTTCAATGTACCATCACGTCTTTTCATTTAATAACTTAGACACAGACTGATTAAGCTTGTTTTTGGAAGTTAACATTGGATCTACTGATTGGGAGCTAGGTACACTCTAACCAGGTTCCCCCAAGACATTAAGTAATGAGGTCATGATAATGATGAAAGGATATTTTCTCAGGGACCAGAATATTCCAAAGTGTTGAGAGATGCTGGGGTGCTTTTGTCTCAATTAGGCAATTTTAAAATTCCTTTACAGGATGTGGGCATCGCTGGTTAGGTCAGCATTTATTTCTCATCCCTAATTGCCCTCAGAAAGTGGTGATGAGCCACATTGTTGAAACCAACCGCTGTAATCCATAGTGTAGCTACACCCACAATGCTGTTAGGAAGGGAGTTCCAGGATTTTAACTCAGTGCTGTTCCTTCACTGCCGCTATGTGTTCCAAGTCAGGATGGTGTGTGGTTTGGAGGAGAACTTGCAGGCAATGATTCCTCCATGCATCTGCTCCCCTTGTCCTAGGTGGTAGAGGTTGCAGGTTTGGGAGATGCTGATTTGCTGCAGTGCATCATTTAGATGGTACACACTGCTGCCACTGTGTGTTGTGGTAATGAGAATGGATGTTGATGATGGTGGATGGGGTGCCAATCAACTGGGCTACTTTGTCCTGGATAGTGTCAAGCTTCTTGAGTTACAGCTGCAAGTAGAGAGTATTCTATCACATCATCCAGGCAAGTACAGAATATTCTATCATACTCCTGACTTGTATCCTGAAGATGGTGGACAGGCTTTGGAGAGTCAAGAGATGGGTTACTCATTGCAGAATTCCCAGATAATTGGCCGGGTTGGATTTGTCTTGATCCTTGTGCGCAGGGCACACCTGGGCAATTTTCCACTTTGCCTGATAGATATCAATATGTATCTGTACTGGAACAGCTTGGCTAGGGGTGAGCTCAGAAGAACAAGTCTTCAGTAATAGAGCCAGAAGATTGTCAGGGCCTATAGTCTTTGCAGTATCCAGTGCCTCAGCTGTTTCTTGAAATCATGTGGAGTGAATTGAATCGGCTGAAGACTGACATGTGTGATGCTGGAGACCTCAGGAGGAGGCTGAGATGGACCTGGCACTTCTAGCTATAGATGGTTGCAAATGCTTCAATTTTGTCTTTTACACTGATGTGCAGGTCTCTCCTCCATTGTGCATGAGGCGGTGAGGGGTTGAAGAGGGTGGACGGAGGGGGGGTGGTATATTGGGTGCATGGTAGGTGGTAATCAGCAGGAAGTTTCCTTGTTCATGTTTGACTTGCTGCCATGAAACTTCATTGGAGCCTGGAATCTATGTCGAGGACTCCCAAAGGCAGGTTCCTCCTGACTGTATACCACTGTGCCACCATCTCTAGCAGGTCTGCCCTGCTGCTGCCAGTGGGTCAGGACATACCCAACAATTGTGATGGTGGTGTCTGGGACATTGTCTGTAAGGTATGATTCTAAGAGTATGGGCGGCATAGTGGCACAGTGGTTAGCACTACTGCCTCACAGCGCCAGGGACCCGGGTTCGATTCCTGGCTTGGGTCACTGTCTGTGTGGAGTTTGCACATTCTCCCCGTGTCTGCGTGGGTTTCCTCCGGGTGCTCCGGTTTTCTCCCACAGTCTGAAAGATGTGCTGGTTAGGTGGATTGACCCGAACAGGTGCCGGAGTGTGGCGACTAGGGGAATTTCACAGTAACTTCATTGCAGTGTTAATGTAAGCCTTACTTGTGACTAATAAATAAACTTTACTATGCCATGCTGTTGCTTGACTAGTCTATGGGACAGCTTATCCAATTGCGTAAATGGCTGATTTTACATTCGCAAATATCCCAATAAGTAAGCTTCAGCTTCAATCGTTTAGAAACATTTCACTAAATGTTGCAGAAAACCTTGAAAAATGAAACACGCTGAGCATTTGCAATGGTCAATGCAGTCAAATACTTCCAGAATCATTGCAGTGAGCAAGGCCTCAGCGTAGTAGCCCAGTCCATCACGCCATCCAGCCTCCCATCCATTGAGCCTGTTTATACTTCGCTGCCTCGGAATAGCAGCCAGCATAATCAAGGACCTCAGACATGGTGCATTGGCCATACTAAATTGTCCCTTAGTGTACCCAAACAGACGTCGGAGTGTGGCGACTAGGGGATTTTCACGGTAACTTCATTGCAGTGTTAATGTAAGCCAACTTGTGACTAACAAATAAACTTTAAACATACTCTCTTCCACCCTCTTCCGTCGGGAAAAAGATACAAAAGTCTGAGGTCAGGTACCAACCGACTCTAGAACAGCTTCTTCCTTGCTGCCATCAGACTTCTGAAATGGCCCTGTCATATATTAAGTTGATCTTTCTCTACACCCGATCTGTGACTGCAACACTGTATTCTGCATCCTCGCCTTCCCTTCTCCCCTATGTACTTCAAGAATGGTATATTTTTGTCTTTATGGTGCACAAGAAGCAATACTTTTTGCACTATCCCAATACGTGACAATAATAAAACAAATCGAATCAAAGGAACCTATTCTGTCAAGTTCTTCCATAAACAACCTTACCTGAAGTAAGCATTACTGATTTCTGATATATTCATAAATCAAGTTCTTAAATCCCAACTTACCATTTTATTATTGAGATTCAGCACACTCGTGAAATTATAAACAATAGCTGATCCATCAATTATAGCATTTTTCATTTCTGAACCAACAGCTATGATTCTGGAGAAGGGGAGAAATACATTCATTACATAAAAGGAAATGAATATCACAACATTTACTCAGTATACCTCGGTTTATTCTCCTGGAGAGTTCAAGTTAAGCTTCTTCCACAGGCTTTCTTGGGAACTCTAATTCACTCAGAGTTAGTGAGGTGGCACATTGAAAGACATCATTTGGCTTTTATGCAGCGTCTTTCACTCATCCCAAAGTTCCTTACAACCAATTAAGTGGAGTCACTATTGGAACGTCAGGAAGTATCCCAGATAAATTGGTCCCAAAAAAAAGCAGTTAAATAAATGACCAGGTTGTTAGCTGTGCAATGAAGATTGGCCAAGAGACTGGGAGAAATCCCCTGCTTTTCCTTAAATAATTCCATGGGATTTTGTGTGTGTGGTTGTTCTGTGATGGCAGCTGGGTGCATAGGAGCTTGGGGCAGGAGTAGGCTATTCAGCCTCTCAAGCCTGCTCCGCCATTCAACTAGGTCATGGCTGATCATCTATTTCAGAACCATTTTCCCTCACCATCTCCATATCCCTTTTTACCATTAGTATCTAGAAACCTACCGATCTCAGTCTTGAATGTACTCAATGATTGAGCTTCCACAGCCCTCTGAGATACAGAATTCCAAAAATTCACTGCCTTCTGAATGAAGAAATCGCTCCTCAGCTCAGTCCTAATTTTAAGATTATGTCCCCTGGTTCTAGGCCCCCAGCCAGGGTAAACATCCCTTCTGCATCTACCCTGTCTCACCCCTTAGCAATTTTCTATGTTTCATTGAGATCACCCCTCATTCTTCTAAGCTGTAGAGAATGCAATCTCCTCAAACTCATCTCAGAGGACAGTTCTGCAATCCCAAGAATCAGTCTGGTGAACCTCCACTGCACTCCCTCTATGGCAAGTATATCCTTAGGTCAGGAGACCAAAACTGTACACTATACTCCACGTGTGGTTTAAACAAAGTTCTATACAATTGAAGCAAGATGTCTTCACTCTGTACTCAATTCCTCTTGTGATAAAGGTCAACATACCATTTGCCTTCCTAATGGTTCATCCAAAAGACTGCACCCCTGAGAGTGCAGCATTTCCTCGATGTTGCACTAAAGTGTCATCCTGGATTATATGCTCACGTCTTTAGAATCAGGCAACGGCCCAAAACCTTTTGATTCAGAGTGAGAATGCTGCCACTGACAGAAGTCTCACATCTTACCTAAATTCCTGTATGATGGTTTGGTAGGTTGTGAGATCATGCCTGTGATTCACAAATAGTGAACATTCAGTTATTGCTATGGCATCATGTTGATGTTTAGAAAAGGGAACGGTTATTTTTACAAGATGGGAAGGGAAATCTGAAGACTCGCACGCAGCCTAGCAGTTGGCTACAGCTCTAATTTCTTGTCCATCCTCTCAAATGAGGCATGTTGCAAAGACATCTTGAGGCAGAGGAGAGAGCATTTTATATAAAATAAGTTATGAAGCAAAAGAAAATAAGGTTTGAGATAAAATAATTCTGTCATATTGAGACAAAACAAAGAACAAAGAACATTACAGCACAGGAACAGGTCCTTCGGCCCTCCAGCCTGCGTCGACCATGCTGCCCGACTTAACGTTCAAGTTTAACTCCAGTCAGGATCTAACTTTAACTTGGACATAATTTAGGTCCCAACGTTTCTTGAGGATCACAGATTAGTGTTAATGAATCCTCAGTGACTTTCATAAGTCACATCTTCAAGTTGAACTAATTCATTTGATACAAGTTTTGTGTGTTTAGTGAGAGCCCCTGCTGCATGCTACCTAAGTGTATTCAAAATATACATTTCAAACCAAAATAATGTGTGATTGTGTTACAAACCTGAGTCTGCTGCAGCTACCTTTTCAGGCTGCTTAACATCAGTGGTAGTGTTAAGCATTCTGAGCATCTTACATTTGTGGCAATTGAGATGGCATGTTGCCAGATCAACTTATGCAATAACAAAACCCAGTGATGCATCCAAAGATGTGTGGGTTAGATGGATTGGCCATGCTAAATTGCCCCTTCGTGTCAGGGGGACTAGCAAGGGTAAATGCATGGGGTTATGGGGATAGGGCCTGGGTGGGAATGTGGTCGGTGCAGACTCAATGGGCCAAATGGCCTCCTTCTGCACTGCAGGGATTCTGTTAACAGTAAGCCCTTTAGTTCTCAACCAGATAGTTATTTATTTCTTAAATATACCTCTGTCGCCTCCCCGAAGGTGAACTGAACTAATGATAGAAGTTCGGTTCAAGTTGTAAACTGCTTTGAAAATGAACAGAGGACTTCTAAAATGGGAATTTGGAGAGAGTGGGAATTCAGTGCAGAAGAAGAAGGATGAACAAAAACTGAATGTTGAATTATTTATTCGTACTTTAACACATGACGGTATGCTGCTTAAAGGGCTCCTCCACAAAACAAAATAGAAATTAATAAATATGAGACAACAGCATGAACCTAACTAGCAACTTTAATTAGGGAATGAAACAAATACTTAAACGAAATGTGACTTCAATAAGAATAAGAAATCTGTGGATTTCTACCTGAGTGATGTAGTAATTTGTATAGGGATAAACAGGTGAGGAAAGTAAATGTGTGGCCGGAGAATGGGTTCGATTTCATGACACAGGTGCTGGAAGAGACAGGAGTTGTACCAGCTGGAGGTATGGACTCCACTGTAGAAAATCAGCAACTAAATGTGGAATTGGTCAAAAAGTGTGAAAAATGCACCAGCGGTAGATGGACAGGGTAGAGACAGTTCCTTAAATAAGAGTTCTGTGCATAAATGCACCAACTCTAAGAAATAAAATCAGATAGAAGCACAAATTCGGTAGCCATTGGAGTGACTGTTATTTGTGTTCCATCACAGGCTGGAATACAAAGGGAAGGATGAGCTGCATCCGGACCCTGATTGGTTTATGCTTGAGGCTCCTGTCTGAGCCCACCCCAGTTGCTTCATCTGCTTTTAAGAACATAAGAACTAGAAGCAGGAGTAGGCAATTCAGCCCCTCGAGTCTGCTCCACCATTCAATATGGTCATGGCTGACCTTGTCCCGGCCTCAACTCCCACTTTCCTGCCTACTGTCCAAAACCCTTCAACCCATTCCAAATTAAAAATCTGTCTATCTCCTCCTTAAATGTACTCAATGCCCCGGCATCCACTGCACTCTGGGCACTGCACTGCACAGACTCATCCTTTGAGAGAAGCAATTTCTCTTCATCTCTGTTTTAAATCTGCTAAACTCACGCAGACATGGGGAGAACAGTCACCCAAGACTGGGATTGAACCCAGGGCCCTGGCGCTGTGAGGCAACAGTGCTAACCACTGCGCCACCATGCTGCCCCCAAATTAGTGTTTTGAACAATGGGATATTCAATGCAATCATGCCATTGTCATATTATATGGTATATTTAATAACGTAACAAAACATTATTGCCAGAATTATCTTTTACCTGTCATAAGCACATTTTGTAGTGATGGTTGTAGTGGTATCTGCAGAGTCCGGGATAAGCCATTGGAATTGCCTATCCTTGCGTAGTCGAATGTGAGCCCAGTCATTTGGTTTGACATAAGAACAATCTGCATTTAGATCACCCATGATCAGCATGTTCTGTGTGGGCCATGAATGAAGATGCATTATTTTAACTCATAATTATTTAAAGTAATGAATCTTTCTTCATTAATATTTCTGGATTTTATTGCTTACATCAGTCCCCAGCTTCTTCTTAGCATCAAGAAAGACATCATACAGGGCATCGATTTCCCTGACTGCTACTGAAGGTGATGTGTGCATCGGCATGATAACAAAGTCACGAATGACTAAAGAAGGGAAAAGGACAAAGGGGAAATATCTAAATCAAGCACTCGTAAGAAAGAACATTTGATCTTATTCACTTTCGTAAGTGAAATAAAACACAGCACCATTTTCTTCAGAAATAACAACAGGAAGTAAAAATGAAGAGATTGATCCATATAGTTTCTTGCTCTTGAGTTTATAGAATCCCTACAGTGCAGAAGAGGCCATTTGGCCCATCGGGTCTGCACCGACTCTCCAACAGAGCATCTTACCCAGGCCCTAACCCCCTCCTTACCCCCGTAACCCTGCACATTTATCATGGCTAATCCATTTAACCTACACATCTTGGGACACTAAGGGGCAATTTGGCATGGTTTATCAATCTAACCTGCATACCTTTGGACCGTGGGAAGAAACTGGAGCACCCAGAGGAAACCTACACAGACACAGGGAGAATGTGCAAACTCCTCACTGACAGTCACCCAAGGCCGGAATTGAACCCGGGTCCCTAGAGCTGTGAGACAGCAGTGCTAACTACTGTGCCGCCATGCCACCCATATGAACAATAATATTTACCCCATCTCACTCACTGGAAGGCTTTTGATGTTCCCCACAGAACATGGCCTGGAGTTCCTGCTAGGCTACACCTTCATCAGTGCAATTTTCCTGAAATTGACCAAATCATCGCAAGAGATTGATACATTTCAAGTGCAAATTATATCTAGCACAAAGCAACTTTACACAACTTTACTTCTAATGACGTCTCTGCCCTCAATCTCAGCTAAACACCCCGCTGTTTATTAGTGTTCTGTCTGAAAAGAAAGCCACCAAGGAAGTCTACAATGAAGCATTTCTTTCCCTATTTTGATCTTGTAGTACAGAAATACTTTACCTGAATAGGGTGATGAAAACTTCACAAGAAATGGTTCACGATTGAAAGCGTCTTGGCCGGTGTTAGAAGCGTCACTGTAGAGATAATTGTCGACCACAGACACCACTGAGTTTCTATTCAGATGAGAATGGTTGTCATTATAACAGCACGGGAAGAAGCTTCTACACTCCAATGGGAAGTGTTTCAAAATAACTTTCTGGTTTTACCTAGGCATGAGCATACCTGTAAATAAAGAGATATCTCTCTTTATAACTGCTGCGTCCAAGTGGAATACTGGTAATGTATGAGAAGGCCTGGGCAGAAGCACTGGAGGATATCAAAAAATGAGTCATATATGTTGAAATCTCAAAATAAGCAACCACTTATCCAGTGTAGATTGACTAATTTACATTTCCTGGATCTTTTGTGAAGGATTCAAGAGGTACAACACAAAAATATCAAACTTCAATAAAAGCATTGGCTGGTTCCCACAAATTTGATCAGTAAATATCTTCAATACCTATTGAAGTTATTAGATCAAATAATAAAGAGCAAAAAAAGTGACAGAATGGATAAACTTCCCAGTTTTTTTATCTAACACTTGAATTTGCTGATTAGAATAAGCCTGGTTTCACCGTTTCGGCTGGTGAGTCATCCACCTTCTCTTTCAAAATAAAAGCTGTGACAAGTCACATCTGAATCAGCTTGGATAGGTGCCAACGAGGAGGGTGGGGGTAACTGGCAAGAGAACAGAGTTGGTGACAGGGACTGAGACCCTCCCATAATTTTTAGTTGGAGAAAACCTCTGCTGATTTACTGCTGTAAGAAGTCTCACAACACCAGTTAAAGTCCAACAGATTTATTTAGAATCATGAGCTTTCGGAGCGCTGCTCCTTCATCAGGTGATGCAGGAGCAGTGCTCTGAAAGCTCGTGATTCTGAATAAACCTGTTGGACTTTAACCTGATGTTGTGAGATTCCTTACTGTGCCCACCCCAATCCAACGCTGGCATCTCCACATCATGATTTACTGCTGGATGTTGGACAAACAGCCCAATAATGTAGAGGCAATGAAAGGTCGATAGAGGTGGCAGTGAGACGAAGATGGATATCGTCAACATACATGACCAAACTGACACTGTGGCCTGGATGTTTGGCTGCGACTCTGGTGCACAGTGTTCGGCAACCCTGACTGTTTCAAATAGCTGCCCGGCTGTCGGATTCTCAGTCCGGGGTGTGTGCCTGTGACAAAAACAGAAAATGCTGGAAAAACTCAGCATCTGTGGAGAGAGAATAGAGCCGACATTTTGAGTCAGGATGACCCTTCATCAGAGCTATAAAAACAAAGAAAATAGGACATGATTTATATTATGGGGGTGGCAGGGGGGGATGTAATTGAACAAAGGGAATGTAAATAGTGATGATAAAGGCTGAGAACGGTGCTAAAGGCGTCCATTAAGAAATCGAAAGGTGTGAATGGCAGAACGAAGGTAGAGATTGTCAGAGGATAAACTGAGGAATGTGGCAGTTGGCCCTGGGTGGGGGAGGGGGGGGGGTGGAGGTGGTGGTTGGGCAAATGAACTGACAATACTGACCTCCAACCAGAGAAAATAGAATAACAAAATTCAACCTATCCAAACCCTAGATCATTTAAAAAAATCTATTAAATCCTTTTGATGACTTTAGGCTGGAAACTCACATTCACAGCATATCTTAAACAAGACATGGACATGTTCAGCCTAGCAGTACATCCCTACTTTTGTATTCTGGTCCTCTCGAAATGAATGCTAACATTGCATTTGCCTTCCTAACTACCAAATCAACCTGTAAGTTAACCTTAAGAGAATCCTGAACCAGGACTCATAAGGAAGAGTGGGGGTCACAAAATGGGGGTTTGGCTGATGTCCAGGTCATCTATCATTGTAATCTTCTCCCTAAAGCAGGAATGAACATTTTGTTTCTGTGTTGGGGAGAACAATGAGTAATTTGAGGAACTTTCCATTCCATTATTATTCATTTTAAACTATGTAAAAAGTTGAGGAAATAGGTTAAAGTTTATTTATTAGTCACAAGTAGGCTTACATTAACACTGCAATGAAGTTACTGTGAAAATCCCCTAGTCGCCACACTCCAGCAGGAATGAGGATCAATCAGTTATAATAAAAATGCCCAACTGCCAACACTTTGTGTCGGTTCACTGTCAAATTTCATGTAAAATCTGATTGTTTGGGGAACATTACTTCGGTATTTCAAGTTACTATTACCACTTCTGTTGTGTGTATTGATTAATTTTAATGTTTAAGCAGTAATCAGGTGACTAATAACTTGCGGCAATGTAAGTTCCTGTTGGACCTTAAGCAGCCTTCTTATTTTGGTCTGGATTTATACAATATTTACAGGCAGATTCTGCCATAGGAATATTGCAACTGCTATTCACCATTCAGCCCTCCCAGTCTGCCCCGACAATCTATCAGACCATGCCTGATCTGTACTTCCATTCCAGGAAAATATAATTCAAGATTTGTCTCTCAATTCTGTCCAGGATCAGTAATACAATATAACTAAAAAAACATTCACAAATGTCGCTATGTAATTGATGACCATACCGATTGAGTTTGTTCATTAGGATCTTTACAGCACTTAAATCAGCATCACGGACTTCTTGTATTAGGATAATGTCATATCTTTGAATAAGCTGCAAAGAAATAAAAGGCAGAAGATGAATTTCTTTGGAATGGAGCAAGAAGAATTGTACAAATCATGTATACATTTGAAAGTAGAATGAAACAGACTGGCACGGTGGCACAGTGGTTAGCACTTCTGTCTCACAGCACCAGGGACCCGGGTTTCATTCCCGGCTTGGGTCACTGTCTGTGTGGAGTCTGCAAGTTCTCCCCGTGTCTGTGTGGGTTTCCTTCGGGTGTTCCGGTTTCCTCCCACAGTCCGAAAGATGTGCTGGCTAGGTGCAGTGGCCATGCTAAATTCTCCCTCAGTATATCCAAGCAAGTGCCGGAGTGTGGCGACTAGGGGATTTTCACAGTAACTTCATTGCAGTGTTAATGTAAGCCTACTTGTGACTAATAAATAAACTTTAACCTATTTCCTCAACTTTTTACATAGTTTAAAATGAATAATAATGGAATGGAAAGTTCCCCAAATTACTCATTGTTCTCCCCAACACAGAAACAAAATGTTCATTCCTGCTTTAGGGAGAAGATTACAATGATAGATGACCTGGACATCAGCCAAACCCCCATTTTGTGACCCTCACTCTTCCTTATGAGTCCTGGTTCAGGATTCTCTTAAGGTTAACTTACAGGTTGATTTGGTAGTTAGGAAGGCAAATGCAATGTTAGCATTCAGAATACAAACACAGGGATGTACTGCTAGGCTGTATAAGACTCTGGTCAGAACACATTTGGAATATTGTGAGCAATTTTGGGTCCCGTATCTAAGGAAGGATGTGCTGGCCTTGGAGAAGTTCCAGACGCGGTTCACGAGAATGATCCCAGGAATGAAAGAACAAAGAACAACGAACAAAGAACAATACAGCACAGGAACAGGCCCTTCGGCCCTCCAAGCCCGCGCCGCTCCCCGGTCCAGGATTGAATCCTGAATCCCCGCCCAATTTTCCAGCCTATCTACATACCAATATCCTATCCACCGAGCTGTCCCTCACAGCTACGATGCTTTGTTCATTACAACCTATTAACTTACCCCCACCCCCCCATTCCAGACCATGTGATCTCCAGGGAGAGGCGAAAACCCAGAGTGAAAAACCCCAGGGCCAATATGGGGAAAAAAAATCTGGGAAATTCCTCTCCGACCCCCTGAGGCGATCGAAACGAGTCCAGGAGATCACAATGGCCCCGATCGGAAAATGCTTCCCAACCCTAGTCATTTCCACTTCCACGAACACCATATGAATTCCCTGCCCCCGAGACAGGTTCCCAACTATCCGCAGTCTCACTCTGTACTGGCACCAGCAAGATGATCATAGAATGAAGCCTTGAAACGAGAAACCAGGAACAATTAGCCCGCGCCGCTCCCTGGTCCAAACTAGACCACTCTTTTGTATCCCTCCATTCCCACTCCGTTCATATAGCTGTCTAGATAAGTCTTAAACGTTCCCAGTGTGTCCGCCTCCACCACCTTGCCCGGCAACACATTCCAGGCCCCCACGACCCTCTGTGTGAAATATGTGTGAAAGGCTTGACATATGAACAGTGTTTGAGGACTCTGGGTCTGTAGGCGATGGCTTTTAGAAGGATGAGGGGGGAATCTCATTGAAGCTTACAGAATACTGAAAGGCCTGGATAGAGTGGACGGGGGGAAGATGTTTCCATTAGTAGGAGAGACTCGGATTCAAGGGCACAGCCTCAGAATAAAGGGATGACCCTTTAGAACTGAGATGAGGAGGAATTTCTTCAGCCAGAGGATGGTGAATCTATGGAATTCGTTTCCACAGAAGACTGTGGAGGCCAGATCATTGAGTATATTTAAGAGAGAGATAGATAGGTTCTTGATTGGTAAGAGGATCAAAAGTTAAGAGGAAAAGGCGGGGCGATAGAAAAGAATTGAGAAACATATCAGCCATGATCAAATGGCGGAGCAGATTCCATGGCCAGAATGACCTAATTCTGCTCCTATATCTTATGCTCTTAAGATAATAAGGTTTTTTTTTCATAACAAGCCAACTGCTGTTTGTTAAGATCTCATTAATAAACTTTCAGAGAAAGATGAGGTAGATTTCCATTTGGGAATTGAAATGATGGGGTAAGAATGAAGTCATCTGCTGAACTGAACTGTCTTAAAGATGAAGCAGCTAAATTCTGGAAGACAAAATGGATTTTCCTGCAATAGTTACACTAATTTGTTCAATATTGCCATTGTTGGGATATAGAGATGCCAGGAAACACAATCTACACCTGAGAACCTAAGATTACTATGCTGTGCTCAAAGGTTTTGAAACAGCTTAAAACTGGCTGACCAAGGAACGTTTTAAATAAAGCAACATTGGTGAGAAGTTCTGATCTTCTGCTCAACTTTGCATTTCATTCTCTTTCATAAAATGAGCACATAGAATGACAGGGCCAATTAAGGAATTAATATAAGTATTCATTTTTTAGTGCAAAGTGCAAGATCAGGTGATGCAATCATTGTTTGAAGGTTGGATTGTAATTTACAGCTAATTGATAATTCAAAGTAATTTATTCCATGGGAATAACTGAATTATCCAGTAATTTGAACTAAGTGACTTTGAATTAAGAGGATTAGGTGTCCTCCTTGATTATGGTTCCAAAACCCTGAGGTTAAGTTCTAGGGCACTGCTTTCCAGGTCCTTGGGTGAGGAGGGGAGGAGTGGGGAATGGGGGTGGAAGCAGTGCTTCTGGGACAATAGCGAGTGCCACATCGAGACACTCAGCAGTGCCCACCTTTCTCTGCTGGGCTGCCAAGGCTCTAGAGCCAGCAGCTTCTGGAGCTTTACTTAAACAGAGGCTGCAAACTAGGAGGCCCCCTTCGGGAAACAGCTCCTCAGGCCTGGTTTCCAGTCAGTGCAGGCTCGGGACCTCCCAACAGTAGAAAACCGATGCCCGTTGGAAAATTCTGCCCCACATATCAAAGGAAAATTTGTTTTTTACGCCGTGAACCTGCAGTTCCTCATTCAAACTCCGGGAATGACCTTGTCAGTGAATTGGAATGTTCACATTTGGCTCCTCACCACACCCCGGGATTGGCCCAATTTTCATGTCATGTGGCTCGACTGGTTAAACTACTTTTAACCTCACTTCAGAATTATGGCATGAGAGGTTTTGCGGACAAGCCACGATTGCCTACAATTCTGCCGCTCAAAAATCCACCAGACCAAAGTAAGACTGAGCATTTATCTTTGGTATTAAAATAAAAATGACGGTGAGACTAACAACATGCTATCTTAAAACAGAACAATCACCTGCTCCCAATGAGGTATCTGACTATTTACGTTGAATTAAGTTTATTTATTAGTGTCACTAATAGGCTTACATTAACACTGCATTGAAGTTACTGTGAAAATCCCCAAAACTTGTGCTTATATTTATCGCTATAGCCTTCAGTTCCATTTCTGTTTACTTACCCAACTTTATGATGAAGAATTAATTAGCGTGGCACTAAGTCCTTTCGGTGGGAATATGTTCAACACATCCAGCAGTCTGTGAGTAAAAGTACTTTTCTAATCTCCAGTCACAGCTGAGCCTTGTTAGTTTTGTGCCTGTATTTTTATATTTGTTATTCATAGCCGACCTCCTTACAAATTTGTCACAACTTTTAAAGACATGGATGGCTCACGATAAATATATTTCTTCTTTTGTCAGCTCACCCATGTCTGGCACAGGACAAATTTACCATGGCAGGATTCAAGCCTGTAACTCCAGAGGATTGCTCTAGGTTGGTAGATTACCAGTTCAGTGACCTATACCACTAGGCCACAGGGATTTCCTAACTGTGGCTGTTAATTGTGGAGTGCAATACCTAATCAATGTGAAGAAAAAACGCGCTGATATCTAACCTGCTACTTTAGGCAAAGGACTTAACATCCGTAATTTGTTGCAATTTACACAGTATTTTGTATTTAGCATGGCCCTTCATCCTTGGCAGCACTCTCTCCTCTTCAGCCAGAAAGTCATGGATTTGAGACCCACTCCAAAAACTTGAGCATGTCAATTGGCTGACATTTCAGTGCAGTACTGAGGGAGTGCTGCATGGTACCACTAGAAGCGATAGTACACAAACTAATTTCCCCACCATGATCTCATTATTTCATTGCTGGTTGTGGAATCTCATCATGTGAAATTGCCAGCCATATTTGCCTAAGTTATAACAATCACTACGACTCAAAATTGCTCTTTGTCTGTGAAGCAATTTGGGAATGTGGTAGGAACGTGATAAGCATTATATATTAATGCAAGTTCTTTCTCTATTTCTGTCATGAAACAATAAACTTGCAAACCACAACTAACAGCATAGACCTGAATTTGCACAGGTTTGGAAGGGCACTGCAGCTTAAACCAAAATAGCACCAAAGCTCTGATTCTGAAAATCCCACTCCCGAACCCGGTGCCCACCATTTTCGCCAGGGGGAGCAGGAGCAAGTTGTCGTTTGCATTTCCATGGGTCACAGAGGCAGCTGCACATGTAGAAGTGCAGACGCCTTCAAACAGATCCAGTTTTCAAGGATGGGACATGATATTTGGGATTTATACATTTGCGCAAAAGATCTAAAGCTGCTGGAGTTACTTGGCGAGGTAAGGTACGCATTTGGAGAGGTCCAGGCACCCTGTGGAAGAGAACATGTGTCCTTTGTGATTTTTAAAATTAGGCATGAATGTGCATAAAGATTGACTCAGTGAAACTGTCAAGCTGTCAAAGTATTTAAATCCTTAAGTTTTTGAAAAAATACACTCTGTGGTTGAAAAAAAATCAATGTTTCATTAGCTGTTTGTTGATATTAGCCTGAAAGTTATCACTATAGGATAGTGCTGCATGATTCCACAACCTTTTATAATCACACTGGGGGCTTGTAAGTTCACAGTTTGATTGAAAGCTCCAAATCTTTGATGTAGAGTTATAAATACAAATGTGTGTTTTCTTGAGGGATTAAGTACTTGAAGGGATTTAAATGTATTGAATGGGGCTTTATTAATGAGTGTTTTTTTAAATAAAATCTGCTGTAGACACTTAGATTTTTTCTTTCATCTCAGAATGGCACCTGAGGTCTGCTCCTGGTGAATTGGCACAGAGTGTGTAGGGTGGTGGGGAGGGGGGCATTGGTTGGCAAACGAACCAAAAAGGCAATAGGGGCGAGTAGAGGGGCATAAGGAAGATATGAGGGCCCACAGGGAGTGGCTGGAGGTTGAATGATTTGGGACAAGAGGAGAGTGCGGGGGTGAGAGGCTATGAGCAGTGAGGGTTAGAGGGCTGTTTTTGATTTATTTTACAGCTGGGACAAAGCACCTAGGCAGGACTTTTAACCAGCTCACCTCAGTAGCTGGCAGCTCCTGTCCAAGGTCAGTGAGCCCAACTCTAGCCAAAGCCCACCCCCTTGGAATGAATAACAAGTTAGAGCAGTAACTGGAGATCTTAATTTTAACACAGCAAACATATCAATCTGCATATTTGGAGATTGGAAGAAGCAATAGAATAGGATGCAGATAAGTACCAATCAAAATACTACCAATAAAATGAAGGATAGCCAGAACAGTTGTGAGGAAGTGATTGAAGGTAGAGGAGAGAGCAGGGTCACCTCTGAGACAATAAACTTCATTTTACATTCTGTCCAGAGTGAGGCACGAGGTAAGGAAAACATCCTCAAATATCAGATAAAAGCAAAATACTGTGGATGCTGGAATCTGGGCTCTGATGAAGGGTCATCCAGACTCGAAACACTGGGCTCTATTCTCTCTCCGTGGATGCTGCCAGAACTGCTGAGAGTTTCCAGCATTTTGTGTTCAAATATCGGGTACGCTTAAGCTTTGTAGAGAGTTGAGAGTTGTGGAGGAAAATAGAAATGGTTAACATAAAAGAGGGAAATGATTTGTGTGGAAACCATTTTTTCTCCTTCATCAAATGTTATTGAAAATGACCATTAGCGAGGAAGTCAGGATTGTAAACTTTACTGCAGGATTTCAATAATATTCACTTCCGACAGAAGGGGATCAACCAGTATTGTTAATTCTGTTTCTCTCTCTGCAATTGCTGCCTGACCATTTCGAGCATGATGTTTTCTATTTCGATATTATTAACTGTGATCTAACTTTACAATGACATCCAAGCTGTAATACTGTAAATTGGTACTATGATCTTACATTAATAATGATGTTTGCAACGGTGGGATGTGACATCTTGCTGTCTCCAAAGGTTCTGATGTTAAAAGCAGAAATATGGATCGAGCTGGCCGTGCCCATCAGACAGGTCAGGGTTAATGCTGTGATTAGCCAATGCATAGCTGTAAGCTGCAGAGAAAGTGATTTCCATGTTAAATTCAACACAACTTATTTATAACAGAAACCACCAATAACCAAAAATTTGCATTTATATAACACCTTTAATAGAGCAAAAAAAACCCCCGAAGCATTCTACACGATCGTTCGCAGAACAATATTTGATACTGCCTAGAGATATTAGGACAAGTGACCAAAAACTTGGTCAAAGAGGAACTTAAAGGAGGAGGGAGATAGAGGTAGAAACATAGCGAGGAAAATCCAGAACTTAGGGCCTCGACAGCTGAAGGCACAATCACCAATGGTGAAGTGATGAAAATCGGGAATATGAAAGAATTGAAGGGACGTAGAGGTCTTGGAGGGTTATTGGGTGAGGTATGCTTGCATAGATAGGGAACAGAAAGATCATTGAGGATTTCATGGAGCTAGAGATATAATCCACTTCAAATGGCATCCCAGATATGTTCTTCAAAAGACACATTTCGGATGGTCCTTCACTGCTGTAGAATCCTATGCTTAAAGTTCTGTCCAGAAAGCCTATTTGAGTTTGTAAGTTTGGAAGGGGCGAAGATTCGGCTCTGAAATAATGGCCCAGCCAGCAGGAATAGGCTTGGTCTTGGAGGATCCCACTCAATGCTTTAATCCAATTCCCAAGCCCCTTCTTGATCAAGTGGTAGTTTCTGGGGGTTTTGATACTGCTGGGACAGCTAGAGCCCGTGGCACTATAATTCCTGATTGCCAGGAGGAAGGGGTCCCACAGATTGATTGGGACATTCAGGACAATACCCCCTACTCCACCTGATTCCTTCATGATTTAATGCACCCCAGCACATAATCATTGGCCCGGGTGCTCCATATGTCCATAATAGTTATGGGTTTGGAATTCGATGGCTCCCTTTCGGTGAAGAACCTACTCGTCGCCTCAGGGAAGATGTAAAAAGGTAAAGGAAAAGTCGCCACAGTCCCAGTTGACCATAGGCTTCTCTTCCCTTTGATGGGGAGAGCTGACTGGTGGTGATTTAACTGGAAGGTCACCACACCTCAGGCAAGGGGCAAGGTTGACAAGGCAGGGCCTTCATGAATAACCTCAGCTGATACGGGAATTGAACCCACATTGTTGGCGTCGCTTTGCATCACATTCACTACATCCTCTGCTGGACTGCTACGGCTGCATTGTTTTGCAAGTTCTGGGACTGTAGCTCCTGTTCCTGCCTGTCAGCCTGCAGTTCCGCTTTCACCCTTAGGCAAAGTGAATATTAAATCTATCTGGCCCCACAGCCTGTGTGATAAGGCCAGGTGGATGTGATGCAACCTTGACAAGTTAGAAACTTGTTGTAAGTGCTGGAGTCTGGAACATTTTAGACATCTTCTGCTGGTGATTCTGCATCTGGATCTGGTTACCTCACTCAGCCAGTGTAATGACTGGATCCGACAGGCATCCCAGAGTGGCAATGTTACGGTTCCAATTGGGAAGGTCCTTCGGAGTACAGTTAAAACTAGCGGCTTGACAGCTGCTTATCGGTTAGGCAAAGTTTTTACTAATAGTAACTGGGGAACCGTTCACAGTGCCTTAGCTAAGCAGTATCACACGTCTGCTCAGGGTGCATTGTGAGGGTGCACTAGCTGCCTATCCTGATGATCAACGGGAATGGGATAATGTTGAACACATTCTCAACTATAAGCTATTACTATAACTTACTAAAGAATGGTGTAATTTGGTTTAGAAGGGTATAACTGTTCCAGTTTCCTTTCAGAACATCAGAAATAATGCAGACAAGTACTGGGAGCAGCCTCTCAATATTTTTCCAATTGTGGAGGAGTCATAAAGCAGACACCTTCTCTGTCCAATTGCCCCAACTACTGATTCACTTGGGATTCAAGTAAAGCATTACTTTCAATATTGATGATATACTTAAATTAATATCAGCTGTGATACCCTGACATGTTTCTTGGTGGCAGGAGTTGCACGCCATTGGCCAGCAGCAGGATATTCTGATTCCGCCACTGTCAATGTGATTTCCCATTGGTTCCACCCCCCCTCCACTGGGAAACCTAAGGTGGGGGTTCGCTATCAGTGCAACCAGAAGATCCTGCCAGAAAGAGCCAGAAAATTCCACCCTTTCTTTTATAGTCATTAGGGCTGCGATGTTCTTATCAACTTTAAAGTGTATTATGTGTTAATAAACTTGTAAATAAGTTGGTAAAGTATAATGTTTCTTGTAGTCTTCTACATTCAGCACAAGAACCTACCTCTCTTGTATTTTCTGAAAGTGGGAGGAGATAATTTTTGAAGAGAAACCCCAGACCTTACAATATTCGGACAGTTATAACCTGGCCAACCAAATTATTTAACAGACTATCTGGGAAAAGGCAATGGCCGGAATTCTCTGGCCATTCACACCGGCGGGATTCCCCGGTTCCCATGGGTTTCCCAGCAGCATAGGTGACGTCAGTGGGAGTTTCCATTGACCGCGGCGAGACCAGGGAATCCCGCTGCTAGCAGACAACGCGCCACCTCCCGCCGGCGGGAAACGTGGGGCTGGGTGGCTGGAGAATTTGGCCCAATGTCTCTTAATAATCGCTTTCCTTAGGGGAGCTGTGGTTCAATTTCTCAGACCCAAAATAAGTATCTGTGTGAAGTTGCTGCCTGGAGCCCAGGTGAGGGCGATTGTTGAGAGAGTGTTTGCAATCTCGGGTAGTCCATATTTGGGGCTGGTGTTATAGTCACATCAGTAGGTGCAAGGCCAGCCAGGAGAACATTGGAATAATCAAGAATGTAGGTAACAAAAGCAGAGGTGAACCATCTGTAAATAAAGTAGCACTTGTTGAATGCAATTTTTGTTGCCAATAATATTCTCAGCAGAACAACGTCAGAATACTTCCAAGTTATGTTGGTCTGGAAGGATATATATTACTCTTGAAGTTATTAGTGTGAAAAGTACATGTAATTCAAAAGCATGGTAGTTAACGCTAAACTAATACTGTTTACACAAGAAAGGTTATTATTACCAACCCGCTGACATTTTTGATGCATTAAGAAGGAATTTATGAGAACACAGCATTCAATTAATTTGCATTTTTATCACATTATAATGGCAATGTTCTTTTACGGTACAACTGGCAGCTACTTCCATCTCAGAATAGAAAAGAAACCAGTATTTTTGGTCAAATGTAACATCTTGTATTTTTGGCTTTTTGTGTAATTATCCTCCATTCTGTTTTCCCTTTTTCTCTGATTGCTCCAGTGCCCAGTCACCATGGTTCGGCACAGACAAGAAGGGCCAAAAGGCCTGTTTCTGAGCTGTAATTTTCTATGGTTCTATGTCTGAATAGTAATTAGATGAACGTGACACAATATCAAACTTTGCCTGTAATTTACCATAAATTGGATTAACTGCGGATTTTAACAGTTTTCACCGGGAAAATTCCAGGTGTGCGTTTTTTGAAGTTAATGGGATTACCACAACGAACGCAGAAAAATATAATTATCCCTTATTGTATCCATTACTAAGTGAATTGCTTTGTTAATAGAGTTGTAAAGTAGTCAAAATAACTTATATCTACCTGCCTGTAGTTCCTGGTCTACGCAGCATTAACAGAATTGTGTGTGCAGTCTACAATTGTACTACCTTTTATTATGACCCCTGTCCTTCAAATGTCCTGGCAAATCTCATAAAATATTGACTTTTGTTTTGGAAAAATTGGTGTGTAAACAATGGGCAAAGCTGGCTATTGATAAGAATGTAAATTGAACATATGTGTCCAAATCCAATCACATTACAAATACTAAAGGCTGAAAATTGGCTTACTTTGGTTTGTGGGCATGAGAGTCATGATTTGCAATTGCCCACATCTGTTCCATCGGAGATGACCATGTAAGTTTAATGCTGGCACTTACTACCATGATTATAATGTGGGAGTAAGCATCTGTTGCACTGCTGGCTGCCTGACAGTCCAATAGGGGACATAACAGTGTACGAGGCAAGCACTTGTTGAAGATAGCCTTCAGCTCTTAAAGGCACTCTGTCCCTCTTAAAGGAAAGCTTCAATGCTGAATAGGAATTAGCAGACAATGATTTTGCAACACAAAAGGTGCATAAAAATGGCGCATTGGGCAAAAAGGAAAGGGACCTGGATTTAATGATGGAGATACTAATGAATTAGTTGGTGCCCAGGACAGAGACCATGTTTCCATGGCAACCCGGAGGCCCTCCCCATAGCAGCCTCCAAAGTAAGTAAGAGCAAATGGCAAGGAAGTCTGACCATGAAGGCCTGGCAGCAGTACCGCAAAAAGGTTTAATGATCTTGCATGTGTGGTCAAGGTCAGTGAATACCACCCAACATGACATCTCATATCTGCCACACTATCAGCCACTCAAGCTATTCAGTGCACCACACCTCCATCACTCACCTGCAGAACTCACCAGCACATTAACTCATGTTTAAATTGCAGATGCTCCACTTCACCCTCACATTCTTCCAATGATGCCAGTCTCACACTTACCTCTCACTGTATACACCCGCCACACAATTCCAGCTATTTACCTATGGCAGGCATACCACTCAAACAGAGTGCAACACAAGCATTAGCTTTCTGCCTTCCTTCCTGTTGGGCAAGGTTGACCCTAACAACAGAGACCCAGGGAAGTGGCGGGGCCAGGCACAACACCATCCCTTGATTCCCTATTAGGCAACCCCTAGAAACAGGGGACTGACAATAACAGTCCAGGGTGACAGTGCGAGTGCCTCATGCCCCTTATCTCCTCACCCTCATCCTGAGATGTGGAATGAAGTGAAAACTTTGAAAGGTATAATTATGACCTTCTTACTTGCCCACAGACCTTAGGCCACCTCCCCCCTCCACCCCCCCGCCCCCCACCCACCACTCACCTTCACTCCAACCCATCCTTCCTGCTTTCATGTTTCCAGATACACAAGAACGGCTACCTCCGCAGTCAGGAAGATGAAGAGCAAACACATGGCAGTGATGAGGAGGCAGAATCATTTGCTCTCGCAATTCCAGATTGGATGGGTCTCTGTGTGAACATTAGAGTGTGATCTAGGGTCAGGTTCAGCTTCCACCAGATACTTTTGTGCGTACTCCTCGCCCCTCACCCAGAAAGTCGGTGTTGCACTGACTGATGATCAACAAGGCTGCTCTGTTGCCATAACGCACTCCTAGAGGAGTCCTTGAGGAGGTGAGGGTCGGACTTCTTGCTCCTCAGCAGGAGGAGGTCCTTCTCTCGAGAGCTGCTGGCTAGACTAATTGTATGGCAGCTCCAGCAGTCCCTGCAGTGTCAGGACTGAGTAGTGGTCTGCAAAAGTCCTGGGATGAAGAGGGGGGAGATAGGTTTGGGGTGACTGGAAGGAGAGGCATTGGGCAGCCGCGGGAGGGAGGGGAGGGCGGAGAAGGGGAGGGGGGAGAAGGGGGTGAGGGACAAGGGTAATGGTAGGTTTCGGAGACCAATTGGGCAAGAACAAAAAGGGTGTCAACATCTTGGAGGAGTGCCCTTGGTGCATCCAGGACAACCCCTCCAAACGATATGCCCCCTCCTTTCTTGCTGCCTTTTCAACAAAGTAGTTTAGAAACAGTGTTATGACTCCCACCCTCCCATTACACCAATTGTATTCTGGCATGGGGATCATACTATTCAGGTTGACAGGCTTGTTAATGAGCCCAATTCTTCGTTAACTATTGCTTTTTAAATGGAGGACTGCTGATTTCATGCCCGTCCACCTACCATTTTACAGGGAACGGGTCAGCCGTGGGCAGAAAGGACAAAGGAAGATGGTTGTGGTTGTTGGAGGACCATCATCTCAGTCCAAGGACATCACTGCAGGAGTTCCTCAGGGCAGTGTCCTAGGTTAGGCCCAACCACCTTCAGCTGCTTCATCAATCACCTTCTCACCATTGTAAAGTCAGAAGTGGGGATGTTCATTGCTGACTGCAAATTGTTCTGCACCATTTGTGACTCTTCAGATACTGAAGCATTCTGTGCCTATATGGACAATATTCAGGCTTGGGTTGATAAGTGACAAGTAACATTCACGCCACAGATGTGCCCAGCAATGACTAGCTTCAACAAGAGAGAATCCAGCCTTTCTCCTTGACATTTATTGGGATGACCATTGCTGAAACCCCACTATCAACATCGTGTCCCAGGAACATAACAGGACCAGCCACGTAAATACTGTGGCTACAAGAGCACGTCAGAGGCTGGAAATTCTGTGGAGAGTAACTCACCTTCTGACTCTCCAAAGCCTGTCCACGATTTACAAGGCATGAGTCAGGAGAGTGATGAAATACTCCCCACTTTCCTGGATGAGGGTAGCTCCAATAACTCTCAAGTTTGACACCATCCAGGACAAAATGGCCTGCATAATTGGTACCCCATTCACAAACATTCACTTCCCCTGGCACTGATGCACCATGGAGAAAGTGTACTCATGTGATAGCTCCCCAAAGGATTAGGTTACAGATGAATTCTGTTGCAGGTTGCCAAAGATGTCGAAGTGGGTAGCACACAGAAGACTGATGAGTATGCACAACAAGATGTTTGGTGCATGGCAAGTCACTGTCAAAAAGCCTGATTCCAGTATGGCGCATGGCTTTGTGCAGAGCTTGCCCCCCACTCTATCCACTATCTAAGTGATGGTCAACTCCTTGTCAGCATTCAGGGACCCAGCCACAATGCAGCATAGAGTGGCTGACTTCTCAGCTTCTACATTGGCACAGGCAGAAGACATGCAATGTCTGATTCCTGCAATGGTAGCTTAGGCTATGTTCTTGAGATCTCTGCCAGGTTTCCTGAAAGCCTATCTTACCGTCATGCAAACTCAGACTATTACCACCATTGATATGGGTCGGTGCACAAAGGGCAGGCAAGCTCTCACTGCAGTCCAGCAACTTGTCCTACAACAGATTAATAGGATTGCTGAGAAAAGATGCAGCCTTATGCACAATATTTACCTCAAACATTATTTCCTCTTACCTCTTGCTCATATTTACAAATATAAAGTCCGTCCTTTCCAAATCCAGTTTAGTTTACTCATAGTTATGCTTTTATGTTTTTCACAGTTTAGAGCCTTATCTGCTTATATTTAAACCATTCATCCTGCATAATTCCAATTCCCCTGGGAAGGTTCCCACAGTCAAATTTATTGATCAAGTTAAAATGTCTGCTGCACACATCTTAAAAACATTGAAGACAATTATCCTAATCGTTCTCGCCATACCTACAGAGTGAACTGAAAACAACCCAGGTGTACCATATCCACCATATATTTCCATTTCTTCAGTCCCTAGACCATCTCTCCATTCTATAATTTGCCACCACAGTGAAATATAACCAAGCAAAAAATAAAATAATCTGGAAAAGAAACCAATAATTTAATACGGATGTAAACAGGAAAGCAAATTAGGAAACAAATGCGAGAAGTTAACGATTGGAATGCATATTAAACTTTTCCAGATTACAATCAGTCTTTCCTTTCCAATCAGCCAAGATTTAACAAAGACGCATTGTTGTAAAGAAGTCACAAAAAGTTTTTCAATATTTTTTATACAGCGCCATTTTCTGTTTCAACAAGTAATAGTTATCTGCATTTTATTCACATTAATTGATCACAGTAGATACAGTAAGTCTATGTTAATGCAGAAAATATTATTATATTACCATTGGTAGCAGTCAGGAAGTTGAAAGACTTTCTGTAGAACTCAGGTGCCTGCACAGCGAAGAGATGATGATATCTGTATTTGTCAGTGGTTTGCGAAAATGAAGCTGGGAATTCGGGTAGGCTTTACCTGGGACTGGTTATACTGAGCACGTCAGCACCTAAGAGATTCAAAGCTGTGACGGGCAACAAAATAGTGTTACACTATATTTGTTCATTATTTCCTTTAATATTGAACATTTATTTCCTTATCCATTTTATGCATTTCCTCCTCAAATGGATTTCGTTAGAGTGGATGTAGTTTTCAAAGTGTGTTGTTGGAGATTCCAACATATAGAAAAATAAGACCTGACTTCACTCCTGCAATTTCACACACCATAAAATTCTAAACTCTGTTAGTTTATCGGTCCAGTGAAGGAGAACTAACCCTTTCATGCTCCTCTGTAGCCTGATATCGAGAAACAGCCACCATATTTGTAAATATGAGCCAGAGGTAAGAGGAAATAATGTTTGAGGTAAATATTGTGCATAAGGCTGCATCTTTTCTCAGCAATCCTATTAATCTGTTGTAGGACAAGTTGCTGGACTGCAGTGAGAGCTTGCCTGCCCTTTGTGCACCTATTACATATCAATGGTGGTACATATTAACATTCTTGATAATGGATTGAAATATCCAGTGAAGATTGAAATCCGAGCAACGTGATGAAACTCATTCAGAAAGTGGATGTTTCCCTTTTGAAAAAGAAATCTTGGCAAGTATTTATGGCAACAACCAATATATTTTAGGTAACTTTTGGGGACAACTCTGTAAAGAAACTGTTTAAAATATTGGTCCACATAAAACACAGAGGAAACTGTCACATGATATATTATAAATAGCACACCAATTAAATATTTAAAACACATTGGATGAAATTTTGAGACAAGTGTTAATGGTGTGTGATTGGTAACTGTAAGGTAATTACAGTGAGATACTGCTCATGCTGTAAGAATGACATGTTTCGTATTATGGCCTCAATGAGGCCCATGTGGTTGGCCTCTTAGAGTATGAGCTCCCTGATTGAGGTAATGTTTGCCTGTCCAATCAGGGAGTCTCACCTGCATATATATTGAGGAGTGTCAGGCCTCCTGACACTCCGGATTCTGACTTTGTACCTGAAGCACTCTTAGGAGTGGAGACAGGTTTGTAAATAAAGGGAATCTAGTGATGGGACATTGGTCTCTGAGGAGTTATTTCAATGTGGTCTTGACGACAAGTTAAGAAATCTGCAAAATATAATAGTCAACTTTAGCATTTCATATCTGGCTTTTTTACTTGCAATACCTGCAAATGATGTGACATACCATGCTAAGGTATAATCCACAGCTCAGTGTTTGAACTTCACACTTCAGTGAAGGTACCCATTAAGAGAACAGAGGGAATGTGAGACAAATAACTTCAACTGGTGGAAGTTAAATGCCATTGCTAATATTGTAGAAGGATAGTGAACACAATGTCAAACCTACAACAAATACAGTGGCACAGAAAATTATAACTATGAAAACTACCATAAAATGGCAGAAATAACATACATTTATAAAATACCTGGGATATATAAAATGTCCCCAAGTACATAACAGAAAGGAGAAAAAATATATGATAAGTAAAATTAAGGATTGGACAATCCATTATGCAAGACTAAGTAGATGTGTTCAAAGCTTCATAAACAGGCATTTAAGAAGCATTTTTAAAGATGGAGAGAAAGGTGAAGGGGATTAGGGAAATTAATCAAGAAAATGGAGCCAGGGCAGCTGAAGACTCTACCACTAACAATGAATAATGTTTTAGTGATTGTCTCTTTAAGAGCAACACAGCAGAGTAAGGGTCTCCTGGTCTGGGTAACCAATCAGACAAAGACTAGGGAATCAATCACCCAGAGTGATGAGTTCTCTTGGCAGAGGTATTTTAGAGTTAGCTGCAAACATGCTGCTGCTGTTGAAAAGCACTAAATAATCTTTTTGTTCACCAATGAAGTCTTTGAAAATGCATCTTACAAAAGTGACAGGAGATTTACCAAAGGCCAAAACTAGATATTTGAAGAGTGCAAGAGAGACAAAAGGCTCATAGAATCCATACAGTGCAGAAGAAGGCCATTCGGTCCATCGAGCCTTCATTGACAACGATCCCACCTATCCCCATAAGCCCACGAATTTACCCCGCTGGTCCCCCTGACACTAAAGGGCAATTTAACATGGCCAATCAACCTAACCCACACATCTTTGGAGTATGGGAGGAAACCCACGCAGGGAGAGAATGTGCAAACTCCACACAGACAGTGACCCAAGGCTGGGATTGAACACAAGTCCCTGGTGCTGTGAGGCAGTAGTGCTAACCACTGTGCCACCGTGTTGCCCCTTGTAAGAGGTTGTGGGAAGCTTTGACAATGAAGACAACAATTTTAACTTTATTTTAATGTAACAGGAGGTGGCGCGCCATTGTAGATCAGAGATGTTCAAAGTAATTAATGAGTGGGTCCTAGTGGGGAATATGGACTAAAATCTTGAAAGAAAAGGCAAGACGTCACATTTCAGGATTTTATGTTGATAAGCTTTTCTCCAAAGGTGTTTATGAATGGGTTATTATTAAATATGTCTTAAAGTTTAGTGAGTTCACACAGATATCCTGTTCACATGGATACAGGGACAAAAAGGGGTTTTATGTTTTATTGAGCCAGGTATATTTTCCATTTCCCAATAACTGGAGATATAAAGTAATGCTATTATCTTTCGGACAATCACTAGATCAATATTCTTATAGCTCAGTCCAAAGATGTGCGGGTTAGGTTGATTGGCCATGCTAAAATTGCCCTTAGTGTCCTGAGATGCGTAGGTTAGAGGGATTAGCGGGTAAATATGTAGGGATATGGGGGTAGGGCCTGGGTGGGATTGTGGTCGGTGCAGACTTGATGGGCCAAATGGCCTCTTTCTGCACTGTAGGGTTTCTATGGTTTCTAATATTCTTGGATACACAACAGGGATGTGGATCTCAGGTTCTGTGGTAGCATTCAATTATATAGGTAGATTCCACATCCTTTTCATATCACGGAAGACTCAAATGCCCCATTGGACTTATACAATGTCGCTTAAACTGACCCGCTCCTGTCCATAACAGATTCTTTTTTTAGGAAGTTAGCTGTGTTTATTGTGGAAGAGTTGAATTTGTATATTTGTCCCACTGAACCCATCAATGAGATACATTGTGTATTGTTGGCTGACTGAAGTGAGCTCTCCAGGAAGAACAAAATGTTTAATTCCAAGTTGAGTCAAGCTAGCACAGGAAATGTAGACCACACTCAATTGTGTGAAGTAAAATCCAGTCCACACTTCAATCTCATCAGCAAGTCATCCTGACACTGAAGTTGTCCTTCAGTGAAGAAGTAAAGACCTGAACTACAGAGCTTCTACAGTTGAAGAGCCCCATACAGGAATTTCATCAAATCCAGTTCTGGAGATTCATTCCACAGTTGAAGATAGTGCAGTTTCTACCTTCTTTTGCTGATACCATCATCTCATTGCCTCCAGCGGAGTAGCCTCATGCTGAAGCAAGTGTGGCAATGTTATTACCATTTACAGAGAGTGCAAGTAGTGACCCAAGTGTAGTAGGAAAGTTGTATTTTCTTCATACCCTGCAATGTCTTCAGGATGTTTGTCATTCTTCTTCTCATCCACTAGATTCATTCCAATTTCAGATATTGAGTACCATTTTCATCGTCAACACAGCAGTGAATGATACAGCTGTGAAATTCTTCATCGAGCGGAAGAGACTTCATCTGCTCAGGCCTTCCCCCAGTGTTCTAGGAGAGAGAAGAAGATTTCAGTGAGAGTGTTAATTTGTCCTCTTCCTGTTCAAGACATCTTCTCTCTTGAAAAGGTTTCACAACACTTACAGTTCAGTTGTTATAGAGATCACAGCCCAGTTACCAGCAGTTGTGGAAAGCTGATATCCCAGTCCGCCAATACGTTTGTCTTCCATGGTTAGCACTGCTGCCTCACAGCGCCAAAGATCCAGGTCCAATTCTGGCTTTGGGTCACTGTCTGTGCGAAGTTTGCACATTCTCCCCGTGTCTGCATGGGTTTCCTTCAGGTGCTCCGGTTTCCTCCCACAGACCAAAGTTGTGAAGGATAGGTCGACTGGCCATGCTAAATTGCCACTTAGTGTCCCAAGATGAGTAGGTTAGGGGGATTAGCGGGTAAATACGTGGGGTTAAGGGAATGGCGCGGGTCGTGGGCCTGGGTAAGATGCTCTGTCAGAGAGTCGGTGAAGACTCAATGGGCTGAATGGCCTCTTTCTGCACTGTAAGGATTCTATGAAAAGACGAGCAACTGCATATGTTTACAATGTCCTCCAAGAGAGCAGAGAGCATTGCTGGAGATTGAAGCCTTTATGACAGTGACTTGGATGGGGCAGGGGTAGGAGTTGGATAGAATCTGTAACAGTACAGGAGGTTTACACAAGTTTGAAAATGTAATGTAAATAGTGTAAGAAAATAGTTTAAGATTGTTATTAAAAGGCTGAGATTATGCTTGGGGGAGAGGAGATGTAGAATAATGGGTTAATAGGCATGGTAATGAGATAATGATGTGTATCAAGATGTAATAGTGACATCAGCAGTCGTGTGCAAGCGACTGCGAAGATGGACAAGAGAGAGATATATTTACGCAGTAGCTTAGAATGTACTGTATTGTAAAGAAAGGAGTTTTGAAGAGACATACTGGAGTTACAACCAGGTCACTCATAGGTAGTGTGAAACCTTCCCAATCCAGAACAGAACAAAAGTTATCAGGAGAGAGATCCAAATAGTATTTAAAATAGAAACCAAGTAGCATACCCAAATTTGCTCACAACACTGAGTTAGATGGTACAGTAAGTGGATGGGAGCTGAAAGTTATAAAGAGACTTTGAAAGGTGAAGTGAATGGACAAAATTGGCAAATGGAATTCAATGTGGGGAAAGGTGACATCATTGGACCTAAGAATTTTGGAGTATTTTCTAAATGATGAGGAGCTGGGAACTGTGGGGGAGAGATTTGAGGGTCCCAGTACAGACATCTCCAAGAGTCAGAGAATAGGAGCAAAAAATAACTTGAAGGCAAACAGAATGTTGACCTTTTCTGAATTTCCTGTTGGATCTATTCGCAATCGTCTTGTTTTTATGACCACTTTGTGGTTTCCCCAGAAGCAGAAACATATCCCCAGTGTCTACCCTATCAAATCCTTTCGTAATCTTAAAGATCTCCATCCCATCATCCCAAACACTCTCTTTTCTAGAGAAAAGTGCCCAGCCCCTTGAATAATAACTGCAATGCTTTGTTTGCATTTTTGAGGCCCTCATTAACTTGCATCTCTATTTTTAGTGATTTGTGTAGTGAGACTTCCAGATCCCGTTACACAGCTGCTTCTTCTTTTCTAAACAGCACTTGCCCTGCTTATTCTTCCTACCAAAAGGCACCACCTCACGAAGAAACTACTCCCTGTGGTGAAGATGTCCAGAGCAAAGGGGCAAGACCTCAAGATTAGAACCAGGCTATTCAATGATGATGTCAGGAAATACTTCTTCACATAAAGCATAGTGAATCTAGGACCCTCTCCCATACAACGTTTTGAGGTTATTTGAAAATTGAGATTGCTAGATTTCTTTTAGGCAAGGCTATTAAGGGCAGGTAAATTAAGATATAGGTAAGACATGATCTAATTGAAATCATAGAAACCCTACAGTACAGATAGAGGCCATTTGGCCCATCGAGTCTGCACCGACCACAATCCTACCCAGGCCCTACCCCATATCCCTACATATTTTACCCGCTAATCCCTCTAATCTATGCATCCCAGGACACTAAGGGGCAATTTTTAGCATGGCCAATCAACCTAACCCGCACATCTTTGGACTATATTTGAGTGAGAGAACTGTTTTGAGGGGCTGAATGGCCCACTCCTGTTCCTCATAGTGAATAAATAAGCATTGTTTGTCTTTTGTCTTCATTGTTATGAAGGTAATTTTAATCTGATAATTGTACCTCACCCAGAATCACTGACTTATTATGGTGCAAAAGGAGGCCATTCGACCCATTGTATCTGCACTGGTTTTCCAAGCTTAGTGCCATTCTCCTGCCTTTTCCCCGTATCCTTGTGCATTGTTCCTATTCAAGTAATCATCTAATGCCCTCTTGAATTCCTTGATTGAACCACCACCACCACACTCTGAGGCAGTGCATTCCAGACCTGAATCACTCGCTGTGTAAAATAAGTTATTTCTCACATCACATTTCCTTTCTTTTGCGAATCACTTTAAACCTGTGCCCTCTCGTTCTCGATCCTTTTATGGGTGGGAACAGTGCCCAGTTAAATTGTATTGAAGTTTTTACATTGTTTTATTTTCATACTTGAAATATTTGTAATTCTTCAGAAAGTAAAATAATTTTACTTTATTGGTAGGATTTCAGTGGCCTAAAAAAGGCACAAAATCAAGTGTCATAACGTTCCTCAGATTGTGTTCCCTGATCTCAGTAGAAGCTCAATCTCACAACTTCAGTACTCAACCTCTCCACTCCTGCTGCTTGCCACAGCAACTACTAAACTGAACATAGTTTATGTGCCTCAGGGTTTTAAAAAAATGATCAAATGTTGCATTGGAGCTGCAAACTCAGATTATCCTTGTTCAGTACAGTTCCTCCTCTCATGCTGTCAGTCTGTACTACAGGTATTTGAAATCCATGAATTTTCTGGAGGAATGCCCTTTTGTGAAGCTGGTGTGTTGGGTGTAGTCAGTTTTCCAGATTGACATGTGAATGGTGACTGAGCAGTTTTTAAAAAAAGAAATCCTCACATAATTTGAGGTGAGGCCTCCTGGAGAGCACCAGGAGTTTGAAATGATTTCCAGATCAAGTGTTTATAATATCAAATTTATCAATTTATTTTACAGACCAAATATAAATTTTATCAATTTATTTTACAGATCAAATATCAAAGTGAACCTTGAAAATAAATGCCAGCAATTTCAGATTAAATAAAAACTGTAATAAGTACATGTAGTAAACATCTGAAACAAGTGTTGGTGTTGTTGATCAGTGAGGCTGTGACTGGGAGCTAGCTGCTGCTGCTCTCACTCTGACTCTCAGCAGCTGCAGCGCTTTTTCCACTCGGTGCGGCTCGGCCACCGTCCGTCCCGGCACACCCTGCGGGAGCGGAGAGTCCGGAGAGAGAGAGAGGCCGGAGGGCCCGGGGACAGAGAGTGCGAGCGGCCGGAGGGCCCTGGAGCGGCGGCGGCCACAGCGGGTAAGGGACCCGGGGAGGTCAGGTCGGCAGTATTCACTTTGATCGAGAGCGGAGCCCCAGACCGGCCTGAGAATGTAACCTGGGGGAGATGGAGAGGGGATGTTGTGGAGAAGACAAATTTGGGGGGAGGGGGGAATTGAGGGGAAAATTGGGGGGAGAGGGGGAAATTGAGGAACGGGGCAATTTGGGGGGAGGGGGGAAAATTGAGGAGGGACGGGAAATTTGGGGGGAGGGGGGAATTGAGGAATTTGGGGGGAGGGGGGAAATTGGGGGAGGAACAGGGGGTGGGAGTGAGGCTGGAGACAGATTGGTACAGATAATAAAATAAATAATTTGTCTGTTGATAACAAAGCAAGTTCAGTAAGCACAAGGATGAGGGGCAATGATTCTGTCAGCACTTTTTTATTGTTCCTTTTCTAGAGAACTAACATTTCCACAGCTATTTGCAACCTCTCCATCCCTTCCGGGTGGTTTCTTTCAGGGTTAAGTTTAGAGGAATTTCTGCCCCCCTCAGAACAATGGATATGTAAATCAGATTTTCACTGCACTAAATCTTGCAAATAAACTGGGTAAAAATATAATAACTAATGAGCCAGAAAGTTATTAGTTATTGCATTGAAAAAGGAATCTATTGAAGGAGTTTAGGTCCCAGGTGTGTATCTGAGAATTCCTTCTTAAACAACACCAGGTAAAAATAACTGCCAACTCTCAGTAAGCATACGGCTGAGGAAGCAGCTCCCATACTGAACAAGCCATCACTAGCCTTACTTCCTCCATTTGCCAAGTTAGGGCATTTCAAAGGCAAATTCTGGGAGGTTTTGTTTGAATAGGAGAATGTTATATTAAGCAACACTGAAGGTGAAACTATTTTAATTAAAAACATAACAGATTGTTAATCAACTCTTGAATAAAGTAGTGTTTTAAACAATGGATGGAACACCTTTTCTGCAATTCATCAGTATCATTCGAAAGTGTGAAAATGAAATGGTCCATACAAAACAATTAACTCCTTAGTCATTGTTCACTGATTTATTTTGAACCCGAATGAAATGACATTGTACAGTTGCCATTAAGCAACTGTGTTTAGTCCCTGGCCTCCATTAATTTTGTTGTGCCATTGCTTCACGTTACACCTAGTCTTTTTCAAATCTCCAACAGCCAATTAGAAATGACAACAAACTTGTAAAAACAAAACTTGTTGGAGAGTTTAGTTTTTCCCCCCCATTTTACTACTTTATGAATCATGTAGATCCCATATCTTGAAAGGGCCATATAAGAGAATAACTGCCAACGTACTGCCATCTTCAGTTGGCTGCTATTGAATGTGAGTGTGCCTGAATGAGACTATCCATCTTCAGTAATTTTCACTTCCTCTGTGAGATGTCTGGCTGTTACTCTGTGCTTTCTATGATGGATATATTAAATAAAGTGATTCACTGTAGGGAGAAATCGGTCGATCAGACTTATCCCTCCCTGTTCATGATTCTAGGTTCTGCTATTCCAATGCACTGTGTTAACAGCATCAGTATGTTTTTCAAATGACATTGTTTTAACAGTATATCTCTAAACTTGGTGTATTCTTGTTTTCAATTTCTTGTGAGTGAGTCCACAGCAGAAAACTGCTCAAGAATTGCCATATGGAAACTATTTTTGTATTAATTTGATCAAACTGTACACAAAAATAAAAAGGGAAATTCCAACATGATTTTACAATTTTAATTTAAAATTTAGTGGATCTGAAGTTGTGCGTTTTAAGATGTTAGAAAATCTCTTATCCCTTTTGTTATCCTTTCGTTGAGCATGAAAGCTTAACTATTTAAAAAATAATGGCATGTAATTGTTCAGAACTGAAGAAGTGGAACTGGAAGTGTATTTTTTCTGCTTGCAGGACAGAATGACTGATATACGCCATTCACTTTTGAGGCGGGATGCTTTAAGTGCGGCAAAAGAACTCTTATATCATTTAGATATCTTCTTTAGTAGCCAGCTGCAGAATGTACCAGGTCCACTGGTTGACAAGTCCACCATTGAGCTTGTGGAGGAATTTATATTTCAGCTTTCAAAAGAACGTAATACTCAGCCAAAAGTAAGTTAAAAGATGCAGACTGTTTGACATTTTCTTTGAAGAGTGATGTAGATTTCCGGTTACATATTTGGTGCGATTTCCACTTAGTTTTAAAAACATGTGCATGTTCTTTTTCAACCTACTTATATGGTCTAAAGCTAATATCCAGAATTTTTAATTCAACCCATCAATTATTTGATTGCATAGGAACATGGGAATTAGGAGCAGAATTAGGCAATTCAGCCCTTGGAGCCTGCTCCGCCATTCAATCAGATCGTGGCTGATCTCTCCCTGGTCTCAAATCCACCTTTATTTGTTCCCCATATCCCTTTGACCTGTTTTTTAAAATCAGAAATGTATCTATCTCCTTCTTGAAACCATTTAATGATTCAGACTCCACCGCGCTATGGGGCAGCGAGTTCCAAAAATTCACCACCCTCTGTGAGAAGTAATTCCTCCTCATCTTAGTTTTAAATCTCCCGCCTCTCAACCTGTACCTGTGACCTCTTGTTCTAGATTGCCCCACAAGGGGAAACATTTGGTCTATGGTTACTCCATCAATCCCTTTTGGTATTTTATATACCTCGATCAGATCCCCTCTCATCCTTTTAAACTCCAGTAAGTATAAGCCCAAACTGTTCAACCTCTCCTCCTACGTCAACCTTTTCATCCCCGGAATCAATCTGGTGAACCTTCTCTGAACTACCTCCAATGCCACCACATCCTTCCTCAAATAAAGAGACCAAAACTGGACACACTACTCTAGATGTGGTGGACAGATATAGAGAATTTCATGTTCATGGTTATCCAAAACCGGTTGTAAACACACAGAAAATGATCAATTTCGAACGAAATATTTTCTTGAGGCATGTATTTAGCTACGAATTTTTAAAAAAATTATGAACAGTGGGAATTTAACATTAAAAATAGGAAATGCAATAGATACATCAGTATCAGATAAATGTTTCAAGTAAAGACCCTTCTTCAGAGCAGTTCCAAAATGGGATCAAGACATTGATCTCATAGAAATCATAGAAACCCTACAGTGCAGAAGGAGGCCATTCGGCCCATCGAGTCTGCACCGACCACAATCCCACCCAGGCCCTACCCCCACATATTTACCCGCTAATCCCTCTAACCTACGCATCCCAGGACTCTAAGGGGCAATTTTTTTAACCTGGCCAATCAACCTAACCCGCACATCTTTGGACTGTGGGAGGAAACCGGAGCACCCAGAGGAAACCCACGCAGACACGAGGAGAATGTGCAAACTCCACACAGACAGTGACCCGAGCTGGGAATCGAACCTGGGACCCTGGAGCTGTGAAGCAGCAGTGCTAACCACTGTGCTACCGTGCCGCCCATGTTTTATCTGTCGATGCTGGTCGAGTTGCTATATTTCCCTCTGCTTTTTACATTTGTTTTTATTATGGTGTCTTCTGAGGGAGCTTAGTATTATTCTCTATTGATTACTTTATTTCTTTTCTGCAAGAGGTTGAGCTCATTACAAGAGCTGCAGCTACTGGAGATCATGTGCAGCTATTTCCAAGAACAAAGTAAAGATGCAGTTCGACAGATCATCTTTTCTGCACTGTTTGGACCCCAGGGTAATAAAGCAGATGAAAACAGACTGGCGATGTTGGGAAAACTTGTATCCATGGCAATAGCAATCTGCCGAGTTCCCATCTTGGAATGTACTGCTTTGTGGTTACAGGTATGATTCATGATTAGGATTTGAATTTAAAGCTTATATATGAGTGTTAAACTTTTAATGATCTCAGGTCACTCCTTGTCTTTGTCTGCTCCGGGGACTAAATGACTCGGTTTAGACAACATGTCCTCATCATTTCACCCTCTGAATTCATGAATTTGCATTGCACCCCTTGTTTAAACTTGCTGCAATCATCCTATAAAACCTGTCTGTCATACAGAGACCAATGAACACCGCACTTCCAGGTGTGGCTTCACCAAGATCCACATCACTTTAAAGTTTGTTAGTGTCGCAAGTAGGCTTACATTCACACCGCAATGAAATTATTGTGAAAATCTCCTAGTGGCCACACTCCGGCACCTGTTCGGGTATACTGAGGGGAATTTAGAATGGCCAATGCACCTAACTGGCACGTCATTCGAAGGAAACCCATGCAGACATGGGGAGAACGTGGGACTCTACACATACAGTAACCCAAGTTGGGAATTGAACCTAGGTCCCTGGCACTGTGAGGCAGCGGTGCTAACCACTGTGCCACCCAATTTAAAAGAAGTTCAAAATGTTGCCCAGTGACAATGAATGCAAGTAGCGTAGGCAAGTTTTAGCCTTCCTTGTACTTCCTAGTTTTAATATTTTATGGGGGTGGTGGGAGGATGGTGGTGCAGAGTCTGCTGGTTCTGCATTGCATAAAAGAAGTTGACTGCATGAAAGAAGAAAATTCTGGGTTGCAAGTATATAAGATTGGAGTCCTGAATTTTAATTATTGTTTGGCTCTAGTTAAATCAATGGCAATAAATATCAGGATTGATTGGTCACCGTTGCACTTGCAACTTTACTTTTTGAAATACATTTGAAATAATCCATTACATTTATCGTATTTATTGATGTCTAGTCTTGTTATTCCTGGAATGTTTGGAATTAAATTGCAGTCTGTCGTATTCCTTTTATTGGCATGTTTTAATATTTGTGTCTGTGGCTGGTTTTGCAGAGAACACATGCAGTATTCTGTGTAAGACTTGCTAAGGTCCTTGCTGAGGACTACTGCATTTTGGTGCCAGGATCAGTGCAGACCTTAAAACGAATTGTTCATGCCAGCCCTCGCTTCTGCTGTCAGTTGATCACGGCTGTCACTGCGTTATATGACCTCTCAACAGGTATGGTATTGGACATGTTAATTATTTTTGCCTGAATTTATTTTTATTTTTCAAAATTTTAATATCAAATATTTCCTGAATCATTTACTCCCTTTCCCTATTCGATAATAGTTATACTGATATCCAATTTGTTGTCCCATTAGGCAGCATTTGATGGAAAGATAGAAAAAATGTTGTTTCGTCATTTGCTTTCGGTGTCTTTTGCTTTTGCTGCTAAGTTTATTTCTTGTATACATTGCATTTAATCACAGGAAGTTCCTCTGATTCATGCAGCATTATTGGTGAAGGTTGACTTTGTTTTATATTGTAATGTATTTTCTCTAAGCCAATGTTTTGTTGCAGATGACCTGATTCCTCCTCATGACCTACTGGAGATGGTTGTATCTTGGGTGTACGATGATCCACGGTTGACACTGATTACGTTTTTGAACGGCCCTGCTAACCTCCCCCGTGGCTTTTTGGAGCTCACGCCACTCCCAGGCCTGATACGCTGGTGTGTGCTTGCACCTTTGGCCTACAAAAGGAACTGCAAAACTTCTTCAGCTCAATCCTTAATGAATGGAAACAGCAATAAAATGTGCAAGGAGCTTGAAAATGATGCAAAAAATGACTTCAAAATCCTTTATTCAAAGTTGCATTTAAGTGTTCTTCAGGTCCTTATGATACTTCAAGGTCATTTAACAGAAAAGAACTTGTATGGACGTTTGGAGCTCATCATGTTTGATCACGTGGATCGGCTTGTTGGAGACATTAACAAATTAGTTAAAGAACTCAATCTTACAAATCCTGTGAAAGAGATTGAGCTCACATTGGATAGATTAGCTCAGGCCCTGCAAGTTGGTATTGCATCAGGAGCACTACTGTGTACTAGAGGTAAGCAAAGTTGTGTGCTGAACATTCATTGTTATCTTCCTGAGATAATTAAAACATAGAAACTTATGTCCAGTAAGTGAAATACTTCCAACAAGTTGAATTCCATTATTTATACTCCTTTACTTGACTTTTGGCCTATATAAAACATGAAACAGAAAATCTTAACAATGCTTTACCACAGTGTGGTACGCTACATGTTGCCATAATTTCCTTTTGTGGTGAGTTCTGAGTCTTAAGTCTGAATAAGCTTAGGTTGAATCTTTTTTCAGAGGATTGTAAGACAGATAGAAATTGGGAGCAGAAGTAGGCAAATTCTGGCCTTCGAGCCTGCTCTGCCATTCAGTCAGATCATGGCTGATCTCTCCCTGATCTCAAATCCACCTCCCCACCTGTTCCCCACAGCTCCTTATCCCCACCTATTCCCCGTATTCCCTTATCCCTTTTTTAATTAGAAATCTATCTCCTTGAAATCAGTCAATGAAAATTCACCAGAGAAGTAGTTCCTCCTCATCTCAGTTTTAAATCTACCACCTTTCAACCTGTACCTGTGACCTCTTGTTCTAGATTGCCCTATAAAAGGAAACATTTGGTCTATATTTACTTTATCGATCCCTTTTAAAATTTTATATACCTCGATCAGATCTCCTCTCATCCTTCTAAACTCCGGCAAGTATAAGCCCAAACTGTTTAATCTCTCCTCGTACATCAATCCTTTCTCTCCTGGAATCAATCTGATGACCCTTCTCTGAACTGTCTCCAATGCCACTGCATCCTCCTTCAAATAAGGAGACCAAAACTGGGCACACTACTCCAGATGTGGTCCCACCAACACCCTATACAATTGCAACAACACTACACTTATACTCGAGTCCATTTGCCTTTTTTATTACATGTTTCACCTGCATGCCAACTTTCTGCAATTCACCCACTGCTAATGGTTAGCTCAAGTGTTGCTTTGGTAGAGTCTGGAAACGTTTTCCTACTTGACGGCAAATGCAAAGTTTATCCGCTATAAAATAATTTAAATCATTAGTTGCAAAAATATTGTAATTTCATAAATTTTATAGTATCAGCTAAATTTGCTATGGATTACTTTGCTTTTCTTTATATTAGTTTACATTCACCTCCTGTTTAATTTTCCAGATGATTTACGATCTATCTGCTCTGCACTTCCACATAACAAGTAAGTATGTAAATATTTTGTTTATGAAGTTATGAAGATCCCTTAATTTCTTGGATAAGCATTGGATCTATTAATTTCTTGAATAATTGGTGTTCTAACTTGAGTACCAATAAACTTTGAAGATGAATTTTCTGTGTGAACACAATACTAAACATATACAAGTAATATTCTCTGCATAGTTTAAAATAACACAAAATTGACATTAACTTATTAAACACTGTGAAGAGAGGAAATTAAAACTCCTGAAGATATCCTTAATACTAAAACCTTTCATTCTTGTCAATGAAAAATGTAATTCAAAAGTGCAATATCCAATGAGCTTTTATCATAATTAGCTGTGCCTGTATCTAGTGATGTATACCAAACTTTTAATTAAATTTTAGCAATAATATCTTGTGACTGTAGTTCCACACTTTAGTCACAGAGTGAAGTATGGGGCAGATTTATCAAGCTGGTTCTGAATATTTTTATCCTTTAGATATTTTGGCTAATGACAAATATTCAGAGGCGGAAAAATCAAAAATTACGTATTTCAAAATAACATTGAATTGTCTTTTATTTGGCTGTAATGAATGCATCAATTAATGAAATCATAGAAACCCTACAGTACAGAAAGAGGCCATTCGGCCCATCGAGTCTGCACTGACCACAATCCCACCCAGGCCCTACCCCCATATCCCTACATATTTTACCCACTAATCTTTCTAATCTACGCATCCCAGGACACTAAGGGGCAATTTTAGCATGGCCAATCAACCTAACCCGCACATCTTTGGACTGTGGGAGGAAACCGGAGCACCCGGAGGAAACCCACGCAGACACGAGGAGAATGTGCAAACTCCACACAGACAGTGACCCAAGCCGGGAAGCGAACCCAAGTCCCTGGAGCTGTGAAGCAGCAGTGCTAACCACTGTAAAGTTTTTCCTTATCTCTCTGAACTGGGTAATTTTATCCCATCACACTTGAGCGATTTTTCAATCACAGTATATTCTGAGGGTGTACATTTTTCAGAATTTGTCAGCATGCAATCTATGGATTGAGATGAGTTGAGAGTCTATATTTACTCATCCTGTGATGATTTGTGGATTTCTTTGCTTTGTCCAAAGAAATTTGAATGAAGCTAGAGATTGAATTCTCAAAACTTTTATTTCCGACATGGATGAATTGATAAAACATTACAATTTTGTTGAGTTGTCTATAGAAACTGATGATGTTTAAAAGAAATTAAACCTCCAGTTAATAGCTGAAAAGATTAAGACAATATTTCACATTTTAAAACTTTAAGTTGAACAAATAATTTTTAAAAAGCATGATTGACTAAATATTTTCTTTTTGTAGGCAACGTAAACTTTTTAAACTATAGAAAGTGCAGTTTCCCTTTATGATTACCACCAATTGGACTGTCCATGGAATTGCATTCCTTTTAGCAAACTCCCAGCTTCCTGTGGGTTCCCATATCACCAAGCAGTAATTCTGAGTGGCCGTCTCCAAGAGCATTCTTCAGTTTTGAGAGATTTTTAGAAATCCACAACTAGCAATAAAGCTTGATTCTTCTTCCACTGGCCATGCCAGGAAGAATAATCTGGCATTCTTGGAAGGTTGCAAGATGCATTCTCCTGATCCTCCCATTTTGGCTGTGGGGTAGCTCACAAATGCAAATGGCCTCTTTTCCGTGCTGAATATACTAGCCATCAGTCTGATATTTAATGATTTGTAGGGAAGTCCGTAACCTGATCTCAAAAATGGTTTCTCCTGCCGCTTTCCCCTTACCAATGTAGAATACATTAAACTTGCATCCAAGTAGAGCTGCTAATTAATTATTGACCCCAACCCCCTTTCTCTTATAAGTAAATGGACAGTTTACAGCACAACTGTTTCAACTCTCTACCAACAACACCTTTATTGGACTTGGGAGACTCAGGGTCTACTCTGTAAACTTAGAGACTGCTACCATAGTCTCCAAAAATAAATAACTGGCACCTTCTTCATAAAACAATCTAATCCTTCCTTTGATCTCTAACAGTCGAACCACTCAGGATTACTGTCAAGCAGTTGGCAGAACTGGTATCATGGCTGACTTCATTTACCATAACTTGAAAGCTACAGTTCCAAAACGTGATCTTATAAACCTTACCATTGTGACAATTTGCTTTTCTATTAGGAACTTGGTCAAAAAAAGTATGTGTGAACTGAAACAGCTGTTAGGTGAGAGGTAACAGTAAGACTAACAGCTGTGCATGTTTTTCTGTTGGTTGTGAAGGAAACCAAGGCTGTGTTTATTGAGTGGGGTTTTTATTAGTCAATCATTACTTTTGATTATGTATATTCAGTTAATGAATCATGTTTGAGACTTAATTTTTATATACAATTTGGAAACTATGAACATTGAACACTTATGGCATAATGTCTCTCAATTTATAACAACTTATATTCATTTAAGATGGTATAAGTCAGCCGGTGTAGCGAATGTGCTCCTGGTGCACCTGATGTGTTTGTACCAGGATATTGCTCACTCCAAACTTATGACTTTTTGTCCATTAATTTTGAAAAGCAGAAAACTGGCACTTAACTATGGGAACCAGCTGGTGATTGGGAAGTAAAATCGAAATACTGCAGATGCTGGTGATTGGAAATAAAAACAAAGTATTGAAATAACTCGCAGCATCTGTGCATAGAGAAACAAAGTCCAATATGACTCTTTGGAAGAGAGACAGGAATATAATGCGTTTTATGCTGGGGGTGCGGGGGCAGCAGCAGCAGGTGGGGCAAAAAGAGAAAAGTTCAGCGATAGGTTAGGGGAGATTAAATGACAAAGATGTCATGGAACTGAAGGCAAAAGGAGTGGTAATGATAGTACTTGAGGAAGAAATTCAACTCGGCCAGCTCCAATGCACCCCTGATGAGCTCAATGCATTCTACTCCCATTTTGAGCAAGAGGTCAGCGAGAGCATGCCCTCCACCCTGGAAGAACCAGTATCTGAGGTCACCACTGCTGTCAGAGCAGCTTTCTTGGAAGTCAACCGACGGAAAGCGACTGGCCCGGATGAGGTACCCGGATGAGCACTCAGATCTTGCGCAGATCAGCTGGCGGAGTTATTCGCAGACATCTTCAATCTCTTTCCAACAATTTGAGGTCCCTATCTGCTTCAAGAAGATGACCATCATCCCGGTACCTAAGAAAAGCCAAGCAGCGTGCCTCAATGACTATCGTCCGGTGGCTCTGACATCCATCATTATGAAGTGCTTTGAAAGGCTAGTCATGGCATGAGTCAATTCCAGCCTCCCAGACTACCTGGATCCACTACAGTTTGCCTACCAACAGGTCCACAGCAGATACCATCTCCCTGGCTCTGCACTCAACCCTGGAACACCTAGATAACAAAGACACCTATGTCAGACTCCTATTAATTGACTACAGCTCAGCCTTCAACACCATTATTCCTACAAAACTCATCTCCAAACTCTGTGGCTTGGGCCGTGGCACCTCCCTCAGCGACTGGATCCTGAACTTCCTATCCCAGAGACCACAATCAGTAAGAATAGGCAACAACACCACCTCCACGATCATCCTCAACACCGTTGCCCCACAAGGCTGTGTTCTCAGCCCCCTACTATACTCCTTATACCCCTTTGTGTGGCCAAATTCCCCTCCAACTCGATTTTCAAGTTTGCTGACGATACCATCGTAGTGGGTTGGATCTCAAACAATGAGACAGAGTACAGGAATGAGAGAGAATCTGATGAACTGGTGCGGCGACAATAATCTCTCCCTCAATGTCAACAAAACGAAGGAGATTGTCATCGACTTCAGGAAGCGTAGAGGAGAACATTCCCCTGTATATCAACGGGGACGAAGTGGAAATGGTCGAGAGCTTCAAGTTTTTAGGTGTCCAGATCACCCACAACCTGTACTAGGTCTCTCCCACCCATGCCAACACTTTAGTTAAGAAAGCCCACCAATGCCTCTACTTTCTCAGAAGACTAAGGAAATTTGACGTCTCAGCTACAACTCTCATCAACATTTACAGATGCACCCATAGAAAGCATTCTTTCTGGTTGTATCACAGCTTGGTATGGCTCCTGCTCTGCCCAAGACCGCAAGAAACTACAAAAGGTCGTGAAGGTAGCCCAATCCATCACGCAAACCAGTCTCCCATTCATTGACTCTGTCTACACTTCCCGCTGCCTTGGCAAAGCAGCCAGCATAATGAAGGACCCCACACACCCTGGACATTCTCTCTTGCATCTTCTTCCGTCAGGAAAAAGATACAAAAGTCAGAGGTCACGTACCAACCGACCTGAAGAACAGCTTCTTCCCTGCTGCTGTCAGACTTTTAAATTAACCTACCTCGCATTAAGTTAATCTTTCTCTACATCCTAGCTCTGACTGTAACACTACATTCTGCAGTCTTTCCTTTCCTTCTCTATGAACGGTATGCTTTGTCTGTATAGTGCGCAAGAAACAATACTTTTCACTATGCTAATACATGTGACAATAAATCAAATCATCAGTCTATTCATGGTCATCAGTAAAGTGATGTAAGGGATCATCAACACCGCTATTGAGCAACACTTGAAAGGCACTTGATACTTCAAAGTCTATGGGTCCTGACAATATTAAGACCATAAGACATAGGAGCGGAAGTAAGGCCATTCGGCCCATCGAGTCCACTCCACCATTCAATCATGGTTGATTTCAACTCCATTTACCCGCTCTCTCCCCATAGCCCTTAATTCCTCGAGAAATCAAGAATTTATCAATTTCTGTCTTGAAGACGCTCAACGTCTCGGCCTCCACAGCCCTCTGTGGCAATGAATTCCACAGACCTACCACTCTCTGGCTGAAGAAATTTCTCCTCATCTCTGTTCTAAAGTGACTCCCTTTTATTCTAAGGCTGTGCCCCCGCGTCCTAGTCTCCCCTGCTAATGGAAACAACTTCCCTACGTCCATCCTATCTAAGCCGTTCAATAGTACTGAAGACTTGTGCTCCAAAACGTGCCACACTGCTAGCCAAGCTGTTCCAGTACAGTTACAACACTGGCATCTGCCTGGCAATGTGGAAAATTGCCCCAGTTGTGTCCTGTACATAAAAAAAACAGGACAAATCAAACCCAGCCAATTGCTGCCCCAAGTCTACTTTCAATCAGTAAAGGGGTCTTCAACACCACTTTCAAGCAACACTTGCTTAGCAATATCCTGCGCACTGAAGCACTGTTTGGGTTCCACCAGAGTCACTCAGCTCCTGACCTCATTACAGCCTTCGTTTGAACATGGACAAAAAAGCTGAATTCCAGAGGTGAGGTGAGAGTGACTGCCCTTGCCGTCGATGCAGCCTTTGACCGAATGTGGCATCAAGAAACCAAGAAATTGGAGTCTATGGGAATCAGGGGAAAACTCTCCACTGGTTGGAGTCACATGGAGCGCAAGGCAATGTGGTTGTGATGGTTGGAGGTCAATCATCTCAGTTCCAGGACATCACTACAGGAGTTCCTCAGGGTAGTGTCCCTGGTCCAACCATTTTCAGCTGATTGTACAATGTTCACTATTCACGACTCCTCAGATACTGAAAGCAGTCCTGGACAATATCCATGCTTGGGCTGACAAGTGGCAAGTTATATTCACGCCACACAAATGTCAGACAGTGACCATCTCCAACAAGAGAGAATCTAACCATCACCCCTTGACATTCAATGGCTTTACCATTGCTGAATTTCTCCATTATCAACATCTTTTGGGGTTACTTTTGACCAGATACTGAACTGGACTAACCATATAAATGCTGTGGCTCCACAAGCAGGTCAGAGGCTAGGAATCATACATAAAGAACTCACTTCCTGACTCCCCAAGCCTGTCTACAAGGCACAAGTCAAGAATGTGATGGAATACTGTCCACTTGCCTGGATGAGTGCAGCTCCAACAACACCCAAGAAGCTTGACACCATCCAGGATAAAGCAGCCCACTTGGTTTGCATCTGTTCCACAAATGTTCCACAAGCATTCCACCACCGACTAAGTATGTACCATACACAAAATGCCCTTGACAGCACCTTCCAATCCCACAGCCACTACTGTCTGGAAGGACAGGGTCAGCGGACACAGGAACACCACTATCTGGAAGTATTTCTCCAAGTCATTTAACATCCTGACTTTGAAATATGTTTCCATTTCTTCAATGTTGATGGATCAAAATCCTGGAACTCCCTACCTTACAGCACTATGGCTGTTCCTATACCTCGGGGACTGTAGTGGTTTACGAAGACTGCTCATCACCACCACCTCGAGGACAATTGCGAATGGGCAATTAATGAAGCCCATAAATGAATAAATAAACTAAAGAAACACAGGACTGGTTCAGAGTAGGTGTGAATAGAATCTCTACAGAGCATAAGGAAGCCATTTGAGCCATTGAGTCTGCACCAACTCTCCAAAAAGTATCTTACCCAGGTCCTATCCCTACAAGCTCACAAAATCAAACTCGTTAATCTTCCTAACCTACACACCCACATCTTGGGATACTGTAAGGGACAAATTAGCAGGGCCAATCCACCTAACTGCACATCTTGGACTGTGGGAGGAAACTGGAGCACTCGGAGGAAACCCACGCAGACATGGAATAGCAGAATAAAGGTCAACACTGGTGAGAACAAGATGCCGACTAATACTGGAGTTGGGGGCAGCAATAACATTTAAAATGGAGGACAGAGTTCATGGTCTGAAGTTATTGAACTCATTGCTGAGTCCAGAAGGCTGTAAAGTGAAGATGAGGCACTGTTCCTCTAGCTTGCCTTGGGCTTCAGTAGAACATGTAGCAGGCTAAGGACAAAACTGTGGGCAGGAGAGCAAGATGGTGAATTGAAATAGCAAGCAACCAGAAGGCTGGGGTGATGCTTGGTGTTCTGTAACAGTGCAAAGCTGACCGCATTGTGAGTAGCAGTTGAAGTATAAATAAATGGATGCTTCACCTGGAAAATGTAACGGGTTTAAAGTTTGAAATTTATTTATTACTGTCACAAGTAGGCTTACATTAACACTGCATTGAAGTTACTGTGAAAATCCCCGAGTTGCCACACTCATGAACAGACTGGGAATAGAGGGATACAAATGGATGGTCAAATAGTTAGGAACACATGATTGGTGCAGGCTTGGAGGGCCGAAGGGCCTGTCCCTGTGCTGTATTGTTCTTTGTCCGGCACCTTTTTGAGTACACTGAGGGAGAATTTAGCATGACCAATTCACCATACCAGCACATCTTTCAGATTGTGGGAGGAAATCGGAGCACCTGGAGGAAACCCACGCAGACACGGGGAGAACGTGCAGACTCCACACAGACAGTGGCCCAAGCCAGGAGTCGAAAGCAGGTCCTTGGCACTGAGGCAGTAGTGCTAACTACTGTGCCACCATGCCACCCTTGGGAAATGTTGGAAGATGTACCTGGTGTGGAGGAACAAACGGCAGGGATAGTGGCCTGTTGCTTTAAATAAGACCAAAACTGTGCGTCTGAATTTCATGAAACCTTTCCCTGCATGAATTTGGGACCCCGTTTATCCCATATGCCACATCTTGGCAGCTAGCAATGCTCCAAAACCACCCCATCTTCTGCTGAAGCCCAGGATCTCCTTGCCCAGACTTTTTTCCTGTCTTCCACATCAAGATCCTGCAATCCTTCTCAGTGCAGCATAATCCCTCAAATGCTTCTTTGAGAATTCTTGTGATTTCATTTCCTATTGCCCCAGATTCCAAATCCTTTTCCCAACGATTCCGGAAATGAGGGAGTGTTCCTAGAATCTCCCATTTTAGTATTCCTTGGAGCCAACCCCAGGTTGTTCACCTCAAAGTAATACTAGATTCTGTAACCCCCGTCAAGTATGATCGATGGAAGCTCGTGTTTTCATTTTATGGGATTATAAATTCCATAGAATTACCCTAGTGGATTTTTGAAAACAAGGTTTCCTTTCCTGATTCTGAGAATTTCATTAGCGATGATGTATCTTCAAGAAAACCTCCCGCTCTGTGTCTGTTTCCTATTATAAATATATAAATATTTAACATTTCTATTTGTGAAGCATCAGTTTATCCCAGTATAATCCATAGAACCATAGAAAAGTTACAGCTCTGAAGGAGGTCATTCAGCCCAGCTTGTCCATGCCAGCCCAAGGACATCCAGGTGTCCTTTCTAATCCCACCTTCCTGCACCCGGCCTGTAGCTTATAGCACTTGAGGTATTTTTTTTGTGTGTACATTATTAGCATTGAAATTCTGATGGCTGTGAATTTAACATGCTATAACATGGTACCATCCAATAGAAATTGCTGACTAGCCACAGGAGTGGCTACAGTGACATTTTTTTAACCGCACAAAGTAATCATAGTGGAAAATTTAATACAGTATGTAGGAAACTGTATTTACTTAAACACCTCACACCACTCAGTTACCAACAAAGCAACTAACAATTGAAAAACGCTTGCACACACTGCTTTTCATTTTACTAATGAATGCTCAAGTTAAAATACACCTGCAAATGCCATGCAAATATGAGGATTGGGATCACATGAGCCATGACAGCATCTATTACTCATTTATATTTACTAATTCAAAATTGAATGTGGCTCATCTTGAATCAGAGCAAATGAATGTGAGCTAGATATTTAATCATTTGCTCATAATTAGTATTAAAATGTTAAGTTCGAAAGGTTATTAATTAAAGGAGAAGAAACATGTTTAGGTACTAATGATTTTTGTTTTCTTAACAGCTTGCTTCAGTTGGTCCTAACTGGACCAGTACAACAGTCTCCACATACTGCACTGCCACCAGGATTCTATCCACATATCCATGCACCACCTTCTGGATATCCTATGTATTCAACTCACCCAGTGCAGACATATATGCCGGGTATGGCTTTTTCATATAGACCAATCCGATAAAGGATTGTCCATTACAATGAATTTAATGGGCTACCTCCTTGGATATGTATACTTATACAATCAAACCAATTGTGGAATATTGTTTCAGTACCTTTTTTTACTGAAAATTTGTACTATCAATGAAGATAAAATGGATTGGTCGCAACCCACTGCGCGTTTTATATTTCTTAATGACGTTTACAACTTTTATGTACAGAAATAACACGGTTGAGACTTTTTCACATCTAGGAAGCTACCACAGTTTTAAAAGACAAAGGTTTTTAATTGCATCCATTTATTAATTATCTGTAAATTAATATCGTTTACTTGCGTACATTGTCAAATTTCGTTGTCTACCGAACCTTTTTATATAAAGAGGTGTTTTTAAAAAAGGTGTGTTGTGTCCTCTTGTCTGCTCTGATGACTAACAGTTATTTCAGGATTAATAGATGTACGAGGCAAGTCTTTTACACACAGGGTGGTGGGTGCCTGGAACTCGCTGCCGGGGGAGGTGGTGGAAGCAGATACGATAGTGACTTTTAAGGGGCGTCTTGACAAATACATGAATTGGATGGGAATAGAGGGATATGGTCCCTGGAAGAGTAAGGGATTTCAGTTCAGTCGGGCAGCATGATCGGTGCAGCCTTGGAGAGCCGAAGGGCCTGTTCCTGTGCTGTAATTTTCTTTGTAAATCTCCAGTGGTTGTTTCTGGGTCTTGTGTAGCAATAACGCAGCACTTTCTTGTTTCAATTTTTTTAAGTTAACACGTTTTGTGAAACCACTGTACATTTTAAGTACGCATTGCTTCTGAGTGAGTAGCTGGTATAGGTGTTCTTGCTCAGAGCAGTGCTTGTTTACCGAGGACATTTTCTTTGCTTTTGGTCTCAGTCCTTGGTTAGGTTTAAGGGGATAAATGGTCTTATCCATGTTGGCTTGAGATGAGACGTATCAAAATTAAACTTTGTAGCTCTCTTAATGTTTCAGTCTATTGAGATGGATCCAACCTCGTCTTTGCTGAGTTAGTCTTTCTTAACAAAAGCAACAGTGTGCTTTGGGTGAGGACAGGCTTGAGTTTAGCCTTGACAACCACCATGGTTTAATAGCTTGCTGAGACTCGCCTGTTTAGATTAACACACAAGGTATAATCATAGGGTGAAGGACAAAATCCCAACAAGAAGTCAATACTTTCAGGAGAGGAAGAAAGAACATTGTCGCAAATAACAGTTAACCCCTGTTTGCTACGAGGCTTATATACAATAGATCAAAGGTAAGTCACTACAGTCACAATAAGGGATTATTACTCTTCGCTGCTACGGTTTCAAATTGGAGAAAATATATTGGGTGGAATTTTCTCAGAAGAAAATAAAGTGTCATAACACCAAGACAACTGGAGCAATCCATGTGGGCTGTCAGGCACGGTCCAGACTCGATTATCTCAAACTTGTCATTTTTTGTGAGAGCAGTGAGTTGCGTGCTGATTTTGGGAAGTGGGGGTGGGGGGGAAGTTAAACATGCTGGTGAGCCCGGCTGCAAAGCGCTCAGCCGATCTCTCAGGAGACCCCCTCTCTCCCCCTCATCGGCAGCATGTTCCCCCCCCCCCCCCCCCCCCCAACACTGATCGCCATCATCGGGGCCCTCCCAGCAGGGTCCCCTTCAGGACCCACATCATGACCCTAACGTACCCCTTATATGCTCCACCCCTGCACGACCACACTCCCCCTTCATAACCCACACCCAGGGCCCCACCCCTTTGACTGCCAACTGGTGAGCAGTGCCCGGGTTGGCACTGGGCACCATGTCCCCGATCACTTGGAGGCTTCAATGGCCTCCAAATCCCCGGTGTGGCCATTGCGCCTGATCTCCTCTATTTGAGACCAATGGTGATTCTTACGTGCCCGAAGGTCGGAAGAGCGTGGGAGCTGGCAGAATCTGGTGTCGAATGGGCTAAGCATATTTAAATGCTACTCTAAATAAAGGACATGATCCAGGTTTGCGTCACTGCAAAGGAACCTGGACGATTGCAAACCATTTCGGGCTGGGCACAAAACCGAATTTTAAGCCTGCACATTTTTTTGGGATTGGTACAATCTGCGCCAGGCAAAGTGAGGTCAAAAAATCGCAGCCATTGTTTTTTTTGACCACCTCTTAAATACAGTGGATTTGTTACTTATATCTAAACAATTTTTTAAAATGGTTTGTATGAAGGGTACATTGTTTATTTATTAGTGTCACAAGTAGGCTTACATTAACACTGCAATGAAGTTACTGTGAAAATCCCCTAGTCACCACACTCTCTGGCATTTGTTCGGCTACACTGAGGGAGAACTTACCATGGCCAACGCACCTAATTAACACGTCTTTCAGACTGTGGGAGGAAACCGGAGCATCCGGAGGAAACCCATGCTGACACTGGGAGAACGTACAGACGGCACAGTCAGTGACCCAAGCTGGGAATTGAACCCGGGTCTCTGGCGCTGTAAGGCAGCAGTGCTAACCACCGTGTCGCCGTGCCAACATGGAAGGCATATTTTGGTCACAATAATAAGTAACGCTGTAGTTCTGGAATGAAGGAGTGTTTTGGAAATGACCATTTAAAAAATTCAGTTGTCATTGCTCAGATGACTTGCTGCAAATGTTTGAGCAGAATCATCTAGCCTATAAATAAGGAATAAAAAGGATTTCTCAAGTAGTGTCTCTGGCAGAGTCATTCAACATGAGAGAAAAAAAAAGTCTGAAGTTATTTGTAACTTGAACTTGGTCAAGTATTCTACCTTCCACAAATTTTCCGCCTTTGTCAGTTTGTATTCATCGTTGCTGAAAAGTGCTTAAAACTAGAAAGACACCAATTTCAAGTGTAACTGTGATTATGGTGTTGATATAGATTAACATGACTACCTAATTATTCATAGAACTGCTCATCTGTTGTGGTCATGATCAATTACATTAAGTGCCAAAATGTGACCAATTAGATCATGAACATGGTTCTAATTATGTTAAATACATCTGTTTAAGAGATCTGTCTTAATTGAATAACGACCAATTAAAACAAGTATGACCTAGAATACTTTGGATCCTGTCAATGGAAATGGAATTAATCTATGTCCAAATTAAGCTGCAATTCCTGAATTTCCACCACGGAAATGAACAAAATTGCACCGACTTTTGTGGACAATTAATTACTTCACATCTCTGCCAGATGTGTCGCTTCAACATACTTATCATGTTCCAGTATCTTTCCATCATTGAAAGAAGATGGGCTCACAGCAAACAAATCCATTTCGGATGGGATGTTTTCACTTTTGCTAATGGCGAGCTGAAGAGGCTAATCCTTGAGAGCCATATTCTATCCCATGTGTCACACACAAAGCTATCAGTTGACATTGTGGGTTGTTTTTGACCTTGACACCTGTTGTGGTGGTGCATGCAAGACCACAGGAGATGTCATCGTTTTCCTCTGTTGTCAGCTCGTGACTCCAAGGTGCAATAATTGATGTTTAGGGCATTTATGTCAAGCTTGTAAGTATCCTTGAGCTGGGGCTTTTGGCATCCGAATGGTTGTCCCGTCTGGGTGTTTTTCTGTTTGCTAAGCAGGCTACGGTCTTCTAGAACTGGGGCGGCACAGGGGTTAGCACTGCTGCCTCACAGCTCCAGGGACCTGGATTTGATTCCCAGCTTGGTTCACTGTCTGTGCGGAGTCAGCATGTTCTCCCCGTGTCTGCGTGGGTTTCCTCTGGGTGCTCTGGCTTCCTCTTTCAGTCCAAAGATGTGCGGGTTAGGTGCATTGGCCATGCTAAATTGCCCCTTAGTGTCCTGGGATGTGTAGGTTTGAGGGATTAGCGGGGTAAATATATGGGGTTACCGGGATAGGGCCTGGGTGGGATTGTTGTCGGTGCAGACTCGATGAGCCAATGACCTCCTTCTGCACTGTAGGAATTCTATGATTCTAACTCAAGTGTTGAGGATTATTCATTTAACTCATCCATGATAGATAGCTGCAGGAGACCATCCAGTGCAGACTTGGAGATGTCTCTTGGTAGTACAGCTCACAGTAAAATCCATTTAGATGGATGTAAGAAATAAGGGGGAGAAAACACTAGTGGGACTATAGGCCCTTAACAGCTATGCTGTAGGTTGGAGAATGAGGGTGACACAGTGGTTAGCACTAGTGCCTCACAACACCAGGTTCGATTCTCGGCTTGGGTCACTGTCTGTGTGGAGTCTGCACGTTCCCCCCTCCCCCCCGTGTCTGTGTGGGTTTCTTCTGGGTGCTCCAGTTTCCTCCCACAGTCCGAAAGACATACTGGTTAGGTGCATTGGCTATGCTAAAATTCTCCCTCAGTGTACCTGAACAGGTGCTGGAGTGTGGCGACTCAGGGATTTTCACAGTAGCTTCATTGTGGTGTTAATGTAAGCCTACTTGTGACACGAATAAATAAACTTTAAATAAATCGGGAGATAATGAGGGCACGTAGAAAAGGCAGTGCATTAACCATGGATGACTTTAACCTTCATGTGATTAGAAAGATCAAATTGGTAAAGGTAGCTGTGAGGAAGCATTCATAGCGTATTCAGGACCGTTTCCTAGACCAGTATGCTGTGGATCCAACTAGGGATTAAGCTATTTTGGATCTAGTAATATGTAACGAGACAAACTTAAACAGTCTCAGAGTAAAAAAATCCCCAGGAGACAGGAACCATAATATGGTGGTATTTAGCATTCAGTTTGAGAGTGAAAAACTTAGGTCAGAAACAACTGTGCTATACTTAAATAATGGTAATTACAAAGAAATGAGGGCAGAGGTGGTTAATCAGCAATGGTAAACGTTTATGAAAATAGTTCATGACTCACAATGAAAATATATTCCAGTGAGGAAGAAGGATTCGAGGAAGGGGATAAATAAACCATGGTTAACCAAGGAAGTCAGTACTTTTTTTTCTCTTTCGGTTTAATACAATGTAAAGATTAGTGATAAACCATAAGATTGGGAAGGTTTTAAAAACCAACCAAAGGTAACCAAAAAATAAAGAGAGAAGATAAACAATGAGAGAAAACTAACAAGTAATATAAAAATGGAAAGTAAGAACTTCTTTAGATAGATAAGGAAGAGAGAGGCCGAACTGAATGAGACTGGGGAAATAATGGTGAACCAGGAAATGGCACTGTAAGAAGTCTCTCAACACCAGGTTAAAGTCCAACAGGTTTATTTGGCAGCACAAGCTTTTGGAGTGCTGCTCCTTCATCAGGTGAGTCTCATCACTCACCTGATGAAGGAGCAGCGCTCCGAAAGCTTTGCTGCAAAATAAACCTGTTGGACTTTAACCTGGTGTTGAGAGACTTCTTACTGTGCTTACCCCAGTCCAACACCGGCATCGCCACATCATGGCAACCAGGAAATGGCAGAGGAGTTAAATAAATATTTTGCATCAGTCTTCATGGTGAAATACACTAATAACATTCCAAAAATACGAACTAGTCAAGAAGCAAAAGCTAGGAGATGGGCGGAAATAAATACAATAACACCATCAGATAAAAGATACGAGGGAAACTAATGGGGCGAGAGGCCGATAAGTCCCATGGAACTCATGGGTTGCATTCTAAAATATTAATGGAAGTAGCTACAGAGATAGCAGATGCGCTGGTAGTAATCTTCCAAGAATACTGGAAAAGTCCCAGAGGTTTGCAAAACTCCCATTATTCAACAAGGTAGGGAGACAAAAACAGGTAACTGTAAGCTTAACATCATATCATTCACACACCAGTGTAATATCACTGTGGGGGTCGGTTAGCTCAGATGGCTGGTCAGCTGGTTTGTGCTGCAGAGTGATGCCAACAGTGTGGATGCAATTCCCATACCAGCTGAAGATATTCATGAGGGTCCCATCTTCTTAACCTTGCCCCTCACCTGAGGTGTGGTGTTCCTCAGGTTAAATCACCGCCAATCAGCTCTCTCCTTCAAAAGATAATATTACTGTATTCACATATATCAGTGTAATATTACAGTATTCATACCAGTTTAATATTACAGTATTCATATATGCAGTCTAATATTACTGTGTTCTGTGCAATATTACTGTACTCACATAGCTGTGTAAAATTACTATTCACACAGGTGTAATATGACTGTATTCACAACTATAATATTCCAGGATGCACACTGCAATGTTATACTGTATTCACAGCAAATATTACTGTATTCACACATGTCTAATACTGTATTCACAGAGCGGTATCAATGTTTCTACAAAGATATAAAACGAAAAAGAGTGGCTAAAGTAAACATTAGTCCCTTAGAGGATGAGAAGGGGGATGTAATAACTGGAAATGAGAAAATGGCTGAGGCATTGAACAGGTATTTTATGTCGGTCTTCACAATGGAAGACACAAATAACATGCCAAAAATTGATGACAGGAAGGCTATGGCAGGTGAGGACCTAGAAACTATCATTATCACAAAAGAGATAGTGTTGGGCAAGTTAATGTGGCTAAAGGTAGACAAGTCTCCTGGTCCTGATGGAATGCACCCCAGGGTACTAAAAGAGATGGCGGGAGAAATAGCAAATGCACTAGTGGTAATTTACCAAAATTCGCTGGACTCTGGGGTGGTTCCTGCAGATTGGAAAACAGCAAATGTGACGCCACTGTTTAAAAAAGGACATAGACAAAAGGCGGGTAACTATAGTCCGGTTAGCTTAACTTCTGTAGTAGGGAAAATGCTTGAATCTATCATCAAGGAAGAAATAGCGAGACATCTGGATATAAATTGTCCCATTGGTAAGATGCAGCATAGGTTCATAAAGGGAACGTCATGTTTGACTAATTTGGAGAAATTCTTTGAGAACATTACATGTGCAGTGGACAGTGGAGAACTGTGATGTGGTGTATCTGTATTTCCAGAAGACATTTGACAAGGTGCCGCACCAAAGACTGCTGCAAAAGATAAAGGTACACGGTGTTACGGATAATGTATTAGCATGGATAGAGGATTGGTTAACTAACAGAAAGCAAAGAGTGGGGATAAATGAGTGTTTTTCTGGTTGGCAATCAGTGACCTGTGTCTCAGGGATCAGTGTTGGGACCGCAATTGTTTACGATTTACATAGATGATTTGGAGTTGGGGACCAAGCGTAGTGTGTCAAAATTCGCAGATGACACTAAGATAGGTGGCAGAGCAAAGTGTGCAGAGGATACTGAAAGTCTGCAAAGGGATATAGATTGTCTAAGTGAGTGGGCGAGGGTCTGGCAGATGGAGTACAATGTTGATAAATGTGAGGTCATCCATTTTGGTAGGAATAACAGCAAAATGGATTATTATTTAAATGGTAAAAAATTGCAGCATGCTGCTGTGCAGAGGGACCTCGGTGTCCTTGTGCAGGAATCTCAAGGAGTTGGTTTGCAGGTGCAGCAGGTAATTAAGAAGACAAATGGAATTTTGTCCTTTATTGCTAGAGGGGTGGAGTTTAAAAACAGCGAGGTTATGTTGCAGCTGTATAAGGTGCTGGTGAGACCACACCTGGAGTACTGTGTACAGTTTTGGTCCCCTTGAGAAAGGATATACTGGCACTGGAGGGGGTGCAGAGGAGATTCACTAGGTTGATTCCGGAGTTGAGAGGGTTGGCTTATGAGGAGAGACTGAGTAGACAGGGGCTATACTCATTGGAATTCAGAAGAATGAGGGAAGATCTTATAGAAAAATATAAGATTATGAAGGGAATAGATAAGATAGAAGCAGGGAAGTTGTTTCCACTGGTGGGTGAAACTAGAACTAGGGGGAATAGCCTCAAAATAAGGGGAAGCAGATTTAGGACTGTCCAGTGAAGCAGTTGAGGCTATCTCATTGAATGTTTTTAAGGCAAGGATAGATAAATTTTTGAATAGTAAAGGAATTGAGGGTTATGATGAGCGGGCGGGTAAGTGGAGCTGAGTCCACAAAATGATCAGCCATGATCTTATTGAATGGCGGAGCAGGCTCGAGGGGCCAGATGGCTTACTCCTGCTCCTAGTTCTTATGTTCTTATTTATTGGCACACTCAAGTGTAACATTACTGTATTCACACACACTATATATACATACAGTGCAATATCACTGTATTGACACACTGTATTCACACTACATATACAGTGGAACCCCGATTTTACACGCCCCGATTTAGCGCGAAATCGGATATGACGCGATGGACCCTTTTTTTTGCTATTTCTAGTTTAGTGATTTAGCGTGACCCCAATTTAGCGCAACACCGATAACATTCGTGATAACATTTTATGGACCCCAACCATTGTGTTACAACGGGGCTGCACTGTACATATAAACACACACACAGTAATATCACTATTGCAACTCTGTAACATTACTGTGTTCATTCTCACTAAATATATATATAGCGCAGTATCACTGTATTGACACACACTCAGTGGAACATTGCTGTATTCACACACACACTGAATATATACGGTATATATTCACATACTGTAGTATTGTATTGCCACTCAATGTTACATTATTGCATTCTCGCACACACACGTATATATACCCACACACATACTAAATGTACATTATCACTGTATTGCCACTCAGTGTAATATTACTGTGTTCACACACATGTATACTCACACACTATATGTATATACACACAATATGTATGTATATATATCCATACACACTATAAAGTAAAGTTAAAGTTACTTTATTAGTCACAAGTAGGCTTACATTAACACTGCAATGCAGTTACTGTGAAAATCCCCCAGTCACCACACTCTGGTGCCTGTTCGGGTACACTGAGGGAGAATTTAGCATGGCCAATGCACCCGAACCAGCCACGTCTTTCGGAGTGTGGGAGGAAACCGGAGCACCCGGAGGAAACCCAGGCAGACAGGGGGAGGAAGGTGCAGACTCCGCACAGACAGAACAGTGACCCAAGCCGGGAATCAAACCTGGGGTCCCTGGTGCTGTGAGGCAGCAGTGCTGACTCACTCTGCCGCCCATATATATATATATATGTGTGTGTGTGTCACTGTACTGCCCCACACTCCAGCACTGTGGGAGTTGTCCCAGTATCTGACTGCACAGTCCAGCTGTGGGCTGAGTCAGTTCTCGCGAGAGTGAGCGAGCGAGCGGGAGCTGCCGGGAGGCGGTTGGCTCTCTGGGAGGGAGGCGCGCTCTGCTGTCGGTGACTAGAATGACCGCACTCGCCCACCACCATCTCTGCTGATCCAGCCGCACGCACAGCCACACCCGCCTTTATTTCCAACCCCCCCGCAGCTGCGTTGCGGAACCGAGGTGAGCGCCGAGGGGGATTGCGGGGGCAACAGCGCGAGTCGGTGCCGGTGTCGGGGTTGGAGTGGGGGGAGGGGTGGGGTGGGTGGATAACGCTCCGCTCTGGGCTCGGCGGGCGGTGCCAGCTGGGAGGCCGGCGGTGGCCATTGCGGCTGCGCGGCTAGGCGAGGAGTGGGGGCGGTGACAGGGTAAGTGATTGACAGAGGGTGCAGCCAATCAGAGATCAGCCGTCATCATCCTGCATGGTGATTGGGTAATGGGGACCAATCACTGACTGGCAGGGAGGGCAGGGGCGTGGCTGGAGTCAGTTCCAGATGGAGTGTTTTGTGTTGTTGGGGGTTTTGTGCTGTTACTATCTTCCTGATGGATTTTGCAGTGTTTAATAAACAATGTTTGCTCTGGTCCAAATCTCTAGTTCAGAAACAGATGAGGGGAGGCAATAGTTTAAAATGTATTCATTAGTGTCACAAGTAGGCTGACATTAACACTGCAGTGAAGTTACTTGCGAAAATCCCCTGGTCGCCACACTCTGGTGCCTGTTCGGGTAGGCTGAGGCAGAATTTAGCATGGACAAATGCACCTAAGTAGCACGTCTTTCAGAATGCGGGAGGAAACCGGAGCACCCAGGGGAAACCCACGGGGAGAACGTGCAGACTCCACAGACAGTGACCCAAACCAGAAATTGAACCTGGGCGCCGTGAGAAAGCAGTTGCTAACTACTGTGCCACCCGACTTGCAGTGTTTAATACATAATGTTTGCAGAGTTTGCTATAGTCCGAATTTTGAGTTCAGAAACAGATACAGGGAGGTGATGGCCTAATATTCATAGAAACTGGAAGCAGGAGTAGGCCATTCAGCCCTTCAAGCCTGCTCCGCGTTCATTATGATCATGGCTGATCATCAAATTCAATATCCCGATCCCCCACTTCATCCCATATCCCTTGATCCCTTTAGCCCCAAGAGCTATATCTAATTTCGTCTTGAAATCAGACATTTTAGCCTCAACTACATTCTGTGGTAGTGAATTCCACACATTCACCACTCTCTGGGTGAAGAAATTTCTCCTCGCCTCAGTTCTAAAAGGTTTTACTTATCCTCAAACGATGACTCCTGGTTCTGGATTCCCCCACCATTGGGAGCATTCTTTCTGAATCTACCCTGTCTAACCCAATTTTATATGTTTCTTTGAGAGACCTCTTCTAAGCTCCAGTGAATATAATCCTAACCGACTTAGTCTCTCCTCATATGACAGACCTGCTATCCCAGGAATCAGGTATAGAATCCCTACAGTGCAGAAGGAGGGTATTTGGCCTATTGAGTCTGCATGACTCGTAGCCAGGGCCTATCCATAACTCCATGTATTTTACTCCATCAATCCTCTTAACCTATATATACGTTGGGATTCTAAGGGGCAATTTAACATGGCCAATCAACCTAACACGGCACACCTTTGGACTGTGGGAGGAAACCGGAGCACCCAGAGGAAACCCACACAGGTGCGGGGAGAATGTGCAAACTCCATTCAGACAGTTATCCGAGGCTGGAATTGAACCCGCGTCCCTGGCTCTGTGAGGCAACAGTGCTAACCACTGTGCCACCTTGCTGCCCTTTTTCAGCAACACAATCCATTTCAGCTGATCCAGGTGGGGAGGTAATATTCTATTACATTTCTGTGCACACCCTTGCAGATTGTTAAACGTGTTTACCCAGTGTAAACACTAAAATAATATGTTTGTAACAGGCACAATATTTCATATTCTTCAGAAGAGATCCTGTTGGTCGTGCCTTCTAACTGATTAGAATGGAATATTTTGCATGTTTCTTGAGTGAATAGGTGAAATCGAAATGGCAGCAATGCTGCCGGTATTCCCAGTTCTGTAATGCACATTTCACTCAGAACGTATTTATGGGAGTGTGGCAGGTTAACTGTGTATTTTCTTCGTCCTCCAACATGAGTGCTCTGGTCAACTGTAGTCGGTTCCAGTAAAGTGTACCACCTGTGTTCAACCAAATTGTGTACCTTTACCTAACACATAGTTTGCAGTTTAGATTTTGTGATTATTGACCAGCTGAGAGTTTGCTCTGCAGCTCCTTAGTTTCTTATTTTACAAAGTCTACGAGGGGTTTGGGGTGAGAGTAAGGGTCCCTCTTCACTTGCAATGGTATCCCCTGGCTACCTTCAGAGTTATTTTGACATAAGCATTCTAAATGAGTTGATGAGCAGTAGTGCTAATTGAAAGCTGACTGGGAACCATCTTTATCATTATGAATGATAACTTGTCCAGTAACGTAACGCGTACACTAGAATTCTGCACTGTAGGGTTTCTATGATTTCTATGAATTCTTCTGTGAATCAATGTATATGAACATTAGAATTCAAAGGGCAGTTAAGAGTTCAACCAAGTTGACATGGGACAAGTCTCTGATGGAAAGTAGACTTGAATGAGGATGGCAAGTATTCCCAAACATACATTATTGAACCAGTTGAGTTTTTTCAACAATTTTCACGGTTATCAGTTTCAGATTGTAAAAAAACTGAATTCAGATTTTCAAATTGCCTAGGTGGTATTCAAACACTCATACTCTATATCTAAAGGATTCTGGATTATGATCTTAGAAACATAACTGTTATTCCATAAATCTTCTCTGTCTTGTCATGGGTATGGTGGGGGGAAGAACCTGCGGACAATGTAAATTATATTAAAAATGGCCATTCATCATAAAAGAGTTTGGCCTGCGTGTAAGATTATTAATAACATCAAAATGTTTTAAAATCTGATCGTTTCCATTGAATGGATAGGGTTTGTTCAAAATTTATTCTCCACACCCCTCTCAAAATATAATTTACTATCTTCCAGGAAATATTTTTCATTTTCCAAGTTCTTTAAACTTATAGTGACTTATATTTTGTTTGACTGTTTCCAGATTTAGTGATAGAGACTACAGACGTTGTCTTTTGTGTACCAAGAAAGGTTGCACTGACCTCGATGAGTCCCAGTAGTTCAGACCCATTGTGAGTAATCTGGAACTGTATCAGTCAAGGAAATTGTTTTTTTAATTTATATATCCAATTCAATCCAAAGTCCAATTCAAAGTCTCATCAAGTGAGACATTCCCGATCCCAGCTGACAAGACAGGGCTCTCACCTCCTGTCTTGGGCTTGATCTACATGATCCAAGCTGATTGGAGTAGGCATTGCACCTCTTCTAAGGCTTGATCTCATTTGCATCTTAGCCACTTTAAAAAATAGCTTCAAATGAAGCCACAATGTAACCTTCTGACTTCAACCAAGTACAGCATGTCGATACTACATTTGATCTTAGCTAAAAGTCCGAAGGAAATATGCCACAGTATCCTGGCTGGCGGGTTTCTGGTTATTCATTTAGCGGGACTCCATGTATCATTTTATTTGTTTGTCTTTTAAGTGAGTGTAACTTAATTCACTACACAATGATTTTCGTGTGTTATGGGCTGTTTGTTTTCCTTCTCAGCTGTGAATGACAGACATCGTATCCTCCACTGTACTTAGTGAAATACAGCTTCGATTACTCTGTCATGATGACATAGATACCGTGAAACTTCTATGTGGTGACTGGTTCCCAATAGAGTGAGTATTACTAGCATTTAATTTTTTTTCCTTGCCATCAGTGACGTTTGTGCCCTTCTCTGACTAAATGTTTCATTGTGTAGCAAATTTACTTGATGCAGCCGTTCCTCATCTCCCCTCCCACCCCATCCATTAATCCTACCAAAAACTTTGGTCTTTTGTTCACAGTCATAGTTTTTTACAGACAAAATTTAATTTCAAGCCTTGCTTCAGGAAATGATGGTTTTATTATGATTGCATCTGATTACAAATGATGAATTTAGACAGGGTGCTAGAACTATCAGCAGAATATTGCAAACGTGAAGTTAACCAAAGCAGAAAATGCTGGAAAGTCTCAGCAGGTCTGACAGTATCTATGGAGAGAGAGAATAGAGCCAACATTTTGAGTCTCTTTGTCAGAGCTGAAGAGAACTGGAAATAGGATGACATTTAAACTGTTTGGGGAGGGGGGGGCATGTGGTGTGGAGCCTTGGGGCTGGATAGAGGGCCAGGGATAAGTGGAGGTAAGGGAGAGATTGACAAAGATGTCATGGACTAAAGGACAAAGGTAATGTAAGTGGTGGTGATTATGGCTAAGAAAGGTGCTGATAGTGGCACATCAGAATATGTTAATGGCAGAACATAGGTAAGCAATGTGTCAACGAACAACCTGGAACAGGTAACGGTTGGCCCTTGTGGAGTGGGGTCGGATGGTGGAAGGGGAGACAGTGGTATGGGAAAAAAAGATGGAAAGCAGGATTTTTGAAAAAGACAATGGAAAGATAAATAAATAAATAAATGAAAGAAAAGTGATGGGAGTGTGGTGGAGGAGAGAGTTCACAGTCTGAAGTTGTTGAACTCATGTAAATCCGAAAGGTTGTAAAGTGCCTAATCAGAAGATGAGGTGCTGTCCATCCAGTTTGCGTGGGCTTCGCTGGAACATTGCCGCGGGCCAAGGATGGACATGTGGGCATAAGAGTAGGATGGTGTGTTGAAATGGCAAGTGACAGGAAGGTCTGGGTCCTGCTTGCAGATGGACCAAAGGTGTTCAGCAAAGCCACCATCCAGTCTGCGTTTGGTTTCTCCAATATAAAGTAGACTGCATTGGGAGTAGTGAATGCAGTATAGACCAGATTGAAGGAGGCACATGTGAAGTGTTGGTTCACCTGAAAAGAGACTTTAGGCCCTTTAGATGGTGAGCGGGGAAGAGGTAAAGGGACAGGTGTTGCACCTTCTGCAATTGCATGGGACAGTGCCATGGGCAGGGGCTGAGGTGTTGGGGGTGACAGAGGAGTGGACTAGGATATCCTGGAGGGAACGGTCACTGTGGAATGCTGACAGGGGGAGTGAGGGGAAGATGTGTTGTGTGGTGGCATCATACTAGAGTTCGGCAGAAATGGTAGAAGATGATCCTTTGAATGTGGAGGCTGGTGGGGTGAAAAATGAGGACAAGGAGGACCCTATCCTGGTTCTGGGAGGGGAAGGGGTGAGAGCATAGGCACGGGAGACGGGTCGGACACGGTTGAGAGCATTTAACCAACATTGGTAATGCTTTTGTGTTACAGTTACAATGTAGGGAACTATTTTACAGAGCTAGTAGAAAGATGGTAGATCTTGTCTTCTGCTTTGAACAGGTACCCAGATTCATGGTACCGGGACATCACTTCCAACAAGAAATTCTTTTCCTTGGCGGCCACATATAAAGGTGGCATTGTGGGGATGATAGTGGCCGAAATAAAAAGTCGATCAAAGGTACATAAAGAGGTACGTTTTCACAATGCATTTTATAGACACATGTTCCACATTCCATTTCAAACGCAAGAACTCTTGAGAAATTAACGTTCTTGGTTTTGTTTTTAAAACAATGTGTGTGCACTGCTAGAATGGAGTGCTGAATATATTTAAAACAATAATTTACTGTAAATAATGCAATGCATAGCTTGGCCTCGCCTGTTAAAGATCCTTTCTTTAGTTTAAAAAAAGTCCTTTGGCTATTAACTCGCTTATTGTAACCATGCTAAACAAGCCAGCAGCAAATTATTTCTGTTTGAGGGAAACTACAAAATTAATATATTAAATAATTATAAATAATAAGGGTCTAAGGTACAAGATTATGAGGGGCACGGACAGAGTGGATAGTCAGAAACGTTTCCCCAGGGTGGAAGAGTCAATTACTAGGGGGCACAGGTTTAAGGTGCGAGGGGCAAGGTTCAAAGGAAGATGTACGAAGCAGATCTTTTACGCAGAGGGTGGTGGGTGCCTGGAACTCGTTGCTGGGGGAGGTAGTGAAAACGGATACAGTAGTGACTTTTAAGGAGCGTCTTGACAAACACATGAATAGGATGGGAATAGAGGGATACGGTCCCCGGAAGGGTAGGGGGTTTTAGTTAAGTTGGGCAGCATTGTAGGTGCAGGCTTGGAGGGCCGAAGGGCCTGTTCCTGTGCTGTAATTTTCTTTGTTCTTTGTACTTCAATCTAGTATGGCAACATACTGGCAAGATTTAATGTTCTACATTTTTAATAAAATTGCTACAATATATATTGAACGTGAAAGAGGCTGCAGTGATTTCAAGATCTTAGAAGTGATGCATAATACAAAGCACTGCATATCCCACTGGATTATTTGTCCTACTTAAGTCTTTTTTTGTAACCAAAGAAAGAATGATCAAAGACAATTGTAATTGATTTTTCTGTGCATCAGCTTCTTGATGGTTCAATCGGTAATTATACTTTGTTGCCTGCCTCTGAACTATACAAAACAGGGAGCCCAGGTTTGTTAAGCTGATCTCAGTTTGTTAAGCTGATCTCAGCTTGAGAGGTGGGGGGAGAAGTCAGTGGGAAGTGGGGGAGAAGTCAGTGGGAAGTGGAGGAACAGTCAGCAACTTTCCCACTCCTGATTTCTAGTCTGTAATTCCTATGGTCGTTCACGTGTATCATTAGGTGAAGAGTGCAGTAGTGCTACAGTGGTTATGTTGTTGAAGTAATAATCCAAAGACCTGAACAAATGATCCAGGAAAACCACAGCAGCTGGGCGATTTAAATTCAGATTCATTTAAATAAAAAGCTAATATCAGTAGGGGTGAATATGAAAGTACCAAATTGTCAGTAAAAATAAATTGGCTCATTAATATCCTCTCGGAAAGGAAATGTGGCCATCCATACAGAGTCAATCGTTTATGTGGCTCTAGATCCACAGCACTTTAGTTGACATCATAACTGCCCCCTGAAATTGTGTAGCAAACCTCTCCGGAAGGTCGCCTTCACAAGTAATTAGGGATGGGGAAATAAATTCTTGATATTAACACCCACATCCTGCGAGTGGATGAATAAAAAATGGATGGACAGCACAGTTGTAGCAAAATAGTTTGGAGATGCTTTCTGTTCAGATCACAAAATAAAAAGAAACTCCTTGAGCAAGAGTGAAGTTCACTAAGTCCTTCACAGAGTAAGATTTAAGCTTTCAATGCATTGTACTGCATGCTTTTATCGACTGCAAAGTGGGAAGGTAGCCAAAGAATGAATTTTGCTTGATCCCTTAGACTTGCGTATTTCAAGAAGAAACACATTTCAAAACAGAAGAATCAACTAAAAAATTCTATCTCATCTTTCAAAGGGAAATCTGAACAAAATTCTTAAATGAATATGAAACAAAAATCCTGAAATATCCAAGATCAATGAAGAGGGGGATTGATCTGTGTATTTCCAATGCTTCCGGCTTTTGTTTCTGGGCAAAACTCTGAAAGATATTGAACAAAATGTGTGATAAATTACTAGTCAGAATTTATTTAATCTTTTTCAGTAATTGCTGGAATTGAATAATGTCCAGTCTTCCTATTGTTACCTACAGGATGGAGATATTCTGGCCTCTAGTTTCCCTATAGAGATACAAGTTGCTTACATTTTAAGCCTAGGGGTTGTAAAAGAATTCCGAAAACATGGAATAGGTAAGTGTATTAACTTGTTTCCATTTTATTTCTAGTGTGAGACATTGTTAGAATATCCTAGGCTTTTGAAGATTGAGTCCAGCATTTGTACATGATGGATTTAAGACAGTCTGTCAGGATTATTGGCTGGCTGATACCTAAATTTGTGGATGTTAAAAATAAAACTATTTGAAAAATTATATTGCTTTCAAATGTTTTTAACATTTTAATCTAACCTATGGTATTAATTTATTTTTAAAATATCATTAAATGTAGGTGGCCATGTCACATGAAGATATGAAAGTGCTCACTCCTCGAACGTATTGTTCATTTGTCCGTAATTGCGAATGATAGCTGACATAATATCCCACTCACAGGAATTAGATTTGATTTTTAAAGAAACTGACAGGATTCAGTTTGATTCTGGTTTGATGTCTTGTACTGAAGTAAGTGAAAAATGACTGACTGATGCAATCAGTACTCCTAATTCTCTAAAGCAATTTGTTTCATGCACTCGGTTTGCTGAAAGAAGAATGGCAGATGAACTCTTGTGTGCTTTCTTCACCCTGGAGATTAGAAACTCCATTGTGAGCGCTCTAGTCAACCAGGGAAAATTACATGGTGGGTTCCAGTAATTCCTTCTGCCGTGCTTGAGCAACTTCATGGCAACATTGTGCCTTTTACTTGTCACACGCTTTGCAGTTGTGCGTTTGCTGTCTTTAACTTGCTGGAAATTTTGCTCTGCAGATTCATTGGACTCTGCCATTTCATTTCTTTTGGAGTGGAATGGGGGACACGGTGTGTAAGGGTTCCTCGTCACTAGAACTAATAATAACTGACTACCATCAGAAGTATCACTCCCACACGAACACCCCAAAGTGAGCATTGGTGCGAGTTGAGAGTTGCTAGTACTGACTGGGAACAAATATTATCACTCACTGTAAATGATGGCTAGTGTTCCAAAGTAAGAGTTTTAACAACACCAGGTTATACACCACCGTGTTCCAAAGCACAGCCATTGTAGAAAGAGGGGAAAATAACCAACTTTGTATGGGGTACAGTACACTGGTGTACGGAACTGCTGAACCACTATTCAATAGGATATGATTGTATTGTATGATTCACTGCAAGCAAGCTGCTACTGTTCCATGGAGCCATATGATCAGACAACTAGCTTGCCTTTCTCAGTCATGAGGAAAGGTGTGAAGACAATATAACTTGTTTTTAGCGATCGCCTTTGTCCAAAGAACAAACAAAGAACAATACAGCACAGGAACAGGCCCTTCGGCCCTCCAAGCCCACGCCACTCCCTGGTCCAAACCAGACCATTCTTTTGTATCCCTCCATTCCCACTCCGTTCATGTGGCTATCTAGATAAGTCTTAAATGTTCCCAGTGTGTCCGCCTCCACCACCTTGCCCGGCAGCACATTCCAGGCCCCCACCACCTTTGTGTAAAATACGTCCTTCTGATATCCATGTTAAACCTCCCCCCCCTCACCTTGAACCTATGACCCCTCGTGAACGTCACCACTGACCTGGGAAAAAGCTTCCCACCGTTCATCCTATCTATGCCTTTCATAATTTTATACACCTCTATTAGGTCACCCCTCATCCTCTATCTTTCCAGTGAGAACAACCCCAGTTTACCCAATCTCTCCTCATAACTAAGCCCTTCCATACCAGGCAACATCCTGGTGAACCTCCTCTGCACTCTCTCTAAAGCCTCCACGTCTTTCTGGTTGTGCGGCGACCAGAACTGGGCGCAGTATTCCAAATGCGGCCGAACCAACGTTCTATACAACTGCAACATCACACCCCAACTTTTATACTCTATGCCCCGTCCTATAAAGGCAAGCATGCCATATGCCTTATTCACTACCTTCTCCACCTGTGACGTCACCTTCAAGGATCTGTGGACTTGCACACCCAGGTCCCTCTGCGTATCTACACCCTTTATGGTTGATATTTTTCAGCAAAGTTGAGCATTGTTTATTTTTATCAAAGTTAATGGTACAAATTTTAAAAATCCATTTTACAATTGGAACAATGCCTTCATTTATGTCCTGAATATTTAAGATGAGCTGAAGAGTAATCAGGCAGTCTGATGGCACTGAAGGCTGGATCTTATAGCGCCATGAATGGATGGTCAAATTCCTTCATAGAATCCCTATAGTGCAGAAGAGGCCATTTGGCCCATCAAATCTGCACCAACTGTCTGACTGAGTGTCATAACCAGGCCTGCTTCCCCGCCCTATCCCTGTAACCTCACACATTTACCATGGCTAATCCATCTAACCATGGGACACTAAGGGGCAATTTAGCGTGGCCAATCCACCCAAGTGCACATCTTTGGACTGTGGGGGAAAGCAGAGCAACTAGAGGAAACCAACACAGATACAGGGGGAATGTGCAAATTCCACACAGACAGTCACCAAAGGCCGGAATTGAACCCGGGTCCCAAGAGCTATGAGGCAGCAGTGCTAATCACTGTGCCACCATGTTTCACCCAGTTCCTGATTTGAATAAGGCAGCAGTGTCCCTCAGCAAGAGAAAAAACACAAGAAGAAATACTCCTTTGACTACCTCTTTCCAAGAAGTGGAGATGCCGGCGTTGGACTGGGGTAAACACAGTAAGAAGTTTAACAACACCAGGTTAAAGTCCAACAGGTTTATTTGGTAGCAAAAGCCGGCCAAAGAAGGGGTTTAAGGCTCCGAAAGCTTGTGTGGCTTTTGCTACCAAATAAACCTGTTGGACTTTAACCTGGTGTTGTTAAACTTCTTACTGTCTTTCCAAGAAGCACAGCACTTTACTCCTTTATGAATTGGTTAAATAATAGCAAACACAGTGGCAGGAGTTTTATTTGAATACTTGTGAGCAGTGAAGTTCCTTGTTGGTTCAGTTACTAAACCAACAACAACTATTGTTTATATAGCACCTTTAATGCAATAAAGGTGTATCACTGGAGTGTTTTTTTTTAAAAGTGAAATTTGAGAGGCCAAAATCTTGAGCAAGGAGGTAGTTTTTAAAGGTCTTAAAAGAGGAAAGGTTTAAAGAAGGAATTCCAGAGCTTAGGACCTTAACAACTGAAGGCACAGCCATCAATGGTTGTGCATATAAAATCAGAGGTACTTGTGATCAGAATTAGACAGGCTCAGATATCTTGGAGAATTGTTGTGCTAGAGTAGATGATAGAGATAGGGAGGGGCAGGCCATGACAAGACTTGAACACAAAGATGGTTATTTTAAAATCAAGGCATTGCTTCACCAGGAACTAGACTAGGCTAGTGAGCACAAGGTTACTGAGCGAATGGGACTTGGTACAAAGGAAATGGTCGGCAGAGTTTTGGATGACCTCAGATTTACAAGGGAGAATGTTGATGTTGGCCAGGAGTGCACTGGATAGGCAAGTCTAGATGTAACAAAAGTATGGATGAAGGATTCAGCAGCACTTGTGCTGAAGCAGGGCAGAGTCAAGCAGTAATGGCCTCAATGAGGCCCATGAGGTTGGCCTCTTGGAGTATGAGCTCCCTGATTGCTGTACTGGTTGCCTGCCTACCAGGAGTCCCTCCTGTATACATATATATATATTGAGGAGTGTCAAGGCTACTGACACTCTGGCTTCTGACTTTGTACCTGAAGCACTCTTAGGAGAGGAATTAAGTTTGTAAATAAAGGGAATCTGGTGAAGGGACTCTGAGGAGTTATTTCTCAAAGAAATGGTAGAGAAGTGGAAATGGACGGTCTCAGTGAAGGCCATGGATATGTGGTCAGCATCTCATCTTTAGGTCAAATATGACACCACAGTTGAGATTTAACCTCAGCTGGTGGCCAGGGAGAGAGGTGAAGCCCGTAGCTAGGGAACTGGGGACTGAAGACAATGCCTTTGGTCTTTCCAGTACTTCACAATACTGGCCACACTCTTCAAATGTATTTTGATTTGGGACTTAGAGGTAACTTGATAAATTGTGTCGGGGGAAAGAAAATATAGTTTGAGGAAGGGAATATATTTCAGAGGCTTAATTGGGAGGAGACTTTAGCACTCAACTCAGAAATATTAAAATAGCAATTAAGACCAGAAGGTAAATTAAATTTCTTAAGCCAGTACATCAGGGAAAAAAATCTGTTTTATAGCTGATGAAATGTTTTAAGTGTATGTGTATCTTAAGTGTATCTTTTCCTAAAGGTAGGGGTGTCTAAAACTAGAGGGCATAGGTTTAAGGGGAGAAATACAAAAGTGTCCAGAGGGGTAATTTCTGCACACACAGAGTGGTGAGTGGCTGGAACAAGCTGCCAGAGGTAGTAGTAGAGGTGGGTACAATTTTGTCTTTTAAAAAGCATTTAGACAGTTACATGGGTAAGATGTGCATAGAGGGATATGGGCCAAATGCGGGCAATAGGGATTAGCTTAGGGGTTTTTAAAAAAAAGGGCGGCATGGACAAGTTGGGCCGAAGGGCCTGTTTCCATGCTGTAAATCTCTATGGTAGTAAGTGCAAGCAAGATTATGGGTATTTAAACAGAGCTGTGTCCAAAGAAGCGAACACGGCATTCTAAAGATTTACTGAGACAACAGTTGGTGTATTTTGTATGATTGTAGATAGGGGAGTGAGTTTCCATTAAGAAGTCACAGTTATTTTGAAGGTTTCCATGGCTTTTTAGCCCAAAGCTACAATGGATGAGTTGGAGTAGCCCCAGTGAAATTCACCTCTGTAGTATCTATGAAAAGACATAGAGGCAGCACAAATGATTCAGAGAAAGGCATCAAAGATAACATCAAGTTTTGTATTACCCAACTCTAAAGAATGGTTAGATAAGCTGAACTCATTCATATTACTCGAGGGGACACGATTCACACACTTGAATGAAAAATAGGCAATGAGAATATATGTTGGGCAAAGCCAATTTCAATAACGATTTTCATTTCATAACAAAATGATTACCATAAGTTGCTGTATAAATTTAAGAGGTAATTTCTTCAAGGTTAACATTATTGACAGATGTAGGAGGTCAAGCACAATAGATACAAGTTCTGTCGAGCATTCCTGTCCTGTCAAAGAATTCTAAAGGTTAGGAATGAATTTAGTGGGGGATATTTTGAAAATACTCAGGCTCTGAAATAAGGCTTTAGTGCCAGAAAACACTCAATATTGTTTTCTTATGTTTCTATTTGAAATTTAAAATGAAATTGTAAACATATGCTTCTTGGAGTGATGGATCTCCAGATTTCTCACATTGTGGGAAATCATCTAGTTTCTGTTGTGCTTACCTTAGATTGGTTAAGTTTGGGGAATTACAAGTGCTAAATTGTATTTTGTGACATAGAAAATTGAGATTTATAACATGTGTTTTTGTTTACAATAATGAAAAATCAGCGAGGCTAACTCGGAACCAGCAACACCACCTTGAAATGAAGAGAAAGATCCGACAGGTTAACTAAATTCAGTATAATTATTAATAATAATTAAGGCATGAAAAATGGAGTTCTCATGCCAGTGTATGTCTTGGAGGTGAGAAAATGTGAAGTCGGGGAAAAAAATTGAAGTAAAATTCAAAAGAAATGTGAATTTAAAATTCACAGTTAGTAACTATGTTAATTACAACTGGATGTTCTATATATTCCGGTGTGAGTTGGTACTTTATCTCTAGACAATGGGTCTAGAGATAAATCCATAAATGTGCACGTTGGAAGATTTTAGTGCCAGCTGTGTACTTGTGTTTATATTTTCACGCATGCAGTTTGGTGAGCCTTCAAAGGAAAGAAAGCTATCTCTTAACAAGTAGAACATCTTGCTTTTTACTTCACATAGAGCTGGTAGTGATGTTGTTTGGAACTATAAGTATACCCTTAGATTTTCCTCCTTTTAAATCAGGTTTACTGTCTATGTATTAAAATGTGAAGTCTGTTTTAATGATTACTGTACCTTTTTATTTTTAAGGTTCATTATTACTTGAAAGCCTGAAGGATCACATATCAACCACAGCTCAAGATCATTGCAAAGCAATCTATTTGCATGTCCTTACTACTAATAGTACTGCCATCCACTTCTATGAAAATAGGGACTTTAAACAACATCATTACCTGCCCTATTATTACTCTATACGTGGTGTATTAAAGGATGGTTTCACATATGTTCTTTACATCAACGGGGGACATCCTCCTTGGACAATCTTATATCCTTTAAAGCGAATTAAGCTCCTGAACCCCAAAATATATTTTTACTGCACTTAACTACAAAAGTTTCTTTTGCAATTGTTTAATAATGATAGCTTTCAAGTTTCTAAATATTATAATTCTACAGAAAAAAAACATTTGACTGATGACTAAGGTTAAAAAAACTTCAAGCATTATATCTTATTTTTAATCTTTATTCTCTTTAATATTTTAACACTAAAATAATGTTTGTTACTAACATATAAGAGCTGTGATTTATTGTATTCCATAATATTTTAATCAAAGCAACGTTAATTGAAATGAGTTGTTAAGAACATTACTACTAATAAGTTGTTTTGCTTGAAAGAAGGTTAGCCTCCCACAGATGTGGTTGGACTTGTCTCTAATGCTAATTCATATGGCTAGAATTTTAATTTAGTTTGATTCTTGCAAGCTTAGATGTATATTAATGAATCCTCCCATGCAAATATGTTACACAACTGCCATGTGCAACTATTTTTCTGAATTGTCAGGTTCATAATCTAAGGGATGGAAATTATTGGTTCTGCATTGGTGTTGGGAAAACCCTAATTTAGGTATTGAGCTCATTGTCTGAAACATTATTCTTCAGCTTGGGCCTACCACTAGCGTACATTTAGTCAGCTACACATCAGTGTTAACCTTTGTAAATAACCTTACCATTCAGGTAACATCCAATATAAAACCTATCTAAGGAACTAAATTAAGAATCAATTGATATGGTATGAAAAAATCCTTTAATGCTTCATTGAATGTCCAATTAAACCTAAAATGCTGTCTGGAAACATTTAATTGGATAACATTGTAGTTTCTCCAATTGCTATAGTGTTTGAGTTAGTTCAGCTAGCAGAATGACCTTTCCCTTGGATAGGGAGGGAATGTTTTGACAAAACCAACGTACTGTTAATCTTTCCAGTTTCAAAACTTTCTCATTCCTTATGAGAAAACAGGGCCAGTTGTCTTAACCTGTTTGTTTTGATCAGTGTAGATGTAGACGTATTTTAGAAGGTGAAATTCACACTGTTAGATAGATTTGTCAGCAGGATAAAAGTTTGGTAAAATGATTATTTAATCCAAGATGACATTTTTTGGAAGGAATTGCAATTTCATTTTCAGGCCAGTTTGTGCATTTGCAGTAAGAGATATTTTGTAACCTGAGGCTGATGCATACCTTAATTTGAGATGATTGTCTCCAATAAATCAATATTCATGCTTAAGACTTAAGTTGACTAGAAAATAACAACTCAAAAGGCAGATACGTTAATGGGCTGTATTGACATCCTTGGATGTTGTTATTTGAGAGAGGAAAATAATTTGGAGTTTACCTTAAAGGATTTGGAGATAAATAACTGAGAACCTGCCAAAACTCTTTCCAAATCTACCTGGAAAGCAGTAATAACTAGCATGAACCTGAAGAGCGGTGGGATGGAATATTCAACTGTGAAAAATTGGAAGCTTTTGAGACCAATAGGTGAAATCCAGAGAGATTATTTTGCATTTGGAGAAATTTCTTTAGTTGAATAAATTAAAATGTCAGTGATTAGTTTCAAAAGTCCAGCTCTAAGATTTTGTTTCATTGCAAGGCTCTAACATTTAATCCAATAAGAGATGAAACCGGATGAAGAGTTTTGTTCTCTGCTTTAGGAAGTACGTTGTGTCTTTTAGAGAAGATTTTAAAAAGATATGAATGACAGATAGCAAACCACAGAGATGTTAATGAACTAGAGCTTCCTGGTCTTGAAACCACTTCCAGATATTTGTGGGAATGGGTGAGGGAATTAAGTTTTTTTTGTGCACTAAGCAAACATAGAATTAGGAAACTTTGTTTTCCTTCAGTGTCCTGTCTGTAAACATCTTTTCATTGAAACTTCTGAAGATAGTCTGTGTGACTACAAGGTCGGAACTTAATTCACTGCGATAATCTTGAGGTATGCAATGTTCAACTCGAGGTAAAAAGCTATTTCTCAAACTTTTTCAAAGCATGCAGTTCTTAAAAATAAAAAAAGGTCTTTAAGCAACTTGTCACACTCAGGATTTATGACTTGGCATGGAGGAACCTTGACATAGAATATGTTACTACTGAACTAAACTTGGAGTTATTTCACAAGACAGAAGGACTAGGTGATGTACATTTGGGTTGGAACCAAAATGCCTGTGGTATAGTATTATATTCTCGTTGAATCTGGAGTTAGGCTTTTACAAGTAGAAGCCTGCAAGGGCAGTAGTGTAAAAGAAAGCTGAGAATCTTTGTTACGGTGAAAATATTAAAAGTTAAGTCTAAATCATATCTATTGATCTGAGGAAGCACAGTATATTTTGTATCATTACACAAACTAAGTAAATATGACTTAACTGTCGCTCTGGATGGTACTTGGTATGAAATAAAGCAATTTAATAATTTGTGTCAAGCTCTTCATATTTGGCTTGCACCCGAAGAGATTGGAGAAGTACATGTAGGAAAGATGGCTTTAGGTCAAATCGGGGTATCATTAGAACTCCGGGTTATGTTTTTGTAAAGAAATAAAATATAGGAGTTGGTGATCACAATTAAAAAAAACTTACCAAGTTGTAGCATATAGAAAACTAATTCTACAAGAAAATGAGTAATGGGGAGGTTCTTGAAGTAGCACTATGGGAGTCAAAGGTAAGATTATTGAAGTTGTTACTGACAAAGTTTGATGGTAGAAGCGAGCAAAATGAGAAGATATTGACATTGCATTTATGTCTGATAGAATCGATGGAGATAAATTACAATGATTGCCAGCTTTCAGTAGGAAAAAGGCACGTCGTAAGAGAAACATTGAAGCTTAATGTAGAACAGTGGCTGTCAAACTTGTACAAAGAATTCCGTTCAAATTGACAAACTCTTGACAATCCCCTATCTTAACTTCCAAAGTTCTGTGCTAGTTGCAGAAAAGAAGAGAAATCTGCCAACATTACAAAAGCTGATTTTTTTTTTTGTTGGTATGTACTGCATCAGATATGTGTGAGTAAGGCAATAAGTACAGAAATCGGACTAATAATTGCACAAATTAGATAACTATTGATGATTATTAAAAAAAAGGTTTTGGTAGCAGAAGTGATTTGAAGTCTTGTTAAGGAGCCATTGCTAAGCTACTGTTGTTTTTCCACCTGACAGTTACAATGAGTATCTTGCACTGGGTTATCTGCATACTTTCTGTCTTTGTGTAACAGCAATGCTGATCTCAGCTGTGGTTTAGGAATATTTTTGAGTAAAACTATATATGTTCTCCACCGAAGGGATGGTTATATATTTTTGCCTCTTCCTTCCCCTTCTCTTATCCCAATGGCTATTATTCCAGTGCCTTATTTTGACACTTAACTGCAGCTTTAAAGATGGACCTGCCACTTGAATTAGGGTTAAAAAAAGAAACATTATTTAGCAGTTTCAAGTATAGTTCTTTGAGGAGGTAACAAGGAAGTTAGATAAAGGAGAACTAGTGGAAGTGATTGATTTAGATTTCCAGAAGACCTTTGACAAGGTGCTGCAAAGGAGACTGTCAAATAAGTTAAGTGCCCATGGTGTTAAGAGTAAGATCCTCTTACTGGATAGAAGATTGGCTGATTGGCAGAAGGCAGGGAGTGGGGATAAAGGGGTCTTTTTCAAGATGGCAGCCGGTGACTAGTGGTGTGCCTCAGGGATCAGTGCTGGCACCACAACTTTTCACAATATACTTTAAAGATTTGGAGGAAGGAACTGAAGGCACTGTTGCTAAGTTTGCAGATGATACAAAAATATGTAGAGGGACAGGTAGTATTGAGGAAGCAGGGGGACTGCAGAAGGGCTTGGACAGGTTAGAAGAGTGGGCAAAGAAGTGGCAGATGGAATACCATGTGGAAAAGTGTGAGGTTATGCACTTTGGAAGGAGGAATGGGGGCATAGACTATTTTCTAAATGGGAAAATGTTTACGAAATCAGAAATACAAAGGGACCTGGGAGTTATTGTTCAAGATTCTCTTCAGGTTCAGTCAGTAGTTAGGAAGGCAAATGCAATGTTAGCATTCATGTCGAGAGGGCTAGAATACAAGAGCAGGGATGTACTTCTGAGGCTGCATAAGGCTCTAGTCAGACCCCATTTGGAGTATCGTGAGCAGTTTTGGGCCCCATATCAAAGGAGGGATGTGCTGGCCTTGGAAAGGGTCCAGAGGAGGTTCAGAAGAATGAAGAGCTTGTCGTATGAGGAATGGTTGAGGACTCTGAGTCTGTACTCGTTGGAGTTTAGAAGAATGAGGATGGATCTCATTGAAACTTGCAGGATATTGCGAGGCCTGGATAGAGTGGATGTGGAGAGAATGTTTCCACTAGTCGGAAAAACTAGAACCAGAGGGCACAACCTCAGGCTAAGGGGACAATCCTTTAAAACAGATTTCTTCAGCCAGGGAGCGGTGAATCTGTGGAACTCTTTGCTGCAGAAGGCTGTGGAGGCCAGGTCATTGAGTGTCTTTAAGACAGAAATAGATAGATTCTTGATTAATAAGGGGGTCAGGGGTTATGGGGAAAAGGCAGGAGAATGGGGATGAGAAAATTATCAACCATGATTGAATGGCAGAGCAGACTCAATGGGCCGAGTGGCCTAATTCTGCTCCTATAGTCTTGCTTATTGAGTTTTCCATTATTCTATTAAAAATCAATAATATTGTGCAAAAATTGTGTTATAGTCCTTGACGCACCTTCACTGACTATATTCAACATATTGGCTCAACTCTGGTGAATCTGAGGCCGTGCTCCATTCCCCAGCGAATATACCGTCAGGCACAGAACCTTATCCGCAGTTTTTTACCCTGGCCTGGCATCTCAGCGAAAGGTGGTATAGAGTACAGCCGGGCGATGTGATCCCTCTTGTGTTTTTTTTAAGCAAACAATTTGAAAAGGTGAGCTGTTTAAAAGTTTTATATTTTCTGTTACAACTTTGAAATCCAACCTTGTTGAGTAGCTTTGCTAAATTGGTTTAATGACTTTGGTGCTACGTTTTAGGCAAAATCTTTTGAAAATGCAGCCATGTGTGCTCTTGATTGCTGATTACCTTTTGTATCTCATTAATGTGGCTCTTTTAATATGTCCTCATTTGGGATTTTCTAGTTCTGAAAATTGGTGCCTGATTTTTCATTTGGCCTAATAATGATTTACACTTTTTCCTTGGTTTCTTTAATGTTTAATTGACCCTGTTTTTTTGATGGTAATGGTGACAAAACTGTCATGTTTTTTCCATCGTTACTCCTCTGAAATTGGTGACAAATTCAGGAGTCGGCATATGTGCAGTTAACCGCAGAAATCAAGAGGTTGCTGTCAGTGATTTTATAGTTCCCCATAATGTGCGCTGCTGAAGTCTCCCCGACCCCGTAGACTGTAATCAAGTAGAAATCATTGAACTGATGAGAACTTGTCTCTTCACACTATTAGTCTAGTTGAAAGAACCCTAGAAAAAGTTGCACCTTGTTGAATGAGCTGTAACTGGGTTTTTAACAGCATTCTAAACTCTGTCTCCACCAGTTAATGATGTGGAGATGCCGGCATTGGACTGGGGTAAACACAGTAAGAAGTCTCACAACACCAGGTTAAAGTCCAACAGGTTTATTTGGTAGCAAAAGCCACAGTTAGTTCTCCAAGGCGGCCTTCATGACACACGACAACGCAGAGTCGCTGGGCAGAGACTGATAGCCAAGTTCCACACACATGAGGATGGCCTCAACCGGGATCTTGGGTTCATGTCACACTATCTGTGACCCCCACGACTTGGCTGGGCTTGCAAAATCTCACTAACTGTCCTGTCTGGAGACAATACACATCTCTTTAACCTGTGCTTAACGCTCTCTCCACTCTCATTGTCTGTACCTTTAAGACTTGATTACCTGTAAAGACTCGCATTCCAACCATTATTTTGTAAATTGAGTTTGTGTCTTTATATGCCCTGTTTGTGAACAGAACTCCCACTTACCTGACGAAGGAGCAGCACTCCGAAAGCTAGTGGCTTTTGCTACCAAATAAACCTGTTGGACCTTAACCTGGTGTTGTGAGACTTCTTACTGTGTCCACCAGTTAATGTCATATTTGTAGAATGTCAAATTTCTCCAGTATGCTAAATTCACATTTTAATTCTTTTAAACACCTTTTAATAATATTTCAGCTTTTACCTTCATCACGTGTGTGTCCCAATCATTTGATTTGACCTCCATAAAATTTTAATTAAAAATAAAACAAAATCAGCATATTTACTTCTTGGTTTGCTATCTTAAGAGACAATAAATTTAATTGGCTGCTTACCCTGCTTAATGACATCACTGTTACTGGGTGCCTGCAGATCTGCTTGAATTACCACCAGATTCAAACTGACTTTGGGAAAAGGAAATCCATAACACATAGATTGCTAGGTCTTTACAGGCAGCTTTCTTTGCTGCTGGCAGCTACTGCCATTTTTCACAGCTGCCCATGAAATCCAGATCTATGATTTTTTTCTGTTCCTTTCTGTTTTAATTGTTAAGTGACTTTTGACCCCTGGTGTTTGCTTGAAAACAAATTTGAGTATTGTTGAAAAAAGACACACATTGTCAAAGCTTTTCATCTTGCACTTATCAGAACAATTTGCAAGACTACCAAATGTAAAGGGAACAACAGTGTATACTGCATGACAAAGACAGTGCTGATTGGCTGGCAAATGGACTCTGATTGTTAGAGGCGTTGCCATGGAAAATGCACTGGTTAACTGATGACTGACAGTTAACTGCCAAGCTTTGTTTAAATTCAAAACAGGTGGTTTGACCAATTATCAAGGCATTGCCCTGGACTATACACCAGAGAATATCACCTGTTTTGTTTAGTTGAAAAAGATGCAAGTGTGGCAACACAGTGACAAAGTGATTAGCACTACTGCCTCAGTGCCAAGGACCCAGGTTCGATTCCCAGCTTGGGTCACTGTCTGTGCGGAGTTTGCACGTTCTCCCCGCGTCTGAGTGGGTTTCCAGTTTCCTCCCACAGTCTAAAAGATGTGCTGGTTAGGTACATTGGCCATGCTAAATTCTCCCTCAGTGTACCCGAACGGGCGCCGGAGTGTGGCGACTGGGGGATTTTCACAGGAACTTCATTGCATGTAAGCCTACTTGTGGGACACTAATAAATAAACTTTAAACATTGAATGTTAATTCTGTCTGCAAAAGATAGGGCCCTGTATATTAATATATGTAGCTTCTAGCACATGTAATTTATTTTAGATGATCGAGTTGCACTTAACCAAATTACTACAAAGAGAGATTATTAAAACCATCACTCAAACATGCCTCCCAGTGATTCAGTTGCTTTGCTGTTTCTGATTTTGGTTATTTCTTGTTTGCTGTTTATACTATCAATTCAGGAATATATAAAACCATAAATCAGGCAGTGTTATTAGTGCCAGCAGGAAGAAAGCAGGATACAAATGACTGATGCAAATGAACTTTGCTGTTTTTGCCTTTGGATAATTGTTGTTTACTCTTTGTGATATCAGTTCTTTATTTCATTGTCACATTCAGATTATTTTCCCATAGTTTATCCTCAATAGCCAACATTGCTTTAACAGACTATGGTTTTATACATCAAAAGCCTGATGCATAATGTAATTAGACTGGGTGAGAATGATTTACTTTAATAGAGTTGGGAATGATGAATGTTAGATACATAATGGGTGCACCTTAAAAATGCCTACAATCGCTAAGCGCAATGGGGTGAATTTTCCCATTCCAACCGCCGCTGGAATTGGAGCGGGAAGGGGTGGACCATGGAAAGGTCCGTTGACCTCGGGTGGGATTTTCCGGTTTCAGGGCGAGTGCAGCCGGAAAACCCAGCCCAATATTTTTTGCATTGTTTACCGTAAAGTTTCAAAGTCCTAACATAGAGTAAGTTGATTTTTTTATTAGAAAATTATGTTTGCTATCCAGAAGAATTTCGGGAAATTGTTAAGGAATTATAGACTGAATGATGTGTGTGAATGGGGATTCTCTTTCATTGCGATTGACTGGATTAACCATTTGCCATTAACCATTGATTTTTTTTTGTGAGAATACATATTGACTGTCAAATCCAGAGGGTTAGAACTAAGTATTTTGATTATATGGGGACACAAATGTGTAGAACAATTAAAATGGTTTGATTATAAAATGGAAGTATTTCTCTGAACTTTTACTACACCAATTTTCTCCCCTCTTGTACAGTAGACAGCTTGAATCATTCAGTGAATCATTCAGTACATCATCTAAGTGGCCAATATTAATATGAAAGCCTTGACAATTGACAGACTATTTGATTGCCATGGACATCATTATCAAATCCCCAGTTAATACCTGCAAACATATTTCTAGTTGAAATTGCTGAGTGGTGTGTCGAGAATCATAGAACAATGTAGTACAGGAGGAGGTCAGTCACCCATTGCCTCTTAGCTAGTGCTTTGATAGAGCTATCTAATTAATCCTATTTCACTGCTGTTTCCCATTTCCCTGTAAATCTTTTCACTTGAAGTATATCCAGTTGTCTTTTGAATGTCACTGTTACTTTTGAATGTGCTTCTCGCACTTTTTCAAGACGTATATTCCAGATCACCACAACTTGCTATGTAATAAAATGTTCCCTGACTTTTTTGACCACTAAGTGTACAGCCATTGGAAACCGTTTGTCCTTACTTACTCTGTTAAATTCATCCACGATTTTAAACATCTCGAGCAAATCTTCTCTTAACCTTCTTGATCTAAGAGGAACAACCCCGGCATTTCCAGCCTCATAGAGTCATGATGGCATAGAAGGTGGCCATTCAGCCCATCGTGTCCTTGCTAACTTACTGTTGGTGCAACCCAATCAGCTCTATTTCCCAGGTTTATCCCCGTAGTCCCATAGCTTTATGTCTGTCAAGTGCCATCCAGTTTCCTTTTGAAATCATTCATTGCCTGTGCTTCCACCGCTTCATGAGTAGAATGTTCCAGGTCATTACCACTTGATACGTAAAAAAAGTTCCTCCTCACAGCCCCATCATCTCTTGCCCAAAACTTTAAACCCGTGTCTCGATATAACTCACATCTCTTATTCCTGGTAATATTCTAAAAAATTATCTCTGTACCATCTTTCAGGTCTTGACATCCTTCTAAAACACGATGACCAGAATTTGAAGAGATCCTTGGCCTGTTGTCACTTTCCTAATCCAGGGTACATGACAGTAAAGCATCTCTAACATGCCCACATAGCTGAATGATTTAGAGCTATTGGGGAAATTGAAAGTACTGTTATAAAGATTTACTTTAATGTGTTCGTGGTATCATTTTGTAAATTTCACTGGGATGCATATTTTTCTTTTCAGCTACAAAATGGACAGTCTGCACTGATAATATTTGTATTTCTTCTGAACGTCTATATGCCAAGCAGGGAGGAGGGAATGCTATATTTTAAAAAACTTGGAGGCACTCCCTCACTGATGCATTTCGAATTCTATACAGAATGTATTATAATACAGTGTTACCTATCTGTTGATGGAGCAAGTGCACTGCGTCAAGATTCATCTGTTCCATTAACGTCTTTTAATTACTTTTACACCCAGTAATTTGCTGCTATATAAAAAACCACTGTATGTCTTATTTGTAATTATATGTGGATTCTAAATGTAGATTTTCATAATTTCTTTTGATTGTGTTTGAATATTTCAGTTTTATAATGCACCTTGAGTGTATGGCAAAGATTCTGTATTTGGATTTCACCGTATTCAGGTTTTAAAGTTGTTGGACTGATCTCTGCACAATCATCAATTTGTATGTGGCCCTGACCCATTTTCATTCATTTCATTAAATTGGATTTTGTAACTATGGGAAGCAAAATCCACTTTTGTGACGATCAATGTTTTGGTTTTAAAAATGCCTGCTTTTAGTTGCAATATATAATAGTCAAGTGTTCAGATATGCATGTTCTTTACTGAGCTGAATTGATTGTACTTGATTCACCTAGTGTACATTTTGAGGGCAAAATATGCAGACAGTGCAACTATCGTTTAAGCCACGTGAATGATCCCACCTGGTGGGAAACCCACAGGGTGATCAGTAATTCAAAAAAGGGAGAAAGAAGTCCAGCACAGATGATTTTCCTATTTGTAACAACTGGTTGTCCCACTATTCATCATTTTGTTGTATCTCTCAACATTTGGTGTTCTGGAATTACAAACTTTAGCTTTCAGGATTGGGAACAGACAGTTTTAGAAATGCAAAACGTTTTTTGTTTAAATCTGTCTCCAGCTGTTTCAGAAGAGTTCAAATCCAACTTTCCTTCTTAAAAAGTGAATTTCCATTTTTTTTTCTTGCTTTGCAGTGCATAAATTATGACATCAGACATTGTGTGGCTCTCTCCATATGCCAGACTGTAATAATCAAATGTGTAAATATTACTATGTTTTTATCTGGGGTTTTTTTCTATATGCCTGATAATTACTGTAATGGTGTAATGTGAATGGTGTTGCAGGTCACATGTGGGAATACAGATCATTATGAACTGCTAGAACTACTGTGAAAAGTGTTCCTATGTGAAGTGTCAATCTACATGAATTTCAAGATTTTTTTTAAGCTTCAGTGATCTAGCCGTTTAAACATTTTTAACTTCATTCCATGATTCTGTTTCGCTATTTAAAAAATGCCTACACTGTTTCACAGATTTTAAAAATAATTTTGGCACCAACGACAATCAGTGTAAGACTTTTAAACAGTAATTGCACTTTAGATGTATAGTAAATGTTAATATATTTATGTAGTGGCATCCCTGTTATCTGGGCAGCACTCTTTTGTCTTAATACACTTAGACTTCTGATCTGTTGTTGAGAACCAGTATTCATTGTTTATGAAACATGACACCAGGCTGTGTAAGAAATGGAACCATAGAACCATAGTTTGAAATGAAAATCAAATATGTTCCGAATTTCAGTTCAATATATTAACACTATATTAAAGATTCCAATTAATGTAGCATCAGTTGCATTTTGCTTTTTTTGTATTTCTGTTTTTTTTCTGTGTTGTTCTTTGAAGAAATTAACAGCTTTTTTTTTTCTCATTTGTTGAACCACCAGTTGATTTCTGGACTCCTGTATTGATTCGATTTCTGAAATGTCTTCGGCAGTTGCATAAAATGTTTTTAAATAGAATTATTACGTTTTGTAAAGCAAGAAACAAAACATCTGGGTTCTTGTGTGGATTTATTTTTTAAAATAATTAGGATACATAAATTTACTGGTCACAGCACTGTAAGAAATCTTGTTCAATCTATTAAAAATTACGTCAAAATCATTCTTTGTTTCTTTTGTTTTGATTAGATTGTAAAGGCTTTGCTTCATTGATTCATATGATACAGGGGACATGCTCACCAGAGCTCAGTGCTTCGCCCCAGAAACATTCCCGACACTCACCCTTTCGTAGTTTTAAAGGCCTTTATTCAGTCACTCCTCAGCATTCCTTTTCTTAGAGGAAAGAGTCCCAACCAGTTCAGTTTTTCCTGATAGGTATAACCCCCCCAACCCCTGAAAAATGCACAAGAGAAGAAATGTTCAGTGAGTTATAAACTCGTCCCCTTATCTCTATGTGGGAAGTTAAAGACAAGGTTGGAAGGTGATTGTGAATTGGAGCAAACATGTCTTGAAATCAGTGCTTCATTGGTCTGGGAGCCTCCCAGGATACTTACTGACTTGTTGCAGATTATTAATAAAAGACAGGGTAGAACCCTCCTGGCAAATGTGATCAGTCAGTCTTTACCTCTATTAGTAGTGGCTCACTTTTGGCTCTCAGTAATAACAGTCTCTCTTTGTCTTTGTTCTTTTGAACTTTCTTTGTTAGTCAAAGAAGACTTTTATATTCAGTTGGAACTTTTACCAGCTGATGCAGAAGGTGCCTTTGTAGGTAGACAGAGAGAAGATAAAGAAATTATTATTGACCATCCCTGGCTACTGAACCCTGGCTAGTGAGGATGATTGTTAGACTCTGTTTAAGGAACTGTTTCTAGCCTCCTCCCCAATAAGGAATGATCCTAAGAAAGGCTGCTCAGTCGCAGTTACAACTGCTGAAAGGCACCTCTGCCTCATCCGACTGTCTTGTAACTGCTGCCTTCGTGCCAGATCATGACTAGAAGCTTCCAGACAAAATCCTGCTCTCACCGCCATTTGTTGGTCGTCGAAGGGTTTGGGAGATGTGTTTGGAAGAAATGCACTGTGCGTGACATCCATTAGAGTTGCACACCAGCTTCCACACACATGTTGACAGAATGAAACCTTCATTCGTCCAAACAGCTATTGAGGGGTGAGTTAATAGGTTGTAATGAACAAAGCATCGTAGCTGTGAGGGACAGCTCGGTGGATAGGATATTGGTATGTAGATAGGCTGGAAAATTGGGCGGGGATCCTGGATTCAGGATTCAATCCTGGACCGGGGAGCGGCGCGGGCTTGGAGGGCCGAAGGGCCTGTTCCTGTGCTGTATTGTTCTTTGTTCTTTGTTGTTCTTTGAGATATTCTAGATGGCACTTCTTCCACCTGTTTTGCCATTAAGGACTGTTTGCCAGTGCCCCGTCTGGCAGGGTTCCTAACAGGCCTACATGGTAACTGAAACGGCCCAGGACATAAGGGGGTCCTACCGTACTTCACTCTTATCAACCATTTCTTATTCATTGTTCAGGTTCCATGGCAAGGATGAGGGGGGGACTTTGGAACCTGAGAAATTATGCAGCAATACCAGTTGTAAGTAGTGTGAGATTGAGAAAGCAGGTGAAAGAAAAACACAACTGCTATCATTCACCCATTGCTAAGCCAACTACATCATCGCTGACTCAGTCACATTCATCAGATGCATGACAGCCATTTGGTCAAAGACCTTCTGTTTGGTGAACTGGTCACTGGATTATGATCTCTTGGGTGACTGTTCCTCTGCCAAAAGGTACCTTGCAAACAAGGTATGCAGATTGTCTACATTGGCAACTGGGAGATGGTCGCTGCCTCTGGAGGTTGACTGGAAAGGCATTGGAAGAGGTGAGCAGAAACAAATGATCAGCTGGCTCAGAGAAAACAGGCCAGTGAATCGTTTACCTTGTCAGCCCACTGTCTCCCACTGCAGCAGAGGCTGCCGTGCTAGAGTGGGACTCCAGGAAGGAACAAGAAGGGAAGTTTTGAGCACCAGATGATGACTGAACAAGCACATCCGTGGCAACTGTGATCAGTTCAGAACTTTAATAGGTGATGGAGAGATTGAGAGGGGAGTTGGACAGCTGAGGGATGGGGTGCAGATGGTGCAGGTGAAAAGATGATTAACCAGGAGGATAAAGCACAAAAGAGTGAACAGGTGCACCCAGAGTGACTTGTGAAAATAAGGACTCTGGACGTGGTCATCAAATAAATATCAAAGATAGCAGCAAGTCATTTTGTGGGGAGTTTAACAATATAGTAGTAATATAAGATTCAATAGTTAAGAGGAGCTGACACAATCTTTAGCAATCCAAACTGACAGTCACAGATATCTTGTTGCCGTCAAAGTGGACGAATTGTATAGAAAGAAAATAGACTGGCAGGAAGAGTGAGAACAACCAGTTTTGGTCGATGAAAGGCCTGAATTACCGCAAGGTGAATTTGGATGATTAGGGCAATATTCTAAGAAGGACTTCTCAGGTGCTAACCTCAGGATTACTTTCCAATCATGGGCTAGAATTGGGAAGAACAAGAAGATTGTTAACCATTAAAGTGTGTCAGGAAGAGCAATTTCAGTTTGTTGGGCATTGACATCAGTTCTGGGATGGACTTATTCTGCATCGATGGGGTACATATAAACAAGGAAGATGTTGCTGCAGTGGTGAAATAGTTAAGTAAGGGAGTGACTATTTAAACCAGAAAGCAGAGGCTACGAGGAAATTATATTAACCAGGAACCACGTAATTAAGTCAGAAATAGAACAGAATTCCTACAGTGCAGAAGAGGCCATTCGGCACATCGAGTCAGCACCAACTCTCTTAAGAGTATCTTACCCAGGCCCTCTCCCCGCCCTATAACTACACATTTGCCAAGGCTAATCCACCCAACCTGCACACCTTTGGATTGTGGGAGGAAACCAGAGCACCTGGAGGAAACCTACACAGACACGGGGAGAACATGCAAACTCCGCAGTCACCCAAGGTTCGAACTGAACCCGGGTCCCTGGAGCTGTGAGGTAGCTTTACTAACCACTATGCCACCATGCTGCCACAAGAGATGAAGATATTCATGCAAAAAGCAATTTAGCAAGGGAGATGTAAAGTAGAGGAATATAATTAAATGGGTAAAATATAAATGAGGCAAAATAACTTCAGTAAAGCTAGTAGCTTGCCAAAAATAAATAGAATAGTGTTTTTTTAGAAAATATTTTGCATGTGTGGAGTATGAGAACAAAATTGTGGGAAACAGAGGCAATCGTTTTGCACATAAAGCATTATCAGAAATCCAGCTACAGATTGGAAGAATGGGAAATAATTTGACAAACAACATCTTTCATTTAGACAGTGTCTTTAATGTAGTGAATTATCCCAATGTTTTTTGCAGGAGTTTTATTAAACAACATTTGACACTGAAGTACCAGGACAGGTGACCAAAAAACATGGATCAAAGAGATAGGTTTTAAGATGAGTCTTAAAGCAGGAGAGAGGTTTAAGGAATTTCATAACACATTATCAGAACGATAGAAAAGTTTGGCTAGGAGGTAGAGTGGCAATATCGGCAAAAATAATTCATGCTGCAAACAGAAGTGATGTGGACAATGGAGGAAGACACAATGAATCAACATTGGTATAACTCAGAGAAAATAGAGCTTTTTACATGGGGGTGCCACAGTGGTTAGCACTGCTGCCTCACAGTGCTAGGGATCCGGGTTCAATTCCTGGCTTGGGTCACTACGGATTCTGCACATTCTCCCCGTGTCTGCGTGGGTTTCCTCCAGTTTTCTTCCACAGTCTGAAAGATGTGCTCGTTAGGTGCATTGGCCATGCTAAGTTCTCCCTCAGTGTATCCGAACAGGCGCCGGGGTGTGGCGACTAGAGGATTTTCACAGTAACTTCATTGCAGCCTACTTGTGACTAATAAATAAACTTTACTTTGATATATGATAGGCCTCCAATTTATGGGAGGAAAATAGAGAGGGAGTTCAAGTATGCTCAGTGGCTGTGCGCAGCCTGTCTTAAAGGGAATGTTGGCAGGAGAATAATCTCCATCTCAAAATCTTGCAATCGTGTCTTTGTCTCATTATGCCGTGTTTGTGAACCCACCTCTCACCTGGTGAAGGAGCAGTGCTCCGAAAGCTTGTGATTCCAAATAAACCTGTTGGACTTTAATCTGGTGTTGTGAGACTTCTTACTGTGCCCACCCCAGTCCAACGCTGGCATCTCCACATCATCTGAAAATGAGAAGAAGTGGAAAGTTGGAAACTTTACAGGTAAGGAAATTGGAAGGCACATAGTTCTTTCACCTTTAGACTCAAGGTTCGAATCCAGCACACAACATACATTTCTTTTCTATGATTCCAGCTATGAATCTTAAATAAAATGAACAGTCTCGAGCCAACTTCTAGTCAGAATGGGACCAAAGAACATAAGTTTTACATAATACCAGTGGGCAAAAATAACAAATCCACTGAATATTTTATAGCTCTCGGGTGTGTTGGGTGGGAGTTAAAAAGTTGGAGAAAGCCTAAATATGCAGGAAAAACTGAAATAAATGGTTGAACTTGCAGGAAGATATGGAAGTTTTGCATTTCATTGTGCAGCTTGCTAATTTTAATTAAGAATAAAAGCTTATGAAACATCCCTGTACATTAACACTAGGGGACAGTGTAAGATCAACTTTCACAGCTCATCAGTCTATTCAGATTGGCCCAATAAGTTCAGGGAAATTTTCCCTTTTGCAGCTTAAGCATAGAGTTGCACTGTTTTATCTGAGGAAATCTGTGAGTACCTGCTTAACGCAGGGCTTATGCCAGAACATTGACATGCACTAAGCTCCTGATCCTTTGTACCTTTCTCAAGTTATACCTGACAAAACCTCATTTAACTCTGCATCCCCCTATGTGAAAAATGAGAGAGGCAGGTTTGCTGACCTTACGCTAATTCTGAATGAACATAAATTTGTAGCTATAGGTCTAGATTTTCCAGTCTCTGGATTGTCTTATCCCAGAGGTACACCAGAAGATGCACTGGGGAACCCCTAAGCAGTCCCCATGCACTGACTACACAGGAATTGCCTGGGAATTTTCAACTTCCATTGGACAATTCTCCTGCACAAGAACTCTTGAGATAAAGTTGGAGATTTTGGATGGTTCTGACTCATTTACCAGAATAGTTAACCAGGAAAAATTGGGAGGATTATAACCAGTTCTAACTCCTGGGTAACTATAAAACTGCCCCCTTCTCCCCATTGCATCCCCCGACTACCCCCAGCCCCTTAAATAAGGCCCACCCTCGATCCCCGACTACCCTCCTGATCCCATGAGTACCTCCCCCACCCCCAACTTACTCCCCTGACCATCTAACTCCCGCCAACTATATCTCCCCAAACTAATCTCCACCCCCAAGTAACCCACAACTACCCTCCCACCCCCGACTGCCTTCCTGAAACCCCAAATACCCTTCTGCACCCCCAAATAACCCTCCCGCCAATGTCGACTACATCTTCAACTCCCGCCCCAACTACCCCTCCCAACCTGACTATTTTTCCAACCAAACCCCCCCTCCACCCCCAACCTTGGACCCATCCTATCTCCTCTGCAGCTTGTCAAAGTGAGTTGGGGACATATAGGTCCCAAAACCAGAAAATCCCGCCTGAGGTGAACGGATCTTTGGATGGTCCATTCTCCCCCGCCCGCTACGATTCCCGTGGCGGACGGGATGGGAAAATTCTGGTCTTAAATTTAAGGGTATATGGCAGTTGGTACTGTAAATAGGGGGCACGGCTTGGTTTACCCCAGTGGACCTACACCAAGGGAAGGACTCTGGAACCAGTATGCTCCACATTTCTCAGGCGGCCTGGTTTGGAACACTGGGTGAGAAATCTGGAGCCCTAGTGCAAGGTAGGTGAATAGGAGAGGAGTGTCACTCCGATCGCAATTGCAGCTCCTATGAAGATTCAGCCTATAATTTCATATACAGTGGCTCAGGAAGTCTCTATTTCTGATGCTTCCTCATGATTTTTAAGAACCATATAATTTCTTATTGAGACCAGCACTGTATTTTCCATACAATATAGATCCCCATCCTCAATGATGGAAAAGCCCAGCACATCAATGCAAAAGATAATTCGTAACAATCTTCAGCCAGAGTTGCCGAGTGGATAATCCATCTCAGCCTCTTCTGGAGGTCCCTAGCATCTCAGATGTCAGTCTTCAGCCAATTCGATTCACTCCATGTGACACCAAGAAACAGTTGAAAGACACTGGATACTGCAAAGGCTATGACAATATTTTGGAATAGTACTGAAGACCTGTGCTCTAGAACTTGCCTTGCCCCTGGCCAAGCTGTTCCAGTACAACTACAACACTGGCATCTACCCAGCGATGTGGAAAATCACCCAGGTATGTCCTGTACACAAGAAATGGACAAATCCAACCTGACTGATTACCGCCCCATCAGTCTACTTTCAATTATCAGTAAAATGATGCAAGGCCTCATCAACAGAGCCATCAAAGGGCACTTGCTTAACAATAACCAGCTCACTGACACTCAGTTTGGGTTCCACCAGGGCCATTCAGCTCCTGATCTCATTACGGCCTTGGTCCAAACATGAACAAAAGAGCTGAACTCCAGAGGTGAGCTGAGAGTGATTGCCCTTGACATCAAGATCACATTTGACTGAGCATGGCACCAAGGGGCCCTCGAAAAACTGGAGTCAATTGAAAGTTCACCAGCTTCTGTAATCACTCCCTCCACCACTGACACACCAGCAGTGTATACCATCTACAAGATGCACTGCAGGAACCCACCAGTCCTCTGCAGACAGCACCTTCCAAATACATGTCCACAACTATCTAGAAGGACAAGGGCAGGGCAGCAGACATATGGGAACATCACCAACTGAAAGTTCCCCTCCAAGCCACTCACCATCCTGACTTGGAAATATATTGCCATTCCTTCACTGTCATTGCATCAAAATCCTGGAGGTCTCCCTCCCTAACTGCACTGTGGGTGTAGCTCAGAAGAATGAGAGGGGATCTAATAGAAATCTATAAAATTCCAATGGGATTAGACAGGATAGATGCAAGAAAGATGTTCCTAATGGTGGAGATGTCCTGAACCAAGGATCACAATCAAAGAATATGGCGTAAATCTTAGGACTGATATGAGGAGAAAGTTCTTCACCCAGAGTGCTAAACCTGTGGAATTCGTTACCACTGAAAGCAGTTAAGGCCAAAACATTGTATGTTTTCAAGAAGGAGTTAGATGTAGCTCTTGGGGCAAAGGGGACCAAAGAATATGGGGGGAGGCAGAATCAGGCTGTTCAATTGGATGATCAGCCATAATCATGACCATAAGACCATGAGACATAGGAGCAGAATTAGGCCACTCGGCCCATTGGGTCTGCTCCGCCATTCAATCATGGCTGATATTTTTCTCACCCCCATTCTCTTGCTTTTTCCCCATAGCCCCTGATCCCCTTATTAATCAAGAACCTATCTATTTCTGTCTTAAAGACACTCAATGACCTGGTCTCCACAGCCTTCTGCGGCAAAGAATTCCACAGATACACCACTCTCTGGCTGAAGAAATTCCTCCTCATCTCTGTTTTAAAGGATCGTCCCTTTAGTCTGAGATTGTGCCCACTGGTTCTAGTTTTTCCTACTAGTGGAAACATCCTCTCCACGTCCACTCTATCCAGGCCTCACAGTATCCTGCAAGTTTCAATAAGATCCCCCCTCATCCTTCTAAACTCCAAGGGATACAGACCCAGAGAGCTCAACTGTTCCTCATACGACAAGCTCTTCATTCCAGGGATCATTCTTGTGAACCTCCTCTGGACCCTTTCCAAGGCCAGCACATCTTTCCTTAGATATGGGGGCCCTAAACTGCTCACAATACTCCAAATGGGGTCTGACCAGAGCCTTATACAGCCTCAGAAGTACATCCCTGCTCTTGTATTCTAGCCCTCGCGACATGGATGCTAACATTGCATTTGCCTTCCTAACTGCCGACTGAACCTGCACGTTAACCTTAAGAGAATCTTGAACAATGACTCCCAATCCCTTTGTGTTTCTTATTTCCTAAGCATTTTCCCATTTAGGAAATAGTCTATGCCTCCATCCCTCCTTCCAAAGTGCTTAACCTCACACTTTTCCACATTGTATTCTGTCTGCCACTTCTTCCCGGTGGTAGCCGTTTTGCCTCTGTGTCAGAATATTGTGCAGTTCAAGTCCTGCTCCCGAGACTTGAGCACATTTATCTAGGCTAATACTTCCATGGAGCACCGGGGAAGTGCTGCACTGTCCATGAAAGCATAAGACATGAGAGTAGAAGTAGGCCACTCAGTCATCGTGTCTGCTCCGCCATTCAATGACATAATGACCGATCTGATATGATAATCCTCAGCTCCACTTTCTCGCCTTATCCCCATAACCCTTGATTCCCTTACTGATTAAATATCTGTCTATTTCAGCCTTGAACGTACTTAACCAGTCCCTACAGCCCTCTGCGGTAAAGAATTCCACAAATTCACTACCCTCTGAGTGAAGAAATTCCTCATCTCTTAAATGGGCAACTCCCTACTCTGAGATTATGCCCTCTGATCCTACACTCTCCCATAACGAATGGCAGGGCAAGCTTGAAGGGCCGAATGGTCTACTCCAGCTCCTATTTTCTATGTTTCTATGGACTGAAGCGGTTCAAGAAGGCAACTCACCACCACCCTCTCAAGGGCAATAAATGCTGACCTTGTCAGCGAAGCCCAATCCAAATGCATTGATATGGCATCAGAATCTATTACATTAAATAAAGCTTCCACAATTATCTTAATCTCGTCATGAATAAATGATGCTTCCATGCTTTAAACCTTAATTTTTATAGCATCATAAAGATGGCATATGATCCATTTTGTTGTGATCCCTGATGGTTTACGCTGATTTCTATTTTTTTAATGCAGGTTCATATATTTGAGCAATGCAAATTGCTGCAAACAAGATTGACAAAAAGCCTGGTGTAAAGTGGAAATTATTGTCCTTATCTTACATTGACTTAATTAGAAGGGTTGTGATCTAGCATAAAAATGAGACAGTACGATTTGATCAGTTCGTGTAGAAAGTATGAGAAAAATAAATGTTTCAAGCAAACCACTGAAAGGCCTTACCTCCTGAGACACTGAAGGGGATCGTTAGAGCTTTGAAAGCTGGAAATTAATGCAATTGACTATTTATAATTCACTACGAGTCTCCTATGATCCAGTGGTAGCCGTTTTGCCTCTGTGTCAGAATATTGTGCAGTTCAAGCCCTGCTCCCGAGACTTGAGCACATTTATCTAGGCTAATACTTCCATGGAGCACCGGGGAAGTGCTGCACTGTCCATAAAAGCATAAGACATGAAAGTAGACGTAGGCCACTCAGCCCATCATGTTTGCTCCGCCATTCAATGACATAATGACTGATCTGATATGATAATCCTCAACTCCACTTTCTTGCCTTATCCCCATAACCCTTGATTCCCTTAATGATTAAATATCTGTCTATCTCAGCCTTGAACGTACTTAACCAGTCCCCTCAGCCCTCTGCGGTAAAGAATTCCACAGATTCACTACCCTCTGAGTGAAAAAATTCCTCCTCATCTCTTAAATGGGCAACTCCCTACTCTGAGATTATGTCCTCTGATCCTAGACTCTCCCACAAGGGGAAACAACCTCTCAGCATCTACCCTGTTAAGCCCCCTGAGAATCATATATGTCTCAATAAGGTCGCCTCTCATTCTTCTAAACTCCAATGAGTACAGGTCCAATCTACTCAACCTCCTCATAAGAAAATGCCTCCATACCCAGGATCAACCTAGTGAACCTTCTCTGGACTGCCTCCAATGCCAGTGTATCTTTCCTTAGATAAGGGGAGCAAAACTGTTCACAGTATTGCAGGTGTGCCAAAAGTATTGTTCTTCACCTAAACCAAGTCTGCCCTCTCAGGTGATCAACTGATAGTCAAATCGTGTCCTTAGTATGTAGAGTAGTATGTCACGGACAGCTTTCGTAAAGAAATAACTTGGATCTATATAGTGGCTTTTGTGAGCTTACGATGTCCCAGAGTGTTTTGTAGTCACTGAAGCATATTCATTGTTGTATTGTAGGAATGCAACAGCCAATTTGCACTTGCTCTTTGTGATGTTAGTTGAGATTATTGGGCAGTACAGCAGGGAGGACTCCTGCTTTGAATGAGCTCTTTTACATTCTAAGAGAGAAAACCTGATTTAATATCTCATCCAAGACACTGCACTCCTTCAGTACTGCACTGTGGTGCTGCCCTAGATATCATGCGTAAGGCTGTGGACTGGGACTTGAATCCACAATCTCATAACTCAAAGGTGTGGGTGCTCCCACTGAGTCACAGCTGCAGAACTCATCACTGTATATCACATGAAGTTATTCATGCCAAATATCATCATTGAAATGTGAGAAATAACATTGAATTAAGCCTGTGTAAAGCTTACCCAAATGCTATTGCTAAAGAACAAGAAGGTCCTTTTAAAATACAAAACTTTCAAGAAAAGCTGATCTCAAAACTCAACTTTCTAACCCAGGATCATTTTTATTTCTATTTTTCTGTAAAAATGAGAAAACTCACATGTCAAATTTTTCATTCTTTTTTTCTCTCAATATGGTATCTTGGCTCAACTCAAGTCCTAGTGTACACAGAGTTGTCATCAGCACACTCTTGCTGCAGTGAGACCTGGACTGTGTATCAGCGAGACATAAGCGTGTTAGCAATGTCTCCACTGCAACCCTCTGGGTTCAACAGAGAACTGTTTAACAAATGCTACTGTCCTTCTGGAAGCCAGCTCCACAAACATATGGGCAAAACTTCCGCAAAATTAACTTCAATGGACTGGACACTGTTGCCGGAATTTTACTGGCACGCCCACCCCAGGTTCGTAAGATCGCACCCAAGGCCAACGGAGAATGCCATTCTGCGAGTCTCACCCGCCCCGATTCCAGGGCGGGCATGCTGGTAAAATCAGGGCCCGTGTCTAGATGGCTGAAAGCCATTTTCCCCGTCAGGTCCTGTTTTCTCAACTCTCAAATGACCAATATTCCAGAGGAGGGCAAATAAAATTCTTCAAAGATACTTTGAAGTTTTCCTTGAAACACAGCAGCATTGAAATTAGTGGCTAGAAGGAACTTGCGACCAATTGTTCAGAATGGTGACCACTAGCCCATCAAGCTGCGTGATGCTTCGAGTTCCGACACAAGTCCCTTCGTGTCCATGGGGCACAATGGCAGCAGAGAATGAAAGATAAGAAAAAAAATCCTGCACTCTGGATCCCACCACCTTGTGAGGATTCCTGCCCCAAGGTCAGTGGGTCAAGAATTGACCTGTTCAGTCACATGAAGACACATGACAGAACCTCATGACCCTGAGAATATGTCATCCTCAAATCGAGGGACAGCCGACGATTGACCTTTGGGGATAAGAAACTGGCCAAACAGTGAACTTTGTAAAGACAGACTTCGGACACCAGCTGATTTTTAAATATATTAACAATAACTACCCACCAAGTTATCTATCCACAGCACAAAGAAAGCAGCTATAAAGGTATCAACTATCAGGATATCACCTGATAAAGGCTTGCTTTGTTCCACAATGGATAAGGCTACACAATTTCGCAGGAGGTTCATCTGGAAAAATCAACCGCTTTCTCTGTAAGTATGTGCTTGATTGTCATCATTTTCTTTGCGGACATACATCTTTGATTTCCCTTGTTCCTGTTTGAACATCAAAGGGTACTAAGTGTCCATCTCTAGGATGATTTTGATGAGTCTATCTCCAGTTAAATCCAAATCATCGAAAGCAAGGCTCGAGACTCCATGGCAGAAGAGACTAGATTCTCATGTAAAGCCGTTGTTCGAGCAAGTTAGTGTAATCACATAGATTCTCATGTAAAGCCGTTGTGCTCATATATTGAAGACATTACTGGAAGTGTGTGCCTGCTGATTATTTTCTGAATCATAGAATCCCTACAGTGCAGAAGGAGGCCATTTGGCCCATCGAGTTTGCACCGACAACAATCTCACCTAGGCCCTATTCCCGTAACCCCACATATTTACCCCGCTAATCCCTCTAACCTACGCATCCCAGGTCACTAAGGGGCAATTTAGCATGGCCAATGCACCTAACCCGCACATCTTTTACTGTGGAAGGAAACCGGAGCACCCGGAAGAAACCCAAGCAGACATGGAGAGAACGTGCAAACTCCACACAGACAGTGACCCAAGCTGGGAATTGAACCTGGGTCCCTGGTGCTGTGAGGCAGCAGTGCTAACCACTCTGCCACCATGCCACCCTGAAGCTGAAAAGGAATATTATGTTCTGTAAACTACTGTAATTTTCCACATCAACCCTGACCTATAGCATCGATTGATAAAGTGTGCAGGGTAATGGGGACAGAAACATAGAACTTAGAAGCAGGAGTAGGCCATTCGGCCCTTCATGCCTGCTCTGCCATTCATTTTGATCATGTTTGATCATCGAATTCAATATCATGATCTCCCCTTCTCCCCATATCCCTTGATCCCGTTAGCCCCAAGAGCTATATCTAATTTCTTCTTGAAATTAGATGTTTTGGCTTCAACTACTTTCTGTGGTAGTGAATTCCACACATTCACCACCTTCTGGGTGAAAAAATTCCTCCTCACCTTACTTCTAAAATACCCCTTATCCTCAAACTGTTACCCCTAGTCCTGGACTCCCCCACCATTGGGAATATTCTTTCTGAATCTACCCTGTCTAACCCTGTTAGAATTTTAAAAGTTTCTATGAGATACCCTCTCGCTCTTCTTGGGTGGGCCTGAGTAAGATGTTCCTTTGGAGAGTCGGTGCAGGCTCTCCAAAAGGTAGATAAATTGGGTTGAGGTTAAGTTTAGTCATGATTTGAATTGAATGGGGTGGAGCAAGCTTGAGGGGCTGAATGGCCTACTCCTGTTCCTTTGCAATAAGCAGCCTTAGCCTACTCACTGAGAAGGATAAATCAGGCTGGGCTTGGATATTTGAGTTCATTCAGCAGTATAGTAGTAGTACTGGGCTCTTTGTGTTGCTTTCTGTCTCCTTCGAGCCAAGAAAGGACCACCTATGGAGGTCTCAGGGTACCAGAAAACACTGGTAACCTTTGTGCTAAGATAAATATATCAATAAGGATTTCTGCTTGACTTGAGGTAAACCAGCATTTTCCGATGATAAGGTGAAAAATCACTTGGGGGATAGGGGTTTTGACCTCAAATTTGGAGTCAGACCTTTCAGGAGTAAAGTTAGGAAAACCTTCTATTAGCAAAAGTAGAAGCTTGGAACCTTCTTCTTAAAATAGCATTGGTTCTGAGGCTAATATTAATTTTAAATCTGAGATTGATTGATTCCTATTAACCAAAGCTATAAAGAGATATTGGGTAAAGGCAGGAATCTGGAATTAGTTCATAGAATGGCTGAACAGGCATGAGAGGCTAAATGACATACTCCTATTCCTGTGTTCCTACTTCACATGGACTCACACTCTAAGTCAGGTGTTAGTGTGGTGGAAGGGGCGCAGAAAATTCCATCAGAGTGGAAATGCCACGTCCTAACCGTTACTTGGGTGTTTTTGTTTGCCCTTGTGGGCCAAAGTCATTCTCATCCTAAAAAGATGCCATTGACGCAGGTAGAAATGAGGATTTCCGATGTAAGGTGCTCCCACACTCTCAGGAACTGTTTTTTCCCCCAAGTGGGGCCTACCTAGAATTTGAACTATGACCCAATTCTAGACCCAAAGGTAATGAAAGATTTTGGCCACTTTTACTGGCTCCTCTTAAAAAGGGAACCACAGCGAGCTGGTCAGGAAGTTGAGCTTGCCAACCCCAGGACCTGGCTCTTGTTGGTGGAGTTCCAGGCAGCTTGGAGCAGGTGGAAACCCAAGACGTGCTGACACCTGGAATGTAATTGGATAAACTCCCCTGAAGCTGCAGTGTTGCATCTTCACACACTGACTCACATTCCAAATGCTTCAATGCTGATGTATCATCCAACTTTCTCAGTGTTGATCATACATCAATCGTTTTTACATTGGTTTATTCTCCAGCTGTTTGTACTGCTTCAATCTGATTGCACAGACTCGGAATTGACATTCCATCCTCCATAAAGTTCAGGTCATCCAAAACTCTGCTCTCCCATCAAGTTCTGCTGAACTCATTTTTAAATTCTTATCCTTGTTTTCAAATCCCTCCATGGCCAAACCCTCCCTGTCTCTGTAATCTCCTCCAGTCCTACAACCTTTCAACGGAAATCCAATTCTGGCCTTTTGAGCATCCTAACTTTTAATCACTCTAAAACTGGCAGCTGTGCTTTCAACTGCAAAGACCTAAATTGTGGAATTTGCATCTTAAACCTTTCCACCACTCCTTCCTCCTTTAAAACTCTCCTTAAAATCTGCCTCTTTGACTTGGCCTTTGGTCATTTACCCCAATATCTCCTTATACACCTGATGTTATATTTTGTTTGTTAATGCTCCCGTGTAACATCTTGTGATGTTTTACTATGTTAAAGCTGCTATATAAATACAAGTTGCTGTAGTTTGCATTCAGTCATACTCCAAATCTTTTGACACTGACATACAGAGTGGTTAAATTTGTGTTCTGATAAAAATACCCCATGGAGCATAAAACTCTTCTCTTTCTCAAACACATCTCAATAAAATGATGAAAGGTTTCATCAGCAATGCTATCAAGCGGCATTTATTCAGCAATAGCCTGGTCATAGATGCTGAGTTTGGGGTTCTGCAGGGGCTACTGATTACAGCCTTTGTTCAAACATGGACAAAAGAGCTGAACTTAAGAGGTGAGGTGAAAGTGACTGCCCTGGACATCAAGGCAGCATTAGGCCGAATATGGCATCAAGGAGCGTAACTTATACTTTCTTTTATAAAGCATGGATGAACGGAGTCAGAGAACTGCCAATCGGCTTTCAACAAAAAAAAAATTAAACATGAAAAGTTTGACTATAATACACTACTCCTATTCTGCCTCTAGCTTTCTAGTTCTATCTGCTCTGGTTCAGTTAAACTAAAAACATAAAACAGGTCTCTTCCCCTAAACATGGCCCTTGGTTGCTAAGCAACATCTCATACTTTCTCCAATTTACTTTACCCATTGTAAACTCTCTCACAGCACAATAGTCTGAACAGATACCAAAACCCCCCATTCAGGCAAACACCTTTATCTAACATGAATCTAACTGGAATTGTACCCTTTCTGACACAAAAACACTAAATTATACCCACTTGAATGTATACCTAATTTCTAATATTTAACAATACAAATATAGATCACTCTGTTTCCTGACTGTTGTTGGGTCAAAATCCTGGAACTCCCTTTGCTAATAACACAGTGAGTGTCCCCCCTAACATGGATTGCAACACTTCAAGAAAGCAGCTCACCACCATCATTCTCAAGGACAATTAAGGATGAGCAACCAGTGCTGGCCTAGCCAGTGACACCCACATTCCAGGAAAAATGTTTATCCAAGTATAACCCAAAGGATTTGAACTCCTGTAATTCTGGCCTTCCTGCATATCCTTGATTGTAAAATTTATTTATTAGTGTCACAAGTAGGCTTTCATTAACACTGCAATGAAGTTACTGTGAAAATCCCCTAGTCGCCACACTCTTAGTTGCCTAATTGGGTAACACTAAGGGAGTATTTAGCATGGCCAATGCACCCAACCAGTATATTTTTGGAGTGTGGGAGGAAACCGGAGCAAGCCCACGCAGACGTGGGAAGAACGTGCAGATTCCGCACAGATAGTGATCCTAGGATTTGGAATTGAACCTAGGTCCCTGGCGCTGTGAGGCAGCAGTGCTGACCACTGTGCCACCGTGCCGCCCTAATCATTTTAATCATGCCACCTTTGGCGGCCATACCTGAATCTCCCTAGGCACCAACCTGCGGAGTGCCCTCTCCTGAACTTCTCCATCGCTCCTTCTTTAAGGTGCTCCTTAAAAACTTACCCCTTTGGCCAATCTATTCACCTACCGTCTCCCCTGAGGGTGAATGATCATGTGAAGCACTTCGGAGTGTTTAACTATGTTAGAGGCACCAAATTAATACAAGTTATTATCTATTAAGAGTAGTTTTCAAATGTTTTGGAAACATTCCAGGAAGTGTACTCAGGACACACAAAAGCACCCATTCATCACCTGGAAACCTGCTGCGTTTTTGTTGAACAGGGCAATTCTTGTCGGGAAACATGTCAATATCTGCCAAATTCACTCGATTAATCAGGAACTGAATATCATCGACCTTTGAATATGGAAGGAGAAATGTTTATCTGTTTTGTCAGTGGGAATTCTTGTGTTTTAACACTTTAATCCTGATCTCTTTCCATCAAAAAAACACTCGATTGATTTGACATTTCCTAGTGAGCCAGCAACGTAAAAAGAAAGAAATTGCCTTTCAACTGAATTGAAAGGTAACGTTTCTTTGTCCTGAATATCCCAAGTCTTTGCTTTGCTGCCGATTCCAGTCTTTGTGGCACTCACTCACTCATTCTGTCAGTCACTCAGAGTCAGTCGCTCACTCAGAGTCACTCACTCAATCAGAGTCACTCACTCAGTCACTCACTCTGTCAGTCACTCACTCAGAGTCACTCAGTCAGTCACTCAGTCACACTCAATCAGAGTCACTCACTCTGTCTGTCAGTCACTCACTCAGAGACTCACTCACTCAGAGTCCCCTGTAGCGTTTGAAACAATGCCACCGACACACGGGGACTGATCAGCTCAATCTGAAGTTTGCCCCCTGCGGTCGCTTCCATGCAGCTGGACGGATTTACAGGAATTGAAAAAAAAACAATACATGGTACAATTTCCTCTAACGTCAGGTCCACACAGGAACAGTGAGCGGCTGCCTATCCTCCCTGTGCGTGTGTGTGTGTGTGTGTGTGTGCAGAAGCATTTGGTGAGTGGCTGGAGCTGGTTCGCACTGAGTCAAAGTGTTTCAGGTAAGAATTGTCTGAAATACTCAATGTGTCTTACCTGTGTCTGTGCTGAAACAGCAGCAACAATTTGACAATATATTGTTACCTGACAATACAGTGTTACTCTCTGTGCTTCATGATTTATCTCTGAGTGTCCTTTTTGTTGATGTGAAACTTTCGGCTTCCCTTTGTCGCTTTTCGGTTTAATTCTGCCGTGCTTTTCCTTTGACTCAGTTTGAATGGAGAGCTCTCATTTCTTCTTGTTCGCGAGAAGCTTCTTGTTGACCGTTTTCCCCCAGGTCTTGGCGCCAAATGGGGGGAAAGACAGAGAGAGAACTGAACATCGACTGAAATGTGAGATAAACTCTCTCTCCCCCCATTCCCCCTTCAGAATCAGAGTCAGACACTTCGATATTCAAGTTTTGTTTTAAAGTCTGGGAGGTTGAAGCCGCAGATTGTTCCGTGTTTTATCTTCGCTCGGGGTAGTGAATAATTCACCATTCCTGTGCAATCGCAATTTAGATCACCTTCCCCAAAATCCACCCCCCCCCCCCACCACACTCCCACAGACGCACCCCCCCCCCCCCCCAACCGCACACACACCCCCCCCCCCCCCAACCGCACACACACCCCCCCACACACACCCACCCCACCACACACACCCCCACACTCCCCCCCCCACACACACACCCCACCCACAGACCCTCCCCCCACACACCCCCCCACACACACCCCCACACACCCAACCCCCCCCCCACACACACAACCCCCCCTCCACACACACAACCCCCCCCTCCACACACACAACCCCCCCCTCCACACACACAACCCCCCCCTCCACACACACAACCCCCCCCTCCACACACACAACCCCCCCCCTCCACACACACAACCCCACACACACACCCCCCCACACACACACACCTCCACACACACACACCTCCACACACACACAGCCCCACACACACAGCCCCCCCACACACAACACCCCAAACACATACAACACCCCACACACACACAGCCCACCCCCCACTCACACAAACCCACCTCCCCCCCCTCCACCCACACCCCCCCACATCTCCCCACATGCACACACACCCCCACACCGCCCACCCCCCACACTCACCTACCCCCCTCGCCCCTACACCCCTCCCCACACACACACCTATCCCACACACACCCCTCCACATACACAACCCCACACACACACACATACACAACCCCTCCCCCCACACACACAACCCCCCCCCCCACACACACACACACACACACACATACAACTCCCCTGCCCCCCACACACACCACCACCACCTGCCCCCACATCCCCCCCCCCCCCCCCCACAAACCTCTCTCAAAGTCTTTATTTTGCCCCCTTCTTGGTATCGTGGCTACTTTTTATCACCGGCTTCCCTAATGATTAATTTATATTCCAGCCCTCAGTCCTGGAACTCTCTCCTCAGGGAGTGGAAGTTATTTTTCTCCTTCCCACCGCCCGAGTGAAAATTGCCTGGAAGCTCAAAGACAACAGTATTTACTGTGCAGAACATTCTGTTTAATTTCCGCTGCACTGACAACAAAATTGTTCCTCTTTGAGAAATCATCTTGCCAAGGTGCAGCTCCATGCTCAGTGGGAGGGAGGACACATGTGTGTGTGTGCGTGAGCCCCCTGACATTGTTTTCTTTTTAACCCCAGTTAGAAACTGAAAAAGATACAAATCCAACACCCTATCTGCTGGTATGAAGCAGAGAAATGTTGGGATGGAAGCTGCAAGTGCCCAGTCCCCCAGCTGGAGTTCTCTAATCTCCCTTTTCTGTGCCGATGTGACCAGAAAAAAATCCTTCTTTTTTGGCAGTCCCTGAGGGTTGAGGATGACTTGCTTCCACTCCGGGTGTTGGATTCTGCGGTGGAGCCGCAGATTCTGCCACAGGTGCGGTGGGTGGGACGCTCTGGATTCTGCGCTCTCTTTCTGCCCTTTACGCTTGGCCTCTGCGTGCTCTACCCGCTGACGCTTGAGGTGATTGGTGCCTTTGCAGATGCTTCTTCTCCAGTTTGTGTATTCTAAGGCAAGTGATTCCCACGTGTCGACTGGGATGTTTTTCTCCTTATCTACTTTATTTAGAGGGGCTTTCAGAGTGTCCTTGTAGTGTTCCCTCTGCCCTCCTAGTGATCACTTGCCAATGCGGAGCTCGAAGTAGAGCATTTGGTTCAGGAGTCTTGTGTCAGGCATGCGAACAATGTGGCCCGCCCATCGCGGCTGGTTGAGCATGACTCGTGCCTTGATGTTGGGGATATCGGCCTGGGAGAGGACACTCATGATGGTATGCCTGTCCTTTGAGTGGATTTGCAGAATTTTGCAGAGACAATATTGGTGATACCTCTCCAGGGATTTGAGGTGTCTGCTGAACATTGTCCATGTTTCTGATGCATACAGGAGGGTAGGGCCATGGCTGCTCTGTAGACCATGAGCTTGGTGCTGGATTTGAGGTCTCGGGCTTCGAACACTCTGTTCCTCGGGTGTCTGAAGACTGCACTGGCACATTGGAGTCAATGTTGGATTTCATTGTCGATGTCTGCTCGAGTCAAGAGGAGGCTCCCGAGGTATGGGAAATGATCCACGTTGTCCAGGGGCTCACCGTGGATCTCGATGGTCAGTGGGGGTTGGCGGGGGGTGCAGTTTTATGTGGCAGGAGCGGGCTGGTAGAGAATCTTTGTTTTCCAGATGTTTAGTCTGAGGCCCATTCTCTCATATGTCTTGGTGAATGCGTTCACGATGGTTTGCAGCTCGGTCTCTGAGTGTGCACGCACAGGCATTCTCTGCGTACTGCAGATTGATGACAGAATTTAGGGCAGTCTTGGTTCTGGCCTCGAGACGTCGGAGGTTGAACAGCTTCCTGCTTGTCTGCGAGGTTACCTCCACTCCAGCAGGGAGTTTCAGGGTGATGGGGTGGAGTGTTGCTGCGTGGAAGATGGAGAAGATAGTTGGTGCGATGATATAGCGGGGCGAGAGAAGCAGCAGCAGGAGCGAGAGAGGCAGCACAAGCAGGAGCGAGAGGGGCAGCATGCTGGATAAACTCAGCAGGTCTGGCAGCATCTGCGGAGAGAGAAACAGAGTTAACATTTCAGAGCTGAATGATTCTTCTACAGAACTGCATACTGAACACTGGAATCAATGTTCAAAAGCCAGATTCAAGTGATCACACACTAATGCATCTATAGAATAGAACCATAAAAACCCAGTGCAGAAAGAGACCATAGGGCCCATCAATTTTGTACCAACTCTCCAATACACCTTTTCACCTAGGCCCTCCCTCTGTCCTGTCCCATAACCTCTTGCATTTATCATGGCCAATCCAGCTAGCCTGCACTTCTTTGGACTGTGCGAGGAAACTGGAGCACTGGGAGGAAACCCATGCAGACACGAGAAGAATTGTGCAAACTCCACACATTCACGCAAGGACAGAATTGAACTCGGGTCCCTGGCACTGTGAAACAGCTGTGCTAACCACTGTGTCACCCTTTAATCTAGTGAGTGCTAATGGACAGTTAAGCAACTAATGAGGTGAGGGGGAGGTGCCAAGAACGTCAACGATGGCAAAGCTCAGCATCCGAATGCAAGTAGCAGCAAGTCTATAGGGTTTGCAACCCTGAAGCGTGAGATGGAGGATTCTTCTCAGCTCCTTGTAGAAGCCCACATCGTCATTGATGTCAGTCTTCAGGCAGTTTGAGTTACTGCATATGATGTTGAGAAACTAAGTGCACTGGTCACAGCGAAGGATATAGATCCTGACAACATTTTGGCTGCAGGGATGAAGACCTGAGCTCGAGAATTAGCTATGCCTCTATTGAAGCTGCTTTAGTACAGTGGTATTACCTCTGACAATGTACAAAATTGGCCAGGTATGTCCAGTGCAGGAAAAGCAAGACCTGTCTACCCCCAAACATTAGCAAAGCAGAAGGAATAGTGAACAGTATGATCAAGCTCACTAATACCATACACACTAATTCTCAGATTGAGGATCATTCCGCTTCAGACCTTATTACAGTCTTCATCCAAGCATGGACAAAAGAGCTGAATTGCAGATATCAGGTGAGGGTGACTACAGCATCTGACTTGAGTAAGGCGCTGAAGAGTCCAGTAGCACAGTGGTTAGCACTGCTGCTTCACAGTTCCAGGGACTCAGGTTCGATTCCCGGCTTGGATCACTGTCTGTGTGGAGTTTGCACATTCTCCCTGTGTTTGCGTGGGTTTCCTTCGGGTGCTCTAGTTTCCTCCCACAGTCCAAAGATGTGCGGGTTAAGCTGATTGGCCATGCTAAATTGCCCCTTAGTGTCCCAAGATGCGTAGCTTAGAAGTATTAGCAGGTAAATATGTAGGGATATGGGGATAGGGCCTGGGTGGGATTGTGGTCGGTGCAGACTCGATGGGCTGGATGGCCTCTTTATGCACTGTAGGGTTTCTATGATTCTATGAGTATGGAAGTCAGTTGAAATCATGGGGAAAATACTCAAGTGATTTGGAGCTAAACCTAATGCACAAGAAGCTGGTTGTAGTTTGGGAGGCCGATCATTTCAAGTCCAGGACACCATTTCAGGAGTACATCAGGACAGAATCCTAGGTTCAACTTTCTCCAACTGTCTCACCAAAGATCTTCCCTCCACCTTGGTGTCAGAAGTAGGGCTGTTTTGTACAGTGTTCAGCTCAATTTGCAATTCATTGCTACAGCAAGACCTGGACAATATCCAGCCTTGAGCTGGTAAGTGGCAAGTATTATTTGTGCCATAAGCCCATTTCCTACAAGACATAATGTAACTACCTGTCAGTGGTATTACCATTATTGAATCCCCAACATAAACATGCGAGAGGCCATCATTAACTAGAAACCCTCTGGATCATCCACAAAATTGCCATGGCTACTAAAGTACGTTACAGTCTGGGTGTATTGTGTTGAATGGCTTACCACCTGCTTCTCCCACCTACAAGGTATAATTCAGGAGTGTCATGGAGTATGGATGTGGGCATCACTGGCAAGGCCAGCATTTGTTGCTCACCCTAATTGCCCTTGAACTTAGTGGCTTGATAGATCATTTCAGAGGGCAATTCAGTGAACCACCTTGCTGTGGGTCTGGAGTCACATGTCGGCCAGACCGTGTAGGGATATAGCAGATTTCTTCCACTAAAGGGCATTAGTGAACCAGATGATAATTTCATGGTCACCATTACTGATAACTATTGTTTCTTAAGAAGGAATTCTTCAAAAATGCAGATAACGAAGATAACAGAGCTTACTCCAACTTATAAATCAAAGAAAGGGTTTAATAAAGAAACATCATTACTCCAAACTTGGGGCCTCGCCCTAGGCCCCAAGCTCCCTACAATTCTACATAGTTTCTTATTTATAGTAAATCAGCTGGTCAGCTGACTATTACATCACTCTGTAATTAGTTCCATGATTTACTGGGTCAGCTGACCTCTTGTTCCCATTGGTCACATTACTTCCAATACAAATTTGTCACCGGTTTCATTTTAACAACTATTTTTCACTTCCTGATTATTAATTGAATTTAAATTCTACCATTGTCATGCTGGGATTTGAATCCCAAGTCCCCTGGATTACTAAATTACCACTACCACCTCCCCTGCATTGGTGTAGCTGCAACAACACTCCAATACATAGAATTTACAGTATGAAAACAGACCATTCAGCCCAATAGATTGAGGCAGTCTGTTTGATCGTCAACCCATCCACCACCTTAAATATTCACTCATTTCACCACTGGGGATTTGTTGTTGTGGTGTGCACTATCCACATGATGCGACTTATCACGACTTCTTTGATGGAACCTACTCAAACATGTGAGCACCACCATCGAGAAGGGCATGTCAGCAAGTGCATGGGAACACATCCCCACTTGGGTGGCACGGTGACACAGTGGTTAGCACTGCTGTCTCACAGCGCCAGGGACCCGGGTTCGATTCCCGGCTTGGGTCACTGTCTGTGTGGAGTCTTCACGTTCTACCCGTGTCTGCGTGGTTTTCCTCCGGGTGCTCCGGTTTCCTCCCACACTCCAAAGATGTGCGGGTTAGGTGGATTGGCCATGATAAATTGCCTCTGAGTGTGAGGGTAAATATGTGGGGCTGCGGGGATAGGACCAGGGTGGGATTGTTGTCAGTGTAGATTCGATGGGCCGAACTGCCTCCTTCTGCACTGTAGGGATCTATGATTGGGCATATATTACCACTCCTTTATGATCGCTGGGTCAAAATCTTGGAAGAATCCTGGAAGTCCAAAGGTGTGCGGGTTAGGTTGATTGGCTATGCTAAAAATTGCCCTTAGTGTCCTGAGATGCGTAGGTTAGAGGGATTAGTGGGTAAATATGTAGGGATATGGGGGTAGGGCCTGGGTGGGATTGTGGTTGGTGCAGACTCGATGGGCCGAATGGCCTCTTTCTGTACTGTAGGGTTTCTATGATTCTAAGAACAGCTTTAATACATAAACTATCACTGTTCAAGAAGGGGGTGTTATCACCACCTTCAGCGCAACTGGCAATGGTTGCTACTCCTTATAAACATACTCCCACTTGATTTTGTCTGTTTGCACTGTTTGAGAGCACATTTCCACTCCATCTGACAAAGGAGCAGTGCTCCGAAAGTTTATGGTATTTGCTACCAAATAAACCTGTTGGACTTTAACCTGGTGTTGTGAGACTTCTTACCGTGTTCACCCCAGTCCAACGCCAGCATCTCCACATCATGACTCCTTATAAAGACAGCTTCTAGGTCAGAACACTGGAGTTTTGGTTTTAAATATTAGAACAGGTGACTAGACTTTCTTAATCTTGCTGCCAAATTAACTGGTTTTACTTTAGAGCTGATGAGAAGTGATGAAGCAGGACATGTCTTGCCACATTTCTCATTAGTTGATCTTACTGACTTCATTCCCAGTGGATATGGGAGCATTTTTTTGATTTAATTTTAGAAATACATTCCATCTTTGGACCATCCCATCTAAAGATGGTTTGAGTATTCTGGTACTTTATAAGATATTATTTCAGAGATTTTGATAGCATAGTTTGATATAATATAAAGAGTTAGTTTAGCTAGTTACACTCATGTAATTTTAAAAAGGAAATGTTAAAACAGTTGTATCATCAGTTTTATTAGGCTTTTGTTCATTATATTTAGCACATTTCTGCTCTGTTATACTTTTAGCTATTAAATCAGGAAACTATCTATCTTATAAACAAATGCCGTTCTGCAGCTACTGACTGCTCAATCACACCCAAATGTCCACTTGGATGCCGTTATCACCATTAAACCATCTCTCTCTCTCTCTCTTTCACACTCTTTCTCTCTCTCCATCTCTCTCTCTCTTACACACAAATGCCTTAGTCATTGACCCATTATGGCCCTCATCTCTTTTTCCGTAGGTCCATGTGACATAGACTTGAATTTTTATGGCAGACACTTGAATTGGTTGCTCATTGCCAAATGTTCCATAATCTTGGTGAATTATCCCTTCTCATACTACTTGACCAGTCGGTAGTCATAGTTGACTACCAACTTCAGTGCCTCTCCTCCATTGTTCCGGGTGGGACTAGCCTTGCCTGGTTCCATTCTTGTTTATCTGGTTCCAACCAGTGATTATCTGCAATAGTTTATCTTCCTGCTTCCTGCACCATTACCTCTGGAGTCCCCCAGGGAGTTATGTCCCCCTCCTTTATTCGTGATGTGAAAATCACCAAATAACACGTGCACCATGTACAGAAATATACATAAAATGGTGAAGTCCATGATGCATCAATCACCCCTCATACCAATGGCTTCAAATTAAATTGGTGACTCTCTAACTTCAGAGCTTTTCTACACGGCGAATTCAGCCAAGTTACTATTTTTGAAAATACAGTCAAATAAATCATTCAAATTTCAGAAGAACCTGTTCACCGGTTCAAACCTTTCTTGTTTTTAAGCCCCTAGCTGGCAACACCCAACACTTGGATTAACTCTTCCGGCGGTACTTCATACAATTAGGATAAATCTTCTCTGGCGTTGCTGCAATGACTCAAGAAAACACGGTGACATTTCTGTGTATTTTCTCATACAAACAAAGTGAGATAAGGCATGTGATAACTTGTACGCTTTTCTGTTCGAGAAATCCTGTAAGGATATAATTATAATGGTGTAACTGGGGACTTTTGCGACTCAAAACAGCTGACTTTCTATCCTCTCTCTCTCCCTTCTGTCTCTTTTTGATGTCGTTGCTAGGGAACCAGTGTTTTTTTAAAAAACTGTTTTTGTTTGAAGAGCCCCTATAAATATTGAGATGTTGGTCAGGAGGGAAGTGTGATGGGGAAGGCAGGCTGGTGTTGTAACTCAAAGCGCTAAAAAATAGTGACACGCACCCAAACAAACAGTATCATCTTTGCAAGACATTTTTGTTGGTATAGAGCTGCAGAAATAATATGTAATTAACAAATAACCAGCCCCGATGAATCAAAATTTCACATGTCTGCTGACCTTGTTAATATCCTAGCCTAGATTTCAAATTGTTGTTAATGTAATGTTGATTGGAAAATCTGAGCTTCTGGCATGAAATGTGATGACTTTTCTGACCAAATATTACTTTCAAGAGATAGCTTCTAAATTGGCAATTTTGGTGAACCATTTCTAATTGAATATATCTTTGTTTTTAAAGGTAACAACAGTAGTAATTTCCCGAATTGTCTGGATAGAATAAGCCACAGATTGTTGGGGCTCTTTTTCTAAAACTGTGTTTTATACAAAAATATTAGTACACTGAGAATTTTCTTGAATGCATCTTTTCCTATGTTCAAGTTGACTCAATGTATGAATACCTTGGATTTATGGTTCTCCCTTTTTGATATTCTCCTCATTTCAGGAATGCCTGACTCTTACAATGCTTCTTTGACAAAAACCTGTTTTTACTATATTCAGTTGCTTACTTACAAGAGAGCTGTGATAATTAAAAATCATTTAAAAATAAAAAGGGACCAAAGCCAGGCTGAAAAATTGCAGCCCTTCCAGTGCTCCCTATTCCCTTCTCCAGGAGTGTAATGGAAGGATTAATACCCAGATTATTATTTTGTAGTTATAGATTGTAATCCTCCCAAAAGATCTTATTGTTTTCATCATGTTCAATTTGTTCTGTTTCATTTTTTTTGAATAAACTGATTTCCAGCAAGTGTGTGTTTTCTCAAATTTGTGTTCACTTAGCAATTAACTTGTTTCAATGTATGCTCCCAAAGTTGCCCTTTAAGCTTTAATGTTTTGGAAACTACCTCAAAAGAAGATCGGTCTCTTAGTTTGAAATGTGTGCTATGATCTTGACAATGACTTTGTGCAACATTTGGCTGTTTATGCTTCATATAAAGTTAATTTTTTATGCTGTTAACCCAACGTTTTGGGCCATTTTGTGCTCATTAAGATACTGGAGTTCATCCATGATAACATTGAGCACTCTCAAAGTTAAGATGTAGGACAGCTGGATACAGAATATAAACTCTATGTTGCACCACCAATGTGCTTCAGTCTAAACTCGGGCGATTACATAAGTATGACATTTTATTTTCAATTTCTTGCACCAGCCAACCTTTTGATCCCTCTCCGAGTCAGGTTTGTTAATCAGTGATGAATTAGGGGTGCTCTTCTTCTTCTGCCCGTGCCTATTAGGAACTGACTGAGACTTTGAGGACTCATTTGCATAACCATTTACGCGTCAGCAGACTGAGATTTTAATACCATCAGTCCATTGGGTGTGACCCTTGGGCACAAGAGTTGAAAGGTGAATGTTTACACGGCCCACATTCCTGCATTGTGCCGTGGCTTAATATCTCCATTGAATAAAAAATCTTCAGATTGTGATTTAGTGTTGGTACTTTTGTGTTTGCATGACATAATTTCAAGGCCTATTTGACAAAATAACTATCAGATAAAGTCACTAAAGTAATTTTGTTAATAAATCAGCACATTTTGTACTGCAGCTTTAAAGCATCGCAACAGAGCAAAAGAACTTGCTGTCGGTCTGTTGAAGCAGCTTTAAATAAACACAGCCAATCGTTCCATTATTATGAATTTCATTCTGTTTGATTAATTTTCCTTATTCCAGTTAGTAACCAATATTGGCCATTTTCTTTCTTTCATTCTTGGCAAGGTTAGTATTTATTATCCGTCCCTAATTGCCACTTGAGATCATTTACGGGATGTGGGAATCGCTGGCTAGGTCAGCATTTATTGCCCATTCCTAACTGCCCTCCATATCAGAGGGCATTTGAGGGTCAACCATATTTCTGTGGGTCTGGAGTCAATGCAGGCCAGACCAGGTAAGGACGGCAGATTTCCTTCCCTAAAGGACATTAATGGACCAGATGAGGTTTTACAATAACCCACAATGGTTTCATGGTTATCATTCAACTTTTGATTCAATATTTTTATTGAATTCAGATTTCACCAGTTGCTCAGGTCTCTAGAGAATTATCCTGGGCCTCTGGATTACTAGTCCAATGACAATACCATTATGCCACCGCCTCCCCAGAGTGGTGAGCTGCCTTGTTGAATTGCTGCAATTCATGTTATGTAAGTATATCTACAGTGTTTTGTTTTTTTGAGCGGCTTAGTACAACTTTGTAGCTTAGGCCATTTCAGACGGCAGTTAGAGTCAGCCACATTGCTGTGGATCTGAAGGCTCACGTAGGCCAGACTGGGTGGATTGGCAGATTTCCTCCCAGAAGGACTTTAGATTAGTGTATTTGTGCATTCCCGATCCCTCCAGGACTTGCTGTAATAGAAGCATGTAGTCATATATTATATGATTATTCATTATCGTCATGGCTAATCATCCAAATCAATAGCCTATTCCTGCCTTCCCTCCATTTCCTTTGATTCCTTTCGCCCCAAGAGCTATATCTAATTCTTGAAAGCATAAAATGTTTTGGCCTCAACTGTTTGCTGTGGTTGCGAATTCCATAGGCTTACCACTCTCTGGGTGAAGAAACTTCTCCTCATTGCAGTCATAAAAGGTTACCCCAGATCCTCAGACTTTGACCCCTGGTTCTGGACTGCCCACCATCAGGAACATCCTTCCTGCATCTATCCTGTCTAGTCCTGTTAGAATTTTATAGGTTTCTATGAGATTTCCTCCTCATTCTTCTGAACACCAGCGAATATAATCCTAATCAACTCAATCTCTCCTTATACATCGGTCCTGCTACCCTAGGAATCAGTCTGGTAAACCTGTTTTTGCTACCAAAGTGGATAACCTCACATTTATCCACATTATACAGTACCTAGAACATAAGAACATAAGAAATAGGAGCAGGAGTAGGCCATCTAGCCCCTCGAGCCTGCCCCGCCATTCAATAAGATCATGGCTGATCTGAAGTGGATCAGTTCCACTTACCCGCCTGATCCCTGCCATGCATTTGCCCACTTAATTAATTTGTCCAAATCATACTAATGCATCTCTGCATTCTCCTCACAGCTATGTAAAACGTTGTTCATCTAACTCATGTCAGTGGTCCTTGCTGTGCAGCATTGCCTACATAAAAGTGACTGCCTTCAAAAATAATTCATTTACTGTGATGGGCATATGCGCACAGAAAATATTAAGTGTTATTCGTTAGATTCCCAAGATACCACCTTCCAATCCAAAACAGATATATTTTTCAGTAAAATTAGAAAGTGAACATTGTCAGTCAGGTACTTGTGATGTGCTTGATGAGTGTTCTCGGCCTGATTGCTGTGAGGGATATCGGTTTCCATCAATTTTTAAGGTGAAGGGCTAGATAATGAATACTGTTGGCATCTAGACCCTCCAAAAGATTGAATTAATTAACATAGATGCCTACGTGATTGCTTTTACAACTGAAGGGCGTTTGGCCAATTTGGGCAGCGTTAAGAGTGGTCGGATAGGGTAGAAGATGCTTTCCCTGAAGGAAATTGGTGAACCAGTTTTTGCAACAAAATGCCAGATTTCATTTTTTTTTGTCTGGTGTTTAACTCCACAGGGTGAATTTCACAACTTGGTGGGATTTTGAACTCTGCACACGAGATTGTCCATGTGGGATCATGCAACATTCAGCACATTCTAATCAGACGTGCTGTTGCAGATTAGCAATGCTACAGAAGACAAAGTTAAACACAAAATGCCTTAGAGTATTGTATATAGTTTCTAGTGGAATCAAGGCACTGATTTTACCTATGCTTGGACACTTTGCCTTGCTGAAGCTGGAGGGTGTTTAGAGGAATGGAAGCAATAATTAGTGAAGCAATGTCAAACTAACAGACTTCAATTATTACTTTACTGGTCACTCAATTGCAATTGTAAGAGGAACACATAAATGTTAGACAATGCTATGCCCGGTGGAGCTTTGAAATATAGTTTTAAAAAAAGAAACATTTTCAAAGGCTGTGACGTACTAAGTTAACATGCTATGTGGATGTTGTGTTTGGTGGCCTAAATGGTAACTAAACATAAATAGAACTCATTTTTATATTTCTGCTGACACATATTTAAGAGGTGAAGAAGGTTGCTTAACGTTTCCTTCTGCACTGTGAAAATGGGAATATTTTTAGAGTAGTTTGAGAAATGTGTAAGATGCGTTCTGCTGCTCGGCCTCGTTTCTTAGTGCTTGGAATTCAAGAGCAAAACCAAACACAGCAGTGTAGCGCCTGAGCGAAGTTAACTATGGTTGAGAAATCGGGGTAGTTGCTGCCTTTGTGGAGGAGCTAAGAATGCCCTTGAGACACTCAAAGTGTCTTCCGAGGAGGCATGGCACACACTTCCTTTGAGGTGAATCACACAGGGTGACATATTGGTGAAGGTGTCAGTATGTGCTCAGTGTCCAGAAGAATGACGAATTGGCAGGTCCTGATGTCCACATCAATTTGCAATCCTAATTTATTGCCAGTGGTGCTTTTTTAGGAAGTCTGAGGTTTGAGCTAATAAAACTGACCATGTGGAGCTGGAAGAACCCTCCTACACCAGCACTATTTAAAGGGATCATCGACAGCTTCCAGGTTGATTGCTGGTTGATTTCTTCTGAATGTTCCATCAATTCTACAAGAATTTGGTCCTTTATATAGTTGTTTCAAATTGTAAAAACCATCAGGGAGTGGTTTGGCAGGTACGGAACTTGCTGATTTCACTTGTGACTTCTGCACAAACCAGTTCTTTCCAGACACGAGGCTGCCATTCCCATTGGGATCCTGAATGCCTTGGAAAATGAAGAGAGGCCATGCAGAGCATGACAAGCTACTGGAAGAGGACCAGCTCTCAACAGGAGACCATATCTGCCCACAGTGTTCAAGTAGCACTCTCTAGTTTTAGATCTGGCATTGCCCAAGGCCTCAGTAGTAACCATCCTAATTGTGGTCAGCACTGTTTGCCTCATGTGGGGGTGGGGGGGGGGGGGATGGTTAGGACACACAGGTTTCCATGTTCCCTCCATTTAGTTCCTCTTTTCTCTGATTATATGCCTCCTTGAGCTGTCAGAGGGAAATGTACCAATGGGTGTCCTGCAATCTGCTTGGGTCATGTGGCTGTCATGGTTGAATAGGTGGTAGGTAGTTTGTGCAAGTTGTGAGACATGGTTGTGATGCTTGTTGCATTACCAAGTGTATGAGGATGGAATGGAGCATATGGATGTCAAGTTTGGGTCCTGATTGAAATAGGTTGTTAGTCGGTAATGTGAGTGAGGTGAATTGAGCAGTATGTGAGGCTAGTGATGCAGTTAGTGGGAAATGATATTCGAAGATGTATTCAGTGACCATGACCATTTGTATGAATTTATTGAACTTCTTGCAGCACCTTGGGACTTGACCTGTGGTACTGACCTCCACTGTTATCTGCTCCTATTGCCTTTGGAATGTCTGCCTTGAGGGACTCGAGCAAGCCCACGCCCTCTACTCCTGCCCTGGCTGGCTGCATGGCGGGGGTAGGCCAATCCCAACCCTCCGCAACTTTCATGGAGCTGGGTCAGCTTCTCCATGACTTGTAGCTCCTCGGAGTGAAACCTACCCTGGATTTCGGGACCTTTGGAAAAGTAAGTTTAAAATCCCCATAGCTCCATAATGTGTGCTTGGTTGTGAACTCAGACCAATAAAATTGTTAGCTCAGTCAGGGGTTCTGTTTGACAGCTGGAGTGAATTGTTGACATTGCTTGGCTGACATCTTTATGTGGTTGTGATATGTCCTTTTTTGATCTCTTTGGTCAATGTCTCAATGTTTATTTGGATGAGATTAAGAGGTATGAAGTATCTGCTATTGCTACTTCAGTGGTTTGTCAGATTGACATTTTTCTAGTATTGTAGGAACAGCAGTTCTTTTTCACAAGATTTGTGAATGGGTGTTTTTTTTCTCAGCAGTTTGACTCCTGCCCCATTGTTATTATGTGGCTCATTGGTTATGTGCTTAGTGCATACTGGAAGGGGCATGGATTGGCATTGACTTAGCATAGACAGTATGAAGGACCATAGGGGCTGATAGCCATGAGTTGGCATGGGCAATATGAAAAACCATAGGGGGTGGTGGCTATGAGTTGGCATGGGCAGTATGAGCAGCCATGGGGAGTGGTCAAGGAACATGATTTGACATAAATTGGTGTGGAAGGTATCAGAGAAGGTCAGGTAGATGGGTGATTGAAGGGGTGTGAGGGTTAGCATGTCTAAAATCTTTCAATTCAACTGGATGAAGACCCAGAGAACTGAGCCGGACATTCTAATCAACTCACCTTGGCATTTTACTGCTTCCGGGTCGACGGGACCAAACTCCCCAGAGCGAATGTCGCCATATTGGGTCCACTGAGCCTGGAAATTTCCTGTTCCCATATATTTTTGCTACTTCCAGTCATCGTAGAGGAAGCATGTTGATTGAACATGATTGACAGAATCATAGAAACCCTACAGTGCAGAAGGAGGCCTTTCGGCCCATTGAGTCTGCACTGACAACAATCCCACCCAGGCCCTATCCTCGTCCCACATATTTATCCGCCAATCCCGCTAACATACGCATCGCAGAACACTAAGGGGCAATTGAGCATGACCCAATGCATCTAATCTACCCATCTTTGGACTGTGGAAGGAAACCGGAGCACCCGGAGGAAACGCACGCAGACACGGGGGAGAATGTGCAAACTCCACACAGACAGTGACCCAAGTTGGGAATCGAACCCAGGCCCCTGGAGCTGTGAGGCAGCAGTGCTAACCACTGTGCTGTCCTGATTCTTTGAGTTTATTCTGCTGTTACTGAAACAACCTTTCTAGAACCATTAGGTTTGTGAATTAAGAGTTGATTTGAATGTTGACTGAGAGAATTCTTAACATTATACTGAAATGATATAAGAAATTAGATATCATCCTATGGTGTTGTACTTGTTAAAGGTTAATGCACGGTTTTTATGATGGCTGTTCACCTTGCTTCACAAGTCAATACGTATCCATTTTTAGTGAAAAAGTTCTATGTGACTTCTTGCTCCTTCATAATTTTACACTTGTGGCCAGATCATATTTCCAATGTTGGCACAGAGCAAATGCTTTAAGCAGTTACTTTACGCCCCTCTGTTTCCTGCTGAGAATGTAGTGGAACAAAGTTTATTGGATACTTTTATCTCATTGTTCTTGAACCATGGCTTTACTGGGAAAGTACGCTTTACTGAACAGAAGGGCTCAAGACATAAGTTGCTATTTAAACAACCCACATTGCTTTAACTTATTAAGCAATTTAGTCTTAAAATAATATTTCAAAATTGTTACTTGTTTGATGTTTCTTTTGGTAAATGATTTGATTTTTGATGGGAGTGTTTTTAGGTGAAGGGACAATATCAATTCAGGAAGTGTGTGAAAGCATGCAAATACTCATGGGATGTGGGTGTTGCTGGCGAAGAAGCTTTTGTTAACACTCCTAATTGCCCTTTTGAACTGTGTGGTTTGCTGGGCCATTTCAGAGGACAGCTAATAGTCAACCGTATTGCTGTGGGCTTGGAATCATGTGCAAGCCAGACAGGGGTAAAGACAGTAGATTTCCTTCCCTTAAAGGGCATTCGTGAACGCAATGGGTTTTTGCGACAATCGATGATGTTTCCATGGTCATCATTTTTAAGACTAGCTTTATATTCTAGTTCTGTTAATTGTATTTAAATTTTACCATGGTGGGATTTGAACCCATGCACCCAGAGCTAGAGACCCTGGTTTACTAAATCAGTGTCATTAGAATCATAGAAACCCTACAGTACAGAAAGAGGCCATTCGGCCCATCGAGCCTGCACCGACCACAATCCCACCCAGGCCCTACCCCCATATCCCTACATATTTACCCACTAATCCCTCTAACATACACATCTCAGGACATTAAGGGCAATTTTTAGCATGGCCAATCAACCTAACCTGCACATCTTTGGACTGTGGGAGGAAACCGGAGCACCCGGAGGAAACCCACGCAGACACGAGGAGAATGTGTAAACTCCACACAGACAGTGACCCAAGCCGGGAATCGAACCCAGGTCCCTGGAGCTGTGAAGCAGCAGTGCTAACCACTGTGCTACCGTGCCGCCCTAACCATTGTGCCATCTCCTGCTATGATCCAGGCAAATCTTGGTTCAAACAAAATGTGTATTATCATGTTTTATTTCACAGTTTATTGTACTTGAACTGAACACTTATTGAAGCGGTTCTAATTGAGCTAAACATTGGGGATATAATTTCTCTATTTGCCAACTTCATTTAAAGTTGGTAACTATAAAACTACTGAATATTCCCAGTTGAACCCTATCATTGGATGTGGGATTGTGAAAGTATTTGCAGTATAAACCCAGTGATGTATGTGGCTTGATTTCAGCAGGGCTTGTCTGTTACCATATTTGGATAAAAATAGTTTTGGTTCTCAATTTTGGTCCTTTTAATTTTTTTTTGATTGGGACACTGTCCATGTTGCAATTAGCTCAGCTCACTGGTAGTAAAGCTTGCTTGGAGCCAGGTACTTATAGGTTCAAGTCTCATTCCAAGGGCGGTATTTAATGGAGGTGATAGGGTCTTGCTTGCCCACTAAAGAACCATTGAGAAGCCCCCATCCTCTCCTAGGGCTGGCCTGCCGAATTAAGTGCTACTCAGGTACATAGGCCTCTCTTTCCTAGGGGAGGGGAGACCCACCTGTCCAGAGCTGTTGGCCAATCAGCAACTGTATTAAATGACAGCACCAGCAGTATTGCCCCCAGGCTTAGTATCATTGCAGGATCCCAGGTCATAAGTGAATGATGGCTGAGGGGGGAGCTGTCAATGGAAGGGAAGTCAGCCCCTCCCCAGCCAAGGCCGTGCCCTTCAATGAGGAACTCACCCCCTCTGCCACCTCCATGGGCCTGCAGCTTGCTCTGCACAGGTTTGCTTGTTGTGCTCCCTACATGGCAACCTCCCCACTCACCAATGGATTAATGAGGTCCTTGCATTAATTGCCCACATAAGGACAGGAAGGCAGTTCACCAGCCTTCCTACCAGGTTCTGAATCGGGGTGGAGGAGGGATCTCCCCTGCCATCCTCCCACCTAATCAAATACATCCCCACCACCAAACACACCTTGGGATGGTGATGAGGGAGTGTTAAATTCCATCCCAAGTGTTGATCATGTACTCTGGGCTGACTCTGCTGCTACATTGTTGTGCTGCCATCATTTATATGAACAGTGGAAGGAATGTAGGATCAGGTGTAGATCATCTTAGCCTCTGAAGCTTGTTCTGCCATTCAGTGAGACCATGGCCGATCTGCTGCATAATTCAATAGCCTTTGCTCCATATGCCTTAATGTCTTTGGTTAACAAAAAATGATCATGGATACCAGCAGTAATTACCTTTTGTGGAAGAGAGCTTCAAAATTCTACCACAGTTTGTGTAGAAATGTTTCTTGATTTCAATCCTCGGAGATTGGCTCCAGTTTTTAGACTATGTCCCCTAGTTCTAGGCCAACCAAACCAGCAGAAATAGGTTCTCACTATCAATGCCATCTTTTCCCTTTAATATTTGGAAAAACTCCATCAAATCACCCCTTAACCTTCTAAATTCCAGGAAATACACTCAATCGATACACTTTTATTGGCCTAATGGAAATTCACAGTGGATACATCTGCTTATACATAACTAAAATAAAAAAGAGAATTACATCAGTACCACAACTCATGTCGCTAAGGTTACAGCGCCAAAATAGAAGAAAGAGAGGGGAAAATGGAGAAAGAGTCTTAGGTCTTCATGCTCTCCCCAGGCACGGATATAAACACTGAATATCATGTGGAAAACCCCAATTTGTTGAAGAGTTCCATGATAATTTAATCCTTGGAGTCCAGTGTTCTAAAATTCATTCATGGGATGTGGGCATCACCAGCAAGGCCAACATTTTTTGTCCATCCCTAATTGTCAGCTATGCCCCATCCCTCGAATGAATAGAAAAAAGATTAGTTAAATTTACCCAGCACACTCTCCAAGACCTGTGTATTCTTCCTAAGGATTGCTCACAGTATTCCATGGGCTGGACATAACCGGGTGCCAGAGACCCTCCTTCTCCAGCACAAAGACAATTTTAATGGTATTTAACACTCTGAGGTACATTAAGCAGAACCTCCTCCCTTACCTGACAGGAAGTCCCACCTCAGAGCTACCAGCCATTTGGTTGGTTAATCAAATGGCCAACAGCTGCCTGGTCCCAGCAGCACCACCACGAGCAATGGCCACTGCTGGGACTACATCCAGGCATCAGCATCGAGGAGACGGGGCCAGAGTGAAAGGTATATGGGGAGAGGTGGGGGGGTGGGGGGCATGGGGGCTCTCTGAAGGGCACGGGAGTTCTTGTCAAGGAGGCAGCCAGCTCTCCTTACCCATCACCATCTTGCACAGTAAAAGCTAAGAGCTGCCGGGCTGGATGGTTGGCATGGACCTCTCCTGCCATAGGTTAAATCCTCTGACAGTGGGATGAGGCCCTCAAGTAGCCATTAATTGTCCATTAAGGGCTTCGATAGCCTATTAAGGGCCTCAACTGGTCCATGGGTGGATAGGCTGCCCAACACCTCCCCTGTCACTGGTAAAATTGTGTCATGGTCGGGATGGGTAGGTAAGTGGTAGGCACAGGACCCATCACTTTTTAAAGTCCTCCCCTGCCGCACTTTCAAACATATCACCGGGTGAAGGGATTAAATCTAGCCCCATGTGAGGTTTAACCAAGGCTTTGCACAGCTGGAGTGCAGCTTCTATCCCCTTATGTTTCTAGTCCTGCAAATATAAATCTCAGCGTTCCATTAGCTTAGTGAGTTTTCTGTACCTGTTGATGACATTTTAGTGATATTTGTACCTGGACTCCAGTCTCTCCAGTGTTTTTAGCTTTTCACCATTTAGAAAGTAGACAGACAATGGAGCTATGGCTTCAGTGCATGGAACAGATCTCATGCTTTTGTAAAACCTAACACCAGTGACCAGAATTGAAAAATAATTCACTGTTTGGGAGCACTTTGGGATGCCCGAGGACTTGGAAGACACGGCATAAATTTAAGACCGTCTTGTTTATCATTCCTGAGACTACTAATTTGTGATCCCTGGGTTACTCATAACCAGCGGGTGTTTGCTTTATTTCTTTTGTAAAAAGTGCTTTATTTGAAACTTTGGAAGTGAGTGTGTTATGTCTTCCTATAATAATTAGATTTTTAAAATAATTCATGGGATGTGGGCATCGCTGGTTGGACCAGCATTTATTGCCCATCCCTAATTGCCCTCCATTGAGAGTCAACCACATTGTTGTGGCTCTAAGTCACATGTAGGCTAGGCTGGGTAAGGATGGCAGATTTCCTTCCCTGAAGGACATTAGTGAACCAGATGGGTTTTTACAACAATCGACAATAGTTTCATGGTCATCATTAGATTTTTTGGGACAGTACCACTGTGCCACCGTCTTCCCGGTAGATAGATGATAAAAATCCACAACATTCATGCGTTAATGTGCATTTATCCACAAAACCTTACTTCCTGCTCTTTGCATTTTTGTCACGTTGTCAGTATTTTCTATTAGAAATTTCTATGTTTGCATTTGAATGAAAACTGTGTAAAGTTCTTGGGTAATGCGGCGAATGTCTTACTGGCTAGGTGGTAGAACACCCATTTGTATCCATGATGTCTTACGTGGTAAGTTTCTGATTTTAATTTGATTGTGGCTAAATACAGAGGGTGGGAAGTAAAATCTGTCTGTTGGCGCTGATCATAGAGCAGCACAAATGGAGCCCTCGGCTAATAATAGAAAGAAGTGTTTTATTTTTAAACAGTCTGCTGTATTTATTTGTTTTTATTATCAGTAGAACAGGGCTTATCAATGTAGTGATGGCATTTTACTGCTATGATCCATTTCTAAAATAGGAGCGCCCTCCTTGCAGTTAAGTCGTATGACCAAATTTGTGCTGTAAAGATCTAATCCCTGTGTCTGCTAGTAATGGGCTATTTCTATTTCTGTATCTCTAAGTATTCCTGTCATTTCAATAATTAGCAGTTTGTCGATTCTTCAGACACGCAAGTTCCAGTAGTTACCTTCAAACTGTTATTTTAAAAAAAATTATACTTCCTGTATTACGTATGTACAATAATAGTCCAGCCTATTGAATTTCCACCTCATCACCCCCTCCCACCCCCTTAGTAATTTTTAAATGTTCCTTGCAAATAGGGCAATTAATATCTCTTCCGCAATATCCCCATTGTTTAGTTTAATTAGAGTTCCTTCGATAAGTGTTCAGTTTAAGTACAATAAACGCACAAGTGTGAAAGAAAATACATACAAGAAAGCATGATAGTACCCATTTTGCTTGGGCCTAGGTTTGTTTGGGTTATAGTGGGAGTCAGTAGCATAGTGGTAATGATTCAGGAATAATGACATTCATGACAATTTTCTATCGGTGCCCTGGGTTGCACTGATCAAAGTCCCAATTCCTACATCATGAGCTTTTTTATTGGGAGGGGGAGGAAGTTCAATTTAGAAATTGCCTTTTGTAAATTACAGTCCATGGTTGATAAACTCACTATTAACCAATGAGTGATGTGCATTTGATCTTACCAGCATGAAATACTTGCCTTCAGGTAATATGGAAAAACTGTGGTGATGAATACCTTGAACCAGGTATACCATATGCAGACAGAATGCTTGGCAGCTTGAAAACTGACCAAATATTCCAATACAGAAGGTGACCACCACTTAGACAATATTTGAGAAAATAATTATTCAGTAAAATGGAAAACAAAATTGGTCTATTTGATTTGTGAATGTGTTTCAAATGAAATCAACATTACTTTACCCTCATATCTGCTTGAAAGGAAAGGGTATAAATTCCTGTGGCTATGACATGTAGTGAAACTGTAAAACATCAATAAAGAATATAGTTGCAGTTTAATTATAAACAGCACAGTCCTTGGAGAACCTCTATTGTTGGAATGTGCAAAAGTGGGGAACGGGGCTCAGTTCAGTAATAAGATATGTAGAGACTTGAGAATGTAAAATTTTATTCTGCAAGCCATACGCTGGTCATGGAGTTCTGACTGTGTTGTTCCATTATACTGTCCTGAGATCTGACAGGATGGGGTTTTGCTGGCTCTAATATGAGAAGTAATTGAATGTTCGGTCATTGACACAGACATTGTAGGACTTGTTGCTTCTCTTATGTAGGTTTGGCAAGCCATCAAATTGGAGGACTTTCATCTAGTAATGAAAAGTCAATAATGATGCCTATAAAGTGAAATGGGTTTTTTTCTGAGGGTGCCTTGCATTAATACCAGTCCAATGTTTTTCTTCACTCATGCAAAATTGAACAATGATAAAGAAATGCTAATGCTGGAATATTCTGGTCCTGTCATGGGCAGGAAGGAAAATTTGGAGAGGTAGTCAAAAGTCCATAGACTTGGGAAAATCCTGGCGGTGGGCAGGATTGGAAAATCCCACCCTAAAGTTGGTACCTTGATTTGTTTTTTTAATTTTCCCAATGAAACTTATAGAGGTTATGGAGGTTATTTTGGCCCACTGTTCCCGTGCTGCCTCTTTGAAGGAGCTGTCCAGTTAGTCTCGCTTTCCTGCTTGGTACGACAAATTTTTCCTTTCAATTATTTATCTAAGTTCCCTTTTAAAAGTTACCCTTAAATCTGCTTCTATTGCCCTTTTCAAATAGTGAGTTCCAAATCGTAGCATTTATATAAAATTTAAAGTATTCACAGGTTCTTTTGTCATTCTGTTCAGTCTGTGTCCCCCAGTTACTGTCTCTTCTGCCCCCCTCCTCACCCAAACCAATACTTACTGGAGACTGCTCTTGGTAATTGACCTTGACAACCCTCCCCACCCCTCACCCCCCAACATAAACTTTGATTCCTGCCTGCCTGCTAGCTGGTGATGAGGTTATTCCTGTTAGTCTTGAATAGAAGTCAGAGCTAGAGCTCATGAGCTATAGAGTCATAGAGGTTTACAGAATGGAAACAGGCCATTTGGCCCAAACTTGTCCATGCTGCCCAGTTTTTACCATTAAGCTCGTCCCAATTGTCCATGTTTGGCCCATATCCCTCCAGACTAATCTTACCATGTAACTGTCTAAATCCTTTTTCAAAGACAAAATTGTACCCGCCTCTACTACTATCTCTTGACAGCTCGTTCCAGACACTTACCACCCTCGGTGTTAAAAAAAAATTGCCTCTCTGGATCCTTTTGTATCTCTCCCCTCTCAACTTAAACCAATGCCCTCTAGTTTTAGACTCCCCTACCTTAGGGAAAAGATGTTGACTATCTGCCTTATCGATGCCCCTCGTTATTTTATAGACCTCGATAAGATCAACCCTAAGCCGTCTATGCTCCAGAGAAAAAAGTCCCAGTCTGTCCAGCCTTTCCTTATAACTTTCAACATCAATTCCCGGTAGCATCCTAGTAAAGCTTTTCTGCATTCTTTCTAGTTTAATAGTATTCTTTCTATAATAAGGTGACCAGGACTGTACACAGTATTCCAAGTGTGGCATTGCCAATGTCTTGTACAACTTCAACATACATCCCAGCTCCTGTATTCAATGTTCTGACCAATGAAACCAAGCTCGCCGAATGCCTTCTTCACCACCCTGTCCACCTGTGACTCCACTTTCAAGGAGCTATGAACCTGTATCCCTAGATCTCTTTGTTTTATAACTCTCCCCAACTCCCTACCATTAGCTGAATAAGTCCTGCCAAAATGCATCACTTCGCATTTATCTAAATTAAACTGCATCAGCCCACTGGCTCAACTGATCAAGATCCCGTCGCAATCCGAGATAACTTTCTTCACTGTCCACTATGCCACCAATCTTGATATCATCTGCAAACTTAACCATGTCTCCTATATTCTCATCCAAATCATTAATATAAATGACAAATAACAGTGGACCCAGCATTAACCACAAAGGCACACCAGGCCTCCATTTTGAAAAACAACCCTCTACAACCATCCTCTGCCTTCTGTTATCAAGCCAATTTTGTATCCAATTGGCTACCTCACCCTGGAGTCTGTGAGATTTAACCTTATGCAACAACCTTCTTGGTTACCTCTTCAAAAAACTCAGTCAAATTCGTGAGACATGATTTTCCACTCACAAAGCCATGCTGACTGTCCCTAATCAGTCTTTGCCGCTCTAAATGCCTGTAGATCTTGTCTCAAAATACCTTCTAACAACTTACCCACTACAGACGTTAGGCTCACTGGCCAGTAGTTCCGAAGCTTTTCCCTACAGCCCCTCTTAAACAAAGGCACAACATTTGCCACCCCAATCTTCAGGCACCTTACCTGTGGCTGTGGATGATTCAAATACCTCTGCTTGGGGACCCTCAACTTCCTCCCACAACATCCTGGGATACACTTCATCAAGTCATCTACCTTGATGCACTTTAAGACTTCCAGCACCTCCTTCTCTGTAATATGTAAATTCCTCACGACATAACTATTTATTTCCCCAAGTTCCCTAACATCCATGCCTTTCTCAACAGTAAATACTGATGCGAAATATTCATTTAGGATCTCCCCCTTCTCTTGTGGCTCCGCATATAGATGACCTTGTTGATCCTTAAGAGGCCCTATTCTCTCCCTAGTTAATCTTTTACCCTTTATGTATTTGTAGAAGCTCTTTGGACTCTCCTTTGCCTTATGTGCCAAAGCAATCTTACGTCCCCTTTTTGCCCTCATGATTTCTCTCTTAACTCTCTCCGACATCCTTTTCAAGGGTTCCACTTGATCCCAGCTGCCTATGCATGCCATCCCAATCTTCTTGACCAGGGCCTCAATATCCCGAGTCATCCAGGGTTCCCTACTTCTATCAGCCTTGCCCTTCACTCTGAAAGGAATGTGCTTACCCTGAACCCTGGTTAACACACTTTTAAAAGCCTCCCACTTACCAGCCATCCCAGAAATTGTTGAAATTGCTTGGGGCTTGTGATCCAGATGGCTGTGTGTTTAGCATTTATATGAGAGGAAACACATTGATAGGAACTTTAGAAAACTATAATCAAACAGAAATTGGCATCAAGCGAAAAGAATGAGACATTTGGAGGGCAGAGGTCAGAGAGGTGGAATTAGAGGAGGGGGCGAAGAGGTTTTGGAGGGAATTCCTGATACTTAAACAGGAACATAGAACAGTAGAGCACAGGAACAGGCCCTTTGGCCCATGATGTTGTGCCGAACATGACATCAAATTAAACTAATCCCTTCTGTCTGTCCTTGGTCCATATCCCTCTATTCCTTGCATATTCATGTGCTTATCTAAAAGTCCCTTAAATGCCCTTATCGTATCTGCCTCCACCACCACCCCTGGCAGCACATTCCAGCCACCTACCACTCTATGTGTAAAAAATCTTGTCCCTCACATCTTTGAACTTTAGTCCTTCTCACCTTAAGTGCATGCCCCCTAGTATTAGACATTTCAATTTTGGGAAAAAGATTCTGACTGTCAACCCCTCATACGTCTCATAATTTTATAGACTTCTATCAGGTCTCCCCTCAGTCTCCACTGCTCCAGAGAAAACAACCCTAGTTTGTCCAGCCTCTCCTTATAGCTCATACCCTCTAATCCAGGCATCATCCTGGTAAATATCTTCTGCACCCTCTCCAAAGCTTCCACATCCTTTCTGTAATGTGGCGACCAGAATTGAATGTAATATTCTAAGTGCCGCCTAACCAAAGTTTTACAACATGACATCCTGACTCTTGTACTCAATGCCTTGACCAATAAAGGCAAGCATGCCATACGCCTTCTTTACCACCTTATCCACTTGTGTGGTTACTTTCAGGGAGCTATGGACTTGAATCCCAAGATACCTCTGTCCATCAATGCTGCTCAGGGTCCTGCCATTAACTGTAGACTTACCCTTGAGACTTGATCTCAAGAAGTGCAGCACCTCACACATGCCCAGATTAAACTCCATTTGCCATTTCTCCGCCCATATCTGCAGCTGATCTATATCCTGCTGAATCCTTTGACAACCTTCTACACTATCCACAACTCCACCTATCTGCAAATCTACTAAGTCATAGGATCCCTACACTACATTTGGCCCTTCGAGTCTGTACCAATTACAATCCCACCTGGGCCCTATTCTCGTAACTCTCATTTACCCTGCTAATCCCCCTGACATTAGGGTCAATTTAGCATGGTCAATCAATCTAACTCGCACATCTTTAGACTGTGGGAGGAAACTGGAGCACCCAAAGGAAACCCATGCAGACATGGGTAGAAAGTGCACACTCCACACAGACAGTGACCTGAGGCCAGAATTGAACCCAGGTCCCTGGCACTGTGAGGCAGCAGTGCTAACCACTGTGCCACCGTGCTGCCCACAATCCCCCCATCTACGATTTCCTCCAAGTCATTCATATATATATTTGCAATCAGCAGAGGTCCCAGTATGGACCCCCGTGGAACACCACTATCACGGACCTCCAGCCAGAAAAACACCCATCCACCACTACTGTCTGACTTCAAGGAGCAATCCAATTCTGTTTCCAAGTGGCCAAGTCACCGTGGATCCCATGTATTTTAATCTTCTGGATGAACCTGTCATGAGGGACCTTGTCGAAAGCCTTACTAAAATCCATGTAGACAACATCCACCGCTCTACCCTCATCGATCGCCTTCCTCACCTCCTCGAGAGGAGTTAGAAGTACTGGGAGCCAGTATATCTCAATAAGAACAGGGCTCGGTGTGGGTTAAGACATGTACAATATTTTGGATGAACTGAACCGATGGATGAGCGAGTGGCTGGTAATCCTGGCTAACAACAGGCAGTAGAAACAGCAAGCTTCTAGACATAGGCTAGAAGGCCAGAATAGCAATTTACACCTGGACAGGAAGCCTGCCCTTGCCCCAAGTTAGGCCTTTCTGACTGTCCTCCCCTTAGGAGCCGGAGACCTCCTGAACGCCCACTTCCATACCACCCCTCCCCCTGACCTATCCATGAGACCCTGATTTCCACAAACAACCTCTCCACCCCTTGACAACTGCCACTTATCTAACCTCTTGTTCCAGACAGTTCTCTAAGGTGGCACATGTAAATGTAGCTATGAATGTTAACAGAATAGTTTCGTGTATTTGGACTTCACTTCATGCAAGTTTGTCATGAGAATAATTACTGCATTATATTTAATAGAATTTGTACAGCTGTCCTGAAAGATAAGTTTTTTAAAAAAGTATTAGGTGGGAATCAATTAGTTATTTTACACTTGCTTTAAAAATATGATATGGTATAGCAAATTTCACTTACAATTATTATGCATATTACAAGAGCTCTTTCAGTAGAACTGGATGGCCTCATTGTGAATGCTTGCCTGATTTGCCCAGATTCAAAAGGATTTTCTAAGTCGAGGCTCTGTTTTGATAGCTGGAGAGAATGCTTGACATTGTTAGATTGACATCTTTAAGTGGTTATAATAAATGTTCTTTTTGTGATTTCTTTTGTCAATTCATCAATGTTTACTTGCACAAGTTTGAGGTGTGATGTGTTTAAAGCCTCTGTCACTTTATTAATGTGTCTAATAGATCGTTGGTGTTGTTGGAACAGCAGATTTTTCTCAGAAGAAGAATTGTGATTGGGTTTTTTTTCCTGAGCAATTTGACATGTCGTTGTTACTGTCAGGCTTATAGGTTCTTTACATTGCATATAATAGGTGAGTGAGCATGAAAGGGCCATGAATTGGGGATGGGTTGGTTTGTGGGGGGACATAGAATCCCTACAGTGCAGAAGGAGGCCATTTGGCCCATCAAGCCGATACTGACAACAATCCCACCCAAGCCCTATCCCCGTAAGCCCACACATTTACCCTGTTAATTAATCCTCCTAACACTAAGGGGCAATTTAGCATGGCCAATCCATCTAACCTGCACATCTTTAGACTGTGGAGGAAACCGGAGTACGCAGAGAAAGCCCACGCAGACATGGGGAGAACATGCAAACTCCACACAGTCACCTGAGGCTGGAATTGAACCCGGGTCTCTGGCGCTGTGAGGCAGCACTGCTAACCACTGTGCCACCCTTGACATGAGTTGGCATGGAGGCGGCATGGATAAGATTTTTGAATATACCTTTCAAAAGGTTCCTGAATCCAGCCTATGGTTCATGACAACTCTGCGGGGCCATGAGTAATGGAGAATCTGGTCTGATTTCACCAAGGTTGTGGGGGGTAGGGCTGTGTGCTCGGGGGTGCTTATACCCGCAGTGGAGCCAGCTAGGTTGGGAGTGCAGGGCTGACTACCTGCAACCTTATCCCATTCTCGTGAAAATTGGGGTGGGAATCCCAAAATCCGATCCTGCCTGCCATTTTTAAATGTTTAAAATCATCCCATCTCTGGAAAATTTGGGCCATAGTGCTCTTGATCAGTGTATTAGAAAGCTCTTGCCATTATTTCTGTAGATATATGGAGGAGACTTTTAAGTTCTGGTTTTTGACTTTTAAGTCCTGGCAGATGTAACTTTAAAAATAATATTATTTTTCAAAAAACTAAGTGGTTTCACCACATTGCCCAGTTGCTGAAAGTAATCATCCTTCTATTCACTTGTGTCCTTGTGACCCACATTTTTTCCAATTTAGAATACAATTTAACATCAATCTGCAGTTGTGTCTGCCAACTGCACAGAGGAACATTTTTCCCCCTGTATCTTGTATCTTTCCTGCTCTTTTAAATTATTAATATTGCCAGCAAAATTAAAGTGGTTTCGAATTTCTGGGTTATTTATGTAAATTAGAAATAACATTCTAATTGCATAAGTGCCTTTGGACATTTTACTTTGTTAAGGGCCGCTGTGTGGATGCGAGTTGTTCCATGAACCAAATTTAGATGCACAATTCATATTTTGTCTATCTCTTTGAATTTTCCAATCACACCATGAGAGAAAACAGAGCTAATGTTTCGTGTCCATTTGACTCTTCTTCAGAACTAAAGAGAGGGATAATGTTGGATTATAACACTGTAGTTGGGAGAGATTACAACAAGATGTAGCAACTTTTTCCCTCTTTTTACTCAAAACAGACTCGAAACAGTCCTTCCTGAAGCCGTTGTACTCAAAGTCTGCTGCACTAACATTTATGGTATTTATCCTTACCCATTTATCTTTCCACTTCACTCTGCCATCATCAGAATCCTCCTCTTTGACTGTTTTCTTTCCTATCCTACACTCCATTCCTTTCTCCATTGCAAATTCTTCAAGATGTCTTCCAATGTGTGCAGGACAATGGTACTGATTTTTTTCCCAGAGTGTTGAGTCCTCCCAAAGAATGTGCAACTGGAAATAAGTATCACTTTGTCCAGATGGAAGCATACACATTGTAATAGCAGTGAATCTTCAAAGGAAACCTGTTGGCACTGGAGTAAAGATTATAGTTAAGATGTCACTGGCAGAACACTGGGGGAAAATCAGGATATTGAATTTGATCAGCCATGATCAATAAGAGTGGTGGAGCAGGCTCAAAGGGGCCGAATGGCCTACCCTCTGCTTCTGGTTTCTATGAAGCAGTCAAACATGTCACCCATCTGAAGTCTCATTACAATGGAGAAAAGGGACAAATAACCATGATTTATACAAAGCAATTAAATAGTTGAGGGTGTACTTACATCAGGAGCAGGAAATGCTTGTATTATTTTAAGCTTAACTGATAAAAAATTGGATTGATGATTATTGACATCAGGCTTTAGTCTATACCTGCTCCTTGGAACAAGGAAGAAATCTCATTACTAATCAAATCATTTCATAATTAACTGTTATATTAAAATGTGCACGCCAAGTTGCTCTGTTCATTTAATCTTGCTGACAACAGGATGTAGCTGGTCTGATTCATCTCTTTAAAGTTCTCAATTAACTCATCAATGTAATCCCTTAATTTAATAAACCTTACAAGGCTTAGTGGCAGGCCATGAAAATTAGAAGGAGCTGCAAGTCCTTTATGAGTGAACAGTTGTAGTTCGTGTTTGGATTGAAGGATTTGCTTTTTCCTTTAGTCACGATCTCTGTAGAGACTGATAGAACTAGTTGTTACTAAATGAAAGAATAACACGGCAAGATTTCACATTTTAAAACTTTTATTTTAGCAAATTACTAAAAGCACTAATGACATAATACCATTTTCTGTGCGTAATCAACTTGTATTTTAAACCACAGTGAAGAATGTTCCCCTTTTACACTTAACAGCCATTGCATTCCCCATGGAATTACAGCCCTTATAGAAAAAGTCCACAGTTACTCCCAGCACCCAATGGGTTTCTGAATTGCCGTTTGGCCAAGTATTAAATTTAACCATCATCTGGTGTTTTCCATTGAGTTTCCTAAATGCATCACCAGCAGTCAAATCTGTTCTGATGACTATCCTTCCCCTAGCCATGTCAGAACAAATCTTCGGGAATCTTTAGAAGGTTGCAGGGGACATCTCTTATCTCCCTCCCACACTCGGCTATGGTAGCTCGTAAAGCCAAGCAGCCATTTCTGTCTGCTGACTTCACAGGCCACTACTGTCTTGTCTTGTCAATGTTGAAATTGTGCTGCAAAAGAGTACAAAAGAACATCTGTCCCCCAACTGGGGAGTTTCTGGTGCTTCATTACTGGAGCATATGAAAATGTTCACACTGGGTGCTTTGGGGGGCGGGGGAGTCTGTGTATTTACCCTGAAGTTTTGGAAATAAACCTGTCTTAAGTTTCAGACTACTTTCTGACTTATTCTGTCCTCCACATATGAGTAATGGAATTAACATGTCTATGATATTGAATTTTAGGAGCCTGTAACTTGATCACAAAAATGGATTCTTCTACCCTCTTCCCTGTGGTAATGTGAAATCCAATTACATTGCATCTAAGAAGAATTGCTGATTAGTTATATCTTTGAAGTAAATGGACAACTTAATACCTTCAGCATCATTCTGGGACTTTGGGAGTCTCGGAGTCTACTGATTGTAAACTCAGAGACTGCTGCCATTGTCTCCTGGCGTAAATACCTTGTGCCTTCTCAGTAAAACAATCCAAGCCATCCTTTGATCACGAACAATCAAGCCAATCAGGCAGGCATCAGAGCAGGTTACATTATCCCTTTCATTTACTCTGAATTTAAAAGCTACAGTCCCAAAATATAATAATCTTACAAACCTTGTAATTATAACAATTGTAGCTAGCTACCTACTCAAGAACCAAATGTGAGATGATGCATTTAGGTAGATCCAATTCAGGTGGGAGCTACAAAATAAATGGCAGAACCATCAGGAGAGATGTGCAGGGTATCTGGGAGTACAGGTCCACAGATCGTTAAAAGGGGCAGCACAGCTGGAAAAGGTGGTGAAGAAAGCATATGGCATGCTTGCCTTCATCGGACAGGGCATTGAGTACAAAAGTCAGCAAAGTATGTTACAGTTATATAAAACATTGGTTAGGCCACATTTGGAATACTGTGTCTAATTCTGGTCGCTACACTACCAGAAGGACATGGAGACTGTGGAGAGTGCACAGAAAAGATTTACCAGGATGTTGCCTGGTATTGAGGGTATTAGCTATGATGAGAGATTGAATAAACTGGGATTGTTTTCCCTGGAAAGACAGAGGCGACCTGATAGAAGTTTATAAAATTATGAGGGGCATAGATAAGGTGAACAGTTGGAAGCTTTTTTCCAGGGCAGAAATGACAATTACAAGGGGGCACAAGTTCAAGCTAAGGGGGGAAGGTTCAGTAGAGATGTGTGGGGGAAGTTTTTTACACAGAGGGTGGTGGGGTCCTGGAATGCACTGTCAAGTGAGGTGGTTGAGGCAGACACATTAGCGACATTTAAGACTTATCTGGATAGACACATGAACAGGCAGGAAATAGAAGGATACAGGCGGTTGGTCTAGCTAGGACAAAGTGATCAGCGCAGGCTTTGTGGGACGAAGGGACTGTTCTTTGTACTTGTCATCCTTTCATCACTTTTTGTATCAAGTTAGATTGGGATTTGATTCTCAATGTATCTGATGGTTAGCTCCTCAGATATTGAATTTTGAAGAGCTGGTATCAAGCAGAAACAGCATTTTGTCGCCTTTTTTCAATTTCAGTTATCATATATTGATTGAGAAACAAATCCACATTTATTGCATATTGACACTCCTGATTTAGGGATCACAAGGATAGTGGAACTGTTATCCTTGTTTCTTCAGAAGGAACTCTTCAAAATGCAGCTAATGAAAATACAACAAAACTTTCTCCAACTTATAAATCAAAGAAAGGGCTTAATAAAGAAACATCATTACTCTAAACTTGGGGCCTTGCCCTGGGCCACTCCAAGCTCACCACAATTCTACATAGTTCCTTATTGATAGTGAATCAGCTGGTCAGATGACTATTACATCACTCTGTGATTGGTTCCATGTTTTATTGGGTCAGCTGACCCTTACATCTTGTTCCCTTTGGGCACATTACATCCAATCAAAGTTGTCACCGGTTACATTCTAACAATCCTTAGAGGGCAAGTACTGATTGCCTAAATTTACCTTTATCTCAGAAAGGTGATAAATGTTTGGATTAATCTGCCAGTTAGAGAAGTGGAATTGTAGGGGCAATCGAAATGCTAGAATGGAAACATTGGGACAGTGGAGGGGGGAACATTGCTGGTCCAATTGCAATCATTTGTCCTTAACTTTTGCCATATTCCTGTGTAATATCAGACCTTTACTTAAGGTCTATTGTAAAATAAAAGTCAGTGGAATCTGTTTGTGTCCATTAATCACTTGATGATGTACTTTAATTTCTCGAACATTTACATTCCTTCGAGATTTAAGTTACTCCTGGCAAGAGAAACATTGTTTTCCAGTGGTATTCAGAGTCAGTGGTCCATGTCACTAACTTACTGATAAATAACACTTACCATTTTATATGTCACATTGTTGAAAGCCCTGTACGCAGTTATTGTTACTATGGTAGTCAGTGCAAAGTTACTATTATCTGATTAGATTCAAGGACAAAGACTGTGGGGGAAAATTATTTGATTAGGTTGCGAATGAATGTAATGTGTTGAAGAATAGGGATGTTTAATTACGATTGTGATGTTGACAATGGTCAAAGTGTTGGAAAGCTGGTGATGAATAAGCCGGCTTGGCTTGAGCTGCGTTTGTGCATTTTGTTTCTCTTGCTTGCAACAATATGTAAGTGTTGACACTTACTGGCATTTGAGAAAGTAATTAATTTTACACTGAAACAGAATGCTGTGACGTACTTCATCTATCAGTGGTCTGTTCAGTTCTTTTATTCTGTTCATTGTGTGTGTGACAGTTGTACTGATAGTGCCTACCCTGTGAAAATGTCTTGATATGCTATACTGTCTTGTCTTCTGCAATATGTATTTCAGTTTAATTCAACTTTATTGTCATTGTATAGTGCACAAATACAAATACAACGAAAAGTGAGCTTGCAGGCTCCCAAGATACAAAGAAAAGGAAATGCAGTAGTCATTATAAAATAGTGCCAACAGTCATTAAGTGTATACATGCATATTGCACAATATCCATCGCCTGGGAATATGTTAAAGGATCGAGTTGAGCTGGGTGGTAGCTCTGGGGAAGAAGCTGTTCCTCAGCCTGGTCGTACGGGTTCAAATGCATTGGTAGCGCCTCCCAGATGGCAGGGGGTAAACAGTCTGTGGCTAAAATGGGTGGGATCTCTGGTATTTGTCCCATGCTCTGTATGCTAAGCCCTAATTAAGAATACACGTTCCAAGTAACTTAATTGTTCTCAAGACGCAACTGAGGCTATTGAAAGATGAGGTAATTCAGACACTAGAAGAGTTTAAAATTGATGATGATGTGGTATTCGGTAGGTTGTCTGCACTTAGTGGTTAGGGCACCAGGACCAGATGAGATGCATCTAAATATACTGCGGGAAGTGAGGGCGGAAATTGTAGAGGCACTAGACATAATTTTTCAGTCTTCTTTGGACTTGGGGGTGATGCCAGAGGAGCAGAGAATTACACCCTTGTTCAAAAAAGGGTATAAAAATAAGCCCAACAACAACAGACCAATCAGTTTGACTTTGGTGGTAATTTGGGACAAAATTAGTGATTACATGTGGGTTAATTGAAGAAGACCAGCGTTAATTTCTTCAGGGATAACTAAGTTTAACTAAGTTGGAGCCTTTTTTGAAGAAGTAGCAGATTTGATGAGGGTCCTGCTGGTGATGTGGTGTGCATGGACTTCCAAAAGGCATTTGATACGGTGCCACACAACAGACTAGTGAGCAAAGTTACTGCTCATGGAATAAAAAGGACAGTGGCATCATGGATACAAAATTGGCTCGAGTGTCAGAGAGTACTGCTAACTGGACGTGTTTCAGGCTGAAAGAATGTTTGTAGTGGAGTTCCCCAGCTGTTCAGTGTTGGGAGCCTTGTTTAATGACCTAGATCTTGGTGTACAGGGTACATTTTCAAAGTTTGCAAATTATATGAAAGTCAAATTTGAATTGTGAGGCAGATAGTGTAGAACTTCAAAAGGACATTGACAAGTTGGTGGAGTGGACAGATAGGTGGCAGATGAGATTCAGTGCAGAGAAATGTGAAGTGATTCACTTTGGTAGGAAGAACATGGAGAGTTGGTAGAAAATAAATGTCACAATCCTAAGAGTGGGTGCACGTGCAGAGGGGGATGGGTGTGTATGTGCATACACCATTGAAGGTGGCTGGACAAGTTGATGAAGCATGCCGATATCAGGCTTTATTAATAGGAGTATAGAGTACAAGAGAAAGAAGGTTATGTTGAAATTGTATAGGACACTTGTTAGTCGCAGCTGGAGTATTGCATCCAGTTCTGGGTAACGCACTTCAGGAAGTATGTGAAGGTATTGGAGAGAGTGCAGAAAAGATCCATAAGAATGGTTCCAGGGAAGCGGAACTTTGGCTATGAAGATAGATTAGAGAAATTAGTACTTTTTCCTTGAAGAAAAGAATTTCCTGAGAGGAGACAAAATCATGTGGTGTCTGGATAGAGTAGAGAGGGAGAAACTGGTCCCACTCATGATGGGATCGAGACTGAGAGGGCACAGATTTAAAGTGACTGGTAAAGAAGCAAAGGTAACATGAGACATAAGTTTTTCGTGCAGTGGCTAAGGTCTAAAATGCACTGCCTGAGTGTTTGGTGGAGGAAGATTCAATTGAAACATTCAACAGGGAATTAGACAGTTATCTAGAATGTGTGTGTGTGTCACGCTGTGTGTGTGTCACGCTGTGTGTGTGTCACGCTGTGTGTGTGTCACGCTGTGTGTGTGTCACGCTGTGTGTGTCACGCTGGTGTCACGCTGTGTCACTCTGTGTGTCTGTGTCACTCTGTGTGTGTGTGTGTGTGTGTCACTGTTGTAGTGGGGAGTCTCGCTCTTTGTCCCCCATCCCACCATCACCCTGGCCCCGAGGGGAGCCCCACGTTTTAAAATAGCTGTTGCTTTAAGTATTCAGTGAGAGGGTTATCTGGTGGCGTGGGAGGGGGGAGCTGGGTAATGAAATTAAAATCTATTCAAGATTCTGGGCGGGAACCTTGGTACCTTCCCAGCGAAGGATAGGGAAAATCAGGAAACATGATCTCGCTGGGGGCAATCGTGTTTCCCAATTCTCTCCTTATTTTCTGCCTGTGTCGTTGTTCTCCTTGTTGACAAATGCAAGATGAAATCGCCCCCAAGTGACATATGGTAGCTTGGGTTAAAAGTAATGTAGTCGTGTATGTAGCTGACATTTGCTCCACTTTAACTGCCACTGAATTATGCACTTCAAGCGTTGTCCCACTCACAATGTGTTTGTGATTAGTGGCAGTTTCTGTAAGCATACCAAGTGTCCTGTAAGCCAAAACCTGCCCTCTTGCACTCTTGTTCTGAGTCGACTTGTGCAGGTTTAGCTATTAACTGCTAATTGCAAAACATTGTTTACAAGACATCAGGTCAGGTGGGATACTGATCATGTGAAAACCATATCAGCAGACCAATGAACTGCTCCATTAGATTCATGTACCGGTTAGTACACAGAAGCCAATTGATTCGACCAGCTCTTGAATCGAAACAATACCTCAGAACAAAAGAAAATCTGTTCGTAAGGAGTTAATGTGTCCCTTTTCAGGACAGATCCTAGTGAGCATCGAGCTATGTGGATGAAAGTTGGGTTTATTGCCTGATGGGACTTCAGGTTAGTTGTTGCACGTGGATAATCTGAATTTTCATTCATTCAGAGTTCAAACTCCTGGACTAAAGCTGAGCACCGATATTTGTGATGTATACAATGGAACATCTTTCACATTATAACCATTTCCTTAACTTAAACCAAACTGATGAGCCTTGTTTCTCGTTTCAAGGCTTCATTCTATGATCATCTTGCTGGTGCCAGTACAGAGCGAGACTGCGGATAGTTGGGAACCTGTCTCGGGGGCAGGGAATTCATATGGTGTTCGTGGAAGTGGAAATGACTAGGGTTGGGAAGCATTTTCCGATCAGGGCCATTGTGATCTCCTGGACTCGTTTCGATCGCCTCAGGGGGTTTGAGAGGAATTTCCCAGATTTTTTTTCCCCATATTGGCCCTGGGGTTTTTCACTCTGGGTTTTCGCCTCTCCCTGGAGATCACATGGTCTGGAATGGGGGGGTGGGGGTGAGTTAATAGGTTGTAATGAACAAAGCATCGTAGCTGTGAGGGACAGCTCGGTGGATAGGATATTGGTATGTAGATAGGCTGGAAAATTGGGCGGGGATCCTGGATTCAGGATTCAATCCTGGACCGGGGAGCGGCGCGGGCTTGGAGGGCCGAAGGGCCTGTTCCTGTGCTGTATTGTTCTTTGTTCTTTGTTCTTTGATAATTAGAATTTTACAACTTGTGATGTGAGATGTTTACTTCTGAGTACGTGTTGCTTGCTCCATGTATTCCCCTTAATGGTTCAGGACTCAGAAGGATTAATTTTGTTATATAACCTGTTAATCAACCATAGTCGAAGAAACAATAACAGTTTTTCTTTAGGATACAGGTGAAGCTATGCTTCAAGTAACTCCATAACGCCTTGACCATGGTAATTCAGTTGACACCAAGAACAACATTTCTGCACCCCGACTGATGTTCAGATCAGTCAACCAGACCTTGGATAACGCATTTCCGGTCCTTCACTTTGAAAGTCAGCAAAGCAAAATGCCATTTGTTTGTAGAGTCAGAGGTACTGATGAACAGTCTACGCTTGATCTGTTAATTTATCTGTTCTCTGTACAGACGTTACCTGATCTGAGTGTTTCTTTCTTTTGCTGCTTTTGTTTCAGATTGGCAGCAACCGCAGTCTTTTGTTTTTGTTTGTTGCTTGAGGGTTTTGAAATAGATGCATGTTTCAGAATGTCACCTTGTGGTGAGTGTGCGGCTTGATGAGAAGTTTAGGTAGATCTTGCTAGTTTATGGACCTGGTTATTAGCCACGGGGCCATTATCCGTTTAATAGATCTGCAAGGTCAAAGACATAGACAGTTTCAATCGAATTAGTTAGCTAAGTACGGGTGACACTTTGAGATTTAAATTTGCTTTTCTTTGATTGCTAGCCTGACCTTATTTAATTTTAATTTGTTTTGCAGTTAAAAGGAAATGGGCTCAGATGAACCCTTGAGGCTAGTCAAACATTAAGATAATGTAAGGTTACATATTCCTCCTCCATTTGCTAACATTAGTAAAATGTCTGCAGGAGTTTGAATTGCCAGTTTATTATGTTAACATTAGGGGGTCTTAAAATAAGTTTTGATGCTATAGTTTGCTTTGCTGATGCGCATTTACAGCACAAGATCCTTTAATTGATAACCACCATTGTTTGTACTGCTTGGCAGATGGCAATTATTGCTGGAAAGTATACACAATCTATTTAGAAAAAACCGTATGGTCAGCATGACCTTTCTGACTCCTGTAATGGGATTAATCTTGCTACAGTGAATGTTAAAAGGCAGTCGTGCTTCTAAACTCTGGTGTTTGTTTAACACTTCTGCATAACTGCACACATCCTGCCCCGGCCCATTCAATCCCTAAACCTTTGGCAATAACACCCTTCCCTAATTTGATTTTGGCACATATTTTAATGGAAGTATCAACTGAACACAAACTCTGCTCACATGGCATTTAGTTTGCAGGACTCATTATTCAATTGAAAGGAATGTTGATCAAGCTGATACTTTTTGTTTGTGTTTTGATTGGTTCATTTCAGTGTTGTGACATTCTTTGATGTGGTATGAAATGTACAACTGCATAGTTTCAAACGATTGCAGTTCTGCATGTAACTCCTGTGCTGCTGAGCTACTGCAGTTAAAAACTCTGCCACATTCGTCTCCAGTTTTTCTTAAAATTAATTCAGAAACATAGAAAATAGGAGCAGGAGTAGTTCGTTCGGCCATTCGAGCTTACTCCACCATTCAATATGATCATGGCCATATTGGTTAGTAGGCAGGAAACGGAGTTGGAATAAATTAGTCTTTTTCGGAGTGGCATCCAGTGACTAGTTGGACACTGTATGAATCAGTGCTTGGGCCCTAGCTATTCACAATATACATTAGTAGTTTGATTTGACTTATTATTGTTACATGTATTAGTATACAGTGAAAATTATTGTTTCTTGTGCGCTATACAGACAGCGCATACCATTCATAGAGAAAGAAATGAGAGAGTGCAGAATGTAGTGTTACAGTCATAGCTGTTTGGATAAGGAAACCAAATGTAACATTTCCAAGCTAGCTGATGACACAAAACTTAGGTCGAATGTGAGTAGTGAGGAAGATGTTCAGAGGCTCCAAGGTGATTTGGATAAGTTGAATGAGTGGACAAGTACATGGCAGATGCATTATAATGTGGATAAGTGTGAAGATACCCCGTTCGGTAGGAAAATCAGAATGACAATGTGTTATTTAAATTGCGATAGATTGGGAAATGTTGTGTAAAGGGTCCTAGGTGTCCTTGCACTCTGATCACTGAAAGGACTGGAGCCCCGTTGTAGAAATGGGGGCCACAACTTCTGTCAAAATTGAACTGATTTCCTCTTTGTGGTTGTTCGTGCCCTTGACTTATACTTCCTTAAACCTGACTAAGAAGTCTTGGAGGATGCTGAAAATCTACCATGTTACTCTGTATATCAAGAACTTGCATGAATTTTGATTTGAGATTCAACCGGTGGCATTTTGGGTGTCATCCACTTTGATTCCTTGTATTTCCCTTGGCCTAGTTGCGTTGATTGAACCAATAGTGATGCCAATTCAGTGAATTTTCTGTGGCAAAATTCAATTTCCAAGGGTGAGGCACGTGTATGGCAGGTTGGGTGAGGGAAATCCAGTGGCCATTCTTTGAAGACCAAGCAATTGCTTAACAACTGTGCCCATTCTACGAGAATAAGGGATTCTTGGACAAACTTAAGATATTGTTTACTTGCTCTCTGCTTCCTGTAAGGACTCTCTTCATTCTTCCAGCTTCTCTATCTATGTTGCATCTGTTTGGACACTTTCTGAGATGTTTCCTTTCTGCTCAAACGATGGGAATAATTTTTCCCTCCAGCCTGTGGTGGCTTTCGTGGTGAGGGGGGGCTGGAAAATTTGGAGAGAAGCCAAAAATTGGAAATCCGCTGGCAGGAAAACAATTTGGAATTTTTCCCCTGGCCAGCTCGATGGTGGGTCGGGTTTCCGCATTATCATTTCATCAGCGCTCATTTAAAATGCTACTTGCTGGAACCATGTAGCTGGCACCCAATCTAGCGCCTCATCAGTGTGAAATTTAATTGGTCTGAAACACATTTGGAAATAAGTGGCATGTGGCTGTCAGCCTTCACTCCATTCTTAAATGTCACACCATGCTGAATTTCTTTGCCTGTGGCTGATACCAGGGATCCAAAGGGACCTGTGTGGCATCTCAGGCTGGCACACACAAGTGCATCAAGGATGTAGAGGGGAGGTGATGGTGTAGTGGTATTGTCACTGGACTAGTAATCCAGAGTTCCAGGGGACTCTGGGATCCTGATTTCAACTACCTACCATGGTGAAATTTGAATTCAATACAACTCTGGAGTTAAATCTAATGATGACCTTGAAACCATTGTCGATTGTCGTAAATACCTAATGTCCTTTTTAAGGAAGGAAATCTGCCATCTTTACCTGGTCTGACTTGTATGTGACTCCAGATCCACAACAGTGTGGTTGACTCTTAAATGCCCTCTGAAATGGCCGAACAAGCCAATACAATCAAGGGAAATTAGGGATGGGCAACAAATGCTGGCCCAGCCAGCGACACCCACATCCTGTGAATGAATAAAAAAAGTAACAGATCCCACCTGCAGGAAGGATCATCATTATGTGAGGTTCACACTTGATGAAGATAGCCAGGCTGCTAGATTTAATGGGTTTGCAACTATCTCAGTCTTCTGAAGAGTGCAATCAACTGCACACATGTGGCTTTGAGAGTTTCATGGCATTAGCCCCTGATGGTTTTACAATTGAAAAGAGTGCCACTCCATCAATGTTCAACTGGTATGTGATCATCGGAAGCACATAATGCATTTTTGCTCCAGGTACCCTGGGAGTTGCCATGACTCATACATCCTGAATCACTGCTTCACATATTTGAAGGGCCTCAGCGAGTACAGGGATGGCTGAGTGGGGATAAGGAGTACCAGCTAAGGTGATGAATCATGTCACCTGTACATTGCTCTCGAGAGTGCCTCGAAGGAGAGGTCCAATGAAGTGCATGGCTCCACACGATCCATTACCGAGCAGACCATTGGCATCCTGAAGATTCCGATGGTTGGACCATTTGGATGGAGTTCTGCATTGCACTCCAGAGAGGGTTTCCTGCAAAGTGGTGCTCTGCTGCACTCTTCACAACCTGGCATGTCAAAGGGGTTGGGGGGGAATCTCTTGCCAGATGGAGAAATGGAGGAGGCAGAGAGCTCCTCAGACAGTGAAAAGCAAAGGTCCAGGAACCTGAAGAGGGAGATGAGGGTAGCTTCTATATGACGTGCTTCTTCAATGGCATCAGTATGGAAGATGTGCATGAGACACTTTGATATCCACAAGCTTCCAGGAGGAGTAAGATGCAGGCAACAGGAGATGGCCACATTCCTTCTGTACTGAGTGTCACACCATTGCACTGAGAAACTTACAACCAGTCACATCGACAGCAAGTTCTACATTTGCTCTTGTACCTTCAACCCCCGTGATTCACTAGTCCATGATCTGTGGAAAGGTCAGTGGTGAACTCTGTCTTCACGTGCTCTGGGAAGTGTAAATTGACGAAACAGCGCCACGGCTAAGTCAATGAACTTGATGCAATTGTGGCTAGCTTAATGAGAAACAACAGCTGACAGTGAAATGAGGGCATGGTTGGAGATATTATCATCTCATCAGGTCTTGTGTTTTGGTGCTACCACTTAGGAGACACCATTGCAGCTATGCCTTCAGACTGCTGAGCAACCCCACACAACACTGTCTTGCAAGCAATACATTAGCTCACATTTCCAAGAAAGATTTTGACACATCTCTCTGACACCACGCAAGGTTCTGCTAACTATCTTGAGTGGGTTTTACATCTCATGAAGAGAGGTGATGACTGAGTGGGAGGATGGCTCACCCTCTCAATAGGAGGGCACATACATGATTATGCATGATGCCTTCAGATAACTAAACCATTTTCATTGACATCAAATAAATTCAAAAAAGTGCAACTTTTATACAGTTATTTAATACCTATGACCCCGAAGTGATAACATTTCTTTCTTTGCCTAACTCTAATGCTGCGCCAGGGCGCAGCCCCGACATTTGCAGCAGAGGTGAAGGCAGGCTGCTGAATGCTACCTTCTGTGATTACCTTGGAAGAGAGTCTCTTGTGGCTCGAGGCCGGGAGGACACTGCCTTGATAAGGTTCTCCTGCTTGGGGCAGATACATGAATAGGGTGGGATTAGAGGGATATGGTCCCCCGGAAGGGTAGGGGTTTTTAGTTAAGTCGGGCTGCATGGTCGGTGCAGGCTTGGAGGGCCGAAGGGCCTGTTCCTGTGCTGTAATTTTCTTTGTTCTTTGTAAGCACTCTCCTCAGCCTGACCAGCTGGAGTTGATGGTGTCACAGGCAGAGGGGATTTAGAGCAGTGTCCTATATGGAGGCCCCTCCTGACAGCCCTCCTTCATGTGGGTGTCCGAGGGCACCGAGGAGAAAGGATGCCCGGAGGGAAGTCACCTTTCCATTCAAATGCAGGAGATGCAATGGCTGTCTTTTTATCTCTTCGCATCATCCAAAACCCCAAGAGCCCCTTTCAGATGAAACAGTGACTTATACTTCTTTATGTCTACTTAACTGTACTACTTGTCCTGAAAATGTATTCACTGATCATGATGAGGTCTCTATACTGGGGAGACCAAACGCAAACTGGGTGACTGTTTTGCGGAATATCTTTGTTGGGTCCACAAGCATGACCCTGAGCTTCCTGTCGCTTATCATCTGAACTCTCCACCTTTCTCCCACTCCCACCTTTTCTGTCCTTGGCCTCCTGCAATGTTCCACTGAAGCTCAACACGGGTTTGAATCGCAGCATCTTGTCTTTCAACAGGACACTTTGCAGCCTATTAGTATTGAGTTCATTTTTGCTTCATAACCTCTGCCCCTATTTTGTATTGTTTATTTGCTGGTTCAGTTTGTTCTCTTTGTTCTCTCAACCCCTTTACTTTGCATTTAGATGGCTGCTATCCTGCCACCTCATCTAGACATATCTTTTGTTCTTTAGTTGACCTGTTAACCACTCTTTTTTTTGGCTTTGTACCATGAAGCCTCTTGTCAATTTGACCTGCGCTCCACCTTGTCACACACATTCCTTTTTGTTCTTTTTCCCACCCCCTCCCCTTCTATCTGCTCAAAACCTCTTACATTTCTGACTTTTCTCAGTTCTGATGAAAGGTCACGGATCTAAAACATCAGCTCTTTATCTCCCTCCACAGATGCTGTCTGATCTGCTGACCATTGCCAGCATTTTCTGTTTTGAATTCCGTTTTCCAGCAGTGTTTAGCTTTCGTGCACACGTTCAGTTGTTTAGTTGTATGGTTAGTTTGCGTCTGCAACATATTCGCTGCAAAGATTTGCTTGTTGTGAATGCCATCTGTCCTGCCATCATTCAGCTTTCCTCCAGCGATTTAAAATCTTCCATGGGCTTGCTCAAGAAGTAGATGCTATACCAAGAGATTTAAAAGATTAATATTAAGTTTAGTGTTCTGCCAATTACTGTGGCCCTTCACTTGTGCTTTACCTTGGTGACCCTATAATGTATGCCTTTCTTAGTCCAAAAGTTTGTGACCAACAGTGTGGTTTGTTGTTTAGAATCCCGACAGTGCAGAAGAAGGCCATTTGGCCCATTGAGCCTGCACCGACAACAATCCCACCCAGGACCTATCCCCGTAACCTAAGTATCTACTCTGCCAGTCCCTGAAACATTAAGGGACAATTTTAACACAGCCAATCAACCTAACCGGCACATCTTTAGGACTGTGGGGGAAACCGGAGCACTCGGTGGAAACCCACGCAGACACGGGGAGAATGTGCGAACTCCACACAGACAGTGACTCAAGGCCGGAATTAAACCCGGGTCCCTGGTGCTGTGAGGCAGCAGTGCCAACCACTGTGCCACCGTGTCGCTGTTGCATTGGAAAGCTGATGCTGAAGCTCTGGAGCAGAGTCAGGTGATGGTGCTAGAACAGCCAAGGTCATTTAATCCTTAGTGGAGCCTGAATGGAGTGATGAATGTGTGAATACCGTCAGAGGAAGATACCTTAACAGACCCTACTGAAAGTCATTCATGACTGTTGTTTCCAAATGACTTGATTTATACATTCTATCAAATCCTGCAGCAATGGACAAATGTACCCGGGTTCCCAAAGGCTCATTGCACTAGAGGCAGTAACTGGGACAGAATGTTGTTCTGTGCTCCCTGTTAAGGAAATCCAGAGCAGATGCCACTCACTTCATGGTTCTGTGTGTGCGCTTAAGGAAATGCAGTTAAAAAGGGTCACCCAATTTGGAGTCAAAGATCACTCATTTCTTAAAACCAGCAGTCTTAAGTTAATGATTGGAGGAGGCAGAGCAAATAAATGCAAGTTCTTAGGTCGAATTGCAGTGCTGACCACCTTTTTAAAGGTGACATTAGTCTGAGGAACAATGGGCTTTGTCTTAATCTTTTGCCTCCTTACCCACTGACTGGAAAAAGCCTGTGGAAACGGCACGGTGGCACAGCAGTTATCACTGCTGCTTCACAGTGCCAGGGACCCGGGTTCAATTCTGGCCTCGGGTGACTGTCTGGGTGGAGTTTGCATATTCTCCCCACCCCACCCCTCCGTGTCTTGGAACAGTGAGGCAAGCAATTCACTGGGCAGAAGTCTCTTGATGCAACCTGCAGTTCACGGCATGAATTCGTAGACCATGGGGAAGCCCCATCTGCTCGATTCATTATTAGTGACAATTTGTCAGAAAGGTTTGAACTTTAAAAGTAAGTAGCAAATGCTCAAAGAGCCTTAAACTCCTTGTGCACCTAGTGATGCTTATAACGATCAAAACTAATGATGGTGGTAACTTTTACTCATTTTCCTTTCTCACACTGTTGGAATCATGTCTTCAAGGAGCAGGCGTCAGCTGTGGCTGTGCATGGTGTTTTGTGTGGGTGTAGGGAAGTGGAAGAGTGTTAAGTTGCTATATCTGACACATGTGCTGTCTCTCAGCTGGGTATCCTCTCTAGGTTTTCTGTTGAAAGCATTTAATTGCACAGTATAAGTTTTCAATGTTGGTGGCAAAATAATTAAAAAAACTAATGGTATGGATTGGAACCTTGTTTGGATTAAACTCAGACATATGTTAAATTCCCCCACCACCACCTTTCCCTCTCCAGGTAGCTACACAAAATTGGTTTCAGCACTCTCCACCCATTCTGTAAGGGATGAATTTGTATTATTGATTTAATGGACCACAAGATTGTGGTGGGAAATAGTAATTCCAAACTGGGTAATAATAGTGGGTTGTTGTCAGATTGGGGTTATAGTAGGCAATCTTTGAGTGGAGGTGTTACATTCTTTACCTAACCTGTTCCATTCCCATCCCCATTTCCAAGTCAGGATGGTGTGTGACTTGGGGGGGGACTTCCAGGCGGTGGTGTTCCCATGGAACTGTTGCCCTTGTCCTTCTAGATGGTAGTGTGAGCGGAACAGGCAGTCAGCAGCACCTGGAGGGTAATGCGAATGAAGGACCCTGGAATAGGCAGTCAGCAGCACCTAGAGGAGAGTGAGAGAGGAGGACACTAAGCCAGATAGCCAGCAGCACCTAGAACCTAATATCGCAAGAGAAGCATAAGTTCATTGGTTGGTGAGAAACTGCTGTGAGGGAGAGTTACAACGTAGTTGAGAATTAGAAAAACACATTCTTTTTTAAAAGAAGGGGCTACTTGAATTTATGAAAGAAACAAGCAATAGGGAAATAAAGTTGAGGCCAGGTAAATTAAAGTTGCATAAATAAACCAATGGGACTAAAGTTAACATGATCGTGAAAAAGCAAATTGAAGTCATGGCTGGACAGCTTAGTCATGTGGAATGCTTGCCTTGTAGTATGTGGGATGTCATGGAGTTCCTGATGTCCTAGACGACCATGGGCACAGGAAATGTCACCAGCTGCAGAACCTTGAGCTCCGCACTTTGGAGCTTGAGCAGAGGCTAGAGTCACTGTGACGCATCCGAGAGGGTGAGAGCTACCTGGATAGCATGTTTAGAGAGGTGGTCACAACACAGCTTAGGAATCTCAAGGCAGAAAGGGAATGGGTGGCTGCCACACAGCCAAAGAAAACTCGGCCGGTTGTGCAGGTGTCCCCTGAGGTCCTACTCACCATCAGTTTTCTGTTTTGGATACCCGTGAGGGTATTGGTTCCTCCAAGGAGTGCAATCAAAGCCACGTTTGTGGCATCACAGGCGGCTCCCCTGCGCAGCAAGGGAGAAAGAAGAGGGGAAGAGCAGTAGTGGTAGAGGATTGATTAGTTAAAGGAACAGACGGTGTTTCTGTGGCCATCGATGTGATTCCAGGATGGTGTGTTGCTTCCCTGGTGCGAGGGACAAGGATGTCATGGAGCGACTGCAAAACATTCTTCTCGGGCAGGATGATCAGCCAGAGGTCATAGTCCATGTTTGTACCAAGGACTTGGGTAGGAAAGGGGGTGAGGTCCTGAAAGCAGACTTTAGGGACCCAGGAAGGAGATTGATAAACAGTTTTTTTGTATTAGTGTCACAAGTAGGCTTACATTAACACTGCAATGAAGTTACTGTGAAAATCCCCTAGTCGCCACACTCCGGTGCCTGTTCTGGTACACTGAGGGAGAATTTAGCATGGCCAATGCACCTAACCAGCACGTCTTTCGGACTGTGGGAGGAAGCTGGAGCACCCGGAGGACACCCACACAGACACGGGGAGAACGTGCAGGCTCCGTACAGACAGTGACCCAAGCTGGGAATTTAACCTGGGTCCCTGGCGCTGTGAGGCAGCAGTGCTAACGGCTGTGCCATCGTGCTGCCCCTCCAAAGCAATAATCTCAGGATTACTCACAGTTCCAAGTGCAAACGAATATAGAAACCGGAGAATTGAGTGATTAAACATGTGGCTGGAAAGCTGGTGTAGGAGGGAGGGCATCAGATTTCTGAGTCATTTGGTCCAGTGCTGGGGAGGATGGGACCTATACAAGTTGGATGGATTGTACATGAACAGAACTTGGGTGAATATCCACGCAGGGAGATTTGCTAGTGCTGTTGGGGAGGGGGTGTTTAAACTAGATTGGCAGGGGGATGGGAACCCAAGGGCATATTCAGTGCAGGGAACAGGAGATAGAGAATTAGTGAGTAACTCTGAAAGACAGGGGCAGCACAGGTTAAAAGGTGTACAGTGCAGGAATTTGGCAGTATTAAGTGGCATATATGTAAATACGGGGAGTATAGTAAATAAAGCTGACGAGTTGAGGGCACAGATAGACATGACAGCATGATATCATCACTATAAATGGAAACCTGGTTTAAGGAGGGGCAAAATGGCAGCCCAACATCCCTGGATATAAAGTATTCAGGCAGGATAAGGAGGGGGGTAAAAAGGTGGGGAAGTAGCATTATTTGTTAAAGAATCAATTACAGCTTTGAGGAGGGATGATGTTGAATGAAACATCAAATGAGGCCATATCGGTTGAGCTGAGAAGGGGCAGCCACACTGCTAGGGCTGTACTATAGAGCCCCAAATAGTGACAAGGAGTTCGAGGAGCAAATATGTAGACAGATTTCTGAGTGCACAATCAGTAGGGCAGTAATTGTTGAGGACTTCAGCTACCCTACTATTAATTCGGATACGAACAGTGTGAAGGACACACAACATTTTTGAACTGTTTTCGCCAGCACATAACAAGCCCAATGATAGGGGACACGATTCTAGATTTCGTCTCAGGAAATGAAGCTGGGCAAGTGGATGAAAAAGCAGTGGGGGACCATTTTGGAGAGAGTGACCATCGTATTGTTAGATTTAGCATCATTATGGAAGAGGTCAAAGATAGAACAGGAGTAAATGTTCGAAATTGGGGGAAGACAAATTTTACAAAGCTGAGAGCTGAACTAGCAAGAGCGAACTGGAAACAGTTATTGGATTATTTGGATTACTTTAGATGGATACATTAGATGGATTACAGCTATTAGACTCAAGAACAGCTTCTTCCCTGCTGCCATCAGACTTTTGAATGATCCTATCATCTATTAAGTTGATCTTTCTCTTCACTGTAACTGCAACATTATTCTGCACCCGATCCTTTCCTTCTCCTATGTACTTTATGAACAGTATGTTTTGTCCGTACAGCATGCAAGAAACAATACTTTTCACTGAATCCCAATACATGTGACAATAATAAATCAAATCAAATAGAAGGAAAAAGCAACGGGAGGCATTTGGAGGTGAAATTCTATGGGCACAGTGATATGCCCCCACAAAGTAAAAGGATGGTACTGCCAAATCTAAAGCTCTCAGGTTATCCAGAAGCATACAGGGTAAGGTAAAGCAGAAAAAGGTAATGAGTGTTAGAGAATACTTAGAATCATAAAATATAATCATAGAATCCCGACAGTGCAGAAGGAGGCCATTCGGCCCATTGAGCCTGCACCAACAGCAATCTGCCCCAGGCCCTATCCCCATAACCCCACGTATTTATCCTGCTAATCACCACGAAACTAAGGGGCAATTTAGCACGGCCAATCAACCTAACCCGCATATCTTTGGAGTGTGTGAGGAAACCCACGCAGACACGGAGAGAACGTGCAAATTCCAAACAGTCACCCGAGGTCGGAATTGAATCCGCGTCTCTGGTGCTGTGAGGCAACAGTGCTTGCCACTGTGCCACCCACAATACCGTAGAAAGCCTAGAGGGGTATAGAAAGAACAGGGGTGAAGTAAAAATGGAAATTAGGAGAGCAAAGAGGATATGAAAAAATATTGACAGGTAAAATCAAAGAAAACCCTAAGATGTTTTACCAATACAAGAAAATTTCGAAGGAAAAAGTAGAGGCTACCAAAGATGTGCATGGTAACTTGTGAGTTGATTCAGAAGATGTGGGCAGGGTTCTCAATGAGTACTTTCTCTCTCTCTTCACTAAGGTGAGGCAATTCAGGCATTCCAGTTAGAGAGGGGGAATGTGAAGTATTAGATACAACATGCGTAGTAAGAGAGGGGGTACTGGAGAGACTGGCATCCTTGAAAGCGGATAAATCACAGGGCCGGATGGGTTGACTTCCAGGCTGTTGAAAAAAGTCAGGACGGAAATAACGGATGCTCTGAGGATCATTTCCAATCCTCATGAGGTACATGCACGACCCCAAAGGATTGGAGGCTTGCAAACGTTGTACCATTATTTAAAAAGTGTGCGAGGGATAGGACAGAAAACTATAGGATGATCTGTCTGACTTCAGTGGTGGAAAAATTATTGGATTAAATTTTGAGAGACAGGATAAACTGTCACTTATAAAGGCACAAATTGATCAGGGTTTGTCAGCATTGTTTTGTTAGGGGAAGATGTTGTCTTACTAAATATAATTTTTTGAGTAACAAGGAAGATTGATGAGGGTAGTGCAGTGGATATTGTCTACATGGATTTCAGTAAGGCATTTGACAAGACATGGCAGACTGGTCAGAAAAATCAGATCTTGTGGAATACAGGGGTAGGTGGATCCAAAATTGGCTCGATGACAGGAAACAAATGGTAATGGTCGATGGATGTTTTTGCGAATGGAAAAGTTTTCAGTGGTGTTCCACAGGGCTCAGTGTTGGGGCCTTGTTATTTGTTGTATATATTAATGATTTAGACTTAAATGTGGGTGCCATATTTGGGGAATTGGTTATCATGTCTGGTCTCCATTTGTGGAGACCAATTGTGATTCCCGTTAGCTTCATGTTGTGTCGGCGGGTAGATGAATTCCAGGAGCCAGGTGAGTCCGGCTTAGAACAGATCCTGCTTTTTCCAATGGGGATTTTAATATGCTAGTCTGGTTCACGCCTTCACTGGGTGGGAACCAGATTATGTCGCCCGCCGGGATCAGGGAGAAATTCAAAATTAGTTCTCCCTGGCGCAAATCCCATGACGGCCCCTCATGTGAGATTCTCCAGCCATAACGGGATTTGCACCTGTGCTGAGAGGGGCTGGAGAATTGCTCCAATTTAAGTAATCTCACTAGATTTAAGACAGTTATTGTTTTTATCCCAGCATTCCTTAAATTGTTTGGTGCAATTCCCAGAAAGAAAATATATGTATATGGACCAGAATCTTATGTATTCGTGCATGTCCAAACATCATTTGGACAGGTGCATGGATAGAAAAGGTTTAGAGGGATATGAGCCAAACACAGGCAAATGAGACTAGATCAGTTCAGGAAACCTGGTCGGCATGGATGAGATGGGCCAAAGGGCCTGTTTCCGTGCTGTGTATCTCTACGACTTTGACAAGGTACCGCATGGTAGATTGCTGCATAAGGTTAAATCTCACAGGATCCAGGGTGAGGTATCTAAATGGATACAAAATTGGCTTTTTGACAGAAGCCAGAGGGTGGTTGTAGAGAATTGTTTTTCAAACTGGAGGCCTGTGACCAGCGGTGTGCCTCAGGGATCAGTGCTGGGTCCACTGTTATTTGTCATTTATATTAATGATTTGGATGAGAATATATCGGTCAGAACATTGAATACAGGAGTTGGGACGTCTTGAAGTTGTACAAGTCATTGATAAGGCCACACTTGGAATACTGTGGGCAATTCTGGTCATCCTATTATAGAAAGGATATTATTAAACTAGAAAGAGTGCAGAAGAGATTTACTAGGATGCTACCAGGACTTGATGGATTGAGTTATAAGGAGAGGCTGAATAGACTGGGACTTTTTTCTCTGGAGCATAGGAGGCTGAGGGGTGATCTAATAGAGGTCTATAAAATACTGAGGGGCATAGACAAGGTAGATAGTCAATATCTTTTTCCAAAGGTAGGGGAGTCTAAAACTAGAGGGCATAGGTTTAAGGTGAGAGGGGAGAGATACAAAAGTGTCCAGAGGGTCAATTTTTTCACACAGAGGGTGGTGAGTGTCTGGAACAAGTTGCCAGAGGTAGTAGTGGAGACGGGTACAATTTTGTCTTTTAAAAAGCATTTAGATAGTTATATGGGTACGATGGGTATAGAGGGATATGGGCCAAATGCGGGTAATTGGGATTAGCTTAAGGGTTTTTTAAAAAAAGGTGCGGCATGGACAAGTTGGGCCGAAGGGCCTGTTTCCATGCTGTAAACCTCTATATGACTCTATGACTCTATGTTCTTGTACTCCGGTTTGATAGTGGTATTCAGAATCATGAGTGGTTCTAATAGAATAAATGATGAGAAATCGTTTCCAGTTGGGGATGGGGCAGTGTCTAAGGATACAATTTTTAAGACGATTGACAGAGAACCAGAGGTGACATGAAGTTATTGTTATAATCTGAATGTGCTGTCTGAATGGGTAGCTTCAGCAATAACATTCAGAAGAGAATTGGATCAGTCCTTTGAAGGGAAGGATTATACACAGCCATGGGGAAAGAGCAGGGGAATGGGTTTACTTGGATGGTTCTATCAAAGAGCTGGTTAGGATGGGCAGAATGGCCTCCCTTCTGTGCTGTGTTGTTGTTCTGATTCAAAGTTAATGGTAGCATTTATGATATGGCAACAATTAGAAAATGTGGTGACCTGGAGTTTTCACTTTGGACACGATCAGCAGATCGGGTGCAAATTATCCTCAAAAATGCACTTATAGAATCATTGATTCCTACAGTACTGAAGGAGGCCATTTGGCCCATCGAGTCTGCACCGATCACAATCCCAGCCAGGCCTTATTCCCGTAACCCCTCATATTTAACCTGCTAACCCCCCTGACACTAGGGTCAATTTAGCATGGTCAATCAACCTAACGTGCACATCTTTAGACTGTGGGAGGAAACCGGAGCACCTGGAGGAAAACCACACAGACACGGGGAGAATCGGCAAACTCCACACAGACAGTGACCCGAGGCCGGAATTGAACCAGGGTCCCTGGCGCTGTGAGGCAGCAGTGCTAACCACTGTGCCACCGTGCCGCCCTTGTTTTGAGACTTTTGCTTTGCTGACGCCCCCACTGGAACTCATTTGCAGAGCATCGCAAGTAAAATTCTACATAAACCAGTGTAACTGAACATCAATTTAGAATATAATACTTCTAAGTGACCTGATACAGTTTTTAATATACAGCTGAAAATAGGTTTGTTAAAAATAAAAGGCGCTTTAATCACAGCAGTCAATCCAACACCTAACTGGCTTGATTTTAGAATAATTGAAAATGATCTTAGAAAACTATGCAGACTAATTGCTGACTACATTGGCATACAGTTGTCAGATTGTTCATAACTTTAAAGAAATTAAAAGCTAAATCATTCCTGTTAATGTTCTTGTGCCATATATAACCACTTAATTTTAGGATCCTCCTCGAAGACCCGTAATTAGTGGAAAGTTTGCTGTGATGATTTTGATTTGGGGCTGTGGGCAGGGACAGCTCACAAGGCCAGGAAAGGCAGTGGCGTGATAGTGGTATTGTTGCTGGACTAGTAATCCAGAGGCCCAGGATAATGTTCTGGGGACCCGGGTTCAAATCCCACCATGGCAGATGGTGAAATTTGAATTCAATAAAAATCTGGAATTAAAAATCTAATGATGACCATGAAGCCATTGCTGATTGTAGTAAAAACCCATCTGGTTCACTGATTTCCTTTAGGGAAGGAAATCTGTCGTCCTTACCTGGTCTGGCCTATATGTGACTCAGACCCACAGCAATGTGGTTGACTCTTAAATGCCTTCAGTTCAAGGGCATTTGGGGTTGAACATAAAATGCTAGCTCAGCCAGTGATGCCCAGATCCCACCAATTAATTTAAAAAATGCCAGAGAATTTTAGAAACTCTTTTATCGAGTAGTATTAAATTGCCAAGAACATTACATCTAAATTTGAAAAATATTGAGAAAATGTTGGAAACACTCAGCTGGTCAGACAGCCTCTGTGGAGAGAGAAGATTAGGATTAGTGTTTCAGTTTAATTATCTTTTGTCAGTGCGTTTTGTTTCATCATTCACGGCCATGAATTGAACCATGTCTTAAGCTTCGGAATTCTTTCTCCCGAAAGCTCAGCACCTGTCCACCCCTCTCCTCCTCTAAATCCACCTTTTTGACCAAGTTTTTAGTCACCCCTTCCAATAGTCCCCCCTTTGTTTACATGTTATATTTTGTCTGCTTACACTTCATTGAATTATAGAATCCCTACACTACAGAAGCAGGCCATTCGGCCCATGAGGTCTGCACCGACTCTCTGACAGAGTATCCACCTAGACCCTCTTCCCCCACCCTTTCCTGCACATTTAACATGGCTAATACGTTTAACCTACACATCTTTGGACACGAAGGGATACTTCTCTGAAGTGCTTCGTGATCATTTTTCTGTGAAAAGCACAATACACCCGTCAGTTGTTGTTGTTAATGGAACCAAGTTAAATAAATATAAGATGCTGCTGAAGTTTAATTTAACTATCGAGGCCAAATGTGTTGCCTATTATGGGTTGTTCTTGAGATGGTGGTGAGCCATCTTCTTGATTTGCTGTGGTCCATGTGGTAAAAGGATTCCCACAGTGCTGTTGCATAGGAAGTTTCAGACTTTTGGCCCAGGGACTATGAACGGTGATGTTTTAAGGTTGGCCAATGTGTGATCTGCCCATACACCTGCTGCCCTTGTCCATCTAGGCGGCGGAGATCATAAATTTGGGAGGTTGCTGCAGAAGATTTTTGGTTCGTTGCTGCAATGTGCTTTGTGGAAAGTAAGGCACCTCTGCCATGGTACATCAGTGGTGGATAGGCTGCTGATCATGTGGACTGATTTGTCCTGGATAGTTTGGAACTTCAGGGCGGAGCCGCAAAATTCAGGTGTTCCAAATATGATTCCAGCTGCTGGAGAATTTTCCCCCAGAGTGCTATTGGCTTCAGTTTTATTAGGGCTGTTTGTTAATGCTCTCTGCAACCTCAGTCTCTCTAACCTCATATCTGTAATTCTCTTCTGTCTGTTTGTTTGTATTGGAGCTGTAATGAGATTGAGTTGAGCGCTCCCGACTGAACCTAAACGAAGAACTTGTGATTCACTGCTGCTCGTTGCACTGTTGATAACTTATTCCATCACTTTGCTGATTACTGATGGGAGGCTGATAGGGCGATGATTGGATTTTTCCTGTTTGTGGACAGGATGTTGCTGGGCAATTTTCCTCATTGTTGGTTCAAGGTTCTTATTGTGACTGTTTTGGAACTGCTTTCAGGAGGCATCACCAATTCTAGAAATCTTGTGAACTCAACTCTTGCCTTTGTTCTGTCCGACATGTTTAGCCATATCCTGGTGTCATAGATTCACCACCCTTTTCTGTGTGAGCCGTAAAACAACACTTAAAAACAAAACAAAGGAAATTAGTGGACATGATTAAATTAGCCAAGTTCTGCCGATTAGAGATGATTGGTCCCACAGCTCTGTCTTTACTGGTCAATTTAACTCAGTGGTAGTATTCCCATTTTTTTGTGTTGGAAGAATTTGACACTTATTGCAGTGCTGAGGGAATGATTCCAGGTTTAAGTTTATTTATTCGTGTCACAAATAGGCTTACATTAACACTGCAATGAAGTTACTGTGAAAATCCCCTCTGGCTTCTGTTCGGGTACACTGAGGGAGAGTTTAGCATGGCCAATGCACCTAACTAGCACGTCTTTCAGGGAGGAAATCAGAGCACCCAGAGGAAACCCATGCAGACACGAGGAGAACATGCAGATTCTGCACAGAGAGTGACCCGAGCCATGAATCGAACCCGGGTCCCTGGCACTGTGAGGCAGCAGTGTTAACCACTGTGCCGCCCTTCTTAAGAGATGCAAGTCTAGGTCTATCGGTTCTGGGGATGCATATTTGTGACACAATTTGAAGAGGAGCAGGGAAGTTGTTCCTGTGTTCTGGCCAATATTGACCATTCAACTAACCTTGCTGAAATATATGAATTGATTATCACTCTTACTGCTTCTGTCATCCTGCTGCCATATTTACCTGCAACCCAACAGCTGTTGCACTCCCAAAGTTATTCATTGGCGTGGGATTCTTGGATGAATTGAATTCAGGAAAGATTGTATGTGAATATTAACTGGTTCTGTCTTTGAGACTTACATGGTAGATGTGGATTAATGCACTAGGTTTTGCATAACTATAGTACCAATAACAATTGTAGTCCTGTATATATCGGCCATCTTTCCTTAAATACAGAATCCCTGCAGTACAAAAGGAGGCCATTCGGCCCATCGAGTCTGCACCGACCACAATCCCACCAAAGCCCTTTCCCGTAACCCCTTACATTTACCCTAGTTAAACCCCCTGACTCTAGGGTCAATTCAGCATGGCCAATGAACCTAACCCACACATCTTTGGACTGTGGGAGGAAACTGGAGCACCCGGAGGAAACCCACGCAGACACGGGGAGAACGTGCAGACTCCACACAGACAGTGACCCGAGGCCGGAATTGAACCTGCGTCCCTGGCACTGTGAGGCAGCAGTGCTAACTAATGTGCCACCGTGCTGCCGTTAAATTTTTACTTTTTTACAGTTCTTGTTCTAAATTATTTACATAACCAATATGTTGATATTTCTATTACTACAGTTTTTTTTCCAACACAAGTCCTCAAACTTGAGTCTACCAGATCCTTAAACCTCTTTCTGGGACCAGGATGCTGCAATAACTGTATCTCTAATTCTGAATGTTGATGTGACATGCTTCAAGTGTCTGCTTGTGTGTGCATTTATCCAGGACATGTTTTCAGGGATCTTCAATGCAGATTTGAAAACCATTCATTTGCTTCTAAAAAGGAAGGAAGGACTGTATATCTTTTATTGACCTGTTATGTATCCTGAATGTATCGTAACCGTGTTCCGTTCTTTTTCAGCTTTCTCATATTAATCAGTGAGACCTACTGATCCTGGTCCTTTGGAAATGGCTTCTCAATCCACATCGCCACAGTCTCCTACATCTTCCCTGTCGGCACCATTATCACCATCTTCTGCAGCTCTTCACACTCCTGACGATACCAGGTTAAGCGAGCGTTCTCCATCACCAATGAGGGGCTTTCTCATCCCCAGTCCATTGCCAACCAGGAGGACCAGAACTAAGTCTGCGTAAGTACACACTGAGCTACTCTAACAGTGGAAAGATGTGACAAAATTACATCTGTTCTAAAACGGCCTATTGGTGTTGCAGTTAATTTTGCATTTGAAGAATCAATAAACACCTTGAATTTTAGTTTTGATCAAGATTGTAAATGCAGTTACATCTTGATGACATTTAAAGGATTGTATCCAACCTCACACTGTGGGTTGGTGAAAAGATTCCTCAACATTGATAATTGTTCTATGTTTTTTTTTGCATAGAAAAATTAGAGGGTACTGTAAAATAACGCAGCATCTAATTATCAAAATAATACCTTGGAAGGGCTGTCATGATGCTGGTGATGATCGAGTCAGAAGATAGTTCTAGATTGTCCACTATGTTTTAGTATAATCTCAGTGAGGTTGCCAATGGTGAAACGCTGTTTTGTGACAATAGAGGTGTTGTCAACAAAATGTTGTGGGGCAGCTGTGACAGGAAGTTTGCATGACATGTGCAGGATGACTGTTATATACAAGAAACAGATAGCGAATCTCCTGTGGCATTGTTCTTCCTCCTGAACTAAAGGATTCATTATAGTATAAGAACCAAAGCAGTGTCTATCCATGAAGTACAGGATATGCAAGATGACCTTGTTGATGATGAGTCAGAAGGGACAGTGTGAGCAACATGTTCTACTTTGCAATGGGAAATTCATTTTGTGTGAAGATTTCGATATCTGAAACTTCAAAAAGTTCCAGAAAGTTCTGGTTAGTCGAGATTTGCACGGCTGATGTTGCTCAGATGCCTGCAGAACATCAAGATGAGAATGATGTAAGGAGCGTAGTAAAAATTGTGATTATTCAGCAACAGTCATGGCTTCCCGAAGGTGTTGAGGTTAAAAAGTTTATGCTTAATTGCGTACATTTCAGAAAGATTGGCTGCAACACTATAATCAATGCACAGGTTTGTTGAAATGGCATTGAATAAACTGCCAATCATTTCACTGTCTCGACACCGTAGCAACAAAATCAGTGGAGTCAAATGTTTACAGCGTAGATGAGAGTTTTGCAAGAGCAATTGCAAATGACTCCCACTGCCTGCTCTCTTTTCATAGTCTTGTACATTCCTCTTCACGTATGTTTGCTCTTTTCCCAGGAGCAGTTTCCCCAGAGAGTGATATCTTGCCTGCAGGACTCCCATTAGTTTTTCTTTTTTTAATGGCTCAGAATTTTGCAGAGGGGTGGGTGGTGGCAGTGGAAGAGGATTTTAAGAGTGTGGCGATGCACGTTTCAGGCTTGAGTTTCCACCACAGTCTGTGGAGTGCAACCTGATTTCGGAATGGTGTTGTTGAATTGGATTTTGGGTTAAGCAGGTTGCTTTTGCTGGAGAAACCATGGGAAATAGCATGGGATGTCTTCCTGAGAACAAAGGGGGTCAATTCTGGGTGGTTCAAAATGAGCAGTTGTGGATTGGTTGATTATTATACATACGTCCTTTGGGAACGGGTAAAAATGGTGGGGGGTTGGTATTCCACCGCTGCCGCATAAAGCTGAAATCCCCTACCATCCCCATTCATTCACACCATTGGTGGGTGGGGGAGGGGAGCAGACATATCTGGAAGTAGCTTCCTTGTAAGGTGGGAGAGTAGCACCATAAAGGGAGGGAGATGTGTTGATTCGTGTGGAGAAGTATATTGTCATTGTACAGCAATATTTTGTGATGTTTGTATTGTGAAAGGCTGGGGTCAAATGGGTTGAAATGTTTTCTTCATCCAGGCTTATTTTGATCTTGTGATGATTCCTGCCAATACACTATGGGCAAGTTTCATTCTTGTGTCTTCTGCCTCTTTAGTTCCATATGTCCTCGTGTAAAATTTTCTGTCATCTTACAAAGTGAACAATTCAGATTTATCTAGCTTCTAAAATGTCATAAAAGACCTTTATTTGCAAACAAAGATACCAGTTATGTACGTAAAATACAAGGCCCATGCTAGTTGTCTAGTGAAGTGTTATCTAATGTTCCTTTTGTGTGTTTTCCATGCCTATTTAAAATGAGTATTAAGCATTTAATGAAATTGCTACATTATTTTCCACCATTCATTTTGTCTCTCCCCTGAAGTCACCAACTCTTGGATTGTAGGCACAGACATGCCGGCCGCCATTCATTACCTTGCTCAAGTGTCCATGGTTCATGCATAAATGTAGATAGTAATTATTAGACCATTTCATCAAAGGAATATCACATTGTGTTCTCACCTCTGGTTCATATGTGCATGGTTTCCCCCAGAGGTTATTCAGTAAAAATCGGGAATGTCAGCCTTGGCACCAGGGTGATTTTCTTCCACTATCCCTTATCTCAAGGGCAAGGAGACACATTTCAACAACACAATCACTATGTGAGATGCATAGATTTAAAAATGTTCTACTTATTTCAAAAATCGATTGTGAAATGCAATTTGTAGAGAAAAACATCCCAAAAAACTGAAATCTTCCTGAATAAAAGTTGTTACAAATGAGATAGGTTCATAATTTGTCATTTAAAAACTGCTTTAAAATAATTCATAATTGGTAGAAAGATGATCTCTTGAAATGATAACTTGTCTTCTCATACACTAGGTAGAAGGAATTAGAGGAAAGTTATTTGTGAGTTTCTCAGTGTTAAAGACAAATTGATACCGAATTTGATGACTCATTTAGTCACACACCATCCTGACTTGCAACTATGTTGCTGTTCCCTCACTGTCATTGGACGAACGTTTTGGAACTCCTTTTCTAACAGCTCTATGGATGTACTTACACGACATGGCGTGTAGCCACCACCTTCTTCACGACAATGATGTCCACATCCTGTGAATGAATAAATAAAAAAAGAGAGGGATATAATGGGCATGATTGTTGTGGAGTGCATGTCTGTTGCTGCTGATAGCCCACATAGATTCCCAGACTTCATGTGTTAATCTATCACACTGAATGTGGTGGCAGTGGTGTACAACACAATGGAGAGTGTCTTCACTTTGAAGATAGGCTCCGAAAGGCCTGTGCAATGGTCACTTCTATCAATCCTCATATGAACAGATTCATCTGTGACAAATACTAGGTTATTCTGTAGCATTGGTGTTCTCACTGCCTGCTGCATGCCTAGATTGGCAGCTATGTCCTGTTAGGACGCAGCCAGTTCAGTTAGTTGCGTTATAGCCAGATCCCGTGCTTTCTTCACGGGTGTTCATGGACTGCTGACTCATCAGCTATCTTGTCAGCCTGTTGCTCTTACTTGTGTCTAAAACAGCGCTTCTATCCTTGGCAGCTCACTTTAGGTGTCCATGAGGATGACTTTGCCAGGCTGACCAGCCTGAGTTTGCCTTTGCTGTGCCTGAATCTGATGCTTGGGTGTCACCCATTTTTGTAGAGGATGTGATAACGATGGATTGCTGGTTATGGAGCAATAATATAAGTGCTTGAATTGTACTCGCTGATGTGGCTCATGGAGGTGAAACAATATGTAAATGAAATGGGTATCTTTATTTAACATTATCATGCTGGGGTTAGATGTTAAAGGCTTAATTATAAATTATTAATGTTGAAATCTAATGAGTGGGGAGTTTGCAGTTAGTGGTTAGTACTACATGCAAGGAACATTTGCATATTTTCCAAATAATGTTCACAAAATAGAACATAGAACATTACAGCGCAGTACAGACCCTTCGGCCCTCGATGTTGCGCCAACCAGTGAAACCATAACCCTTAATTCCTTTACTGTTCAAAAATATGTTTATCCAATAACTATTTGAATGCTCTCAATGTTGACGAGTCCACCACTGCTGCAGGCAGGGCATTCCACGCCCTTACTACTCTCTGAGTAAAGAACCTACCTCTAACATCTGTCCTATATCTCTCACCCCTCAATTTAAAGCTATGTCCCCTCGTGCTAGCCAACACCATCCGAGGAAAAAGACTCTCACTATCCACCCTATCTAATCCTCTGATCATCTTGTATGCCTCTATTAAGTCACCTCTCAACCTTCTTCCCTCTAACGAAAACAACCTCAAGCCCCTCAGCCTTTCCTCATACGATTTTCCCACCATACCAGGCAACATCCTGGTAAATCTCCTCTGCACCCCTTCCAACACTTCCACATCTTTCCTATAATACGGCGACCAGAACTGTACGCAATACTCCAAATGCGGCCGCACCAGAGTTTTGTACAGTTGCAGCATGACCTCCTGGCTCCGAAACTCAATCCCTCTACCAATAAAAGCTAACACACCGTACGCCTTCTTAACAACCCTATCAACCTGGGTGCCAACTTTCAGGGATCTATGCACATGGACACCCAGATCCCTCTGTTCATCCACACTACCAAGTATCTTACCATTAGCCCAGTACTCTGTATTCCTGTTACTCCTTCCAAAGTGAATCACCTCACACTTTTCCGCATTAAACTCCATTTGCCACCTCTCAGCCCAGCTCTGCAGCCTATCTATGTCCCTCTGTAACCTGCCACTTCCCTCCGCACTGTCCACAACTCCACCGACTTTAGTGTCATCCGCAAATTTACTAATCCATCCTTCCACGCCCTCATCCAAGTCATTAATAAAAATGACAAACAGCAGTGGCCCCAAAACAGATCCTTGCGGTACACCACTAGTAACTGAACTCCAGGATGAATATTTCCCATCAACCACCACCCTCTGTTCTCTTACAGCTAGCCAATTCCTGATCCAAACCACTAAATCACCCTCAATCCCATGTGTCCGTAATTTCTGCAAAAGCTTACCATGGGGAACCTTATCAAACGCTTTGCTGAAATCCATATACACCACATCAACCGCTTTACCCTCATCCACCTCTTTGGTCACCTTCTCAAATGAAACCACAGTGCAGGTCTCACTGTTGTATCCAAAGCACTGTTCACATCAGGATCACTATTTAGGTCAAAACAAAACTGTGACCTTAAAGAACGTTAAACCTTCAGGTTTGAGAGAGAATGTCATGGAGACTCACAGTGCAGAAAAGGCCCTTCGACCCATTGAGTCTGCACTGACAATAACTATCTTTAAAGTTGTGCTATTCCCATTTTCCAGCACTTGTCCCGTATCCTTGAATGTTATGATATTTCAAATACTCATCCAAATACCTTTTAAAGGTTATAAGGTTTCCGGCCTCCACAACCTTCCCAGGCAGTGCATTCGAGATTCTCATCATCCTCTGAGTGAATTTTGTTTATGCAAATCCCCTCTGAATCTCGTGCCTCTCACCCTAAAACTATGCCCCCTCATGATTGATCTCTCAACCAAGGGGAACAGTGCTATTCACCCTGCCCATATCCCACATAATCTTATACACCTCAATCATGCCTCCCTTCAGCCTTCTCTGCTCTGAAGAAAACAATCCAAGCCGATCCAGTCTTTTCTTTTTAGCTCAAATGCTCCATCCCTAGCAAAATCCTGGTGAATCACCTCTGTACTCCCTCCAGTGCAATCACATCCTTCCTATAGTGATGTGACCAGAACTGCACACAGTACTCCAGCTGTGGCCTAACCAGCGTTCTGTATAGCTCCAACATAACCTCCTTGCTCTTATCCTGATGCCACGACTGATCAAGCAAGTGTCCCATGTGCCTTCTTAACTACCCTATTTACCTTTTCTGCCGCCTTCAGCGATCTGTGAATAAATACCTCAAGATCCATCTGTTCCTCGGAGCTTTCCAGTGTCCTTTCATTCATTAAATACTACCTTGCTTTGTCTTGTTACTTCTTCCAAAGTGTATCTGTCAAGGTTAAATATCTCTGCCACTCTTCTGCCCATCTGACCAATCCATCTATATCTTCCTGTAACCTATGATTTCCTTCACTATTAAACACCCTACTAATTTTGGTGTCATCTGCAAGCTTGCTTAACATTCCCCCCACATTACCATGTATATAATTTATGTAAATAACAAACAATAAGGGACCCAGCACTGAACCTTGCGATACGCGACTGGATACCGGCCTCCAGTCACTCAAACTGCCATTGTGTCTTATTACTAAGCCAGTTTTGGATCCATCTCGCCAATTTCCCTTGATTTCCATGTGCTTCAACCTTCTCAATCAGATTGTGCCACCAATAGCAATGTTTTGAATGTTTTTCATAATTAAGTTATACTCTTCCCATCGTTAAAGTGAATTGAACATGCCATAACGATTGAGATCTTGTTCCATATCAATTGGTGCGGAGCCCTGGATTGAAAAAGTCACTTTTGTTTATGGTTGGATCTCAGTTCTTTGGGCGCAGTCAGCCTTCTGTGGCAGTCATTCATGTCTGTTATGGCTAAATCCAACGCTGAGGTTTCATATCAATAAAATGAACAGGAAACATAGAAACATAGAAAAACTACAGCACAAAACAGGCCCTTCGGCCCCACAAGTTGTGCCGAACATATCCCTACCTTTTAGGCCTACCTATAACCCTCCATCCTATTAAGTCCCATGTACTCATCCAGGAGTTTCTTAAAAGACCCTATTGAGTTTGCCTCCACCACCACTGACGGCAGCTGATTCCACTCGCCCACCACCCTCTGTGTGAAAAACTTCCCCCTAACATTTCCCCTGTACCTACCTTAAACCTGTGTCCTCTCATAGCAGCCATTTCCACCTTGGGAAAAAGCCTCTGAGAGTCCACCCGATCTATGCCTCTCAACATCTTATATACCTCTATTAGGTCTCCTCTCATCCTAAGTCTCTGCAAAGAGAAAAGACCGAGCTCCCTCAGCCTATCCTCATAAGGCATGCCACTCAATCCAGGCAACATCCTTGTAAATCTCCTCTGCACCCTTTCAATCTTTTCCACATCCTTCCTGTAATGAGATGACCAGAACTGAGCACAGTACTCCAAGTGGGGTCTGACGAGGGTCTTATATAGCTGCATCATTATCCCCGGACTCCTAAACTCAATCCCTCGATTGATAAAGGCCAGCACACCATACGCCTTCTTAACCACCTCCTCCACCTGCGGGGCCGATTTTAGAGTCCTATGGACCCGGACCCCAAGTTCCTTCTGATCCTCTACAGTACTAAGAGTCTTTCCCTTTATATTGTACTCCTTCATCCCATTTGACCTACCAAAATGGACCACTACGCATTTATCTGGGTTGAAGTCCATCTGCCACTTCTCCGTCCAGTCTTGCATCCTATCTATGTCCCTCTGTAACTTCTGACATCCCTCCAGACTATCCACAACCCACCAACCTTCGTGTCGTCGGCAAACGTACCAACCCATCCCTCCACTTCCTCATCCAGGTCATTTATGAAAATGACAAACAGCAAGGGTCCCAGAACAGATCCCTGGGGCACACCACTGGTGACCGACCTCCATTTAGAAAAAAACCCATCTATACCCACTCTCTGCCTCCTTTGGGCAATCATGATGTGGAGATGCCGGCGTTGGACTGGGGTGAACACAGTAGGAAGTCTCACAACACCAGGTTAAAGTCCAACAGGTTTAAACCTGTTGGACTTTAACCTGGTGTTGTGAGACTTCTTCCTTTGGGCAAGCCAGTTCTGGATCTACAGGGCAGCAGCCCCATGGATCCCATGCCCTCTCACTTTTTCTAGAAGCCTTGCATGGGGGACCTTATCGAACGCCTTGCTAAAATCCATATAAACCACATCTACTGCTTTCCCTTCGTCAATGTGTTTAGTCACATTTTCGAAGAACTCCACCAGGCTCGTAAGGCACGATCTGTCTTTGACAAAGCCATGCTGAGTATCCTTGAGCATACTAAACCTCTCTAAATGCTCATAAATCTTGTCCCTCAGGATCTTCTCCATCAGCTTACCAACCACTGAGGTTAGACTCACCAGTCGGTAATTTCCTGGGCTATCCCTATTTCCCTTCTTGAAAATAGGAACCACATCCGCAATCCTCCAATCCTCCGGCACCTCTCCCGTCTCCATCGACGACGCAAAGATCATAGCCATAGCAATCTCTTCCCTCGCCTCCCACAGTAACCTGGGGTACATCCCATCCGGACCCGGCGACTTATCTATCTTGATGCCATTCAAAGATTCCAGCACAACCTCTTTGTTAAAGTCCACATATTCAATCTTTTCAGTCCACCGCAAGCTCGCAGTACATCCACCCAGGTCCTTCTCCTCTGTGAAAACCAAGGCAAACTACTCATTAAGCACCTCTGCCATTTCTACTGGTTCCGTACAGACTTTCCCGCCTTCACCTTTTATAGGCCCTATTCCTTCACATCTCATCCTTTTACTCTTCCCATATTTATAGAATGCCTTAGGGTTTTCCTTAATCCTACCTGCCAAGGCCTTCTCGTGACCCCTTCTGGCTCTCCTAATTTCCTTCTTTAGTCCCTTCCTACAAGCCGTATACTCATCTAGATCCCTATCTTCGCCAAGCTCTCTGAACCTTTTGTATGCTTTCCTTTTCTTTTCAACTAGGTCCCGCACAGCTTTCGTGCACCACGGTTCCTTTAACCTACCAACTCCTCCCTGTCTGCTCGGAACGTTGTCCTGTAGAACTCTAGACAGACATTCCTTGAAAAACTGCCACCTCTCTTCAGTACATTTCCCCGAGAATACCTCCTTCCAATTTATTCCTCTAATTTGCTGCCTTATGTCTTCATATTTCCCCTTACTCCATATAAACGCTTTCCTAGCTTGCCTGATTCTCTCTCTTTCCAATGCAAGCATAAATGAGATAGAGTTATGATCGCTATCCCCAAGATGCTCTCCCACTGAGAGATCTGACACCTGTCCAGGTTCATTGGTCAGTATCAGATCAAGTACAGCCTCTCCTCTTGTAGGCTTGTCCACACGCTGTGTCAGGAAACCCTCCTGAACACACCTAATGAACTCCTCCCCATCCAATCCCCTTACCCTAGGGATATTCCAATCTATGTTTGGGAAATTAAAGTCTCCCATCACTACAACTCTGCTATTATTGCATCTCTCCAGGATCTGTTTCCCTATCTGCTCCTCCACCTCCCTGTTACTATTGGGCAGCCTATAGAAAACTCCCAGCAAAGTGATCGACCCCTTCCCACTCTGAACTTCCACCCACAGAGACTCTGTAGACAATCCCTCCACAGCATACACCTTCTCTACAGCTGTGACACTATCCCTGATCAGCAGTGCCATTCCACCCCCTCTCTTGCCTCCCTCCCTGTCCTTCCTGAAACATCTGAATCCCGGCACCTGGAGTATCCAGTCCTGTCCCTGAGACATCCAAGTCTCCGTAATGGCCACCACATTACACTTCCAGGCATCGATCCACGCTCTGAGCTCATCCCCTTTATTCACTATACTCCTGGCATTAAAGTAAACACATCTCAATCCTTTGGTCTGAGCTCTCCCCTTCTCTATCCCCCGTCTATCCTCCCTCTTGCACTGTCTATAACCCTTCTCTGTTTGCAAGCTAACTTCCTCGCTCCCAGTCACTTAGTCTCGATCCCCTCCCCCCAACCTATCTAGTTTAAACTCTCCCCAGTAGCCTTAGACAACCTTCCCGCCAGGATATTGGTCCCCCTGGGATTCAAGTGCCACCCGTTTTTTGTGTACAGGTCATACCTGCCCCTAAAGATGTCCCAATGGTCCAAGAACCTGAATCCCTGCCCCCTGCACCAGTCCCTCAGCCACACATTCATCCTCCACCTCATGTCTGACAACAATTTTCCATGAGTCATTAGATGGAGACTAGGAGTCAGGAGTCACTTTCCCATTTCTCTCCACTCATAAGGAATCAGTTATAGTACACCTACCATCAATTGCATGTTACACGTTCTTTCTGGTCTGCATGACCTTAATTGACACAAGCCCACCACCCAATGAAATTAACTGCTAAATCACAGAGCCTTTTTTTACTTGAAATGAATCTGGATGCTTTCAGAATTGATTTGGCCGAATGGTTCATTTCAAAGTAAAAAAGGCTTCATGATTTAGGGTTTCCCAAAGTTTTCCAGCTGCAGAACCCCTTGTGACCTCAAAGTAGCTCTGGGGAGCCCCCAAACATTTTTATCACGTTGATGACACATTTTAGCCCCCTTCCCATGGCCTCCCTCACATCAGCCTCTCTCATAACAGCCCTTGCATGAATCCCCTCCCAAAGCTCCCATCACATGAACCCCTCCCAAAACCCCCCTCAGATAAATCATGGAATCCCTGCAGTGCAGAAGGAGGCCATTCAGCCTATTGAGTCTGCACTGACTCTCTGAAAGAGCATCTTACTCAGGCCTACCCCCTGCCCTATCCCCAGCACCCCACATATTGAGCCTGTTAATCCCCCTAACCTACACACCTTTGGACTGTCGGAGGAAACTGAAACACCCCGAGGAAACTCACACAGACACGGGGAGAATGTGCAAACTCCACATACAGTCACCCAAGGCTGAATTCCCTCCCAAAGCCCCCTCCAAGGCCCTCTTACATGAGTCTCCTGCCAAAGCCTTCCCAGGAATTTCCTCCCAAAGGCCTCTCCCATGGATCCCCTGCCAAAGCCCACCTCACATGGCCTCCCTCACATAGCATTTAGTTCATTTGCCTGTTTTACAAAAAAAAATCGTTCTTGAGATGTGGTCGACTCGGCCAAGCTAACAATTTCTCTTAGTAAGAGTACGCTCCTCTGCCACTGCCTCTCTGCTGTATAGGCCACTGCTCCACTTGCTCAGCCGCCTTTCTGCCCAGCAACAGAAAAGAAACATCAAATTGGCCAATCGGGAGTTTGCATTTTGGAGCATTAGCTACTGATAGGCTCACTAGCCAAGCTATCAAAAGTCAGTGCCCAGAGCTTGGGCTCTGGTTGGTGCATTTGTTCTTGTATTTCTTTGATTTGTGGCCATTGCTCTATCTTGAATCTTTGCTTCTCCAGCTGACTTGTGCACACATTTTACTTTGTACTTGTGTTTTAGTTCGCATGCATTTTAAAAATGTTGCCTCTTTGTCACATGGCTGCTGAAGGTTCCGCTGAACCTCTGGAAGTCTCTCGCAGAATTCCAGAATTCTGTGGACCCCAGTCTGGTAACCACTGAACAAGAGAGGCTATTGAATAAACACCAAGAGAAGAATGCTAACATCTGCCAAAAAGAGAAGGGTTGAATGCCAATCAATGGCTAACCTCTAATTGACCCCAAGATCTGTCTAGGTTAGAGATTCCTAAACTTCCTTTTGCCAGTCCCAGCCCAGTGTCTGCCCCTTCTCACTAAGAAACAATATTTTTTGAATCAAATCAGAGGATTTTATTTTCTCAGCTAACATCCAGTCACCATGCATGAGCAGCAAGGTTATTATACGACTGACGGCTGTGTTGCTTGTTGGCATTTATGACCAGGATCTGCAGAGTAATCTAAGCAATTAGAAGAGGCTTCAAATTCCAAATTAACCCCCACACAAAACTGATCTCGCTATTATAGGTGGATTGACCATGCCAAATTGCCCCTTAGTGTCCCAAGATGTGTAGGGTAGTGGGATGAGCGGGGTAAATATTTGGGGTTACGGGGAACAGGTCTGCGTGGGATTGCCCCTTAGTGTCAGGGGGATTACGTGGGGTTACAAGAATAGGGCCTGGGTGGGATTGTGGTCGGTGCAGACTCAATGGGCCGAATGGCCTCCTTCTGCACTGTGGGGATTCTATGATTATGCCGACTTAAATGTGCAGACAGTAGCAGCTTTCATTTCTGTTTACTTATCCAGTTTAACAGCTTGTTTTGAAACTGAAATCAATAAAATGCAAAAAGTCTCAACACAAATGCAGTAATCTGAATATGAGAAGCATCTTTTGCTGAAACATGCAAATATATCTGAAGGAGTTGTTCAGTGTTGCGCATCAGTGAAAATCTGTAAAGTGGTCACAGCTTTCAAGTTTGGGTTGGCTTGAAAGGAAGTGGTTTGACAGTGTTAGACACCCACAAATATAAGTTTCCTAAATATAAACAACTGCATTGTTCATTCAGTGCACAGTTGCTCTGTCATGAAGGCCTCGCCTTCTCAACCTTGCCCCTCGCCTGAGGGTGTGGTGATCCTCAGGTTAAATCACCACTGGTCAGCTTTCCCCCTCAAAGGGGAGAGCAACCTATTGACGTCTGGGACTATGGCGACTTAGCTTTTTAGATTACTGTTAGGCTGAAGGAAGTAAGTGACCTGTTTTTGTTTTGTTGGAAAATGTTTTCCTTTAAGCAACAGTACACACAAATCACAACTGGTTAAACACTGCAAATGTCTTTTGCAGTTTGAGATCAGTGTTATAATCAGCAATGTTGCAGCTGGCATTCAAATGTTGCGAAAGAAACCAAAATGGATGCCTTGCAATGCAACCTCTGCCTTACCTTCTGGCACATGTGGGGTTAGTTACTGCTCTCTGTCTCTCTTGCTCTTCCCCTCTCTTGCTTTCCTGAACAATGTGTTTAAGGCTGGCACCCTGCATTGCCAAACTGCTGTTGCCAATATGATTTAATACAGTCGGTAGTCTACTTTGGTTTGATGGATTACAGACTTGGGGCGGAATCATATGGCCATTCACATCTGTGGGATTTTCTGGTCCCGCTGCAGTGAACGAAGATTTGGCTGAGCGCCTAATTCTCCATCCTCGCTGCAGTGGCAGCAAGGCATGAACCACCGGTGGGATCATGCCCTCCGTGTTCCAGCAACTTTAATTTGATATTGTAAAGAACTGATGCAAGTATTTTTAAAGACCGCATTCTTTTTCATAAACGTTGAAAGTATCTGGGCGCCACAGTGGTTAGCACTGCTGCCTCACAGTGCCAGGGACCCGGGTTCAATCCTGGCCTCGGGTCACTGTCTGCGCGGAGTTTGCACATTTGTCCCCGTGTCTGTGTGGATTTCCTCTGGGTGCCCTGGTTTCATCCCACAGATGAAAGTCCAAAGATGTGGGGGTTAGGTTGATTGGCCACGCTAAATTGACCCTTGTGTCAGGGGAAATAGCAGGGTAAATATGTGGGGTTACGGGAATAGGGTCTGGGTGGGATTGTGATTGGTACAGACTCGATGGGCCAAATGTCCTCCTTCTGTACTGAAGGGAATCTATGATCTTTCTGGTTTCATATCAGCCACACATCACTGATTACTGTGCCCAAGAGTAATTCTATCGCTTCAATAATAAAACTTTTCCAAGACAATCAAATATGATGAGATTTATGTTGTATATTTAAATGGAGTTCTGTGAAATTGGGAAAAACAAACTTTATGAACACTGAGTTTACCTGTACGATATGGAGAAAATAAATAATGCAGTTAATGTAGGTTGAATGTGCTATATCTAAATACAAGTTGGGAAATGCTAACTTTATATTTACAATTGGAATCTGTTGCTTTGCTGTTGAGATCTTTCCTTGGCACTGGAACCAGCTCTCAGAGTGATGGGTGTCAGAGTCGAAAGATCTGCATGTAAAATTACGGATCTTCCAACTTTGATTCACTATATTAAGTGTTTATCATCTTCAAGACCATGCTTCTTAAATCCTTCAAGCAGGTTCAGTGGTAAATACAATTTCATAGAGAGACGAATAAAACAATTTCCTTGATTTCAGCCATCTCTCCACATTATCCCACTGACAATCTCGCTGTAACTGCTGGTGGGGTGTGCCTGCCCCCAGTTTGGGAGCCCTGGATTTGGATCACAAGTCTGCCAGGGAGTTTGTGATCAGTGAATAAAGCAGAATGATCAGGTTACCAGTTAACATGACTGCTTTGTGGCAGGCACAGGCCACATGTGAGCAATGCCAAGGATCAATGATAGTTTTTTTTATTCATTCGTGGGACATGGGTGTCGCTGGCTGGCCAGCATTTATTGCCCATCCCTAGTTGCCCTTGAGAAGGTGGTGGTGAGCTGCCTTCTTGAATCGCTGCAGTCCATGTGCTGTGTGTTGACCCACAATGCCATTAGGGAGGGAATTCCAGGATTTTGACCCAGCGACTGCGAAGAACGGCGATATATTTCCAAGTTAGGATGGTGAGTGGCTTGGAGGGGGGAACTTGCAGGTGGTGGTGTTCCCATGTATCTGCTGCCTTTATCCTTCTACATGGAAGTGGTCATGGGTTTGGAAGGTGCTGTGTAAGGATCTTTGGTGAATTGCTGCAGTGCATCTTGCAGATAGTACACACTGCTGCTATTGAGCGTCAGTGGTGGAGAGAGTGGATGTTTGTAGATGTGGTGCCAATCAAGTGGGCTGCTTTGTCCTGGATGGTGTCAAGCTTCTTGAGTGTTGTTGGAGCTGCACCCATCCAGGCAAGTGGGCAGTATTCCATTACACTCCTGACTTGTGCCTTGTAGATGGCGGATAGGCTTTGGGGAATCAGGAGGTGAGTTACATGCCCCATTTTGACTAGCCTCTGACCTGTGGTGAGTCCAGTTGCGTTTCTGGTCAAGGATGTTGACAGTGGGGGATTCAGTGATAGTTACATCATTGAATGTCAAGGGGCGGTGGTTAGAGAGTCTGTTATTGGTGATGGTCATTGCCTGGCATTTCAGTGGTGCAAATGTTACTTGCCACTTGTCAGCCCAAGCCTGGATATTGTCCAGATCTTGCTGCATTTGGACATGGACTGCTTCAGTATCTGATAGAGGTAAAGAAGATTGATGGGCTTGTATACTTTGGACAGAAAAAAACTCTCTCCCATTAGCCTATTCCACAAGGACTAGGGGACATAGATTTTAGGTCTGGGGTGAATGTGAGGCATCAAGTGCTAGTGGCCTGGGATTCACTGCCTGCAAGGCCAAAAGAGCCAATGATTTCAAAAGGAAATTGAATAGGTGCTTGAAGGAAATAAACTGCATGGCTACAGGGATGCTGTGGGACCGACTGGATTGCTCCATGGGGAGCCAGCATTGTCTCAGTGAACCTGATGGTCTCCTCCTGTACTGTAAATGACTTTCTGTAGTTTAAGAGCTAATGTCGTTCCTGTTATTCTGTTACAGAACTGCCCGGGCAGCAGAAGGTCCGGTCTACAAAGGAACCTGCAAATGCTTTTCCCGTTCTAAAGGCCATGGATTCATCATCCCTGCAGATGGAAGGGCAGAAATCTTTGTTCATATCTCTGAGTAAGTTGTTAAGAGTCTACAGTGTGCTTATGTGGAATGATATCACAACGGTAATATTATCGAGTTAAAACAAAATTGCGTCAGCATGCTGTTGCCTAATCCTAGATTGAATATGTGCCTAATAGGTTGATAGCCTATAAGTATAGTGGAATTAATAAATTACGGATATATTGAAGGCTTGTATCAGACATCTCTTTTTATAGGTTTCAAAATGGTTATTATGTGTATTGTTACAAACAAAACAATAGTACGGTTCTAGGCTCAGAATATTCTGTTGGAAGTAGTTTATGGGCCCTCTAACTGTGGTTGTGTTGGATCTTAGGCAAGAAATAATTGGAGCTCATAATAAAAGCTATGTAATTACTGCAGGGAACATGAATCTTTATAATGGTTGCACAAATCAAATGGCAAAGGTATTATGGAAGATGAGTTTGTAGGATGCTTTCACAACAGCTTCCTGGAATGATATGTTGCAGACCTGCTAGGAATAAAACTCTTTTAGATCTTGTAGTTTAAAATTGAGGTGAATTCCATATTAAATTTGAGCGCAACATACTCTGGTCCAAAACAAGAATCCTAAACTTAAATGAATCCAATTTCATTGGTTTGAGGGAAAGCTGGCTTAAGTTGACTGGGTAAATAGACTACGAGGCATAGCAGTAAATAAAGGAAACATTTGAAGAACTGATTCAACATTTTCAACAAATATATACTCCATTTAAAAATAAAACAGCAAGAAAGATCCGTCTGTGGCTTACAAGGGATGTTAAATGATAGCATTGGATTAAAAGTAGAGGTGTAATATGTTGCAAAGAATAATAACAGTATATCTAAGGACTGGGAGGCTTTAGAAACCAACAAAGGGTGACCGAAAAGTTGATTAAAGAAGGGGAACATCGAATATGGGAGTAAATTAGCCAGCAATATAAAAACAGATTATAAGAGCTTTTACTGATGTATAAAAATATATAAGTATCTAAAAAGGAGGAGAGTAGTTAAAATGAACGTTGATCCTTTAGGGGCAGAGACGGGTGAAATTACCATGGAGTGTGAGGAGATGACAGAGATGATGAAGAATTATTTTATGTCCATCTTCACAGTAAAAGACACAAGTTACAAACCAGAATTCAAGAGTAACCAAAGGGCTAATAACGTAGTTAATATCAGTGGAGAAGTGTGAGAGAAACTCAAGGAACGAAAAGCCTACATATCCCAGTTATCTGATTTATCATCTACCCTTGCTTCTATTTCTATGTTCTTGTGTTCGAAGATGCTTCACAGGAACATTATCAAACTAAATCTGACAAGTCATATAAGGAGAAGTTAGGGCAGATAATTTAAAGCTTGGCCATAGGAGGGTAGATTTTATGGAACATCTTAATGGAGAGGAAGAAGAGAGGCAGAAAGAGTTTTGGGGGGAGATTTCAGAACTTGGGCTGTAGCAGCTGGAGCCACAGCCATCAATCATGGGACAGGAAAAATTGGGGATCAGTGTCAGAATTAGGGGAGCACAGAGATCTTGGAGGATTGTGGTGCTGAAGGAGCGGTTACAGAAATAGAAAGGGACGTGGCTGTGGAGGGAATTGAAAACAAGGATGAGAATTTTAAAGTTGAGGTGTTGTGTGCTTGGGAGCTGCTGCCAATGTGGTCACACAGGTGTGTTGGGTGAACAGGACTTGTGTGTGTGTTAAAATAGTAGTAGGAGAGCTTTGGATCAGTTTGGGTGTCCAAGTTGGGGAGTGGACAGCTGGGAGAGCAGTGGAATAGTTGAGCTGATGGGTAACAAAAGTGTGGATGATGGTTTTGGGAGCAAATGAGTTGTGGCAGGGTACTGATGGGTAATGTTACAGCGTATGTGGTCATGGTGATGTAGAGAATGTGAGGTTGCCAGTACAAGTTGTGGTAAAATAGAGTCATGGAGTTGTACAGCACAGAAAGAGGCCATTTGGCCCCTTGTGTCTGCACCGGCCATCAAGCACCTATCTATTCTCATCCCTTTTCCAACACTTGCTTTGTGGTCTAAAATTGGAAGTCAACATTTTGAACAGTTTGCTTTAGCCTCAAACAGTGACCAGGAAGAGGAATGGAATTAGTGGCTAGGAAACAGTTTGAGACATCCGATAGTAAATGAAGTTTATTGTATGTTCTGTATTTTAGTGCACTCCTCCAAAGTATTTGCTATAGCCTCCAATTTGTACATGTTTTGAATAATAACATTGATCTTTCTGTTCTTGAGAAAGCAAAAGTGCATAACACTCATGAGCGTGACACTTGACTCGGCATATCACCTGGAATTTGTGACACAAGATTAGATTGATCAGCCCAGCTGATGTGTGCCAGTGTTCAAACTCTTTACCAGCTCCTTCTTGCTCCTAATTACTTCTCACCATCCTGTCTCTATGTCCTTCACTTCGCTTCCCCTCGTATATCTATCAAGGCCTTCCCTTAAAGTGTCGGTGCATCCTCCTTCAATCATTCCTTCTGGCAGCGAGTTCCACTTGCTCACAAGTGTGTGAGGAAATTCCTCCTAAATTCTCTATTTGATCTGTTGCCGGCCATCTTGTGTATCTATATCCCCAGGTCTCTTTGCTCCTCTCCTCATTTAGCTTTATACTTTCCAAGGAATGAATGGTCTGCTGAGTTGCTCCAACTGAAATGGTTTTGTCATGCTGAACCTAATTTACCATTTATCTGTCCACTCTGCGACTGAAATTTTCCCGTCCCGCCTGTCATGGGAATCATAGCAGGTGACGGGTGGGGAGGAAGGATTTTCTGGTTTTGGGGCGCGCGTGGCCGGAAAATCCTGCTTGCTGCAAGTCGGTATGGCATTCTGTATTTTTGGTGCACCCCCTCCAAAGTATTAGCTGGTATCAAAGAACAAAGAACAATACAGCACAGGAACAGGCCCTTCAGCCCTCCAAGCCAGCACCGCTCATGTGCCCAACTAGACCATTCGTTTGTATCCCTCTATTCCCAGTCTGTTCATGTGGCTATCTAGATAAGTCTTAAATGAACCCAGCGTGTCCGCCTCAATCACCTTGCTTGGCAGTGCATTCCAGGCCCCCACCACCCTCTGTGTAAAATACGTCCCCCTGACATCTGTGTTGAACCTTTCCCCCCTCACCTTGAACCCGTGATCCCTTGTGTTCGTCACCTCCGACCTGGGAAAAAGCTCCCCACTGTTCACTCTATCTATGCCCTTCATAATTTTATACACCTGTATTAGGTCATCCTCCGTCTTTCCAGGGAGAACAACCCCAGTTTACCCAATCTCTCCTCATAGCTAAGACCCTCCATACCAGGCAACATCCTGGTAAACCCTCTCTGTACTCTCTCCAAAGCCTCCACGTCCTTCTGGTAGTGTGGCGACCAGAACTGGACACAGTATTCCAAATGTGGCCTAACCAACGTTCTATACAGCTGCAACATCATATGCCAACTTTTATATTCTATGCCCCGTCCAATAAAGGCAAGCATGCCATATGCCTTCTTCACCACCCTCTCCATCTGTGCTGCCACCTTTAAGGATCTGTGGACTTGTACACCCAGGTCCCTCTGTATGTCTATACTCCTGATGGTTCTGCCATTTATTGTATAGCTCCCCCTTACATTAGATCTACCGAAATGCATCACTTCGCATTTATCTGGATTAAATTCCATCTGCCATTTCTCCGCCCAATGTTCCAGCCTATAATTTGCAAATTCCAGCATTTCTCCAATTTTAGAGTACAAATTGTTTATGTGTATAGTAAATTAACAGTAGTCACAGTATAGATTCTAAATCTTTTATAGCTTTATCCCTGAATCTCATTGTGCCAACAATCTCATGTTTGAAATTCCGTAATTATTGTGACCTGTTCTCTTTTTGTTTTAATGTTGTTGCTATTATATGTGAACATATGGGAACCAGCTTAATTTTACCACAGAGCTCAGCAACTCCATTCAAATTTGCAAGTCACCCTGAAACTAACTATTGAAAACCATTTAAAATTTCCCATCATGAAACAAAATCTTGAGCTGCCAAAATATTTATTTTGAAACAATCATTACAGTAACCACTTGTCTATGTTATTTAAAACTTGCATACATTCTCCAGACCCCTCTAATTCAAAAAACTAAACACCATCATCTATTGCCCTCACTTTGTGGCCCACACACCGTTAAAAACTCTGAAGACTCAAAATGTTAACTCTGTTTCTGTGCCCATAGATGCTGCCAGACGTGCTGAGTTTTTCCACAATTTTCAGTTGATAGTCAAAAATTCATTTGCTAAAAAAATGTTTGTGATAGATGTTAACCTTAAAGAATACAAGGATCATCACTCCTCCGACAATTCTTTTTGTAAGCCCTTCTGTGTCTTTTAAAAACAGTAACAAACAGCATCTTTCTGATGGCTCAAATTATAATTGCCCCAAGTTCCATTAGATTGTTTGAACTGTAACGCAACCTTCTTGCTCCAGCTTTCAAGAATCATTTTGATGACTGACTTATGTTCGTTGCCATGGCTGCAAATATTTGACGACCTGCATTTTGGCTACAGATTATACAATTACCATCACACGTGACAACAGACATCTGAGTGTTTGTTATATCTGCAGGAGGCCAGTCTGGTAAACTTGCAGCATTGAGCAAGTGGAGGATTTGCATTTCTGTACTCATAACTGCTTTCGACCTGAGGTTGTGGTGGCTGATGATCTACTGACACAGCCAGTTACCTGTGAAGCTGATTAGTCTGTCCAAAAGACGTGCTGGCTAGATGCATTGGCCGTGCTAAATCCTCCCTCCGTGTACCCGAACAGGCGCCGGAGTGTGGCGACTAGGGGATTTTCACAGTAACTTCATTGCAGTGTTAATGTAAGCCTTACTTGCGCCACTAATAAATAGAATAAGGAGGAGCATCTGCATTAAGGATGGGACCTGTCACTGCTTTCTGTGATGTGGTCAGCAGCCACTTTTGCACAGCTGCTGGTAGCCCAGGGCTACTGGCAACCCAACAATCACGTGACTGCTCCTGCGTTCTGTAAGCTACTCCCGGAGCTCTTCTCCTCCAAAAGGCTCAGTTGATGCTTCAAGTATGCTGTGAGTGAAGTGAGCTTTCCCAGACCGTCATTGTGACACTCCCAATCATTGTGCATTTCCTATTTGGGTAAATAAATCTGCTCAGTGTCAATGAAGCACTATGAGAACTGTGAAAGTAACATTAAGAAAGTAGCATTAAGATTCACTGACCAGTTCCTCGGCATCACTTGTCAAATTCAAACTCCACAAAAACATTGGCAGCGAAGTGGTTAAAATTGTCACCTTAATTTGAGTTTATCAACTTTTATAAAATAAAGGCAATGAATCAAGCAAGAGGAAAATGCGGCTGTTGATGAATACAATTATTGCCAGCATTGGCGGCACGGTGGCACAGTGGTTAGCACTGGTGCCTCACAGCGCCAGGGACCCGGGTTCGGTTCTCGGCTTGGGTCACTGTCTGTGCGGAGGTTTAATACAGATATCAGAAGGACATATTTTACACAGAGGGTGGTGGGGGCCTGGAATGCGCTGCCAGGCAAGGTGGTAGAGGCGGACACACTGGGAACGTTTAAGACTTATCTAGATAGCCATATGAACGGAGTGGGAATGGACGGATACAAAAGAATGGTCTAGTTTGGACCAGGGAGCGGCACGGGCTTGGAGGGCCGAAGGGCCTGTTCCTGTGCTGTATTATTCTTTGTTCTTTGTTCCCCGTGTCTGCATGGGTTTTCTCTGGGTGCTCCGGTTTCCTCCCACAGTCTGAAAGATGTGCTGGTTAGGGGCATTGACTTGAACAGGCGCCGGAGTGTGGCGACTAGGGGAATTTCACAGTAACTTCATTGCAGTGTTAATGTAAGCCTTACTTGTGACTAATAAATAAACTTTCATTTGGAGGTTCACTGTTGACTCCCTGAAATTGTAAAACTTAAACATTTAGAAGACAAGCATTATCCAGTTTGTACAGATTTTAAGATTTGGACCATCCAAACATATTAATTTATATCCCCCAACCTTGAACTGTTGATGGGGCTCAAGTTGGGTCTCTGAAAAATCTATGCAATATATGTTGCACGTTACAATCTAACAAGTGAAAACTCTTGAAGTTAGTCAAGCAGAATGATGGTAGGGGCTGCTAAAAGGTTTATTAGTGATGGGTGTGGTGCATTGTAATTTAAATTGCTCAAAGAAAACTACTCCATGTCAAAAATAGACAATTTGACCATTTGGATTTTTTTGGGGACCACTTGAATGAATTTTGTAATGAAGCCAGCTGCATAGATGTGCGAGATCAATAATAATATTATCACTTACGTTCATGTTCTGTTTTATGAGGGAGGATCTGCCATTCATAACCAGGAGCATGTTAAACAGAGCCTCCTTTCCAGCAAACCTTTCGGATTATGTGGACATTCCAAAATAATCAATCATGTTTCCTGTATTGGTGGTGTTTACAATGCCTGCTGCAACTCGTGGAGTGCTCCCAAAGTAAAGAACCTACATCACTCCAAGTAAAGAACTCGCAAGTTACAACCTCTACTGGCTAATCTTTATTTCAGTTGAACAAAGCCCTTTACACTGATTTGTGGCAGAAACTGTTCAATTAGAAGATCTCTTCGTATCCCTTGAAGGATCTACTGGAGATCTACAAGTGATAGAGCCAGGAGTCACAGTCTGAGGATTCAGGGGAGACCTTTAAGGAGGGAGGTAAGGAGACATTTCTTCACCCAAAGAGTGGTAAGCTTGTGGAATTCATTATCACAGGAAGTAGTTGACGCCAAAACATTGAATGTTTTGAAGAGGTGGCTGGATACAGCACTTGGGGCGAATGGGATCAAAGGTTATGGGGAAAAAGCAGGTTTAGGCTATTGAGTTGGACGATCTGCCATGATCGTAATGAATGGCGGAGCAGGCTCGAAGGGCCAAATGGCCTCCTCCTGCTCCTATCTTCTATGTTTCTATGATATCAGGGTGCTGACGTGACTACATAAGAGAAATTTCCTTAATGTGGTCCGTGAGCGAAGAATTTGTGTATGTAACACCCTTCTTAATTTGTGAGTGGTTCAATTAATAAAAAGCAGATGAGCGTTAAACAAGATAAAGGTTAGTTTGGTACAAACACTACTGCCAGAAGTTACTTAGGTAAAGTTTTTAACTGAAATTCAGATACAATGAATCAAATGCAAATAGAATCATAGAAACCCTACAGTGCAGAAAGAGGCCATTTGGCCCATCGAGTCTGCACCGACCACAATCCCACCCAGGCCCTACCCCCATATCCCTATATATTTTACCTGCTAATCCCTCTAATCTATGCATCTCAGGACACTAAGGGGCAATTTTAGCATGGCCAATCAACCTAACCCGCACATCTTTGGACTGTGGGAGGAAACCGGAGCACCCAGAGGAAACCCACGCAGACACGAGGAGAATGTGCAAACTCTACACAGACAGTGACCCAAGCCGGGAATCGAACCCAGGTCCCTGAAGCTGTGAAGCAGCAGTGCTAACCACTGTGCTACCGTGCCGCCCATATAAAGGAAAAAGATACTTAAAGATGAGATTTCAAATTAGTTCTTGTGTGATATCATTGCAGGACTTGTTGGTTCAGCTCCTCCTTTCTGAAATGAAGGGGTTGAAACTTGAGTTTCATTTTAAGCGGCTACAATGGCTTCTGTAGTCAACTGTTCAGGTGGACTCAGCAGGTCAACCGGTTTTTGGGAGAGAGAGGGAGAGGTTTCCTATTCCTCACTAATTCTCTGGTGACAACACTTGCAGACTGCCTGGACTTTCTTTTGGCAGAACAGCATTTGTTTCTTAAAGTCTTCCTCATTGCCCTCCCTTGGACAAGATCTCTGGCTGATTTTTTTTTTCAGAGTTCTTCCTGGGGCTCCGCACACAGAATAGCTGCTCTGGGGCTCTGCACACAGAATGGCTGTTCTAGGCCTGTATTTATCAAAAGCAAAACAAAATTGGTGCTTTGTTAATTTCACTGTTTCTGCCAGCAAAGAAATGAACTATGTTGGAGTCATTTGAAGTCCCTTCCAGCCTCCTCTTCCCTCTTAAGCAAAAGGATTTTCCCACATTTTAGAATTCAGTGGCCATCGCTAAAAGGTTCTCTGCATTTTTAATGACTCTTGGTAGCCGGCTCTAGAGGTAAAGTCTGCCGAGGTTCGAATAAACATTGAAGGGTGCCATACTTGCAATTTGAAAAAGGCTTTATGAGTAAAGGGTTAAAAACAGTTGTTCTTAAAATTTGTAATATCATAATTACATGTTAGTGGCAATGTCTTTGAGGAGTTTGCACATCAGTAAACTGGCACCATTCACATCAGTTACCTTACGGGACCATAAGACAACATGGAATGTTTGGAATTAGAATGTTAGGATGGCACGGTGGCACAGTGGTTAGCACTGCTGCCTCATAGTGCCAGGGACCCGGGTTCGGTTCCCAGCTTGGGTCACTGTCTGTGTGGAGTTTGCACATTCTCCTCGTGTCTGCGTGGGTTTTCTCCAGGTGCACCGGTTTCCTCCCACAGTCCATAAATGTGGGGTTAAGTGGATTGGCCATTCTAAATTGCCCCTTAGTGTCAGGGGGACTAGCTAGGGTAAATTTGTGGGATTATGGGGATAGGACCTGGGTGGGACTGTGGTCGGTGCAGACTTGATGGGCCAAATGGCCTCCTGGAATGTAGGGATTCTATGAGTGAGTGAGAGTTATGGAATTAGTTCTTGTGCACCCTGTCAGTGAACAGTGGCCTACTTTTTTTAACCCAAATTAGGGATCCAATTTGTGGATTTTCTTTTAATTTGCAACCGAATGGAGGAGGATTCACACACACTGTTCCGATCAGAGACTGATGCTGTACTTCATGTTTCGAGCTGTTCCCACAATTTATGATTATTCAGATCACACAAGAAACTCTTGCTGAAGTGAGCAACAACATTAAAAAAAAATATTATGGATCCCAAAATGCATATTCTGGGTTCAAATTGCCTGCTATACAGCTCTGCCTCTTGGAGCAATTTATTTGCCATTTATTTTATAGCCTAAAATGAAGCTGTTTACAGAGTTGCAACAAAGCCAAAAATACAGAAAACAGAGAAAAGTGCCCCCTCGAGCTAGCTCTGCCACTGTATAAGATCATGGCTGATCTACCTCAACTCAATTTTCCTGTTTCCTATCCCTTCATTCTCTTAATATCCAACAATCTATTGATGCCAACCTTTTATATACCAATCAGTGAGCATCCACAGCCCTCTAGGACAGACGATTCCAAAGATTCACAACCCTCTTGAGTGAAGAAATTATGCAAAATTGTTCTACTTTCATCCTGAGCATGGGGAATGAGCCACATTTTTAATATTGTTTTGTCTTCACTGTTGAAGCTTGCTGCACCGAAACAGGCCACTGTCTGTGTGTGCTGAATAACTAAATCCTGAATAAAAAGCTGGTGTGGAGGTGATGGTGGATTGGTTTGTGCCTGCCAGAAGAAAGGGAAGGAAAAATCAGTGGGTGAGTTACTTGGTTGAGGCCATAACGAGAGTGACATTGACTGAAGCTTATCCGCCCACTTGGAAAGGAAATGGTGCATTGTGCAGGCTGATCTAAGAGAGGGCGAAAGCAATTAAATTTTTACTTGACAAAAGGAGAGCAAAAGAGCATGGAGGAAATGGGCTGGTCGTATCCATTCCTCTTGTGTGCAATTACAAGTGAGGCTGAATGCATTTGTTTCTAAATGTGGGGAGGCGGGGCGGGGGGTGAAGAGTTAGAAATTGAATATGCCTGCAACTTGTACTCCTCATTTCAACTGAGAATTCTGCTACTTTTGCTGTGTAAGTGGTTTTCCTGACTACCAAATTGCTTTTGGAAAACCGAAACTTCAAATTCCACCATACTACAGTGCCATTAATAATGTTGCACGTTAGAAATGCACACACTGCGGCCATAATTTCTGACCATTAGATAAAAGGCTGGGAGTTGATATAGCCGGATCCCATCCGCATTGTGCTCGAACCACACACTTTGGGTCTCGGAAACTCATCAAGTACTTCATCTATTTATTAAAGCTACAAAATTCACTTTTATTCCAGTGTTGCTGTTAAGATTTTATTGGAGCCCTCTTTCGTAAACTGCCCACTCTTCAGCTGTCTTTGCAATTCTGGCCTCTCTTTCTTCACCTTGGTCTTTACTTTCAGTTTCGGTATCTCCGATAGGAACTCATACTTTGGCTTCATTATTTGTAGAAGTACGAGATTGTATCTTAAAAAAGGTCTTTTGAAAATTGTTTTTCTCCAATCAAAGGAGTGATTGTGTTGAGATGAATTGAAAGACATTTCCTGCACTTTAATTCTCAAACTACAATTAGTTCGTGTAATAATGCGACCAAGGTCAAAGTTCCGTCACCAATCAGTCTTTATTTAGTGTTTGAAAGGCCAGCAACGGCCATGTTCCACGAATGAATTAAAAAAACACATCACATTCCACATACACACACTACCTCCCACAGACACACACACACTCTCTCTCACACACACCACCCCATGCACACACCACCCCGTGCACACATACAATACCACCCACACCTCACCATGCCACACACCCACGCACATACCACAAGCGCACGCACACACACCATCCCATGCACACATACAATACCACCCACACCTCACCACGCCACACACGCGCGCACACACACACACCACCCCCACCACACACATACCACATGCACACACACCAGCCCCGTCTCTGTAATGGGAAACATTTTCCAGTCCTGATGGGAAGGTCATGGACCTGAAAGCTTAACTCTCCTCCTCTCTCCACAGATACTGTCCGCCCTGCTGAGTATTCCCAGCATTTTCTGTTTAAATCTCAGATTTGCAGCAACTGCAGTATCTTGCTTTTTTTAGGCTGAATCAAATTCAGCGTTGGGTTTGAAAAGGAACACGGTTACTAAGGTTTAATATTTTGGTACAGTGGGGGTGGTGGAGGGGTGGGGGAGTGGTGGTTAAAACTGCAGCTGAGGAATGGAAGATGTTCAAAAAGAGTACAGGACCAGCATCCACATCCAGGAGCGTAAAAGCTCTCCCCACCAAATAAAACAAAGTTGAGATTGTGTAGCCCTAAAGGAAAAAAACAAATGACAGTGCAAAAAAAGGTGTGGACCCAGGAGACTGGATGGATAAAGAAGATTACAAAAAGATAAAAGGATAAAGGAAATTAACAAGGAATGTAAAGATTGATACAAAGTCTTTTTTGGAAAAATATTCAAAGGGAGAGAGACCCTTTTAAAAACAGGTGCTGGCAATACTGCAAATGAAAATATGGAAATGACAGACTTATTGAATAATTGTTTGTATCAGTCTTCATAGTTTCACTGGAATACTACTCACTCTACTAATAATAAATCGAGCACTGTAAATCAGTAAGAAAACAATACTGGAAATAAATAATGGTATTAAAGATTCACACAGTGATGACTGGTTTTTTTTCCAGGGTTTTAGAGGAAACAGAGAGAATAGAAAGCTTTCAGACAGAAGGAGGCCATTTGACTATCGTATCTGTGCCTGCTGACAAAGAGCTATCTAGCCTAATCCCACTTTCAGGCTTTTGGTGTGTAGGCTTCCAGGTTACAGCACTTCGCCTGCATGTCTAATGTTAACCGGATCCATGCTGGTTGGTTAAGTTGAAACTAAGATACAGCAGCTTTCTCTGCTGGAGAGTTTATTGACTTAGTTCACAGTCAACACTACTCCAACATACCAGTGTTCCAGCTATCCCCATTTATAGGTGTACAAATACTCACCACCTGTTTAACAATGCGATCACCATTAAAATTTAACAATGTGATTAATAAAATACATTGACATCCAAGAATTCTTTTCTGCAGTAAGGGTTTATTCCCTACTACCATCAGTGATTTGTGGACAGGCACTCCAAGGTCTTCTGTTCCTCTACACTTCTCAATATCTCACCATTTATTGTATGTTGCCCTGACTTGTTTGCCTTCCCCAAATGCATTACCTCACACTGCTCAGGCTTCCATTTGCCACTCTGGCCAGTCCATTGATCTCTTCCTGAACACCATCCACATGACCCAATTTTTGTATCATCTGCAAACTTTTTAATCACGCTAAATCATTGATGTGTGCTGTGACCAGCACAAGACTTAGTACAAAGCTCTGTGGAACCCCATGGGTTGCAAGAACACCAGTCAACCAGAACCCTTTGCTTCCTGCCACTGAGCAGTTTTAGATCTCACTTACCACTGGGTCTCATGGACTCTTGCTTTGCTGATCAGTTTGCCATGTGGGAACTCGCCAAGAGTCTTTTGAAAATTCACGTAGACTACATCAAATGTGCTGCTACTCATTAACCCTCCTTGTTACCTCCTCAAAACTTCGATCAAGTTAGTCAGACACAATCTTCCCTCAATAAATCCATGTTGACTGTTCTTGTTAAATTCATGCCTTTCTGAATGATGATTTATACTGTGTCTCGGATGTTTTGCAATAATTGACACACCATGGAGATAATTACTTAGAACATCTCTTTCTTTTTAAACAGAACAATGTTAGCAGTCGTCTGGCACCACACCTGTAGCCAGAGAGGATTGGAAAGTGATGGTCAAAGCTTCCAGTATATCCTCTCTTGCTTCCCATAACAACACGGGGTACATTAATCAATTTTTAAAGGGTCTCTCTCCCTTTGAATATTTTTCCAAAAAAGACTTTGTATCAATCTTTATATTCCTTGTTAATTTCCTTTATCCTCTTATCTTTTTGTAATCTTCTTTATCCAAAGTGTGCGCTTGTGGGGAAGGAAATTGGAGATGCTTTAGCCACAACCTTCAAAAGGTCTCTTGATTCAGGAATTGGCTCTTCAGATTGGAAAATTGTAAATGCTACTTCATTATTTAAGAAACAGGAGAGAGAGAAAGGGAGAGAGAATAATTAGAAATTATAAACCTGTTAGCCCAGCATCTGTTATGGGAAAGTTATTGGAATCAATAATTAAGGATAGAGTCACTGAGCACTTTTGAGAAATTTGAGCTGATTAGAGGAAGCTAACATGGATTTGTAAAGGGCAATTAAAATAATCGACAGAGAAATGTCTGAGAATGAAATTTATGCAGGAGGCATTTGATAAACATGAGAGGCTGTTAAGTAAAACACAAAATACATACGTACAATTGAGGTAAATTATTGACCAGGTTATAAGATAAGATTAGGGATTATGTTTATGACCTTCAATTGGAACAAGGTGACTTGTGTTCCAAAAAGACCTTATGAACAAGAAGCAAAAGTAGGCCCTTTGGTTTGCTCTGCCATCTAATAAAAACATGGCTGATCTGATAGTAACTCAAATCTAGATACCTTGACCTTTCATTGACCTTGAAAGAAATGTAGTGCAGACTTATCACAGTGTTACCAGGGCTCCAAGAGTTAGATCATGATGAGCGATAACATTCCCTTGAATATAAAAAGTTATGAGGTGATTTGCAACAAAACAGAAGAAGTAATGGAGCTTAATTAATTTTAAAATGAGATTGGCTAGCAACACTCTACCAAAGATAAGGGATCCTGAACTAAAGTTTGTAAGTGGGGTTAGGATAGAAATTAGCCGTGATCTCAAAGAAGGGCAGAACAGGCTTGAGAGGTGCTTCTATACCTGTTCCTATGTTTCTAAAACGATGTGATCATGAGCCACGTGGATCCTACTGGAACCAAACTGAGCATTGTTAATAGATCGCTCTTGATAATTACAGTTTGATGTGACTATTGATAAATCTTCCTCTCACTTTACTGATGATCGTAAGCAAGGTTTTGGCCTGTTATTTTTGATTAGGACATCCCTGGGCAATCTTCTTCCTCAGCAGATAAATACCAGACTCGAAGGTAGACTGGAATGGGTTTCTTTGATGGGCTGCTGGTTTGGTCCACAGGCCTTCAGTACAGCAAGTGTGACGTTATCTGTACTCAGCCAGTGCAGTGTCTCATGCATTTAGGCATTTCCTGATGTCTGAATCAAATTGAATTATCTCTTTGGCAGGTTTGTCCGAAACACTTGCAAAGATTAAAACTCAATTCTTGCACTCACTTGCTGGGCACTACTCTGGGTCAAGAATGGGAATGTTTACAGAACCATCTCCTCCTGTGCATTTCTTTATTTCTCTTTACTAAACCAGTGTTGTGCAACATCAGCCAGATCTTTATGGCCGTTCGCACTGGCGGGATCTTCCAGTCCCGCCAATGGCGCACCCCCGCCGTGGGTTTCCCAGGGGCATGGGGTGGATTCAATGGGAAATCCCATTGAAAGGGGTGGGACCAGAAGATCCCACTGCTGGCAAGTGGTGCACAGTCTCCCTGCACCGAGAAACACACTGTGGGGTGGACAGAGAAATTCGCCCACCATTTCAAACACCTGAAAATCAATATGCAGTGCATCTACTGCATTGCTTTTAATCAGTTCAAAAAAAAAGTTAATTTGATTTGATTTGTTATTGTCACATGTATTAGTATACAGTGAAAAGTATTTGTTGCGCGCTATACAAAGCATATCGTTCATAGAGAAGGAAAGGAGAGAGTGCAGAATGTAGTGTTAGTCATTGCTAGGGTGTAGAGGAGGATCAACTTAATGCGAGGTAGGTCCATTCAAAAGTCTGATGGCAGCAGGGAAGAAGCTGTTCTTGAATCGGATGTACGTGACTTCAGACGTTTGTATCTTTTTCCCGATGGAAGGTGGAAGAGAGTATGTCCGGGGTGCGTGGGGTCCTTAATTATGCTGGCTGCTTTGCTGAGGCAGCGGGAAGTGTAGACGGAGTCAAGGGATGGGTGGCTGGTTTGCGTGATGGACTGGGCTACATTCACAACCTCTTGTGGTCTTGGGCAGAGCAGGAGCCATACCAAACTGTGATGCAGCCAGAAAGAATGCTTCCTATGGTGCATCTGTAAAAGTTGGTGGGAGTCGTAGCTGACATGCCAAATTTCCTTCGTTAAATTTGCCAAACAACTTGGGCAGGATTTTCTGTGCCCCCGAGGTGTGTTTTGTGGTGGAGGAGGTGGCCTGCCATTGGCTCTTGGCGGGATCTTCCCATCCCAAGGGTTAGATCAAGAGGAGTGATTGTATATACCAGACTTGTATTCCCTGGACTATAGAAAATTTAGAGATGATTTGGAACCCATGGTGGCAGGACACAATTGGCGAGATGACTGGAAGACCCCTACTGGAGGGAACGGACAGAAAACTCTGGCCCTTACTTTTAATAAATTTGTACTGTCTGTCCTTAATTAACATATGCATTTCTAAATGCTCTCAAATTTTGCCTTGAATTAGAGCAATTACAGCCTGCCCACAATTGCCATTAGATTAATTTGCCTGTAGTTGCTTTCTTCTCCACCTTTTTTTTTATTGAAGCAATTCCTTTTCTACATTTCTCTTACTAGATAGGTCACTACTAGATTTTGATTTTGAATTCACCCATCATTTACAAAGTATTTGGCATCTCTTTTAAACCTTTATCAACTTCCTTCATCTTGAGTGATCCTAGCGAAGTTCTTATTGTTTCCGGTGGCACAGTGGTTAGCACTGCTGCCTCACAGCGCCAGGGAACCGGGTTCGATTCCCAGCTTGGGTCACTGTCTGTGCGGAGTCTGCATGTTCTCCCCGTGTCTGCATGGGTTTCCTCTGGGTGCTCCGGTTTCCTCCCACAGTCTGAAAGACATGCCGGTTAGGTGCATTGGCCATGCTAAATTCTCCCTCAGTGTATCCGAACAGGCGCCGGAGTGTGGTGACTGGGGGATTTTCACAGTAACTTCATTGCAGTGTTAATGTAAGCCTACTTGTGACACTAATAAATACATTTTTAAATGATACATCTCCTATTGTCAGTATGCACCCCCTTACTACTTCTCATGATTATCCTTATGAACGTGGGAACAGGAGTAGGCCATTCAGCCCATCGATCCCGCTCAATATGACCAAGGCTGATTGGACACTTCAGTGTCGACACACACTATCCCCGTAGCTCTTTATGTTAACTTTGTGAGTCCTAACTAAATCTAATGCCTCACTTTTAAGTTTCATTTTAGCTTTAGTCCCTCTATTTATCTTGGAGCTTGGTTATTTAAAATACTTCCTTTTTGCCTTTTAAGGAGTGTATTTGTTATGTACCCCATCCATCTTGTACTTGAAGATTTCTAATTCAGTCCAAGTTTGTTGACCACCTTGCCCAGATAATCGAAGACACAGACTGTCTTTTTCTGGGCAACACCCTTATCTTTGACTCTTGATCCTATCCTTATTCTTGGACTGAACTTTTGCAGCTGTTTTTTCCCCAGTTACTTTGCTTGCACCAGTTAATTTGCATCACTTTATTTCCCAAAACTAAATAGAAACAACTTGCATTCGTATAGCGCCTTCCACAATCTCTGAATCCAGAATCCATCAAGGATTTACAGTCAGTGAAGTACGTTTTGAAACACATCAATGCTGTAACGTAGGTAAGTGGCAGGCAGCAGTGTTCCAACAATATGATAATGACCAGGCAACCAGCTATTCAGTGATGTAGACGAGGGATAAATATGGGTTAGAATTCCCCCAATACTCTTTTTAAATATTGCCATGAGATGGCAGTTGAGGCCTTGACCCTCAGTTACTGCACTGTGGTGTCTGCCGAGATCACGGGTGGGGGTTTTTTGGCCCCGACCACTGCCGGGGGTCGTCCAGTCCTGCCGAAAACCAATGGTCTTTTGGCTGGGCTGCCAAATCTCCTGTGCCAGGAATGGAAAACCTCGGCCCTTGCGTGGAAATTTCTGCAGTGCCGCAGAAGGCTGTGGAGGCCAGGTCATTGAGTGTCTTTAAGACAGAGATAGATAGGTTCTTGATTAATAAGGGGATCAGGGGTTATGGGGAAAAGGCAGGAGAATGGGGATGAGAAGAATATCAGCCATGATTGAATGGCGGAGCAGATTCGATGGGCTGAGTGGCTTAATTCTGTTCCTCTGTCTTATGGTCTTTGAACCCGTAGTCTTCTGACTTTGCAAGAGTGGTACACACCCATTGGTAGCTGTCAAGCCAAACAATGCTTCTGTCTCTGTTGGACATGAAATGTACGGACCTCGGAACCAGACCTGAATGAAATGAAGATGCATCCAGGGTCGCTGCCTTTGGGATTTCTGGACTTTTGGATTTCTTCCAAGAACAGGATAATAAATAGAACATAGAACATTACAGCGCAGTACAGGCCCTTCGGCCCTTGATGTTGCGCCGACCAGTGAAACCAATCTAAAGCCCCTCTAATCTACGCTATTCCAATATCATCCATATGTTTATCTAATAACCATTTGAATGCTCTTAATGCTGACGAGTCCACTACTGCTGCAGGCAGGGCATTCCACGCCCTTACTACTCTCTGAGTAAAGAACCTACCTCTAACATCTGTCCTATATCTCTCACCCCTCAATTTAAAGCTATGTCCCCTCGTGCTAGCCATCACCATCCGAGGAAAAAGGCTCTCACTATCCACCCTATCTAATCCTCTGATCATCTTGTATGCCTCTATTAAGTCACCTCTTAACCTTCTTCTCTCTAACGAAAACAACCTCAAGCCCCTCAGCCTTTCCTCATACGATTTTCCCACCATACCAGGCAACATCCTGGTAAATCTCCTCTGCACCCTTTCCAACACTTCCACATCTTTCCTATAATGCGGCGACCAGAACTGTACGCAATACTCCAAATGCGGCCGCACCAGAGTTTTGTACAGTTGCAGCATGACCTCCTGGCTCCGAAACTCAATCCCTCTACCAATAAAAGCTAACACACCGTACGCCTTCTTAACAACCCTATCAACCTGGGTGCAACTTTCAGGGATCTATGCACATGGACACCCAGATCCCTCTGTTCATCCACACTACCAAGTATCTTACCAATAGCCCAGTACTCTGTATTCCTGTTACTCCTTCCAAAGTGAATCACCTCACACTTTTCCGCATTAAACTCCATTTGCCACCTCTCAGCCCAGCTCTGCAGCTTATCTATGTCCCTCTGTAACCTGCCTCTTCCCTCCGCACTGTCTACAACTCCACCGACTTTAGTGTCATCCGCAAATTTACTAATCCATCCTTCCACACCCTCATCCAGGTCATTAATAAAAATGACAAACAGCAGTGGCCCCAAAACAGATCCTTGCGGTACACCACTAGTAACTGAACTCCAGGATGAATATTTCCCATCAACCACCACCCTCTGTTTTCTTACAGCTAGCCAATTCCTGATCCAAACCACTAAATCACCCTCAATCCCATGTGTCCGTATTTTCTGCAATAGCTTACCATGGGGAATCTTAACAAATGCTTTACTGAAATCCATATACACCACATCAACCACTTTACCCTCATCCACCTCTTTGGTCACCTTCTCAAAGAACTCAATAAGGTTTGTGAGGCACGACCTACCCTTCACAAAACCGTGCTGACTATCCCTAATCAAATTATTCCTTTCTAGGTGATTATAAATCCTATCTCTTATAATCCTTTCCAATACTTTGCCCACAACAGAAGTAAGGCTCACTGGTCTATAATTACCAGGGTTGTCCCTACTCCCCTTCTTGAACAAGGGGACAACATTTGCTGTCCTCCAGTCTTCTGGCACTGTTCCTGTAGACAATGACGACACAAAGATCAAAGCCAAAGGCTCTGCAATCTCCTTTCTAGCCTCCCAGAGAATCCTAGGATAAATCCCATCCGGCCCAGGGGACTTATCTATTTTTACCCTTTCCAGAATTGCTCACACCTCCTCCTTATGAACCTCAATCCCATCCAGTCCAATAGCCTGCATCTCAGTACTCCCCTCGACAACACTGTCCCTCTCTAGTGTGAATACCGACGAAAAATATTCATTTAGTGCCTCTCCTATCTCTTCAGACTCCACGCAGAACTTCCCACTACTGTCCTTGACTGGCCCTAATCTTACCCTAGTCATTCTTTTACTCCTGACATACCTATAGAAAGCTTTAGGGTTTTCCTTGATCCTACCTGCCAAAGACTTCTCATGTCCCTTCCTGGCTCTTCTTAACGCTTTCTTTAGGTCCTTCCTGGCTAACTTGTAACTCTCAAGTGCCCTAACTGAGCCTTCACGTCTCATCTTAACAGAAGTCTCCTTCTTCCTCTTCACAAGAGATTCAACCTCCTTAGCAAACCACGGTTCCCTCACACGACTGCTTCCTCCCTGCCTGACAGATACATATTTATCAAGGACGCATAGTAGCTGTTCCTCGAACAAGTTCCACATTACAATTGTGCCCATCCCCTGCAGTTTCCTTTCCCAACCTATGCCAGCTAAATCTCACCTAATCGCATCATAATTTCTTTCCCCCCAGCTATAACTCTTGCCCTTTGGTATATACCTATCCTTTTCTATTGCTAAGGTAAACGTAATCGAATTGTGGTCACTGTCACCAAAGTGCTCACCTACCTCCAAATCTAACTGGTTCATTACCCAGTACCAAATCCAATGTGGCCTCGCCTCTTGTTGGTCTATCTACATACTGCGTCAGGAAGCCTTCCTGCACACATTGGACAAAAACTGACCCCTCTAAAGTACTCGAACTACAGCTTTTCCAGTCAATATTTGTAAAGTTAAAGTCCCCCAGTACAACTACCCTGTTACTTTCGCTCCTATCCAAAATCATCTTTGCAATCTTTTCCTCTACATCTCTGGAACTTTTCGGAGGTCTATGGTTGGGGTGGCTTGAACTCCATAGTGCCACAGAGTCCTGAGACCCCCACACCTACCCATCCCCATCTCACTCTACCTTGGCGAAGGCACTAGAGGGTACCCGGTACCTTTGGAAACATTCCTGTTTCAGAAAAGAGAGGAGAAGAAAATTACCAAGACAATGGAAAACAACATTTAAAATTTCAGGGTGATTTTTTATTATAAAAGAAAATTATTTGATTTGAGTACTTTTAGTAGGTGATGGAAATGATTGAAAAACTTAGAAGAATTTTACCTGGTCCATGGGGAGGAGTAATGTAACTTGATCTTTGTAAGTGCTGCTTTACATAATGGCTTGCATTATAAATGTTAGCAAAGATCATACGATCCATTTAGCTATTTCAGAATGTCATAAAATTTTAATGCAAGTGTAATTGTTGAAGCGTAGGCGTACAGTGTGAGAAGATCAATCTTTTGTGATTCATATAATTACATGACAACATAGTTTTGGTATCGATGCTGTAAAACATGGCCCACTTCCTGTGTTAGCAAATGGCAACAAACGTTTGAATGTTCTCTAAGTGTTGATTTTAGATAAACAACCAGCACAACATAATAGATTAGCAAAATTAAAATACCTCCCATTTCTACCGAGAATGGTCACCAGATTGTAACAGGTGATTACTTTCTGGAACATAGTTTTGCTGAGAGAAACCCGTAGGTCCCACATGCCTAGGAGTTAATCAGGTGTATCGTGAATTAACAATCTTTTTTTTGTAATGCTAAGGAGAAATCAAATACTAAATTTTAGAAAATACGCAGTTTTCTCTGGATAATTTTGAGGGTCTAGTAAAGTCTAGTTGACAGCACAGATTTGTCTGGACCTGAAAATAAAAGTGAAAGTTGTTAGGTTAGTGGCAGGCTTTGGCGCTATGGTTGCCATATAAAAATAGTCTATCAGTCCATCCCAAGGTACAGAAATATTGGAAAAGAATCCACCTGTACCTTCTCGTCGGGGAAACCAGCATTATCCCCATCTATTGTGAGTATTTTCGATCTTTCCATGATGTTGGAACAGTCGCCTCTTTTCTTTTCCCTTTGACATTTGCAAGCCATTGCCAGTTTACACATCTTCCCATCTCCCACTGACCATGACTTTTTCATCAGCAATGATGGTCCAGGGGCCAGTTTAGGATCAGGATTTTCCATGCTCCACTCTAGATATCTTTCCAGTTCTTCCTGTTCAATGGTTGTGGAGATTCTGTTGAGAAACTCATCTGGCAACCTTGACCTGAGACTGTACCTTGGTTCCTTTCCAGTGAGTGTTTGGTAAGGAACCATCTTGATAGCCTCATGGTAACTGTTGTTCATTGCCCACTGAACAAAACGGACACCATAGCTCCCCTGAACGGTTGTGGTCCCAATCCGCTACAACAAAAAAAATCCATATCAATCACACTGGCTATTTCACATGCCCTGCTGTGGGTTTACCCACTTCATAAAATGGGTTCTACCAGTGCCTAGTTCCTGAAATGGGCAGTTTCACAAATTGGTGTAATATATAACTTTCATATTTAACTCGCTGTGGACTAGAGACATAATGAGTTCTTTTATGAAATGTACCATAAACAAGTTCATTTTTTAACAAGTCAGTGTGCATCTTGAGTGTTTACTGGATTCGGAACAGTGCTGGAGCATGTTTAACAGCTAAGCGCTCTTTACAGTATGGAGTTGTGTGGCAATAACAAATTAAATATTGCCAATGAGTGCATCACTTAATGTGGGCTCCTTCTTACCCTTGGCCCACCACCACTGGTAACCAGCTGCCTAGAACCCAGACCTGGAATTCTCCCTCCCCACACATTTATGTTGTGTTCCTCTTTAAAACTCACTTCTTTTCATACTTTCCAATAATATTTTTCATCTTGGTGAATTTTTTAATCTGATGAAGCACCTTGGGAATTTTCTATTTTAAAGAGGCTTTTCTGTTGTTGATATTGCACTGTAACAATGTTTTACGATTTTATTTTGTCTTTTTTGTTGGATTAAATGGAAAATCTATTTTATAATGCGTCACTGGATTCATAAATTTACATCAGTAGTCTAGTGACTTCACTACTACGAGTGGGAACGTTGACAGTGATTTATGGAAAACGTAACGAGTGGGATATTTTCTCCCTAAATCCCTCCACTTCCCTTTCCTGCTTTGAGATCCTTTCTTTTACATTAGTCTTTTCACTGGACATGGGTGTCGCTGGACAGGCCGGCACTTTATTGCCCCTCCTTGGAGCTCACCTTTTGACCAGGTTGTCAGTAGTTGTAAAGTCTGATAAATGTCCACAATGTATTCGGTTTTACTGTTTGAAAGTCCTGTGGCGGGGCTGCTGGGTTTGCCGGCATGAGGACGTTCTCCACTTTGGCATGACTGTGAAGAGGGAAGGAAGAATCTTGCAAGTACTGGGGATTGAATGCAGGGTTTAGCTCAACTAGTGGGGTCCTGAATTATTGGTAACTCTCTGGAAATGTTGTACCTTACCATTTAAAAGTTTTAGGCACTTTTTAATTTTTTATTTCTGTCTTCCCTTTCCTGGATGTGAGTGAGGACAATCCGTTCTTGTGCAGTTACATCAGTCCTGGTGTGGTTCAGACCTGCCCCATGGACCCTCTTTTTTTATACTTTTCCAATTCAATCAAATCAAATCCAATTCAGAGTCTCAACAAGTTGGGACATTTCAGATCCAGGCTGACAAGACAGGACGGGAGACCAAAATCACCCTGTCCTGGGCCTGATCTACATGAGTCAAGCTGATTGGAGAAGGGGGAGGATCCTCCTCCAAGACTTGAGCTCATTTGCATCTTAGCCAAAAGGCCGAGATGCCGCTTTTAAAAATTGCTTCATATGAAACATATGAAGCCTCAGCGTAACCTAATGACCTCAACCAAGTGCAGATCCGATACTACACTTGATCTTAGCCAAAAGGCCGAGAAGCGATACGATAGTGTGACATTTTGTAGCTCTTTTCTTATGACTTGTAGCAGAGTTGAGGGCTGTGTTCTAAGGTATCAGCTGGGCTTTTATTTGATGGTGGATAGAAGATGGGGGAGTGGGGGGTGGTGAGAGATGAGGCTGCCTGTGATTTTTTTTTATTACCTGGGACACTTGTTGCTGGCCAAATGCACTCCTTTGGATGGGCCCTGACATGACTAAATGCATGGGCCATCGTATTAATGGCCTTTATATGTCAACTGATTTCCATATATTTCCATCATGGTCACACTAAAAAAATACATAAATTTCATAATTTGAAACTTGTTTTATCACAGCCTGTTTACCTCTTTACTGCGAGTTCGGGTACATAAATATCAGAAGTGTCTTAGCCTGACTTGAATGTATCTACTCCGTACAAATCTTAAGTGGAATACAGGGGCAACTCTTGGCTGACTATATTCTTTCTTTTTTTATATCAGTATCGAAGGAGAATACGTACCAGTGGAGGGCGATGAGGTCTCTTACAAGGTCTGCTCCATTCCTCCCAAAAACGAGAAGATACAAGCTGTCGAAGTGGTCATCACCCACCAAGCACCAGGAACGAAGCATGAAACGTGGTCTGGACATGTCAGCTTAGAATAATGAGCAGCTGTCCTTCCCTGCTATCCAGCATGGGAGTACGAGCAAATATCTGAGTTAAGTGTTTTGAGTGGTGTGCATTCTAACTGCTTGCGGGATTAAAAATATCTTTTACAAGGTGTAGTGTTTTAAACATCTAAAAAATTATTCATTAAGCAACAGTTGGTTATTAGTTTCAGTATCACTTGTACCTTAATAGAAAATGTGGAAGGTATCTGAGCCAGTGAATGTACATGTGGAATTTTGTATCAGGGAATCATGTTTTACATGTGTTCGCTGCCTATCTCCAGAATGTGCAGAAAATAGTTACGTCACTCTAACTACATTAAAAGTGGTCTTAAATTCTTATGAACCAGCTTTGAAATGGGAATTTATTTGAAACTGCACTGCCCTACAAATCATTAATTTAGTTAGCTTAGTTTCATGGGAAATCATGTCTGTAATTTATCAGTTTAATCATTTTAAAAAGCATTTACCCTTGAATATTTTCTGTTTATCTCTCCTCTGGTCTGAATGATTTGTTGCCCGAGAGTTGGTAACTAGGCCTCTGCCAACCTCACCCCCCCCCCCCCCCCAAACTAGCCAGCAGGAGGTGGGATGATCACTACAGTTCCCCCCCCCCCCTCCCCTTCCCAATGCAATGTGTGTATGTGCATTCCGTGGATAATGCCTTAAGTGTGGTTAACCTGGAGAGTCGATGTCCCACAGTGTACGGTAATTAGAATCTCTGTGAGGTTTCAGTAAGTGTAATGCTTTGACAATATTCATTCAGAATTGTATATTTCTGGCTGCCAGGATCTGGCCACCCAGCACTGCGTTGATTGATCAGTACAGTTGTAAATGCCACACAGTTATGAAATCTCAATCTTGTTAACTACTTTCTGAATGGATTAACGGGTCATTTGGCTTTGTTTCCTCTTAAAGAAAACTTACCACTTTTCGTGCTGTAGCCTTATTGTGTATCAGCTGATTGGAAACACGACCTGAGTTATCAACTGTATATAGTGTCGTGGTGGTTGTTAACCCGCTCTGTAACCTGTAAATAATGGCACCTGTGAGGCTCTTGAGTATAAATACACACCCAGGGTATTTACAGCATATTGAGCTTTAGAGAAACTGCTGCATTTGCATCAACATACTTTCTTGCTGCTGACATTTTTTTCTTCTGGCAAGCACATAGAATATTGCAGCAATTACTTTTTGGGCAACTTTAAAAAAAAAATCCCTGCTGTACTGGTCTAAAATTGAATGAGTAACAATGGATTTAAAGGATAAAGAATTATTTTGCCCGTACCTCCTATTAGAAAAGTATTAAAATAAACATTGCAGTGTAGGCTTTTGCAAATCTGTGATTAAAATTGTACCTTTGATGTATAATTTTGTTGCAATCTTCCTCTGTTGATGGGTAATCATCTAAATCTGACAAGTTCCATAAAGATGATAAATCTCTCAAACCAAGCAATTCAGTGTGATGATTCACAAAAGAATGTGGGGAGAGAGTAAAATACGGCTGGGTAACTGACTGAGACAGGAAATATCGATTTCACCTGATATCCATTCAACTCACTGATTAATTCTATTTGTCCTCTTGATAATGAGGCATCCCTTGTCAAACTCTCCTTTGTTTTCCTATCCTAAGTAATCAAGAGTTAAACTTTATAATGTGACTTAAGAATTACTTAATTTTGGGATTTATATTCAATTTATTAGCGGTAGTTGTTTGCTTTGCGGTCTAACATAACCTTTTAAGAATTTGTCCACAAATAATGCTGTCATACTGTGGAAATGTATTTGAATAAAACAATTTGCCATTTAACCATGAAGCAATGTTTCCATCTTAACTGACAGTGTCTACTTGAAGATGGGAACTAAAAGTAGTTTTCAACTCTGCTGTTTTACGAGTTAAGGTAGAGTGATGTGGGAATAGATTTGTGATCTCATCTGCAAGTCTCCCCTCCTTTACTTGTTTTAAGTTGCTGTTAGTCAATGATGCAGGCAGAAAACACTCAATTCGTGAGAAGAAGGCAATGAAAATTTGGCACTGCGTATTGATTGAAGACCTAGGGCTCATTGTTGAGACCACCAGAAGCTTGGCTGGCTGTTGGTTGCATAGAAGCCTCCTGTATTTTTATTGGAGTACCATTGAAGGCACAAATGTCATTGTCATCAATGGCATTTGATGTAAAGAAGTCTAATTATGTTACTGTGTCTTTTTCAATTCTCTTGCCTTCTATGAAGAATATTTTAATTCTGGTATTCTTCAGTGCCTTAGTCTCCGATAAACACTATTTTAACACTGCCCCATAGCAAATATCAGTCATTGGTTTATACTTACAGATATGAATATTGTATTGATGTATTTTATTGTGCATTATACTACAATTGCAATCATTACACCTAAACTATTATTGGAATTTGACTTGAGTGAACTTTGAGGATCAATGTGCCTTTTAGTATTTATGTGTTACCTGCAATCCATGTATTTCTGATAATTATTTTGGGGACAAATACAACTTAAAAATGTTTGAATAAATTACAGAATTCTTGCATTGTTCTGATGTACCAGTCTTCGAATCATTTAACATAGGTGTAACTTTGAAAAAGCACTAGGACATTTTGAGAAAATAGGATATTTATGAGGTTTCATTTGTTTTTCTGCAGTTAACACTTTTTTTGAATGACATACTTTCTTAGAGCAACAACAATATCTGATGGTAGAGAATACAAGACAAATTACCTGTACATAGGAATTAGGAGCAGAAGTAGGCAATTCAGCCCTTCGAGCCTGCTCCGCCATTCAACCAGATCATGGCTGATCTCTCCCTAATCTCAAATCCACCTCCCTACCTGTTCTCCATATCCCTTTAACCTTTAAAATCAGAAATATATTTATCTCCTCCTTGAAACCATTTAATGATTCAGACTCCACTGCGTTATGGGGTAGCGAGTTCCACAAATTCACTACCCTCTGCAAAAAGTAGTTTCTCCTCATCTCAGTTTTAAATCTACTGCCGCTTAACCTATACCTGTGACCTCTTTTTCCAGATTGCCCCACAAGGGGAGACATTTAGTTTATGTGTGGAAATTTATATACCTCGATCATATCCCCTCTCATCCTTCTAAACTCCAGTGAGTATAAGCCCAAACTGTTAAATCTGTCCTCATATGTCAACCCTTTCATCCCCAGAATCAATCTGGTGAGCCTCCTCTGAACTGGCTCCAATGCCACCACATTCTTCCTCAAATAAGGAGACCAATACACTAGATGTGGTCTCACCAACACTCTATACAATTGCTACAACACTTCTCTACTTTTATACTCCAATAAAGCAATAAATGCTAACATTATATTTGCCTTTTGTTATGACATGGAGGTTGGCCCCCTTTTTTTTAAGAAGTTACGCCTCGTAATCTGTTAAAAGTGTGTGGGAAGGTGTGAACTGTTCTTCAGTAACGTTTAGTGGTTAACTAACAGAAATACCTGACACTCACTTTAAAATGAACATTTAACAATTTATTTAACTAACAGGGAACTTTAACTAAACAAGTAACATACCAAATAAAATATGATTCTAATGGAATGCTGTTCAAATAAATACAATGTCCATTCATTAACAAAAAAAAAAATTTAGTCACTCAAAAAAATATACAACCAGGTTTTTTTGTGTCTTTCGGAACCTTCTGGAGTTTCTCGGTTGATTTCTCTGTCTGTAAGTTCTTTCTGATTTGGTACCTTTTGCTGGTTACATGGTGCGTTCTCTTAAGAGATATTTGAAGCTGGCAGAGCTGAGAGATGCTCTCTCCCTCTCGAGGCAGCAGTTCTTCAGTTGCTCTCCTGTTTTCCCCCTACACTCTCTTTTATACCTGTGATGACCTATCAATTTTCCTACAATAGGATTGGTCTGATGTCAACATCAAATTCAAATTTTATAGGTTCTTGGTAGCTGAGTGCCTACTTTAAATTGATTGCCTACATTAAAAAAGAACAGGTTGTCTTGTCAAGGCCACTGCTTGACTTTTTGATACAACTGTTTCAGCTTGGACTCTGTCTGTACTTTGCATTTTAAAGCTCCGAGCACTGAAACAAAACACCAGCTTTTAAAGGGACCACGCAATGTTTTTTTCTCAAACATTTTTACAATTATTTTTACATCTTTACCAACATCAAGTTTCAACGTCGCAACTCTTTTTTTATTACATGCTGTACCTGCATACCGACTTTCATGAACAAAGACTCTGCCCAGCCGCATTTTGAATCTGCTTTCCACTTAGATAATAAATTCACGCAGACAAGAACAATCATTCCTCCACCTGGAAGTGCAATTTTACATCAGTTCACCCCATTGAACAGACAGGTTTGTCCTACACTGAAGATTTTTCAAGAGTACGCAAGTACCGGATATTTTAATCGTTTACCAAATGTAACCCCCTGCTGACCACTATATGGGCTACTATTTAAATATTCAATCAACAGGATCCCGAATTCCTAGCGGTTGATGTTGATTTGGCTAATTCCCTGTTTACCCATAAATGTCAGTACTATAATCGGAATATCAAAAATAAATTTAATAACAAATATAATTAACAGACATAAAACAGTGAGCTCTGATCTATAACCATTGGGGCCCATCCGTTGGAGCACACATGGGGAAACTCGTCCTCCGTACACTTGTAGATACTGTTCCAGTTCGATTGTATAGTCCCCACCAGTTACTCACGACACACACACAGTCCAAAAGAGACACACGTGTGGAAGATGATGCCGCAGGAGGCAGAGGTGTCGCGAGCTATCCGTGCAGCAACGCAGGTCGAGTGCGCTGAAGGCTGTCCTCCTCGGCAGTAATGAAAAAAACAGGCAGGGGAACGCCTGGCTGCCTCTCACTCCAAACCCAATTCTCACTGCCTGGGAAAAGCTCCTCTTCAAAACGTGGCTATCTCTCCCTCTGCACACTCCCTGCCTACTCTGCAGCTGCTTCACTTCCTGGCACCTTTTTTTCTTCCTGCCCCCAGAACAATCCGATTGGCCCAGCCCACATCACTCATCAAACAGCATCCTGTTCAGCAAACAGGACACAAACCCACAAGGGACAAAAAGAACACTTGTAAATGTCTTCCCCACAAATCCCTATTTTTCTCAGTCCCTTACACAAAGATAATTGATTTTACAACACTTTGGGTGTTACGCTATGCAAATATTAAATTAAAATTTGGCCAAATTAATCACAAATAAATATTTACACAGCATAATCTTAGGGTCTCATTATATAAAGGTGAGTAGATTGGGGAAAGATGCCATTCCCTTAAGAAAATTTGAATGCTAGAACTCCTAACTTGAACTGCTGAAGTAGTCCTATTTAAATATTCGTCTTAGTTGAAATTGCTCCAAGTATTTTAGTATGTTTTTCTCGCCAGGGCAAATGTTATTTCAATTGGAATGTTGTAATAGATGTAAGCAAAAAATAAAAGATTTGCTGTTTTTGAATAAAATATTTACAGAAGTTGGGGATAATGTTGGGCACAAAAATATACCCTGTACACCTTTTTCAAAATGTTTCACGGTATTCAAGTTCTGTAACTGGATTAAATTTTACATCAAGATGTGGATATTTTCAAACTACAGTTCTTTATACTCTGATAACTGTGCGGAACTGACCCAAATCCTCTTCCAGTGCAGCATGCACCATTGCTTTTACTGGATCATAGATGGTGGTCCTCAGCTCCAAATATAGGGCACCTTTCGCTGCTGTCTCTCTTGCAATAGGGCTCCCAGTTTAAAAGGTTTTCCTGACTCTGCTGCACCATTCTGATTAATTTGCTCTGTTACCCACCACAATTTTCTTTCTAATAGATAGCTTCAACCCTTCAAGAGCTGATCCCTTTTTCTGGATGTTTCCATTTCCCTTTAACTACAGGCTAAGCCCTCTGGGCAAGGTTTTCCTATAGCTGTAGCTTAAGGAAACCACGAGGAATTTGAATTGAAAAATTCAGTCAGCTAGGTGGGTGGAGCTATGCCATCTCAACCTGTTTCCCATTATTGGAAAATGGGATATACAGTATTAAGTGCATCTATGCAAACTGTTATTTTCTTTGCTGCCAGACTGTACGATCTGGAGAACAACTGCATATAGGTGAAATGTTCCATCTTCATTTATGCCTGGGATTTTCCAGTGCTGCTGAGAATGATGTTTTGGCTGCAATGCCAGATTTTCCCATTCTCATTTACAACGGGCCCTGCCATGGACAAGACCAGAGCTTTCATTTTCTGACTTCTGGATACACAATCATTCCTCTTTCGCTAGAGCCTAGACTGTAGTATCATATACTCGTGTGAAAGTCAATCTCATGTAAAAGTCAGCCCCATGATTTTTAGTCTAAAAGGTTTTTCATAATCCCCTGTAAAAGTTGAACCTACTTTCCCACGATCATGATCCAAATATTTCTGAAACAAAGTGTAATCTCTGCAATCACACTAAGAACCTCATTATTCATTAAAACAGTTACACATACTATAAGTGTTCCAGTTCATACTTGTCAGTTAGGGCAGAAATAATAATTTTTGACAGTAGATGGTAACGGATTGGATAAGAATAATAAACAGTGCAGATGTAAACAGGATTTTCAGAAAACTTTTTAAATAGACAATAGCTGAGGTGGGCAGCACTGGGGACATTATCATGTGGATTTTTTTGAGAGCAAATATTAGGTGTGCTGGCCAGATGTGTTTTAGTTGAAAGTAAGCCCCTCAAATATTACCCTTGCAAAAGCTGATCCCTTAATTTTTTGCTTAAAAAATGGGTCTCAAAAATTTGACATTTACATGAGTATAAATGATAGTAAAACAGAACTCACGTCAAAAATGGCCCAAAATAAAGAAGATTACATTTGGTTCAATTTATCCATTATAAATATAACCAATACTAAGAAGCAAACTGAGACTTGATAAGATTTATTTATCCTTATAATGTATTTTTAACTAGTATTCTAGTTAACTTGAAGTATTAATTCTGTGATTTCTGGCTTCTCAATCATTCCCCAGTTGTTTCTGCTTTCCCTAGAAACACAATCAGTCTCCTATCCTGTATGAGAACTCTGTATGCCAACTATTTATATTTTTGAAAATGCAAGCTCCTAGGTGTGAATAAAGGCTTGGTTATTTAAGACAATGTTACACTTCTCAAATTAAAATGGAACCAGTCGGCAAATTGTAGGAGCAATTCTATCATTGGTTCTTTTTAGAACATTTAAATTAAGCCTACAGAACCAGACAGTAGATTTCTTTTCTTTAGTCACTGCATTAATCTTTTTAATTTAAATGTATAATTAGATTGAACATGCCGATGGATCATGAAAATAAATTAGAGGAAATTATGAGCTTGGGTATCTGAATAAATTAGCCTTTTTTACAACATTCAATCAGTAAATGCTTAATATCTATTTTGGTTGCTGTTAAAACATTACGTCAGCTCCAATTAAGATTCTTATGACATTGCAGTCAGAAATATAACCACAGGATCATGTTCCACATGCCATGCCAGGCGACTTATCTGCACCAGACAGCTCACATGCTGAGAATGCAGGCTAATGATTGATTTTAGCTAATGATGTGTTTGTTTTAATCTGAGCTAATGCATTTTTGTTTATTTTGTTTTTCCCTCTGGGGTTTGAGTAAGATTTTGATTAGATTGATTGACAGTCATATGTTAATGGGCAGAACTCATTTTACAAGGGAAAAACAGTCAGTTTCTGCATGATCCTGAAAGAAGCAAGAGGTGAGGTTCTATATCTCTCTCTCTCTCTCTGGAGGCTGCTGTTTGGGGCTGTTAGAATACAGTTGTCTCTCTGGGCAGAGATTTCCCATCCCATCCGTCAAGGGAATCGTAGCGGGCAGGACACGGACCACGCAAAGGTCCGTTGATCTCGGGATTTTCCAGCCGCGCTCACCCTAAGATCAGAAAATCCTGCCCTTTGTCTCTCTCGCTCTCCAGAGGTGTTCAAAGGCTCTAAGACTGTTAATAAGTACAAGCATGTAAGCCTGGGGGTTTGCTAATTGATTTTAAAGAGGAGTTTTAAATCTATAAGAGGAATATTGCTCGAATTTGAACTAATAGATAGCTTAGCAGTTAAGAATTGTATCTTGTCATGTTTAAGCTAATTCATTCATTTGTAGTTAAACTGTTGTTAAATGAAGTTTGTTTTGGTCAATAGAATTACACCATGGAGTGAAACACCTTATCCTCACACTAATGCCAAAATAGAAACTGTTGGGGTCTAGTCAGGCTTGATAACATACTTTGAGGTTTCTGTTCTGATACTCTAACAAGGCTATCAAGAGGTTGAAAAGGGTAACAGAGAAGATAAAAGCCCATCTGCTAATGACTGATTCCAAACATAATTCTTAATACACATGCTGAATACATAATACAGAGTAGCATAGTGGTTAGCACTACCGCCTCATAGCGCCAGGGACCCGGGTTCAATTCCCGGCTTGGGTCACTGTCTGTGTGGAGTCCGCATGTTCTCCCCGTGTCTGCGTGGATTTTCTCCGGGCGCTCCGATTTCCTCCCACAGTCTGAAAGATATGCTGGTTAGGTGCATTGGCCATGCTAAAAAATTCTCCCTCAGTGTACCCGAACAAGTATCGGAGTGTGGTGACTGGGGGATTTTTACAGTAACTTCATTGCAGCATTAATGTAAGCCTACTTGTGACACAAACAAAATAAACTTTTATTCAAGTGGATTTGTCCTTGGGCAGTTTTTCAAAAATACACAACTTGTAGCCAGTTTTTCCTGAAATAACTTATCATGGCTTCATATGTTTGAAAAAAGTACAATATCCTTGCAGTGCACAGCATCACATGTCATGGTATACAGAATAAGACTTGTACACAAAGCCTTTGCTCAAGATATTTCAGTGAAGATGTAAAATGGAATGTTCTGTGATGCCAAATATTGTACGAAAAGGCAGCTTGCCTACGGCTTGCAATCTTTCATCCAACCTATTCTTTGAATTGAATAGACACAAGGTCAGCTACAACAAGCAATTAAAATAATTTCCCCACAATATATATATTTATTCTTAAAACCAAGGTATGTAAATATCTTTCTAATAAATGGTGATCGATATCTCATTGCATATGGCTAGAGGTAGGATAGTAACATTATTATAACATGTAGCATATGATTGACAGCCATTCTAACAGATGTAAGTTAGTATGAACAGATTTCCAAATACAGAAATCCATTAATTCAAAGACAGAAGTGGATCTTAATTAGATTTTTGGGACCCCATAATCATGAATATTGTATAATTGTTGTAAAATGCATTTTTAATTAAAAATGAAGATCATACAATTAGATGGTACTGTATGGACATTATGCTGAAATTGCAGAACCCACGGGAAATAATCAGCAAAATCACTGCAGCTTTGTTAGTGGTGTTATGGCTCAGGTCAGAAACTTCTAAGTGTTCTATGGAGCCCACTTGGATCTTACGATTTTCATCTTGAATTTGCTAGGATAAGCATGATATGTTTCACTTCAGGTATGATTCAAATGACCCACTAGGGAGCTTTTTAATCAAACAAAGTTTAAGACTATAGGCAACATTTCATAGTAATAAAATTAGCAAGAACTTTTATCAATTACAAACAAGAAACAAAACAACCACTATAATGTATAACCCTTAACAAATATATCTAATGTGTTCCAATCAAACCAATCCCAAAGACCTTTTTCACAGGCTTAACACGGCAAAGCCGAATGCACACGTGATACTGGACTTGAGATCTTTGGATGAAGTCTGCCATTCTCTGGATAGACCCAGAACAGTTTGAAGTCAGAACAGCTTCCCAAAACCACCAGGGACTCCAGCAAAGTCACCAGCAGTCGATTCTCCCTTTCAGAAAGGCAAGACCTTGCTGTCAGCTAACCAACAGAATTTCCAAAACCAGGGAGGGAGAGACCTCTTTTCAGCTTGATGCCCCTTCTGAAACTAAAACTCGAACCTACAGCTCCAAACTATCACTTGACCTGCCAACCAGTTTTTCTTCAAACAATGCAGTCATAAACATCCCAGTAAAAATAAACAAACCTCCATTTAAGCAGCAATAAAGAAAACTCATAGACAGCCCGGCAATGAGAAAAACTGAAAAAGTTTGCTTACAACTGCAGAGTACATGATTTTAAAAAATACTTCTAAGGCACACTAACGTCACAGTGGGCTCACCTGCTACGTACAGCACCCTTCTAACCCTCAAGGTGACCAGCACGATTAAAAAATGCAGTGTATAGGTCTTGATTGAATCTAAAAAAAGTGATAAAATAAAGTCCTGAATCTTCTGAGCTGCGATAATTATCATTGGATTGCCACTGTGATTGAATATTCCCGACTTGATGCTGCCTATGCATTTCTACCGATCCTGGTTTCCACAAACACAATGGCCTCTCGGAACTCCATCGGAGCAGAGTCAAGGCAAGGTAGGAAGTGCCCTCCTATTTATGGCATTAGCTGCCTATAGTAAGTTTAAAGGCCCTGTCTTTGAATGGTGTGTGTGAGTGAATGGAGAGAGTGTAAGTGGATAAGCAGGTGGAGCAGGTACTTGGGTCGGGATGGGGTTGATTGTGTGATCAGTTGTGTAGTTATCCGGATGTTGGGTCAAGTTTTAATCTAACACTTCCTGGGCAACTAAGTACCGCGGATCTGTGGACATTTGTGGAGGATCCCAGGAAGCTGAGGAATTGCCTGTCGGAAGTTGAAACTTCCTGGGCATTTCCCATGTGGGTCAGCGCATCAGGATTTCCAACAGGGTCCCAACGTGCATCTTCATTCATACATCGAGCATCCAATGATCTGAAGACCAGGCGATTTGGCCCAAGAATTCTATGTTAAGGAATTGAAGTACAAGTAAGTGATGGTGTAAATCATGCTATTAAATTTGATGCAAGTACCAAATTGAATTTCCTGATTTATAACTTGGCTAACCAGGTTTTATTTGGTTAAAAAAAAGGAATGCCATCTTTGTACAGTAATTGACAATAACCTTATACACACTATACTTACCAAATAAAGAATTCACCCATCTATCACATTAGGTCTAAATATTCATCATGTTATGAGGTAATAAGTGCAATTAACAGGCTGCATCTTTAGCTCCCATTTATTAATCAAATTATCTGTTGCTTAATTTCTACTTGAGATTTTGCCATTAATTTTAGCTTTTGGCACCACACCCATTGCTCACCCAATAGTTAGTTAATACTTTACCCAAAAAAAGTTATTTTCTTAAATAAAAGGTTGCTCCCGATATAATAAAAATAGTTTTAGGATTTTTGTTGAAATGGTCATTTATGCCGAGGAAAGTTAGATTTAATTCAAGTATATTTCTTCATTTATATGATGTGAACTCAAAAACTCCACTTCATCAGGAGGACTCATCTCTCAGTGGAAAAACAATTCTTCACAGATTCTCCTCGTCTCCTCCGGGGATGTTACAGAATGACCTATAGTTCTTTCATCACTGTAGATTTCATAGTCGTTCCCACCCTGCAAAGAGTAGATTTATGTGTTTACAGAAGAATCACAAGTAATTTGTTAATATATTCCCAGTCATGGTTGGCTGGTGATATTTTACAGAGGGATCCTGAGGATATTAGAACAGCTGAAGGAACAGGCAAACATACAAATTAAGAGCAAGGAGTAGACCATTCAGCTCCTCAAGCCTGCTCTACCACTCAGTAAGATCATTGCTGGCCTCAGCTCCACTTTCGGACCCACCCCATAAAATAGACATCAAGTCCGTTGTATGTGTAAATAAAGGATCCACCAGCTCTTAACCAAATTGCTTCTGTAAAGAACCAGGTGCATTTAGGGAAAATCAGTAGTATTTCAAGTAACCTTTGTTGTCCGCCATAAAATATTGATTTGCTATCAAATGGTGTGTGTTTTTAAAAACTCAGAGCCCATGTTTTTAATGTGGAGCCACAAAGAACATGCCCGCCAGCTCCATATTAAAAACACAGCTTGTTACCACCTTCCCCAACCCCACTGCATAAGTTGGGCAACATAGTGGCCCAACATTCTAATGGCCTTTGTCCATAGGCTGACTGGACAAATCCAGCAGATCTCTGCAGCTCACACTGAACATGTGGCCCAGGACTCATCTGGCATTCAGTCTTAGACCAACCTTTTCCAACTCCAGGATTGAATCCCTGTGCTCAGTTTATGTTGGGTTGAGGGAATGAACCGTCAGTGCCACTCCGTCCAAATATGGGTGGTTTAGCAGCACACAAACCTACGGCTGCATTTTACATGCCCCCAGCAGTTGTGTTTTCAGTAAGGGGTATGTATAATAGGGAGCGTTTCCACTCATCACCTTCCTGCTCACCCCCATAATGGGGTGGGCTGCCAATCCTGTCATCTTCAAATGAGTTTTCATGGGTCAATTTGGCTTGTTACTGAGCCAGTTGACAAGGTTAACGCGCTGCCCACACCATAAAACATTTGGCATGGACAGCTGGGAGGCTCAATGTTTCATCTACCTTCTTCATGGGAGGGGATTCGATCTTTAGAGTGTCCTTTTTGGATTGGGGGTGGGGAGATGGCAGCTGCCCAATGTGGTGTGGATTGGCTTCATGCCAGCTTCACGTCTGGGGTGGGATGACCTGCCTTACACCCCTTCCCCAAATAGGTCTGTTTGACCTGCCACCAATAAAGTTTATTTATTAGTGTCACAAGTAGGCTTACATTAACACTGCAATGAAGTTTGTGAAAATCCCCTAGTCGCCACACTCCGACGCCTGTTCGGGTACACTGAGGGAGAATTTAGCATGGCCAATGCACCTAGCCAGCATGTCTTGTGGACTGTGGGAGGAAAACAGAGGAAACCCAGGCAGACACGGGGAGAACATGCAGACTCCGCACAGACGGTGACCCAAGCCAGAAATCGAACCTGGGTCCCTGGCGCTGTGAAGCAGCAGTGCTAACCACTGTGCGAAGGCTCAGAGGTCTGAATGAGTCACACTTTTCATAATTCTTTTCTGGTTAGTTGCCATGGGCTGCTGCTGTTATCTTACATCTTAAAGGTATGATTTAAAAAACAAAATTGCTAACACATTCAGTAAGGTTATGAAAGAGCCAAGCAACGTTCTTCACTTTCTTGGTTTTCCCATTTGTTGTTGAAGTGTGTGTGCTGTAAGAGTTCAGATACTTACACCCATTTTACACTGATTTTATACTAATGTCTACTTCAATGAGTATCCAAATGAGCTGACTCAAAATACCTGCATGTAGCCCCCATGACATCCTATTGTCACAACAGTGGCTCAATTCACTTGGGAAAAAAAATCATTATTATAAAATCAGCTTGTTGCAGTCAATACTAGATTCCAGTTGTTTAAATGTTTTCACTGAAGTACTGCAATGAGATTGACTATTTATAAATCTTTTCAAAGTACTGTATACAAGCTGCCCTCCCTTGAGATTTCCATGCAATGTCTGCCACAGTGTGTTGTTTATGCTACAGAGTACGTCAAACAATAAAAGTTATTCTTCCTGTTTCCTTTTCCAAAGAAAGCAGCATCATTTTAGCTTCAATTCTTGGTTATTCTTCCTGTTTATTGGCCTGAATATTCATGGAGTGGAAGTGATTTTCCCACATGTTACAGAGTTTTAACTTCACAGGTTCCCTGTCTGAAAGCCAGCAGGAGCAAGAAGTCTCATTTCTCATGGAAAGGTGGTTTATTTGGGGAGGGGGTTTATCTTTGTGGGGGTGGGGGGAAAGGAAGGGGCACAAGAAGACACAGTGCAGCTCCATCCTGACCCACAAGTATTTACCTTGTCCTTGAACTTGACTTTGTCTTGTCTGGGAAATCCTGCTGCCCGTCTTTAAAACCTGTCAAGCAGGTTCAATTGGTTTGGCAGCCTTATCAAAATACCTGAGTTACCCACCCACCTCCCGGATGTGGATTTGCTATCAGTTCCTTGTCACGCTATTGTAAGTAAAACCTTGAATTTGCATGTTGGGGCTCAGAGTATAGAATTTACAAATGTTCACCCCCCAACCCAATCATCTTGATGGTGCTCAAATTTCCACCATGTGTTCACTCACTGGTGAGGTTTTATCACCAAAGAAATGGATGGTCTTGTAGTTGTCACTTTCGAGGATTCCCAGACAGTATCGCTTATCCCACCCATCTGGAAACACATCAAAGCTGATCTGTCCACCTAGGAGAGAGAGAGAGGTGAAAACAAAACTGACTTAGAAAGTACATTATATATTTCCACCTCACAAAGCATTACTGGTGCCAAATTCTGAAACCCCGGTGCCTTAATAAAGTAAAAATAAATAATAGAAGGAATGTAGGCTTTTATTAGTATATTTAAGGGCACAATACATATCCAGTGGGAATTTCTAAATGTGTTCTCCACCACAACTTCAACCACAAATCTGGAGGGGCACGTAAATAGGATTTGGCCAATCTTCTGAAGTTATGATAACTTTCCTCTTAATATTGTGGTGAAGCTAAATGTTGATGTGTGAATAAAGCTGATGCTAGTTCAAATCAGTCGGTTGACCTGAAGGTTGAACCCTTCGTGTCTGGTGATTTGAGACCAAAAATGCAGAGACTGAATTTCAACATACAAATGAAAGCAAATTGCAAGAGTGCAGCTGAACAAATGCATCTCATGAAGGTTTATAAAACGATTTCAATAATGCAGTTCCAATTCATTATTAAAGGTGTCACTCTCATTGGCATGCCAATGAAGATTGTAAAAACTAATTGCTTTTAGACAGTACATCTGCTCTTACTGCAATTGCTATTCAGATAGTGAATAATTATGGAGTTATGATCTCCAAATGGTAAATATACATAACTCAAATATATATCAAACTGCAGAAAATCACTGTGATCCGCAATTTAGTCAAACATACCCTTCTTGGGACACTAAGGGGCAATTATTACCATGGTCAATCCACCTAACCTGCATATTTTTGGACTGTGGGAGGAAATCGGAGCACCCGGAGGAAACCCACGCAGGGAGCGGCATGGTGGCACAGTGGTTAGCACTGGTGCCTCAGAGCTTCAGGGACCTGGATTTGATTCCTGGCTTGGGTCACTGTCTGTGTGGAGTTTGCATGTTCTCCCCTTGTCTGCATGGGTTTCCTCCTGCTCTGGTTTCCTCCCACAGTCCAAAGATGTGCAAGTTAGGTTGATTGGCCATGCTAAGTTGCCCCTCTAGTGTCCCAGGATGTGTAGGTTAGAGGGATTAATGGGGTAAACATGTGCGGTTACAGGAGATAGGGTGGAATTGTTGTTGGTGCAGACTCGATGGGCCGAAAGACCTCCTTCTTCACTGTAGGGATTCTATGAAAACTCCACACAGACAGTTTCCCGAAGCTGGAATTGAACCCGGGTCCCTGAAGCTGTGAGGCAGCAGTGCCATCATGCCACCCAAAAACAAATAACCCATAAAATGAATTGCTATAGAAGAGTTTTGCTTCACAGGACATTATTTTTAGACTACACTCATTTTCCTCCAGTCTCATTGCTATGCCATTGGAGAAAAAATAAAATAAAATTACCTATAGAAAAAGCGAGCCCTTTCCCGGCAAAATCTCTTCGTAAATCAGTGACAAATTTTTCTCTGATCTTTTCTTTCTGTTGTAAAATAAAGCACAATTGTAGCACATTTCAAATGTACATTTACTCTGCAAGAAACAACTTCCCATGGGATCAAAAGAAATTTTCCATCAGAGCCAGTAAATTGGATCACATCACAAGTTTCATGTCACCTGCACTGACCGTTTCAGGGGGTGCACTTTCTTAAAACGCCAAAGCTTGCTCAGTTTGGTAAGTTCTAACCCGACATTTATTGCATGAGGAAATTAAATGCACAAACTGATCATCTGCAGTTATTTCAATATAAAGCATTCACTGAACATTTCCAAACTGTCGCAGGATACAAGGATTGGAGCCTTGATCGGAATGATCACTCCATTAAATCTGTACAACTGCTTATGAAGGACAGGACAGGAGCTGAACCAAAACAAATGGAAAATTCCACCTTTATCCCTTGACTGCAATGCCAGTTTATGCAGCGAAATGAAAGCTAGGAATAGCTGCAGTTTTTATTCAGATAATATCCTTAATTTTAGGTTATTTAAATTTGACTTAGAACATTCAGTTTTATCAATGAACAGAAAATGTGTGCAATCGTGTAGGAACAGCACCGTAGTATATCCACGTACCGCGGCAGGCAGGAGACATTGTCGCCAACAATTGCACAATTCAGTGATCTGACCTTCGGAGGGGCTGCGAAGCAAGGACATGTGCACCCTCTTATGGGAGGAGGAATGATAGCAAAAGAAAATAAATCCACACAAACAATCTCCCACCATCTACGTACAGTCCAGCAATGAGGCATGGAAAAGACTGTGGTGACTGAAGTGTGCGACAAGAAAAATGGCAGGGGAGCTTAAAAAGAAAATATTGGGAAATAATCATAATCTCTTCAGTAAGGCTGTTTGACAGACCAGCAATCCTAACAAAAGCTGTCAGCCATTTTATATAGGGTAATACAAAATGCATGAGTTATTTGTGTTAATTTAAAATGAAGATCCAATAGTTGTTATTGATCTAACTTAATAATGCCTCATTTCATGTACAGAGCAGTACTTCCTGTATCCTGAATTCGCCCACATGTAAATAGAAGTAGTTTTGAATACAGAAACATATATCAGCTTATACAGGACACTATGGCCTGTATTTTTCTGGATGACGGGGTTTCCCTTCCCTTCCTGGGTTGAGCATCAATTGGCCGCAGACCTTCTGTTGCTCATTCGGGAAGTCCCGCCTTAGAGAGCTATTGGTCAATCTGATAGGCTAGAGTGCAGCCTCTGTCGCAACAACAGCTGCAGTGGACAGAAGGGGAACTTCAGCAAGAAGCATCAGCCCAAGTCCCAGAACTGGACAGCAAGGTGCGTTTAAGGGACCCAGAGAGGGCTTGCAGGGAGAACGGATGGGGGTAGGGGTGGGGGTGGACCAGCAGACCTTAATGGAGGGAGGTGCCCAAAGTCAGAGTGGGGCTTCTGGTAGAAGTATCTCCCGCTTCCTGCCCGAAGTCCAAGCCCGTTCATTTTTAGGCTTCCCTGACGCACGAGTCATAATTCCCCCCCACTGGCCTACAAATTGAGACTGGGTGGGAAACGATCCTTAAATGGGGCAAGGTGATCGTCTCGTCTGAGGCCTTGCCCACACCCGCGTGAAATTGCTGTGAGGTTGGGGCGGGCGGGCGGGAACCCGGAGAGAATCCCGTTCCTTCAATTTCACACTTCCTTTGCCTAAAAAACACACCCCGGCTGGGAATTGTAAATTCAGGCACATGGCTAACTGAAGGTTATTTTCAAGTGTATTAAGTGTCCGTTTTCTATTTGACCAACACGAGTGTAAATTCACCAGGGTGACACCAGAGCTTAAAGGGTTAAATAATGGGGAATGTTGCATAAATTTATTATATTCCTCTGAGTATAATCCCATTGAGCTGTTTAAAATGACGGGTAGAAACACAAACTATTTTCTAAAGGAGGAATCCAGAAGAGGGCATAATTTCAAAATTAGATCTGGGCCATTTTTTTCACACAAATGCTGGAGGAAATCTTGAACTCAAGAGGCTATAGATGCTGGGTGAGTCAAAGACTGAAATCAATAGACCTTTGATAGGCAATGACATCAAGAGATATGGATCTAAAGTGGGAAGAAATAGCAGAGGTACAGATTAGCCACGATCTAATTTAATGGCAGGATAGGCTCAAGGGGTTAATTGGTTACTCCTGTTGCTTTGTAATTCAGTATACAGATTATTACAAATATGGTAATTGTTAACAGGACAGCAGATTATCAAGTACATACGATCATAGAGCATAAGGTCCTGTTATAGGAGCTGCTGCAAAAAGAAATGGTTCTTTAAGCTTTACACAAAATTACAATATAATAGTTAAAAATTCAGCTGCTCTGAAGTTTATCAATCCTAGGTTTGGACCAGGAGAAAACTCTCTCCTACAACCCAATTATTTAATAACTGATTTCCAGTGCTTGCTACAATGCTTGTCCACCAACATTACCGACACACTGAAGGCACTGTACAATGGCCCTTAATGCTGAAATTCAGTAGTGCAGTCGCACCAATTTCAGCTGATACTTTAAGAAACTTATAATACACAGAAACTGAAAAGTATTATATTGAAATCTGTTGTTTAAACAGTGCAAACTGCCGGTGCAGATCTACAGCACCACCATGTGATCATAACTGGATACTATCATATTTATATTATAGTAGCATTTTAGGCTGAATCATAGAAACCCTACAGTGCAGAAGGAGGCCATTCGGCCCATCGAGTCCGCACCGACCACAATCCCACCCAGGCCCTACCCCCACATATTTACCCACTAATCTACGCATCCCAGGATTCTAAGGGGCAATTTTTAACCTGGCCAATCAACCTAACCTGCACATCTTTGGATGTGGGAGGAAACCGGAGCACCCGGAGGAAACCCACACAGACACGAGGAGAATGTGCAAACTCCACACAGACAGTGACCCGAGCTGGGAATCGAACCCGGGACCCTGGAGCTGTGAAGCAGCAGTGCTAACCACTGTGCTACCGTGCCGCCCGCTGGTACAAAATCACAAGGTAAATAGTGATCTCTGAATGGCCTACTCTTTTTCCTAGAGCCATTTGACTCACCTTAGTTCATCCATCTGAAAAGATGCTTCTTTCACAATATCCAACACACTTTCATCTCCACTAGTGGTCAGAATTCTATGTTTCTTACTTTTTTGTGTTACATTCCTAACCACATTTCTTTTATTAGTTTTAATCCCTGCTGTCTTGACCTATCTTGGTTTGATCTGATGTCATATTCTGCATTAACGCTTTTTCTTTGTTTCATATGACTCAATATATCTTTGTATAGCACTATAAGGTAACTGCTTGATCATTACATTTGAAGTCTGCAAAGCCCACGTTTCTCCAATCTTTCCTTATAACGTAGTTATTTGACATCAGGCTGTTCTCTCAACCACCTCAGGAATTGAATATCTCCTTTCCACCTTAGTCACCAACTGTCACTGGAAATATCACTCGGGTGGGGTCAAAGAACAAAGAACAATACAGCACAGGAACAGGCCCTTCGGCCCTCCAAGCCTGCGCCGCTCGTGTGCCCACTAGATCATTCTTTTGTATCCCTCTATTCCCAGTCTGTTCATGTGGTTATCTAGATAAGTCTTAAATGATCCCAGTGTGTCCGCCTCAATCACCTTGCTTGGCAGTGCATTCCAGGCCCCCACCACCCTCTGTGTAAAATACGTCCCCCTGACATCTGTGTTGAAACTTGCCCCCCTCACCTTGAACCCGTGACCCCTTGTGTTCATCACCTCCGACCTGGGAAAAAGCTCCCCACTGTTCACTCTATTTATGCCCTTCATAATTTTATACACCTCTATTAGGTCGCCCCTCATCCTCCGTCTTTCCAGGGAGAACATCCCCAGTTTACCCAATCTCTCCTCATAGCTAAGACCCTCCAGACCAGGCAACATCCTGGTAAACATTTTCTGTACTCTCTCCAAAGCCCCCTTGTCCTTCTCGTGGTGTGGCGACCAGAACTGGACGCAGTATTCCAAATGTGGCCTAACCAACGTTCTATACAGCTGCAACATCATATGCCAACTTTTATATTCTATGCCCCGTCCAATAAAGGCAAGCATGCCATATGCCTTCTTCACCACCCTCTCCACCTGTGCTGCCACCTTTAAGGATCTGTGGACTTGTACACCCAGGTCCCTTTGTGTGTCTATACTCCTGATGGTTCTGCCATTTATTGTATAGCTCCCCCTTACATTAGATCTACCGAAATGCATCACTTCGCATTTATCTGGATTAAATTCCATCTGCCATTTCTCCGCCCAATGTTCCAGCCTATCTATATCCTGCTGTATTCTCTGACAATGTTCATCACTATCCGCAACTCCAGCAATCTTCGTGTCGTCCGCAAACTTACTGATCATACCAGTTACATCTTCCTCCAAATCATTTATATATATCACAAACAGCAGAGGTCGCAGTACAGAGCCCTGCGGAACACCACTAGTCACAGACCTCCAACTGGAAAAAGACCCCTCCACTGCTACCCTCTGTCTTCTCTGGCTAAGCCAGTTCTCCACCCATCTAGCTCACCTTTCATCCCGTGAGATTTAACCTTTTGCACCAGCCTGCCATGAGGGACTTTGTCAAACGCTTTACTAAAATCCATATAGACGACATCCACGGCCCTGTCCTCGTCAATCATTTTTGTCACCTCCTCAAAAAACTCAACCAAATTTGTGAGGCATAACCTCCCTCGTACAAAACCATGCTGTCTATCGCTAATGAGATTATTCAGTTCTAAATGCGCATGTATCCTATCTCTAAGAATCTTCTCCAACAACTTCCCTACCACAGACGTCAAGCTCACCGGCCTATAATTACCCGGGTTATCCTTGCTACCCTTCTTAAATAACGGGACCACATTTGCTATCCTCCAATCCTCTGGGACCTCACCTGTGTCCAGTGAAGAGACAAAGATTTCTGTTCGAGGCCTAGAAATTGCATCTCTCGCCTCCCTGAGGAGTCTAGGATAGATGCCATCTGGCCCTGGGGATTTGTCTGTCCTAATGTTTCCTAAAAAACCTAACACTTCCTCCCTTGTAATTGAGAGTTTTTCTAACAGGTCAACACATTTCTCTGCGACACTACCAGTCAACATGTCCCTCTCCTTTGTGAATACTGATGCAAAGTATTCGTTTAGGATCTCACCTACTTCCTTTGGTTCTAAGCATAATTCCCCTCCTTTGTCCCTGAGAGGTCCAATTCTTTCCCTAACAACCCTATTGTTCCTAACGTATGTATAAAATGCCTTAGAATTCTCCTTAATCCTGTCTGCGAAGGACATTTCGTGACTCCTTTTTGCCCTTCTAAGTCTCTGTTTGAGTTCTTTTCTACTTTCTCTGTATTCCTCCAGTGCTCCATCTGTTTTTAGCTGCCTGGACCTCATGTATGCCTCTTTTTTCTTTTTGATTAGACCCACAATTTCACTGGTTATCCACGGCTCTCGAATCCTACCTTTCCTATCCTTCCTCTTTACAGGCACATGCCTGTCCTCCAGTCCTATCAACTGCTCCTTAAAAGACTCCCACATGCCAGATGTGGATTTACCCTCGAACAGCCTCTCCCAATCAACAGCCACCAAATCCTGCCTAATCCGGCTGTAGTTAGCCTTCTCCCAATTCAGTACCTTACCCATAGGCCAACACTCATCTTTTTCCATTACTATCCTAAAGTTTACAGAATTGTGATCACTATTTGTCACATGTTCCCCTACTGCAACTTTGATGACCTGACCTGGCTCATTCCCCAGTACTAGGTCCAGTATAGCCCCCTCTCTAGTTGGACTGTCAACATATTGTTCCAAAGAACCTTCCTGTACGCATTTTATAAATTCTTCCCCGTCCAGGCCCCCAGCCCTAAGCGATTTCCAGTCTATGTGAGGGAAATTAAAGTCTCCCACTACAACAACACTATTTTTTCTGCACCTGTCCAGAATCTCCTTACATATCCGTTCCTCAACTTCCTGTGGGCTGTTGGGAGGCCTGTAGTATACCCCCAGCATAGTGACTGCGCCCTTCCTGTTTCTGAGCTCCACCTACAGTGACTCGTTACCTGACCCTTCCATATTGTCCACCCTCTGTACCGCTGTAATATGCTCCCTAACCAGCATTGCTACTCCCCCACCTCTCCTCGCCCCTCCTCTGTCTCGCCTAAAACACTTAAACCCCGGAATATTTAGCTGCCAGTCCTATCCTTCTTTTAACCAAGTCTCCGTCACTGCAATCACATCCAAGTTCCGCGCAAGCATTAAGACTCTAAGCTCATCTGTCTTGCCCGTGATGCTCCTTGCATTGAAGCAGATCCAGGCCCACTGAGGTCATCCTCCCCCAGAATGCTCTTCCTCTTAGATAGCCTTGTCTTGGCCCCAACCTCGTCCCCAGCCTCTATGCTTATTGACCTATTGTTCTGATCCCCACCCCCCTGCCACATGAGTTTAAACCCACCCGAATCACACTAGCAAAACCTCCCAGCTAGGATATTCGTACCCCTCCAGCTTAGGTACGGGTGCCATCCTCTCTTGAAGACTTCCCAGTGATCCACGAATTCGAAACCTTCCCTCCTGCACCAGTCCTTTAGCCACGCGTTCAGCTGTGCAGTCTCCCTGTCCCTAGCCTCACTAGCTTGTGGCACTGGGAGTCGTCCAGAGATCGCTATCCTGGAGGCCCTGCTTTTTAGCCTACTACCCACCTCCCTGAATTGCTCTCGCAGGACCTCCCTGCTCTTTCTGCCTGTGTCATTTGCACCAATGTGGACAATGACGTCTGTCTGGTTACCCGCCTTTTTTAGGATGCTTCCTACCCGCTCAGAGACATCCAGGACCCCGGCACCAGGGAGGCAGACTACCATCCTGGAGTTTCGTTCACGCCCACAGAGTCAGATCAGAACGCAATATAATTTAGCATGACTTGCCTCAATTATACTCACAATACAGTTCTTAATTCTATTTCTTTTGTTGATGATTGTTCCTGTATGATTGGACACATGGAGCACTGAGTCAATTCAAATTCTTGCACAACTCATCCTCGGGTGGTTAGACAACATTCATGGAATATTTCTGCCACCCAATTCTTATAATATATACAGACAATGGCACTTGCCCAAATCAGATTTCAATAATGCCACCTATGTCGCCTGTAGCTAATGAGTTGGCTCTTCAAACTTAATTTCTAATTTGGCAACTTAAAAGACGTAGGAAAAAAAACAAATAAAGGAACTGGAAGATGATATGAAAGGAATGCAAGAAACAAATGTTCAAAGGGGTGAGGAAGGAGACATGCAGAAGCGAGTAACTCAGATAGCCAGTGTCCCAGTGATTGTGAAGTGAGGGCCAATAGTTTTCAATGCACAACATTTGTAGAAAGTAACCTAAAGAAAGTTTATTTTTAAAACACTTGCCATCAGGGTGGTTAAAACAAATTACATACACTGATGTTAGTAGTGCCTTCCTCATAACCAGCCTAAGATCAGCTAACTCTGCAAGAACTGAGGCTGGAAGTTGGAGGATTCCACTAACAGTAAAGTCTAAAAAGACTGGAAACTCTCTCTCTAAAAAAAATCTTTAAAATTGTACTGAGGTTTGATAGGGTGGATGTACAAAAGATGTTTCCACTTGTGTTGGGAAGTCAAACACTAGAGGATCATAAATATGTTAGTCATTAATTTATGCATTAGTTATTACACAATTTTAATAACCTGGTTTGCAATCCTTTATTAAAACTTAACAATAATAGATAACAGAGTGAGATCCAGATGCATAAACTAAGGCTGGTTTCTGAACAGAATCAAAACCCAAGGGTTGGATCAGTCTTGAACAGATCATATGCAGTTTTGGGGAATATTACTCAATTTTAGCAAGGACTGGGATAATGGTAAATGGGATCTTGTGTAGGATAGAATAGGGATAAGCAGTGTTTTTGAAGAATTGAAGTTTAAGGGTAATGGAGTGAAGGCCAACTAAAACAAGTTTTAAGGTGAAGTCGGCATGAGTAAGAGTTTCAGAGAGAGGAGAGTTTAAGCAGAAGAGGTGGAAGGTAGGTAGTCCTGGCTCTTGCTGGGACAATCAAGGTTTAACCTGAGACAGTAGTTAGGATAGGCAACTGAGATAGTGGCAGAGGTATAGTTTCTCTAGCAGATACTGAAGACAATGGCTTCGGTCTTCCCAATGTACAACTGGAAGGGATTACATCTCATCCAGGACAGCTGTCATGCCAGTCTGATAGGGCAGACACAGTGAAGGTTTCAAGAGAATTAGTGCAATGCAACGTTTGAAGGAGAAGTCTATCACCACCTAAGCAGGCCAGTTGAGGATAAGCAATAAATACAACTTTGCTAGTTTCACCCATGTACCAAGAACAAACTGAAAATGATAGTCAGATGTGGAAAGTGCTTTCAGATAACATTGCTGAGGGAAGGAATATCGAGCAGAGGAAGGGACCAAGAATGAATTTCTTAGGAGACACCAAGGTAATGGTAGGAGGAAACTCATTGCTACAAATGTTCTGGCTACGACAATAGAGAGTGGAAATAGAGGAGGGAATAATACACCATGGTTACAGTCACAACATCGCATTTATGTCTTATGTTGGGTGCATTTTGGTGTGACGGAAAGAGTAGAAACCTGATTTAAGCAGTCAAACAAGTTGATGAGATGGGTAGAGATATGAAGGAAAACAACATGATCAATGACATTGGAAAGGAAAGAGTGGTTAGAGATGGGACTGGAGATAGTGAGAACAGAGGAAGAAGATGAGGCTTAGCAGTGGTTTTGAAAGGAAAAAGGACAATTCAGGAAGAAAATATACCACATACAGTGTCAGCTAGCAATGGGGAGGGGAGACACAGGATAGAAAGTTGGATGATTAGGGCTTTAGTGGAAACGAGACTGAGAGAGCAGAAGACCTGTCTCATACACAGATGAGCTTCAAGAGGGTATGGATGGAGATGGTGGGAAAACTAGAGATGCAGAGCGTTAGGGCTACAGTAAAAAGGGAACCTTTAACAGAAAGCTCTCCTCAATGTCCGAATCCGCAACTCTAGAAACTTACCATCTCCCTGGTTTGATATTTTTATTTGGACCTTTAAACTCACCTGCTTTACAGCAGCTAGTGACGAAAAGAAAGGAGCATGGCCTCCTTCGCTCTGCTTAACCGCTGGATCTGGGGACCTGCTTCGCTGCCTGAATCTCACCCAGCCTGAGTCAGGAAGGTTGGGTTAGACAGGCACTTTAGAATTTAAGCAAAGGAAAGTCGACACAGAGTGGCAATCCGCCACTAACAGCCACTCTGAGGAAGTTATGGCCCACTAATTTTTATTTAATCGTGCAACTTATTCTATACAGAAGTAGTATTTTTGATAAAAAGTAAGGAGGGATGGGAGAGGCTTGATCGGTCGCAAAAAGGTTGGAGGTTTCTGCTTTAGGCAGTAAAGAGGTGAAGTGGTGACCAAGAAAGAATCTTTAGTTGAAATACCCATTTCGCCTGCATTTAACGCAAGACATCATCTTGGTAAAGCAGTCGAAGCCTGTGCCAGAAATAGCTTACCAGAAGCTTGTTAAACATCTGACTGCCACTAAAATGTGTGCTAGCACTCATTAAAAAGGACTGGCATTTTGGTGGCTAGCCCTTCAACTAACACCACCAGCGATCAGCTATTTGGCAGTAGGCATGGCATTGATATCTATTTCAAATGTTGTTTAAAGCGACATTCACTACTTCATGTTCAATGCTGCTAAAGCTGTGAGGAGGAGCTCCGAAATACACTGAGATACCCTCTGGGACACTTTGGTCAAGACTTACCCAACATCGAGCAATACTATTCCAAAAGTTCACTGAGGACTTTGCCTGAAAAGAATAAGTGCCACACTACTAGGCTTCATAGGATAAATTATTGGAGTGATCAGGAGAAAGTGAATGTTTAGCAATCAGCATCTTGCTTGGAGTCTGCTTTGGTTTGGATGAAGAATTGGAGGAAGGCACGAGGCCAGGGGAAGCAGCATCAGTTGCTGCAGTAAAGAGGGTGCAGGGCTTCTCTCTCTCTCCCCCTCCTCTGGGCAACTTCCACAAAGACCTCCAGAAAAGCATCCATGAATCTCTCATGCTCCCCAAGCCATCTTACAACTTACTTAACTTTCTTAAGTGTGGCAGCCACAGCATGACCACTACACATCCTCACTGGAAGTGGATGCAAGGTGCCCAGATATACGGTTCCATGAAAATTACATTGAATCAGCACTAGAGCTAAACCTGCAGATGTCGATTTACCGCCAGGCAAGTTCAAATTATGGTAACAAGCAATCAGGGCCAAAATTGTGTGTTAAATTCGGATATTCAAACAGGCTAGTCTTAATAGCACTGTACCTATTTAGTACCTATTTTCCCCATTTTGGTCAACATAAACTCTTAAGCTTCTGATCAGCAACTCAATGTAAAATAATTTTCATTCCAGTTATTTTCAATTGCTGAAGAGTAATTGGTGTCCTCAAATTTGTTTCCTACATCTTCATCAGATGGTCCAAGAGTTACCTGTTTTTTCCAATCAACTCACCTTGTCAAGTTCAAAGAATTCAATACGTTCTTCTTGGCTGCAATTTCTCCCGATTGGACTGATGTTCAGCATTCCATTACGGAACTCAATAAAGGTGCCTCTGTGAAAGATACGTAGCTTTAGGCAGTCACTAATCATTACTAATGTTTAAACTATTGTAAATTTTGAATTGCATAGCACTGCAAAAATAACTTCAATAAAGATCATCAGTCCGTCTACCATGAGATGCTTCAACATTTTGAAAACATTTGTGATTAATATATTGACTACATTTTAAAAAGTACATTGGTGTATTACAAAGTTATTCAACCAAATAATCTAAAAGGAAAACTATCATATGCAAGCCAACAGTGGAATGTCAAGATTAAGAAACTAAAATGTAGTTTGTGGCACGGTGTCAGAGGGGAAGGTCTTGGGGCACCGCGGCAGGAGTTAACTAAAAGGGTGGCCTATTAGAGTTGTGGGGGGGAAGGTTTAAACCAATATAGGATTGAATAGGGTAAAGCAATAGGACTGCATGGAACAAAGAGTATTCATAATAAGAAAGTTAAGTGGTTAAGCAGGACAAAATAATAAAAATGGGTCAGGGTGCAGCAAGACAGATGAGGAAAAATTTCCAACAAGGGAATCCAAACTTAGATTCACCAATTATAAGAATTAAAATGAGGGAACTCAATTATAAAATAGAAAATTGTCACATAACAACAGTAACAGAAACAGAATTGCCCCAAGGTCACAGTTAGCAATTAAACATTCCAGATTACAAGATGTTCAGGAAGGGTATGGGGGAATTGAAACAACAGTTAGAACATAAAAAATTAAATACAGAAGTCATCCCAAAAATATTAATTTGTATTGAATTGAAGAGGAGCAAGGAATTAGTCACACTAGTGTGAGCAATTATAGATTACCAATGAAGAAAGAATACTATTTAAAGACAAGTTAGAGAAGTGTGTATTAACAAAAAAACTACATTTTATAGGGATTTTAATTATTCCATAGTGGTGAAAGAGAAAAGTATTTGAGAAAGTGAAAGCATTTTGCAGTGTGTTTATGTCCTTCATCTCAGCCTTGCTACTCCAGCAAGGAGGGAAGCAATACTTGAACTGGTTCCTAATACTAAAGCAGAGTTAACAGGTAACCAAAGTAAGAAGAACATTTGGAAAGCAATAGCCACAATATATTTTTGCTCAGAAAATTCTAGGATAAAAGTTATAATCACTACAAGACAACTGGAACACTATAAATTATAGTAAGTTAAAAAGTAAATATTCAGTTTAAATGCAAGGCGATATTTGCTAGATCGAAAATTGGAAATATTTAATTAAGAGATGGGTAGAAATCAGTAGGGCAGGAAAAATTATGCATTGAAGGTTCGAGATTTTTTGGATGCATGGAGAGATTAGATTGAATTTCAAAGTTAAAAAAGGCTTTTAGCACTTAATGAGTGTTTCATTAAAAAAAAAGCTTAGGGCAAATATATATATATATATATATATATATATATAGATAAAGCTTCCAAAGAGGGAGATTAGAAAGGTTAAAGCGCAAACATAAATGAACACAAAATAGGAATAAAAGCACTATTGCTCGGCACAGCAGGAGATAGAAAAGGAACATGTAGGGCCAGTGAGAGATTAAGATGACAAGTTTGTAACTGAGAGTGAAGGAATTTCAGAAATAATAAATATATACTATCATTCAGATTTTGCACATTAGTATTAAGCTAAGTGGTATGAATGAAGTTACTCAAAATAAAATTAGATAAACTTAATGCTCATGCCTGAAGATCTTGGCATAAGAAAGAGCAGATAATGCAACCATAGTCTACTAAACTTCTCAGGAAAAGAGAAACTGTTTCAGAAGACTGGACGCTGTCAAATACAACTTTCTTCTTTAAGAAAAAGAGACATGATTAGACTGGACAGAATAGGCTTATAGTTACATAGAGATCCAATTTTTACCCCTATACATCCCACTGTATTCAGAATTTTACTTTGCTTTCAATTCATTATCATTATCATTCATTATCAACAAAGTGAGAAGTAAACAGATAAATATAAATGGCTTTTAAAAATGTTGATAACATAGAAGGATTGCAAACTTCGTTGATGTAGTTTTATTTCAGATGTGGGTTTTACCTTTTTTTAGGCAGCTTAATCTTGGCCATATAATTTAGACAGTAGTTGATCAGGTCCTGCAGTACTTCCTCACCAACATAGCTCTGGATGCTCTAAAAATCAAGGCATATAAAATAAAACTGCTTGTGAAGTATATTTCATGTATAAATACAATGGGCTCAATTTTAAATAACTAGCAATGGATGGTGGAGACCTGGTAGTGTAGTGTGTTTGTCAATGGCTTTTTAACCCACCCACAGCATTACACTATTGCTTCCATGTTTACCGGCCAATTAAGTGCAAGGAGGTGTGACAAGAACCCATGAATGAATTTCAGTCTTTAAAGCAGCTTTGCAAACATGTAATGTTGCAGCAAATCTTTCATATGACATTTGACAATATCTTTAGTTCCTAGTAATTAGATCCTGATAAGAGTGCACAATTTTAAACACTGCAGTAAATATATCTAACATGGATTATTTTGAAAACAGCAAATTGTAAAGTAGCATATAAGTCACACTTGTGTAGGAATTATCCCCCACTCTAATTCCCATTCTGGTTTTAAAAATCCTTAGGTTTACCTGTGTTTAACAAAGGTCTGTATTCAGAGAATATAAAATCAATGAAGATGAAAATTACAAAGCAGATTTTACATTTTTACTGTATTCTTGTTAAAATCTAACATATATATATATATATATATATATATATATATATAATATAGTATTTTACTTTGCTTTGTTAAATGTTTATGTGGAACCTGATATGAAAAATAGGAAGACAGCACAAATCTTGCTTTATTAGCAGCCAAAATAAAACTAGCTTTCATCTGTTAAATATAAAACAAATGCTGCAGTTTCATGTCCGAAAATTATTTTTAATTTAAGTGTAAATTATAAGCAGATACATTTCTTCCAGATCAGAAACGCAGGCTGCATTAATTACTGCTGCACATTTTCAACCAAGTGCTTCTTATTCACATTTTCTCCTGTTGAGACAGTGTTACAGATAAAACCAGTCCCCCTTTCCTCCTCTCTTAAGAAAGGAAGGTGGGAGTAGGCTAGATCAAAAAATACATATCCCCAGTGGAATAAGAGTACTTGAATAATAAAAAGGGCATGTTTCTCCTTTAACTCACAGAGTCAATTTTGATTTTTTAAAACTTACCTGTTTAGCCAAAAACTGGCCAGCTTTATATGCAACTAAGCCATTTTCAGCAAACACATAATCAAAGTTTGAAACAACTGAAAGGAAAAGAAAGCAGACGTGTTAGAATCTGGTACAACCAAGATGTTTATTTTCCTGAAGCCATAATACCATAAATCCATGTATATGCCAGCTATTAACTTAATTAGCATGGTTTGTTTTATTTGTTGTTCCAATTCTGAACAGCAAACCACCTCCACACCAGTGATTTAAAACAGAAAAACAAGAAACTAAAACAAAAGCCACTAAATCTGTGGTGTTACTCAATATTTTAAAACATTCAACAGAAAAGTAGATCGCTCCGCATATAATTGAGCCTTGCAAGGTTGGTGGTTTATAAAGACAGAAAGAGTTTTAACAACACCAGGTTAAAGTCCAACAGGTTTATTTGGTAGCAAATGCCATTAGCTTTCGGAGCGCTGCTCCTTCGTCAGATGGAGTGGAAATGAGCACATTTCCACTCCATCTACTTTGAAAAGCTCATTGACTGCAGGTACATTTATGGAAATATAAAAATGTGTCATTGAGAGCCAGTAGCTTAAACTGGGTAAGGCCTGGCAAAGATTCCATCTATAGGTCCAGGTTTGATTTAGCTTATGGAGATTGTTCCTCTATCAATCTGTCTCTCTCTTCTGCAGTTTTGTCCATGTCTGGGATGGCTGTGGAGAAGGAGAATGCCTACTACCACCAGTGTAACTGAGGAGGCATGGATAGTACAAATGTGCTTACAAGTTTTCTTTGTTTAAGTTCCCCATTGGTTCTGCCCCTCTAAAAATGGGATACTGTTAACCATAGAATCCTTACAGTGCAGAAGGAGGCCATTTGGCCCATTCTGCCTGCACTGACTCTCCAAAAAGAACATTTTACCCAGGCCCACCCCTGCCTCCATAACCCCCCACATTTACCATGACCAATCCACCTAATCTGCACATCTTTAGACTGTAGGAGGAAACCGAAGCACCCGGAGGAAACCCACGCAAACACAGGGAGAACGTGCAAACTCCATACAGACAGTGACCCAAGGCCAGAATCGGTGCTAACCATTGTGTCACCATGCTGCCCTTTGTTGTAACAACAAACTGTTGTTAGGTTTTTAATCATTTGACAATCTAGGAGCAACTTAATGACTCCTTACAGTTTCAATCAAAAAAAGAACAGCTCTTCTAAGTTCACACTGGCAGATCTATACACGAAGTTGTTTTCTGAGTAAGCAGGCTTGATTCCCCAAAAAGCCTTTTTGGTTTTCCTGTTAATGTTGCACTCAAATTCTTACCGATCTTTCTTGGTTAACAAACATTAGGTATACATGGAGAGGTAGTAAATTGGATTAGACATTGGCTCAATGGAAGAAGTCAGAGAGGGGTAGTGGAGGATTGCTTATCTGAGTGGAGGCCTGTGACTAGTGGTGTGCATGATGTGGAGATGCCGGCGTTGGACTGGGGTAAACACAGTAGGAAGTTTAACAACACCAGGTTAAAGTCCAACAGGTTAAAGGTCCAGCCTGTCCAACCTGTTGGACTTTAACCTGGTGTTGTTAAACTTCTTACTAGTGGTGTGCCACAGGGATCAGTGCTGGGTCCATTGTTGTTTGTCATCTATATCAATGATCTGGATGATAATGTGGTAAATTGGATCAGCAAATCTGCTGATGATACAAAGATCGGAGGTGTAGTGGACAGTGAGGAAGGTTTTCAAAGCTTGCAGAGGGATTTGGACCAGCTAGAAAGATGGGCTGAAAAATGGCAGATGGCGTTTAATGCAGACAAGTGTGAGGTACTGCACTTTGGAAGGACAAACCAAGGTAGAACATACAAGGTAAATGGTAGGACACTGAAGAGTGCAGTAGAACAGAGGAATCTGGGAATACAGATACATAATTCCCTAAAAGTGGCATCACAGGTAGATAGGATCGTAAAGAGTGCGTTTGGTACATTGGCCTTTATAAATCAAAGTATTGAGTATAGGAGTTGGAATGTTATGGTGAGGTTGTATAAGACATTGGTGAGGCCGAATTTAGAGTATTGTGTGCAGATTTGGTCACCTAATTACAGGAAGGATATTAATAAGGTTAAAAGAGTGCAGAGAAGGTTTACAAGGATGTTGCCGGGACTTGAGAAACTGAGTTACAGAGAAAGGTTGAATAGGTTAGGACTTTATTCCCTGGAGCGCAGAAGAATGAGGGGAGATTTGATAGAGGTGTATAAAATTATGATGGGTATAGATAGAGTGAATGCAAGCAGGCTTTTTCCACTGAGGCTAGGGGAGAAAATAACTAGAGGACATGGGTTAAGGGTGAGGGGGGAAAAGTTTAAAGGGAATATTAGGGGGTCTTCTTCACACAGAGAGTGGTGGGAGTGTGGAATGAGCTGCCAGATGAAGTGGTGAATGCGGGCTCACTTTTAACATTTAAGAAAAACTTGGACAGGTACATGGATGAGAGGGGTGTGGAGGGATATGGTCCAGGTGCAGGTCAGTGGGACTAGGCAGAAAAATGGTTCGGCACAGCCAAGGGCCAAAAGGCCTGTTTCTGTGCTGTAATGTTCTATGGTTCTATTATCAACTGTGCTATTCATACCACTATTTAATGTTACATTCAGAATACTTGTTTTCAATTCCACAAGTTATATTGCTTTCTCTGAAGTCCAATTGCCATTCTTACTCAATACCAACCAGCTGGCTCATTTTCCATGGCGGTATCAGTGACAGTAAGACTACTATTGCTCCTGTCATTTCTGATATGGATTGGGAGGAGAACTGGTTTATTAGGAATCTGCTACTCACAATCAAAACTTTGTGAATAAAATCTTCTTGAATGATACGTTTGCCATTTGTTTTGGCTTTGCATGAATGTGTTACTTTGGTAATGGTAAAACAGAGTCAATTGTACTTGGGTTCTATGACTCCCTTTTAAGGTGGAAAATTGACCCCAGTGTTAACAGGAAGGTGAAGAGACCAAAAACAGTCAAAGAAACTGGCAAGATTAGGGACATGGTGATCCTACTGACCTTAATGGCAAAACCTCTTTCATATATTTCCTTCTCTCCAGCCTACTGCACAGCCAGGAGGAAAAACCTGCACTATTCTTGGGGCTAGTTCTTGGCAATTGAGAGAATAGAGAACAGCCACAATTGTGAGATGAGGTGAGGGATGTTCAGTCTGCCAAAGTCTTGAGGGTCTTGGAGGAGCACTTCTTGGCCCACTCAACCTGTGTACACAGCATCTCCTGCCTTGGTTCAGATGCAGGGAGTCCCACAGCTCAAGCCTCCACCTCATTTCTGTCAAAGTTGCACCACTGATCTGGACAGTTTAGGTGTGGGAGATAACCAGGCCCCTACAAGCCTTTGGTGGGACACTTATCCATGTGCTCAATCCATTCTTCATTCATTCTTGGTGTTTAAAATCAAGGCCAATGAATCAATATTTTGCCCCTATAACTGAGCCAATTCTATTTCAAACACTGACTTATCAACTAAGACTATAATAGTGAGTTAGTATTATTTGGTAGACTATGGTTCTGTATCTTTGAATTAGTATTGTTTTTGAGATCTATAGTATCAGTGTTATTGGGATCCACAGTTCAGTGAACTAACATTACTGGGCTAAAGTTGCAGTATTCAGATAGACTTTACCCTCCTCCACTGAACTCCACAACAAAGCTACAAATCCTCTGGGATAAGGATGTCTGATATGACTTCAGATTGTGGACCTTGTGTGGACATCCAGGTCATGTATTAAGCTTACCTAAAGTTCATTTAAATATTTAAAACAAATGCAGAATGCTCTCACTGAACATTAGGGGGCTTAGTTTAAAAATAAGGGGTTTCCCATTTAAGACAGAAATTGGGAGGAATTGCAGAGTAGTGGTGGTGGGGTTACTGAATATATTCATGGCTGGGTTAGGCAAATTTTAATCTAGAGTTCAGGGGGGATAGGCAGGGAAGTGGAGTTAAGGTCATATTCAGATCTTATCATAGAATCCCTTTAGTACAGAACGAGGCCATTTGGCCCATCAAGTCCACCCTGATTCTCTGACAGAGCATCCCATCCAGAACCTGTTCCCATAACCCCACGTATTTACCCCATTAATCCACCTAACCTACACACCTTTAGACAATAAGGGACAATTTAACATGGCCAATTCACCTAACCTATACATCCTCGGACCGTGGGAGGAAACCCATACAGGGAGAATGTGTAAACTCCACATAGACAGTCACCAAAGGTCAGAATTGAATCCCTGATGCTGTGAGGCAGCAATGCTAACCACTGTGCTATCCTGTCACCCTTATGTAAAGTCCAACAGGTTTATTTGGTGGCAAAAGCCACAAGCTTTCGGAGCCTTAAGCTCCTTCTTCAGGTGAGTGGGAATTCTGTTCACAAACAGGGAATATAAAGACACAAACTCAATTTACAGAATAATATTCGCATTCCAACCATTATTCTGTAAATTGAGTTTGTGTCTTTATATGCCTTGTTTGTGAACAGAATTCTCACTCGCTGGAAGAAGGAGCTTAATTAAGCAGGCTCCGAAAGCTTGTGGCATTTGCTACCAAATAAACTTGTTGGACTTTAACCTGGTGTTGTTAAACTTCTTACTGTGTTTACCCCAGTCCAACGCTGGCATCTCCACATCATGCCCTTATGTAATGGCAGAGGAGACTTGATGGGCCGAATGGTACTTCTGCTCCTAATTTTATAATCTTATTTACATTCCAACCTCTGGGAGGTAAATTCTGATAACACATTGAACCTGACTATAGGGAGGAGAACTGCAGTTAAGGCAGGAGACAGCCCAATTAGAAACAGACTGAGCAATAAATGCAGCGTGAGGCTGTGACTGTGATTTGCAAACCTCCACAATGTCCTGTCATTTACTCATCGGTGTTTTGTAAACCCGGAATTGCCACGTCGTCTTTGCTGTTCTGATTGGTGACAAAGGTAGGACGGGTAACCAGTCAGAAAAAAAACAACCTTTCAGTTTTCAGGGCAGACGAAGTTGAGATTTATTTCTAAAATCAAATGTCACTGGCACTCAGTATTTGTTGCTGACAAGTTCTGCAGGGCTCGCGTTTACCTGTGCCTGAGACAAAGTGTAAACCCGGGACTGTAGACAGTGTGTGAAGCTCCGTACCGTGAGCCTGTTCAGAAGCAGTGACTCACCCTTGTCTCCCAGCTGCTCTTTAATTTTAACGAAATCAGAACCGCCCACAACTCCAACTTTCACCTTTTGCCTTAAACGCTGCATAAATTCATCCATGTCCGGAGTGACTTTCTAAAGTAGGACATTGGGAGGAGGGAGGGAAACACAGCAGGGTGTAAATCAGTGGATGATGCCGGCCACAATTTCCAAACTAAATACACATCCATTCTCTCGACATGCATCTTTAAACTCACTGGAACAAGAAATGTTTTGACAAAACAAAAGCGTATCGAGTGCACTGGAGAGTACAGTGGACATCGCTGGCAATTCGTTTCAGAAGCTTTGTTTATGGTTTATTCTTGTGCCTCTAAAAGGGAGATGAATATCTGTTAGCTTTCTCTCTGTGGTTTTATTAACGTGCCTAACCTAGAGGAGTTACTGTAACCAGAGGAGCTGCAAATCAATGGATCTGATCCTGGATCCACTCCCCATTCACAAACAGATCCCCGGGATCCACTCCCCATTCACAAACAGATCCCCGGGATCCACTCCACATTAACAGATCCCCGGATCTCTCCCCATTCACAAACCGATCTACGGGATCTCTTCACAAACCGATCCCAGGATCCCCCCATTCACAAACAGATTCCGGGATCTCCCCCCATTCACAAACAGATCTCCAGGATCCATTCCCCGCTTACAAACAGATCTCCAGGATCCACTCCCCATTCACAAACAGATCTCCAGGATCCACTCCCCATTCACAAACAGATCTCCAGGATCCACTCCCCATTCACAAACAGATCTCCAGGATCCATTCCCCATTCACAAACAGATCTCCAGGATCCATTCCCCATTCACAAACAGATCTCCGGGATCCATTCCCCATTCACAAACAGATCTCCAGGATCCATTCCCCATTCACAAACAGATCTCCAGGATCCATTCCCCATTCACAAACCCACCCCTCTGGATTCGCTTCCTATTCAGGAGGGGGGGGGGCTGTGCCACCACCGGCGAGAGGCCCGGGGATGGCCCTGTGCAGTGTAGCGGGCAGAACTATCCTTACCTGCCGGGCCTCAGTGAGGGTGCCGTCCACATCAAAGAGACACAACACCGAGCTACCAATCTCCCCCCTCTCCGCCGCCATGTTTCTCCAATCCGCCCAACTACCCCAGTGCACATGCGCCGACTCCCCAGCGGCATGTTGGAAAATGCAGTCCCGGGCGGGGTTTTGGCTGGGACTCCAACACCCAGAGTGCAGAGCGCGGCCGATAGCTCCCAGAGTGCAGAGCGCGGTCGATAGCTCCCAGAGTGCAGAGCGCGCCCGGCGCCTCCATCACTGTCGCTGCTGGTAACTGAGCAGGCGGCCCTGGGCCGCTTCAGCCAATGACCCTCCGTTGGATAGACGCGCGATGTCTTGGCTTCTCCTGGGCGGCAGGCCCTTGTTTCCGGGCCGGGTAGGGCTCTCTCTCTCTGACTAAGGCCTGGCCTGGAGTGGAAGCAGAGCCATTCTAAGCCGATGTCGTTGCCCAGATTGCAGAGCAGGAGAGACTTTGTGTACACAGAGTGCTGGAAAATCTCAGCGGGTCTGACAGCCTCTGTGGAGAGAGAATAGAGCCAACATTTCGAGTCTGGATGACCCTTCTTTACTCTGACTCGAAACATTGGCTCTATTCTCTCTCGATGTGGAGATGCCGGCGTTGGACTGGGGTAAAAGAGTTTTAACAACACCAGGTTAAAGACCAACAGGTTTATTTGGTAGCAAATGCCATTAGCTTTCGGAGCGCTGCTCCTTCGTCAGATGGAGTGGATATCTGCTCACAAATAAGGCATACAGAGACACAAACTCAAGTTACAGAATACTGGTTAGAATGCGAATCTTTACAGCTAATCAAGTCTTAAAGATACAGACAATGTGAGTGGAGAGAGCATTCGGCACAGGTTAAAGAAATGCGTATTGTCTCCAGACAGGACAGCCAGTGAGATTCTGCAGGTCCAGGCAAGCTGTGGGGGTTACCGATAGTGTGACATGAATCCAAGATCCCGGTTGAGGCCGTCCTCATGTGTGTGGAACTTGGCTATCAGTTTCTGCTCAGCGACTGTGTGTCGTGAAGGCCGCCTTGGAGAACGCTTACCTGAAGATCAGAGGCCGAATGCCCGTGACCGGTGAAGTGTGATTGTCAAGCGGTGTTCATTCATCCGTTGTTGTAGTGTCTGCATGGTTTCCCCAATGTACTATACCATGTATGTCCCGAGGCATTTTACTCACATTGTCTGTATCTTTAAGACTTGATTAGCTGTAAAGATTCGCATTCTAATCAATATTCTGTAACTTGAGTTTGTGTCTCTGTATGCCTTGTTTATGAGCAGATATCCACTCCATCTGACGAAGGAGCAGCGCTCCGAAAGCTAATGGCATTTGCTACCAAATAAACCTGTTGGACTTTAACCTGGTGTTGTTAAAACTCTTACTCTATTCCCGCTCCACAGATGCTGTCAGACCTGCTGAGATTTCCCAGCATTTTCTGTTTTTGTTTCAGATTCCAGCACCCACAATGTTTTGCTTCTACACTCTGCGTATTCAGGCACTGCTCTGTCATTACCAAACAGGTGGCACAGTGGTCAACACTGATGCCTCACAGCACCAGGGACCTGGGTTCGATTCCAGTCTCGGGTCATTGTCTGTGTGGAGTCTGCACGATCTCCCTGCGTCTGTGTGGGTTTCCTCCGGGTGCTCCGGTTTCCTTCCACACTCCAAAGATGTGCAGGTTAGGCTTTTGCAGAGTCAATGCAGACTTGTAACATAATGCAAGTTACTGACCTCCACCACCACTTGGACATTGCTCCCGATTGAGTGCCAATTTTTATTAAAAGGAATCTGGGATGTAGAGCAAAGCAGCTAGGATGGAAAATGGAGGGGTTGTGTAGTGTTCTGAAGCAAAATGTTTTAACAGCCTATATTCAACAGCTTTCTTTTCTTGAGATATGAGTTGTTGGCAAAGATAACGTTTAGAACCCTAGAAACCCTACAGTGTAGAAAGAGGCCATTTGGCCCATCGAGTCTGCACCAACCACAATCCCACCCAGGCCCTACCCCCATATCCCTACATATTTACCCACTAATCCCTCTAACCTACGCATCTCAGGACACTAAGGGGCAATTTTAGCATGGCCAATCAACCTAACCCACACATCTTTGGACTTTATTGCCTGTGAATTTCTCTTGAAAAAGTGGTGGTGAGCCATTTGAATCACTGCAGTCCATTTGGTTTGGGCACACCACAATGAACTGAAGTTCCAGGTTTTTTAACCCAGTGACAGTGAAAGACAGTATAGCTCCAAGTCATGATAGTATGTGGTTTGTTTATTTTGCACACTGCTACCACTGTGTGCTCATGGTGGAGGGAGTGAACATTTAAGATGATGAGTGGGTTGCCAGTCAAGTTAGACTGCATTGTCCTGGGTGGTGTCAAGCTTCTTGGGTGTTGTAGGATCTAGACACGTCCAGACAAGTGCAGAGTATTCCACCTAACCCTAACTTGTGTCTTATTGATGATGACAGGCTTTGGGGAGTCGGGATGAATTACTCTGTCCACCGAATTCTCATCCTATACCTCTTGTAGTGACTGCATCTATATAAAAACAAATGGAATATCATGGACCTAAAAAGTTAACTGTTTCTCTGCAAAGATGCTGCCAGACCTGCTGAGATTTTCCAGCATTTTCTCTTTTGGTTTCAGATTCCAGCATCTGCAATAATTTGCTCTCATATTGCTTTTCAACATTATTTATACTGCTGGTCCAATTAATTAGCTGATCAGTGGTAGCCACCAAGATGTTGATGGTTGCATATGTACACTACAAATGCAAAACAATTACATATAATTACGATAAATGTGATTCTGTTTAAAATACTACAATACATTGTTTAATAATGTGGGTTTTTTATATCTACTCTATACTGCCAGGTTTGTGTTGACTCAACTTTGCAAGAAAATAATAATTTCAATGAGCACACTGTGTCAGTGGAGTTTAAGTTTAGTGGTACCTTCCTTCTCTAGATATTCAGTTTCAAATTGAAATGGGAATATTAACAAGTATACTGGACATAAAACTGGTGTTTCTATCTAGTTGGTCATAAGTATGGACATTTCTTTGGAAGCTGGTTGTTTTACTTTGTTAATAATGGTGCTTTCACCTTATTCTGAATCTTGCATATATTCTATGTTGTGTGGTAATCAGTCAGCATCATGGCTGTGACAATCGCATTTATGCTATTTCATCTATGTTGTAGCTAAAAGTAATAATAGAAATCATTTCAATCTTTCTCTCTAATGCATTCATTTATTTAGACATTTAGCGGACACCATTATCTAAGATTAACAACACATAAGTTATGCAGTACTTCAACTGAACATGTTTCACCATGTAAGAAATCAAAAGTTTTCACACTTTTCACAGTCACTTCATTGCAGTGTTAATGTAAGCCTGCTTGTGACATTAATAAGGTTTTAAAAGCTTGGTTAATCAGGGACTAGGTTTGTAAACAGGAAACCCCTTTGGGAATATTATTTGCCCAGGGGCGCAGTACCTCATCTGAAGGTTGCAGTTCATTGACATTTGTTTTTCATTTGTAGTGTATGCTCTTTTTAATAAACAAAATTTAAACGAATGGAAGATCCCCCATTTATGCTCTTTTTAATGGACAACGGTCAATAAAATAAACTGAGAGTGGTGACAGCCCTGGTGGGGGCACTGTTAACAAAAATTTGCAGTGTGCAATCATCAACATCCTGGCATTTACCATTGAAACATAGAAACTAGAAGCAGGAGTAGGCCATTCAGCCCTTCGAGTCTGCTCTGCCATTCATTTTGATCATGGCTGCTCATCAAATTCAATATCCTGATCCTGCCTTCCCCCCCATATCCCATAATCCTTTTAGCCCCAAGAGCTATATCTAATTTCTTCTTGAAATCAGACAACATTTTGGCCTCACCTGCTTTTCTGTGGTGGTGAATTCCACACATTCACCACCCTCAGGTTGAAGAAATTCCTTCTCACCTCAGTCCTGAAAGTCCTTATCCTCAAACTATGACCCCTAATTCTGGACTCCCCTACCATCGGGGACATTCTTTCTGAATCTACCCTGTCTAATCCTGTCAGAATTACAAGTTTCTATGAGATCCCCTCTCTTCTAAACCCCAAATAAATACAATCGTAACCAACTTAGTCCCTCCTCGTACGACAGACCTGCCACCCCAGGAATCAGCCTGGTAAACCTTCGCTGCACTCCCTCTATAGCAAGGATTTACCATTGATGAAATACTTAACTAGCCAAGCCATGTAAAAATTACTGAATGGCAGAATGTTGCGGATGTTGAAAATCTGAAATAAAAGCAGAAAACGCTGGAAATGCTCAGCAGGTTATGGCAGCAGTGGTGGAGAGAGAGATAGGTAACGTTCCAGGACAGTGACTTGTAATTTGCTTTTCTACAAACACTCTAGAAAACGGGGACGTCATCCTATGCTCAGTGTATTATCCAATTGTGATATAAAATATGCTGAAGAAAAACATATTTTGTGTGAATAATACATACTTCTGAATCTTCGGTATAAAAAAAAACAGCCACATCTGATCCAAATCTCAAATGCTGATAATTTTATTTGGAAAAATATTGAAACTAGTTGAATCATTGACAATTTGTCATTTTACAATCATCCATAGTTCATAGAGTCATAGAATCCCTACAGTGCAGAAGGAGGCCATTCGGCCCATCGAGTCTGCACTGACCACAATCCACCCAGGCCCTATCAGCCAAACCCCATGTATTTACCCTGCTGATCCATCTAACACTAAGGGGCAATTTAGCATAGCCAATCCACCTAACCCGTGGACTGTGGGAAGAAACTGGAGCACCCGGAGGAAACCTACACAGACATAGTGATATGTACGAGTCAAATTTTGTTATAAATCACAATTTTCATAATTGTTTTGTTATATAATATGCTGGCTCTTGGATGTGATTTATTTAAGCAACAGAATGTTGATGTTTGTTGTAAAGGAGAGGTTTGAATTTCACACTAAAGGCTTAACTTTTACAGATTTTTTTTTCTGTTATTGTTCAGGTGATGGTGTTTAAGAACACACTCGGCTCTTGTCAAACAACTTGCCAGTCAAGATCTTTGTTACCTCTTTGTACCTCAAGTACTCAAAAACGGGCAATTATTTTTGATTGGTTCAAGACTTGTGCTGTGACATATCTTCACGCTGCAAAGCTCCATCATAAAGCACATGAAAGGCGTGTTACAGCAGGAGGACAGATTCAACATGGGCACCAGTCTGTTGATGTCCAGGAACACCGTACACAGCCAAAGCCCAAATTTCCAGATCATGAACATTTCACAACAATATACAGATTTCAAGGAATAAGATTCTTGAGAGCTATTTCTCAGCTAAAAGTACTTCAGACTGGCATAACCGTAGCTCTGCTACCCACCGTTTATTATTTCTACCTGCAGGAGCATGTACAATATGCTCTGCTTAGCTACATCACTGGATTATCAGCTTTTGCTATAGTTATGCTTTATACCATGAGTTACTATCTAAGACATTTCATAGGGATGCTGTATCTAAATGACTCAGGCACCACTCTGAAGGTTTCACATCTAACCTTTTGGGGAAGGAGGAACGATTTTTATGTTCCTGTTGAAGACGTCATGCCTCTTGGCGACACAGGGGATGCAGCAAATGAAATTATTCTACAGTTCAAACAGTACAACAGCACTGAGGTTTTCTATTTCACAATTAAGTTTGGTCAGGTAGTTGATAAGCAAAAATTCCTGCAAGTGTTTGGAGGACTTAAATAAATAAATAATCCCACTCCAGTCTCTTGGTATAATTTATAAAGCAACATGTTGGACAAAGTTAATATTTGCATAAATGTTTAAATAACTAAGACACACTGAAAGCAGTCAGATGACCTGCCTAACCATTTAGATATCGAATTTCATGCAGTATGAACATATGCCACATTGGTATTATATGAGCCACGTACAACTGACTCATTGTCCAGTAAATGGAGATAACTCTGTTTGAGATGCTAACTGTTGTAGTTTGAGCTTTGTGTTTATCCTTAAATTCATGGCAGTGAGGGTAGTTTCCATATGTAGAAACCACCAACTTCTACTTATATAGCATTTTTCTTGTCTGACCTCGTCTGTGGAGAAAGAAACAAAGTTAACATTCCAAGTTTATAGAACATAGAAAAGCTACAGCACAAACAGGCCCTTCTGCCCACAAGTTGCACCGAACATGTCCCTACCTACTAGGCTTACCTATAACCCTCTATCTTACTACCATGAACTTATCCAAAAGTCTCTTAAAAGACCCTATCGAATCCGCCTCCATCACCACTACCGGCAGCCGATTCCACCCACCCACCACCCTCTGAGTGAAAAACTTACCCCTAACATCTCCTCTGTACCTACTCCCCAGCACCCTAAACCTGTAACCTCTTGTGGCAACCATTTCAGCCCTGGGTAAAAGCCTCTGAGAATCCACTCTATCAATACCCCTCAACATCTTATACACCTCTATAAGGTCACCTCTCATCCTTCGCCTCTCCAAGGAGAAAAGACCTAGCTCTCTCAACCTATCCTCATAAGGCATGCCACCTAAGCCAGGCAACATTCTTGTAAATTTCCTCTGCACCCTTTCTATGGCTTCCACATCCTTTCTGTAATGAGGCAGCCAGAGCTGGGCACAGTACTCCAGGTGGGGTCTGAGCAGGGTCCTATACAGCTGTAGCATTAACTCCCGATTTCTAAACTCAATTCCTCTATTGATGAAGGCCAGTATTCCATACGCCTTCTTAATGACAGCCTCCACCTGCGATGCTGGTTTGAGCGTCCTATGAACCCAGACCCCAAGATCCTTCTGATCTTCCACACTGTCAAGCGTCTTACCCTTAATATTCTTTCATCCTATTTGACCTGCCAAAATGAACCACCACACACTTATCTGGGTTGAAGTCCATCTGCCACTTCTCCGCCCGTTCTTGCATCTTATCTATGTCTCGTTGCAACTGCTGACATCCCTCGACACTATCCACAACCCCACCAACCTTTGTGTCATCAGCAAACTTGCCAACCCATCCTTCCACTTCCTCACCCAGGTCATTTATAAAAATCACAAAGAGCAAGGGTCCCTGGGGCACTCCACTGGTGACCAACCTCCATGCTAAAAAAGATCCATCTACAACCACTCTTTGCCTTCTGTGGGCAAGCCAGTTCTGAATCCACAAAGCAATGTCCCCTTGTATCCCATGCCCCTTCATTTTCTCAATGAGCCTTGCATAGGGCACCTTATCAAATGCCTTGCTGAAATCCATATAAACTACATCTACCGCTCTTCCCTCGTCTATGTGTCTAGTTACAGCTTCAAAAAATTCAATTAGGCTCATAAGGCATAATCTGCCTTGGACAAAGCCGTGCTGGCTATTTCTGATCATACTATTCCTCTCCAGATGTTCATAAATCCTGCCTCTCAGGATCTTCTCCATCAACTTACCAACCACTGAGGTTAGACTCACTGGTCTATAATTTCCTGGGCTATCTCTTCTCCCTTTCTTGAACAACGGAACCACATCCGCAATCCTCTGGAACCTCTCCCGTCTCCATTGATGACGCAAAGATCATCGCCAGAGGCTCAGCAATCTCTTCCCTCACCTCCCACAGTAACCTGGGGTACATCCCATCCGGTCCCGGCGATTTATCTAACTTGATGCTTTTCAAAAGCTCCAACACATCCTCTTTCCTAATGTCCACATGCTCAATCTTCTCAGTCCACTGCAAGTCTGCACTGCAACTACCAAGATCCTTTTCCACTGTGAATACTGAAGCAAAGTATTCATTGAGTACCTCTGCCATTTCTACCGGTTCTATACAGACTTTCCCACCATCACATTTGATAGGTCCTACTCCTTCACATCTTATCCTCTTGCTCTTAACATACTTGTAGAGTATGTGACTCTTCTTCTGTCTCTATATAGTGCATTTCCATGAGCTCCCTTATTTAGCAGTATGCTGCAAAGTATTACTTATATACCTTGCAGCAGCCTGGAAGAGTTCTGTTTAATAAAAGTTAGGAAAGTAGGCAGTGTGGTCCTTGCCCTGTTTTGAGGTTGCAGTATGGCTGTAGCAGTTGGTAGATTGCAGTCATGACCTCTTTAGTGAAGCAAAGACCTTGCAAACTTTAGTTGTCACTGAGGTTGTGGAGAGGGAATTGCCCCCTAATGACTCTTAGTGGACATGGCATCCTGCTAAGAGCCCTTCTCCCATTTCTGTTCCTCTTAGGAGCTTGCCCTGTTCTGTGTGGTACCTGTCCATTCTCCCAATCTTGCTCAATTCTAAGAAGAAGGTCTGCCAAGCTGCCTGGATGCAGCTTGTATCAGCACAAGCTGTTAAATGACCAAAACATATTGCAGCATCAGAAAGACCATTGTTAAAAACGCCACTGATGCTGGGGGTGGGGGTGATCCCAAAACCCAGAAGGGTAACACTTATTCTTAAGAGTGTGTTTGTTCATTTTGGTATAATGTGAAGAAAGATATGCAAACCAGTGCAGAAAGGTACAGTCTTATTGCAACCAAAATAATATTTATTAACAGCCAAAGAATCAAGAACGGCCCCAGTGAATAAATGTACACTTAACCATAATGATGGCTACACACACACACACCACCCTGGAGTTAATCCCATTCCCATACAGCTACGTTCCTGAACTCTGAGAAGGGTCCCTTATCCCAGATCAATATCCTATTCAGTATAACTGTGAGCTAAATCCAGCAAATAGTTACCACCATGAGTTATCTTTAAATTTAGGAAGCCTTTCTTTGGTTAAGCACAGTTTCTCTCTGAGGTTTTCAAATCAGCACCTTCTTGCCTACATTTCTGCTCTCGGGGAGAGTTCCTCTTTCCAGCTGTTTCTCTTTTTCCTCTCCACCTCTCCTGTCAGTACGGAGCCAGTATGGTATTGATGTACCATATTTCCCTTTTGATCATCTCCTATCCAAATGAATCACCTTAGAAGCCAGGCTTTTGGCATATTCATGTTAACTATTCTCCTGTCTCCACTTTGAACTCATCTCTTCTGCAGTTTTAACACAAAATTTCTGTACTTTCTTATTCCCCACTTCAGTTAACCTTGCTTCAAAGCTAATTTACTTATCAAAACCCTTTCAGACAGCTGCACTCAAGTCCTTTTTCATCCTGTTCTCCAAACTTTATTTTATCTAAGCTTCTTTAATCTTTATTTTATCCCATTCTTGAATTTTTACTTTATTCAAGCTCTTGACACCACATCCTGTACATTATTGAAAGTTTAATGTAGAGAAGTTCCAATTCAATGGTACTGGCAGCCAAAAGAAATAATCCAACGATTAAGTCATTCATGATCCCTTTCAATAACACTGATAGGGGGCATTTGTGCAATTTAACATCTTGTTGAGCTGTGAAAGGATAAGAAGGGAATATCTGGAGTGTGGCATTTGAGAATTGCAACATTGGCATCAGATCAGCCTTGCATGCTGACTGAAAATGAATTAATATCGGCATTACCCTTTACCAAGATGTTGTCCAATGCTGGGCATCTTCGATGCTAGGATTCAAGCATTGGGAGACCACATAGCACCTATAATAGAGACTACAGAGCCCAACGTGGCTGGTTAGCTTTATTTTAGCTCTGCATTTTTCCGCAATAAATTAAGATTTGCTGGATGGCTAACATTTGTTCAGAGTCTTTGACGCCAATTCAGTATTTGTTAACCAACTTAACGATTACAAGTTAGGTTTTTACTTATTTCCCTCGTGTGTTAAATCCCATATCGATAACTATTCAAAAGCCTCAGTGGGCGATCATTTTGGAGATGATTTCACATTGCTAATTTTAGCCCACAAGCAAATGGATCTTGGGATTACTGAATAAGAGGTTTCCAATACCTTTGAGGGAGGTTTAATGGCGCAGTGCATAATGTCCTGTCTCTGAGCCAGAAATTCTGGGTTCGGGTTCCATTCCAGGATTTGATTGCCACAGAAGATATGTGTATAGCGTGGCCAAATGGGGTGATAATCAATCTGTAGATTCTCCCAATGTACCTACACAGTATGAGTAGGAGTGTCTCCTGGTTGGCTAGCTTGGGGTAAAGTGGCAGCCTCTGCTGATAGACTAATGACCTTTCCAGGGAAAAAAAACTGTGTTTTGTATACCTTGTGTGCCATTAGACAATGGAAAGCCTCTGTGTACCTTTGGGCTCAGACAGAAAAGCAGATTAATTAATCTCAACATCAACAAATTTATTTTTCTTGTCCCTGATGGACCTACGACCTTTCAACAACCAATTTCACTCAACTGTCAGAACTGAACCGTTATAAGAGACGGTGACATTTTTATCAAAATTAGTGGTTGAGACTATCCAACCCAGGAACATTGATAGTTTAAATGAAGTACAGAAAGCTGTGCTGTATGCAGGATATAACAGCTGCAGGATGGTTTCGTCCATCACTGATTACAAATGCGATGGAGTGGAACACTAAAAGCTCTGGAGTAACACGCATAAAAGTCCCAAAATGAATTGAAACCAATAAACAAGCATGTTTAAAAGCTATGCTTCACTTTAATGTCAAGCCAGAGCTCTGCAGAAGTTTTACATTTACAAAAAGCCTAGCGAGATCATGTCTGGGATACAAAGAAAATGGATTGAGATGTCTTTAAAATGTGACTTCAGTTGGCCTTGAGTATCTTGCAGGCTACAAACTGACACTGATTGACAACATCTCCTATTGACGTGCAGAGAACTGAGCCAATATGCTTAGTTATATGCTTTGTCAGGTGGACTTTGTTTAATTCTCCAAGTGATAGTTGGTAAGAAGTCATAATCTTAAGAGACTTGAATTGTTTTATTGTCAAATGACCAGGAAATGAGGACTGATTAAAATTCCGCAAAAGCCATGACTTACTAAAGTCATGCTCATTATTAAGAAGCATTTAATATTGTGGTTTGAATAAAGAATGAAATGCTTCATTAGACAATTGTAGCTTGAGCTCAATTTTTGATAGGATAATACAATATTGCCAATGAAATGTGCTGCCCACCTTGCAAAGAAGGGTATAAAGATCATTGCAGAAAGGTTATTTGGTGCATAGCCTAAGTAGTTTGGTCAGCTGCTGGAAGGAATGATTGGCAGGAGGTTGACTGCTCGCTGTTGGTCATATGATAGCTTGTAATGTCTTTGTGACTACTGGGTGAATTGCCAACAAGCATATTGCTAATGCTTATATTGTCACAAGTGAATTGTATTGTTAACTGATATTTCTTCCAAATCTAGTAAAGACATTGGTGTTTAATTTGAGCTGAGTGTTGCCTTATTTCTTGTAATTCTTATGTTTGAACCGTAGTCGAGAGTAAAAGATCATTCAGACCCTCGAAGTATGTACCTCATAATCCATTGCACTGTGACCAAAAAACTGTAAATACTATTTCTAAAAAATCTGCAAATAATCTACATTATACTTGCCCTGTGAATGTGGGATGCCAAAACAGGGCTGACTAAAGTAGAACACCGACACTTGTATACAGAAAAAAAACCCAACAATAAATGTACTCTATTAGTTTAATGAAAACATAGGGTACAATTCTAGATAATCTTTTTCAATAATATATAACATTTGAAGAAACTTAATTTTATTGGAATATATGGATGGCCATGGTGAATAAATTTATATCAATTTCTATATACGGTGAATTGACCAAGCTTAAGACACATCTTACTCAAGCAACTAGGCTTTCTGGTTATTTGACAGTAAATGTATAACATGTTTCAATTGAACAGAAATTATTTTGACAACCCACCATTAATTCACAAGGTAGTATGTGGAGCATTTTCAAAGACATTGCATGTCATGAATGCTATTAATTGACATCCATCATGTGATACAAAATATCAGTAAAAATTACAAAAATGTTTACCGGATTAATTATGAAACTGAAGTTACATAAATGGAATATTGTTCAACTTACACCATTACATCCAAGGCATCTGACAATGGAAAATTAACACTGATTTCTTTGTAATATTGGATGTGTATTCACATTAGTGGAACAGAATGTTAAATGTTACATTACACATTTGAAATAGCTTTAGAGGTCAAAGTCACCTTTATTTATTGATTTTTAAAATATCGGTGGAAATAGTGGAAATGAATGTTAAACAAATGGTAACCTAATTTGTAAGATCACTAGTTTGCAATCTATCAGAGAAGGGTATGATTGTGTGCTGTGAATCCTTTTGTGCTGTCTCCTGCTTCATATTTTTATTTGTGGGCGCCCAGAATGTCATTGAAGACATTAAGGAAGAGATGTGCATGGTGTGGCCTGAACACCAAAGCAGGACGGAAACGAATGGACTTTTCTCCACAGCCACCAAGTACAATACCTAAGGGGAGAAAAGTCAAGTTGTCAAACTCATAGAATAAGAAATCCAGATTAACTGTTTATTTGGTCTAGCCTAGTCCTTAAGTCAAGAAAATACCCTTGAAATTCTTTTGCAAGGCTTTTGGGGATGGGACAAGTGTAGATTGGAAAGGAATATTTACTCCGATTCCATTCTGGTTCACTAACCAGGGTTAGGTTATTTACATACATTGGATAAACACCCACACAGTAGGCGGCATGGTGGTGCAGTGGTTAACACTGCTGCCTCACAGCGCCAGGATCCCGGGTTCGATTCCCAGCTTGGGTCACTGTGTGGAGTTTGCATAGTCTCCCATGTCTGTGTGGGTTTCCTCCGGATACTCCGGTTTCCTCCCACACTCCGAAAGATATGCTGGTTAGGTGCATTGGCCGTGCTAAATTCTCCCTCTCCCTCAGCGTACCCGAACAGGCGCTGCAGTGTGGTGACTAGGGGATTTTCACAGTAACTTCATTGCAGTGTTAATGTAAGCCTACTTGTGACAATAATAAATAAAGTTAGAAACACCATTCACAGCACCACTGGGTGGCACCATGATGCTGCACATACGCTCTGGCTCTGATTCGGAAGAAAGGTTCCGTTTTTCATTGGATTGCAGCAGGAATAACATTTTAACACCCACCTCTTGAGACTTTAACACATTTTAACATGATTGTGAAGTATGCCTATCATTTGCGTGTGTTATCACATTCCCTTAGTTGGCAGGTGCATTTTGCCTCTACCATTGGCCAGAAGCTGAGAAAGAGAAGAGGATTTAACGCAAGAGGATTCTGCCCCATCTACAGAAGTTTGCTCCATGTATGAGGGGGAGTAGACATTTTACCTCAATATGGATTAAATTACAACTTCAAATTACATGGCTTCCCCCCCACTATGGGGCAGCACCGAAAATTACTATACTGCATTTTTCAACCTCAATCTCAAGACAAAACCAATTGGCTCTAATTTGAACACGTATGAAATTGAACAGATCAAATTTGTCTTGTATTTGATAGTATCTGTCTTACCCTTATTTCTCATTTTCAAGACAAGTTGATTCCTTATTGCTTCATTGGGTGCATCTATAGAGCAGAATGTCCCTTTCCCCCTGGCTTTATTCAGGATGTGTGGATAGAGAACCTGTAAAGGAGCACAGTATTGAAATCCATTAATGTGTTGGCATGGCAGCAATAACAAATGGCAATAAACAATGGGAGTGACATATTTGACAAATGCCTCACTGATAACTCTGAAAATGTTTTGCATAAATCAATAGAATATTGATTTTTTTTTAAAAAAGTTATGATTTGATCAATTTAAGGTGTTCTGTACTCATATCTGATTACCTTCCATTCTTGAATACAACTTTATTTACATGGATATGGACCTTGGTTCAATTCCCAGCCTGGGTCACTGTGTGGAGTTTGCACATTCTCCCCGTGTCTGCGTGGGTGCTCCGGTTTCTTCCCACAGTCCAAGAATGTGCGGGTTAGGTTGATTGGCCATGCTAAATTGCCACTTAGTGTCATGGGGACTAGCAGGGTAAATACATGGGGTTATCTGGACAGGGCCTAGGTGGGATTGGAGGTCGGTGCAGACTTGATGGGCCAAATGGCCTCCTTCTGCACTGTAGAGATTCTATGATTGGACATGCTGAGTTGAGCTGAAGGTGGGAATGGGCAGTTGCTTCTTACTGTTGCCTTGTTGTCTGCTGCTATTCCCAACTGGATGTGGTATGAATCAGAGCAAAGCTCTGTAGCCCTAGGTGTGGGGCCATTTTGTTCGTCTGTCGCCTGCCTTTTTTTGTTACTGGGCAGTTCTGTGTCGTCATGGTACTATATTTATAGCTCCTTCTAAGATATGCCTAGTGATGTTCCTGATATCCCTTATTAAAGTCTGCCTTGAATTGGATTTGCTCCCTTTTTCTTGATGGTGATTAAGTATTGAGAGGTACGCAAGGCCCAATTTGAGTTGCTGGAGTTATCTTTAATCTGTTATGGTAGTAGTGCTTGATGGCAGCACAACTTGATTGGGGGGGGCGGGGGGTGTCTTCATGTGGGGATAAGACCTGGGATGGGATTTTCTGCCCCCCTCCGTCTCCTCACACCAGTTGATGATTACGACCAGAATTTTTCAGTCTTGCATGCCCTTCCACTGCTGCCAGCGAGAATGGAGAATTTTGGCACTGAGCCAAATCTCCTTTCACAGTAGCGGGACCAGAGAATCCCCCCTGGAGGCGAGGTGGGAGGATTCCCACCCACTTCTAACATTGTTATCAGTACAGATATATTTGTGACAGATAGATTAGTGAATGCAAAGTCAGTTAGGTTGCCTCATTGTATTTTCACAGGCGGGTTGGAATTTAAAGCCATCAGGTCCATGCTGACGTGGCCACTGGTTACATCACCCGGCTGGAGACTATTTTTTGTCCTTGTTTCCCTGAGAGGTTCCACCAAATAATGAAGAAGTACTGGTCAAAATGACCCCAGGGCCAGACCCACCCTAACCCATCCTTGATGTGTCAATTATATATAACTCATGTAAAAATTGAATGTTTGTAAAGGTTGAATGTTTTTTTCCAGGCAAAAAGTTAAGGGTCCAGTGGAAAATACTCCCAGCCATTGACTTAAGCCTTGGTAAAGGGGAATTGCACTGAGTTGGCATTCACAAGGGCATGAGTGGTAAGGTCTGAGCCTCCCCTCCTCTCCCCAGGAAGGCCGAAGGCAATGATTGAAGGCACAAGACCCGGGGTACATTTAGAATTCGCTCTGGAAGTTGCTCCCTACATTCTGGCCAGTATTTTCTGGCCATTCACCCCCCCCCCCCCCCCCCCCCCCCCCCGCCCCCCCCACCACTGCAAGCTGGACAGAGAATTTGGCACTCAAAACCAGAGAATCCTGAGTGGGACCAGAGAATCCTGCCAGCGGGAACGGCCAGAAAATTCCAACCTCTGTTTTCACGTGTGCTGTTTATTACTCTTCTCTGGTCTGTTAGCCTCTACCTGTAAAAATCAAAATCAATCTGCATTCTTCCTGCCTTGATTGACGAGTACGAATTGGAAGAATTATGGTACATATAACTGTTTTAATGAATAGCGAATTAAGGTTTTTGATGTGATTGCAAAGAGTATACTTTGGTTCAAACATTTTTGGACTTTGATCCCTGAAAAAGTAGGGTCAATATTTTTTTGGCTAAAAATCATGGGTCAATTTTTATATGACTTTTACATGCGTATGTTTGGTATTGTGTCAACATCTCAGGGTGCTTTTACTCTGAGAGAACCACAACATGTTGGTCACATGATTATTAAAGCTCATGGTTAAAAAATGATCACAAATGGAGCATGTTTGATTTGAACCTCCTCCACATTCTCATTTAAAAGTCCAGCGTTAACATAATACCTCCCATTTACCTAGTATCCCATGGCCACACACAAAACACCACAAGAGGACTTTGGCATAAACTATTTTTGGATTTCCAACAAAACCACTCTGAATTACCCATGAGGGTTATCTGAAATTGCAGCAATCGCTTGGTCCCTGCTCAATGCCTCTCACAATAATACCTTCTGAGACTTACAGGGCTTTTTATGTTGTGTCGGGGTTGCTGCATTCCAGATGTAAAAGTTCCAAACAACTGGCTGAAAGTTAGATGCAAAGCTGTTGAGATTTACCAAAACTGTCACCCTAAAACAGTCGGTCTTAGTGAGTTAGAGGAGTTTTATATTTGATTTGCAGCTAACTTCAGGAACTTGGCTGCACCAACATTGGTTTTATGAAATGGCTATATTTCATATCGACTTTGAGTTCCTAATCATGTCATGTGGTGCATCACTGTGGTACTACATTGGTGAACCACCCCAGCCCCAATGCTGCAACTGCACTTTTAATTGAATAACTGTAACAACACTTGTTAAGTAAATTCTCAGAACATTTCAGGTGAATAACACACATTGCATTACAATATATTAAGAACTGGATGCAAAAACAAAAGTTAGCATGAGTAGGATAACTAACAGTAAAGTAAGGCAATTATTTCACATTTCTTTACTGCAGCTTTCTAAGCACATCTATTTATTACCTGTAAATCCTTAAGACCCTGTAGTAGGATCCTGCCACTTTCATTGACGTTGTCCAAGAGCTTTTCTCTCCTAATAACATTAAGTACTTCAGAAAACATGAGATTTTTTGAAGGGTCTCCTAGCCAGGTGTTGAAAATCCTGTAGGCCTGAAACAAAAATATAATGCCCAGAATATAAGACTTAATATAGAAAAAAATAATATGATAAACTATGGTGTTTACTTAAACCAAAAACGCTGATTATTAACACACATGTATTGTATTTAGAGTTCTATATAGGAAGGTATCTACACCAATGTTCTTCATGTAAAAGTTTCAATAATCCTTTTAAAATGTAAAAAGAAATGGGACCGTTTTCATTACTGTGGCATATTTTGCTTTTCCCTTTTATTCTGGAAGCAGTGAGTAATTCCAAGGTACAATCACACAAATGTCAGCTGCTTTTCAAAGGCTCACTCCACCACAGCATTCCTACGAGGCAGGGCAATGAGTTTCAAGGCTGGGCATCACAGGATAATTAACTCCCGCCCTCACTCAAAACCCACATGTTCACCTTCTGCCAAGATCAAAGAATGGTTATATGACTAGAAAGAACCAGTTTTGCCTGTTTTAAATAATACATTTTAATGCTTTCATTACTAGTCACAGCATTAAAACCAGGGGTGCGGGGTGAATTGCTCGTTTTATAAAGCAAATATGATATATTTTTAATGGTTTTTCTGTGGAAATGAACTGATAATTAATTTGTTTAACATTTATTTAAAGGCACAACATTTGGATTGGTAGCACCTATTATTTAGGCACCATAGATGTCATTTGGGGACTGAAATGGCATCTGTGGCACATGCACACTTTTGGGCTGAATGCATTGGGCGCCAGTATGTGAGCAGTGCTAAATGTAACAATTAATTCTAATCACTGAAAAGGTATGTAAAGGAGCTTCAGCTGAATGAGGCAATGAGTAACTGAGAAGAGTACAGGGAAATCCCAGATTCCAATCTCAATTTGGGTTGAGTTGGTTAATCACAGCTGGAGTGACAATTAGAGGCATTGCAAATAATCTCAGAGGCAGACTAAATGAACTCGGGTTTCCACCCCTGGTTAGTATCCAACACTCTGTCCTGGACATAAAACAAGCACCGTGGCGGCACGATGGCACAGCGGTTAACACTTACCTTACAGCGCCAAAGATCCAGGTTCAGACTCTGTGTGGAGTCTGCACGTTCTCCTCATGTCTGCGTGGGTTTCCTCCAGGTGCTCTGGTTTCCTCCCATAGTCCAATGGGCGGGTTAGGTGGACTGGCCATGCTAAATTGCCCCTTATTGTCAGGGGGACTAGCTAGGGTGAATGTATGGGGATACGGCCTGGGGGGGATTGTGGTCGATGCAGACTCAATGGGCTGAATGACCGCCTTCTGCACTGTGGGATTCTATTCTCATCCTGGCCGTTCCCTTGATACAGCTCTTATCTCCACTCCCTTAAGTCCAACTTGAAAGGATATGACAGACCATTGGTTTTCCCATTGACTGCTGGTCTGGCTGGACCATGTAAAACACGATCAGATCTCATCTGCTAATACTGCTTCTCTCATCTGCTAATACGATTACTATTTCAATATCATGCTGGAAAGCAAAGATAACTTCCCGGATTCTTTTCTCCATTGCATACCATAGTCTTAAACCCTTCTCCCCTGTTTCCCCCATCCTCACTTCCAACAATAAGTGCAAGGAGCTCATGGATGTCTTTGTCACTATTGCCATGATCCATTGCCTCTGCCATGTCTCTCACTTTAACTGGCCCCCCCAGAGCCAAATGTCCTCTAAAGTTCACCACTACCTTAGCCCAGTTTCTCTCCCATCTCTATTCATGCTCTCTCCAGGCTTATCCGATCCATGAGATCCAATGCATACTTCCTTGACCCTCTTCCCACTAAACTGCCGAGCATCCAATCTCCCCTTCCTGGTCCCCATGTTAACTGATGTTTTTAATGATGTTCTCTCTCCAGGTGTTGTCGGTCTCCTTTTAAACTGCTGTCATGGCTCTTCTCAAAAAAAAGTCCTTTACCTCTAACATCCTTGCTAACTACTATCTATCTCTAACCTCTCTTTCCTCTCCAAAGCTTTTGAACATGTTATTGCTTCCAAAATCATTCCCATCTTTCCCGGAACTCCATGTTTTTCACTCCTGTCGTAATACTGAAACGCTCCTATCAAAGTCACAAACGACATCCTCTGTACCAAAGGCAAACTTGCCCTCCTCATCCTCCACATCCTGTCTGCAACCTTTGACTTGTTGTTGACTCCATCATCCTCCAATCTCTTTCCATTGCCATTTAGCTGCTTGGGACTCACCTCACTTGGTTCCATTCTTATCTATCTCATTGTAGCGATTTTTGTGATATGGGCATCGCTGGTTGGCCAGCATTTATTGCCCATCCCTAGTTGCTCTTGGAGGGCAATTGAGAGTCAGCCACATTGCTGTGGCTCTGGAGTCACTTGTAGGCCAGACCAGGTAAGGGTGGCAGATTTCCTTCCCTAAAAGGACATTAGTGAACCAGATGGGTTTTTCCAACAATCGACAATGGTTTCGTGGCCATCAGCAGATTCTTAATTCCAGATATTTTTTATTTGGATTCAAATTCCACCAGCTGCTGTGGCGGGATTCGAACCTGGGTCTCCAGAGCATTCGCTGAATTTCTGGATTAATAGTCTAGCGATAATACTACTAGGTCAAAGCTTCCCCACAGTGATATTCTTCCCACTCCCCCACCATTCCCTTTGCTGCCTTCCAAAGGATCTATTCCTGCCTTCATGTTCTCCAGTGGTGACATCTTCCAAAAGTATGTGTACATTGACCCTGTTGGCCCTACCTCATCACCAAGTCTCTCAATTCTTCCATGGTTGCTAAATTATCAGACTACTTATCCTACTGGATGAGCAGAAATCTCCTTCAATTAAATATTGGGAAGACTGAAGGCATGGCTTTCTGTCCCCACTTCAATTCCTGTTCTCTAGACTTTATTCCTCTTCCTGGCAAAAGTGTGAGACTATGCCAGACTGTACGTAACCTCTCTGGCCCCGAATTGAGCTTATGATCACATCTTCGCACCATCACTAAGCCCACCTGTTTCCACCTCTGGAATACAGAGTTTAAAGAAACTGTGGGTGGAATTTTATTTGGGGCTTCAGGACTCTCAACATCTGGGTCAACTGGGAGTCAGAAGCCACACTGAGTGAGGGACAGTCACCTGGCAGTGATATTTCCCAATGAATGGCCAGAAGGCAGGCTTTCTGTACAACCAATGGTGATTCTTGGAGCTGGAGTGCTAATGGGGGGGTACTCTAACACTGCTGCCTTTACGTAAGAGAGAGAGAGAGCATCCCAAGATGGAGGTGTCCTCTCCCCAACTTTGTTAACTTTAAAATACAAAACTGAAAACAATGACTGCCCTTTGTAGCTGGGTCACCGTTATGAAGGGAAACCTGTGGCTGCAGCTGAAGCCAGGCAGGCGAGGAGACTGCCTGGGACACTGATCCCCAGATCTGCTATTGGGAGGCCTCTGACAACTGGCCTTAAAAGTTTTAAGTTTATTTATTAGTGTCACAAGTAGGGTTACATTAACACTGCGATGAAGTTACTGTGAAATTCCCCTAGTCGCCACACTCTGGCGCCTTTTTGGGTACACTGAGGGAGAATTTAGCATAGCCAGTGCACCTAACCAGCACGGCTTTCGGACTGTGGGAGGAAACCGGAACACTCGGAGGAAACGCACGCAGACGCAGGGAGAAGGTGCAGACTCTGCACAGACAGTGACTCAAGCTGGGAATCGAACCCGGGTCCCTGGCGCTGTGAGACAGCAGTGCTAACCACTGTGCCGCCAACAAACTCAGCTGCCCATCTGCCTCCCATGGGCGGGTACCGCTGCTGACAGCTCTACCTCAGCCCGACCCCCAAACATGCCATCTCTGAGAGAAAACAGCCCAGGTGCAGAATGGTACCAGAAAATCCACCACCGAGGGATAAAACCCTCCCCATAATGCATTACAAATCATTAAAAATTGTAATTGAGAAAATATTCTGGGTAACAAAGTCCCCTCCTATTGTTTGGGTGGCACTGTACAATGACAAACATCCTCACTAATCCAGTTTACGGATATGAAACTATGTTTTACCACAAGCACTCACCATGTCAGGCCTTAGCTCATCCTTGTAGAAGTAGCCTCCGGATAGCAACTTCTTACTGAAGGTGACGATGTCTGCTGGATCATCCAGGCCCCAGTGCTCATGAGCCCAAAACTTGCCGGTGGCACCTCCTCCCGTCTGTACTTCGTCGCACAGGAAGGCACAGCCATGCTGATTAAGCAGTTTCAGGTGGACAGGGGAAGGTAGGAGAGGGGACAAAAAGCCAGAATTTCACACCTTTGTGGCAATGATAAACACAACGTGGCAAACGGTGAAGTTAAGCTGATCTGCATGTTGCAGGGAATAAACAATAGGAAAACAAAGCGGGAAGCCAGAGAGTGAAATAAATGCACCATCAGTATAAATAACAATTCAGATCAGTTAGGGAGGCAAGAAAGCCAATATCTTGCTTATGGTAAATATCATTTCTATTTGCCTTATGCCAAAAAAAATTCTTAATTTTTCTGGTGCGCAACAAGAATTAGAAATGGAGAATTTGCAACTATCAAGGGTTTTAATAACCATTACACTCACTTCACATATGCGACTAATATTTCAGCAATTGGCTATGTTACAACATATTAGTTGCCACTTCAAATATGACACTGCAATTGCAGTAAATTCTTTGTGGAGTTGTGCAAGCAATAAACTGAAACCAATGGGAGTACTTGGGAAAGAACATAACCACACTAGATACTTCATGTGGGACATACATTTCCATCACAATAGTCATCACAATAAAACAGCACACTGTGGATGCACAGGCACACTGTTGGTGACTGTCTGTTCCTATTGTACAGTGACTGTCTGTTCATATTGTACTGGCAACACTGGACTCTTGGCATGACTGACCACAAATATTAGTGGTTAAAATCAGCTTTCAGCCATCTCCATTTCAGGGTTTTTGAGTTTTGAAACATTCACAAGGATTTGTGAATGAATTATTTTCAGTGTTGTGTTTTGAGGACACCAGTTAATTCACATTGCTTTCGAAAGCTACAACAGACTGCTGCCACCACAACAGAGAGGGCAGTGTTGACGTATTATTGAGACATCCATCTTTATTGATGTCTACATCATTAAACAACCTGTTATCTGTGATTATGCCTAGTGTGGTGGAGATAAATCTCTTCATGGTAACAGTACCATGCAAGAACTGGGATCTGTAAATCGGTAAAGACTAAGAATAAATGGTTCATGCTTAAACATACAAGTCTGAAAGCTGCTCATCATTGACACATCACCCCTGACCTTTGTGCATGGAGATGGAACCTCCGACTCCTGCGTTAAAATTCAGCATATTGTAACAGGAAATAAGGGCAAGGAGGGTACATGGTGCATTCTAATCAGAATGTTTCAGCTCTACCCTCATTAGGGAGTGATTAACAGAGTGTGGCAGAAGGTGGTGCAAAACGCCAATTCATTCCGAACCACCCAGAGCCAGTGGCACCAAATCTGCAAGAGGTTTTTGAGACCTGAGGGAAGTAATCAAGCTCACTGACCAACATAACACACAAATAACGGAACATTATTGTCAAATTTCCTCAGTTAGTGCTGCCCCATAACATGTATTTAATGTTCTATCTGGCCCTCTGAATACACAATGTATGTCACAAATTCTGACTACAATTTATTCCTGAAATTATTGACCCATCTTAAAAGCACTAACTCCAAACATCCTTCTGACTGTATCATCACTCACACGCGGGAGGACTTTCAATAGCTGGCTGCCCATTTTGTGTGGCATGATAAGAAATAGGAGCAGGGGTAGGCCCCTCATGCTTGACTGATCAGGTTGTGGCCTCAGTTCCACTTTCTTGCCTCGGAGATCAAAAACCTGTCAAAATCATCCTGGCTTGTATTCAATGGCTCAGCCTCCGCTACTCTCTGGGAAGAGAATTTCAGAGGTTAATGATCTCTGAGAGAAGAAATTTCTCCTCATCTCTGTCTCAAAATTTGCAACCGCTTATTCTTAAACAGTGCCCCATAGTTCTAGATTCCCCGTGAGGAGAAACATTCTCTCAGTATCGAAGAATCAGTGGGAAAACATGAGAAGAACAATTGAACGTCTGGTGGGGACCTATTTTCCATCTGAATCAATCTTCAGGCAGGCTTTTATATGGGCTCCCAGCATTCCCACCTAAACCCAGCACGAACCTGCTTAGCAGTGCAAATTGCATCTGCTGTAGGACCCTGATTGCAGAGCTAAATAGATGCCTGATTAACAAGTGGGTGAAGGGATAGCAGGGTAGGTCGGAATGTGGAGTGGGGATCAGATCAGCCATGGTGGAGCAGGCTTGAGGGGCTGATTTCCCATTGAATCCGACCTTCGGCGGGAACCCGCGGCGGGCGTCTGCCGTTGGCGGAACTGGGAGATTCTGCTGGTGTTAACAGCTGGAAGATCTTGCCCACGAGCGCGATTCTTTCTTTTCTCTATTTTTTTAGCTAGGCTTTCAACAATTCACTTTAATAAGTTTCAAACACCATCAGCTTTCCTTAGCTCATTGGGAGTAAAACAGTTAAACAGTAACAGTAAAACAGACCTCGCATATTTCCTTCAGATATCCCGAGTTCTCTGACCAGACAGGTCGAATCTGTAGATAGAGCAATGAGCTGTTGCTCTCAGGGTAAATGTATGGAGTTATGGGGATAGGGCCTGGGTGGGATTGTGGTCGGTGCAGACTTGATGGGCCGAATGGCCTCCTTCTGCACTGTAGGATTCTACATTTTCCTAATGATTTTGAGATGTAGCCAGGGCAGGATGCGGCCTTGTGCTAATTCTGGCTGGGGAGAGGGATTTAAGCCCAGTCTCTTTCAAACACGAATGGCCCAGGACACAACAGTCAGCTCCTTTTCTGTTTTATAGGAAGAAAGTTCAATGAAGGGCAGTTACCTTTTTGGCAATGTTTCGCAGTTTTTTGAAAAAGTCATTTGATGCATGGTTGTCTCCTCCCTCGGACTGGATTGGCTCAATGATAATGGCAGCCACATTTCTGCTCTTCTTTCTGAACTTTACGATCAAGTCTTCCACCTGAGAATGGGTCAGAGTACAAACTGATTTCAACAAAAATCACTCTTGCAAATCTTATCTTCTTGATTCATTGATAATCGACAAGTTGAGCAACACAATTGATTAAATTACCTTCTCTTCCCTCTCTACATATGCTATATGTTGTAACAATATTGCAAAAATAAGTATTTCAGTTGCAGGCGAGAATCCCAAGCAATTGCCACTGTTGGAGTGGTGACTGAATATTCTGTTGTTCAGGGTTGACAATATAATTTCATACCCAAGACTACTTCCGTAACTCTCTAGAATAATCGTTGACCAGTTACATAATCCAAAGCTTCAGTCCAGATCACTCTTGTCAACAAACTTATCAACAAATACCTCAATGCAGTTTTATGTGGACTGTGACTTATCTGGTATAGGTCAGTACCTGTGGAATCCATTCTTACCAATGGCACACATTCAGCCAATTCCTACACATTTACTCACATTAATGTCAGCCTACTCTGAGCAGAATCAAATAAACCAGCGCAGTATTGCACCTTCTCTCCTGATCGCACTGTCAAACTTCAAAACCTGAGCCCACATCTCGCACCAAGCAAACTCTTGTTCAGTGTCCCGTACCTAGATTACCTGATCAATATGGCCATCTCAATATTTCAGTCAGGATCCTATGTCTATTTCAGGTAACTAGTTAGCAACTGGGTGGATGGAGCATGTGCGGCACATACTATGTTCATTTTCCAGCTCTTTCTTTCTTGTCAAAGGGAGAGCTGGAAGCCACTGATGAGAAGGAAGGATTTTGTTTTCTAAAAATTACATTTATGTGGAGCCAGGAAACATAGGTATGCTCCTTCTCGCTCCACAAGTGTACTGCAGACTGCGGCCAGCCCAGCCAAACCCTTCACCAACACTCATGATTGAGGGCAGTGAATGTTTTATATAAGAACAAAAGAATGTAGGAAACAGGGGCTGAAGTAGGCCATTTGACCCATCGAGCCTTCTTCACCATACAATAATGTGTATAATTCAAAAAGACCTAATATCCTTGGCCCTACGACTTCTGATGCCCATTCTGGGCACAACACCCTTTGATTTTGATTTGATTTGATTTGACTTGATTTATTATTGTCACATGTATTAACATACAGTGAAAAGTATTGTTTCTTGCGTGATATTTTCTTTTTAGCTTTTTCTGATGCCAATCATTCTAAAAAAATATTCACAGCCTCTAATTCTTTCCCTGGAAATTCTTTTTGCTTTTTTCCCTCCTTACTCAATAAAATCTATTTCCCTCTAACTACAGAGGGACATCTTTACTTCTCTCTTCATCCCTCATGGCCAATTAGGTCACCAAAAGGTTTGGAGAGATTTCAATTTTTAATAGGGGTTTTGATTTCTTGGTGCTCAGTGAATTGAATTCAGTGGATCGAGTCTATCTGTGTTATTCGCCAGCTGGAATCTGACTATTCAGTGTGGAGTCAGATGTTCAATTGTCTGTGTTATCTGAATATCCAAGAGTAACAGCACACATGTCTAGATTTTCACTGGATGAGGTTCAAAGGCACGATTTAATTGAAATTCTTCCTAATTTGATAATTTAGCAAATTATTTTGTTCGTATTTTGAACAGCTGCAGATAGGGTGTCTAGAAGCTTATGCATACCTGCAAAGGTTGAGCTGTACATTGTTCCAAGAAAGAGCGAACAACAGCTGTAAAACGTGTTTAAGTTGGATTTATTTCTACCGTGACACCCACGTCTGATCCAGATAATCAGAGATATGAATAAATAAAGGGCAGGATTTTTCTCACCCTCCATAGCGGGTTTTGTGGCGGTGGAGGTGGCCTGCCATTGGCCCGTGGCAGGATCTTTTGGTCCCATTCCTGCTAATGGGTTTTCCTGTTGTTCGCACCCTTCTCTGCCGGAGAACCCAAGATGGGACCGGAAGAAACATAGAAATGTAGAAAATAGAGGCAGGAGTAGGCCATTCAACCCTTCCAGCTTGTTCCGCCATTCATTATGATCATGCCTGAGGGCGGCACGGTGGCACAGTGGTTAGCACTGCTGCCTCACAGAGACAGGGACCCGGATTTGATTCCCGGCTTGGGTCACTGTCTGTGTGGAGTCTGCATGTTCTCCTTGTGACTGCGTGGATTTCCTTTAGGTGCTCCAGTTTCCTCCCACAGTCCAATGTGCTGGTTAGGTGCATTGGCCGTGCTAAATTCTCCCTCAGCGTACCCAAACAGGCACTGGAGTGTGGCAACTAGGGGATTTTCACAGTCACTTCATTGCAGTGTTAATGTAAGCCCACTTGTGAAGCTAATAAATAAACTTTAAACTTGATTATCAAAATCAATATCTTGTGTAACTCTAATGTGCCTTTTTAAAATCGTGTTCTCTGCAGTTATCAGCAACCTTATTTTTCCTTGTTGTCGAGCTGTCTGTTTAGCAATCCTTTTATTGCTGCTTCAATGGTTTAAATGGGGTTTTGTTTATTTTTACTCTGGGCCTCAGGTACTTTGTGGGATTTTGTATGATCCTGCATTGTTAGGGGGAAGAATGATTGACAGGTCAGGTGAAAGGAGTTCTTTCACTTTCAGTTTTGGGCTGCTGGCTGCTGTTTTAGTTGGAAGGTGTTTGGACATCAGACTGAAAAGCAGTGTTCTCTTTCTCTCTCCCTTGTATTGTAAATTTTGATGGCTAGCTGACAGCAAGGCTTCTTGCCTTCCTGGAGGGAAAACTCTGCTGTTGGTGGCTTGCTCGCTAGTAACTAGAGTCTCTCTCTCTCTCTCGCTGGTGTTTTGGGAATCTGTTCTGACTTCAAGCTTGTCCTGTGTGTGTATCAAGACAGCTGCAGCATCCAACAAAAGGACTAAGTTCCAGCATCATGTGAGCATTCGTATTTTCTGTGCTAAAGTCAGACACTTTAGTCAGACACTTTAGGAACATTTAAGCGGTTATTGGATAGGCACATGGAGCACACCAGGATGATAGGGAGTGGGATAGCTTGATCTTGGTTTCAGATAAAGCTCGGCACAACATCGTGGGCCGAAGGGCCTGTTCTGTGCTGTGCTGTTCTATGTTCTATGTTCTAAACCTCTGGAGCAAGGGTTTTTTTTGGAGGGTTGTTTGTATTGAAACATTTCATAAAATTCTCAAGGTTTATACAATATCATGGTTGTTATTTTTCTTATTTGTAATTGGTAAAAGTTATTACGATATGTTAACTGTATTCTTAAATAAGCTTTGTTTGATTAAAGCTCCCTAATGGGTCAGTTAAATCATACCTGAAGTGAAACATCTCATGCTCACTCTAGCCAAATTCAAAGTGCAAAACTTATGATCCAGGTGGACTTCATAAAACACTTTGGTGTTTCTGGCCTGAATTATGGCACCTGATCCCACCTTCCTCCCATATCCCTTGATCCTTTAGCCCCAAGGGCTATATCTAATTTCTTCTTGAAATCAGACGTTTTGGCCTCAACTGTATTCTGTGGGAGTGAACTCCACACATTCACCACTCTCTGGGTGAAGAAATTCCTCCTCACCTCAGTCTTAAAAGGCTTACTCCTTATCCTCAAACTATGACCCCTAGTGTTGGACTTCCCCACCATCGGGAATCCTTTCGAAATCTACCCTGTCTATCCCTGTTAGAATTATATAAGCTTCTATGAGATCCCTTCTCACTCTTCTAAACTCCAATGAATACAATCCTAACCGACTTAGTCTCTTCTCATATGACAGAACCGGGGCAGAATACAAAGAACAGTACAGCACAGGAATTGGCCCTTCGACCCTCCAAGCCTGCACCGATCACGTTTACCTATCTAACCCAACCACTTATATTCCTCTATTCCCCATTTGTTCATATGCCTATCAAGATAAGTCTTAAATGTGGCGAACATAACTGCCTCAACCACCTCACTTGCAGTGCATTCCAGGCCCTCACCACCCTCTGTGTAAAAAGCTTTCCCCGCACATCTCCACTGAACCCTTGCCCCCTTATCTTGAACTTGTGCCCCCTTGTAATTGTCATTTCTGCCCTGGGAAAAAGCATCCAACTGTTCTCCCTATCTATACCGCTCATAATTTTATAAGCTTCTATTAGGCCGCCCCTCAGCCTCTGTCTTTCCAGGGAGAACAATCCCAGTTTATTCAATCTCTCCTCATAGCTAATATCCTCCATAGCAGACAACATCCTGGTAAACCTTTTCTGCACTCTCTCCAAAGCCTCCATGTCCTTCTGGTAATGTGGTGACCAGAATTGGACACAGTATTTCAAATGTAGCCTAACCAACGTTTTACATAACTGTAACATAATTTGCCAACTTTTATACTCGACGCCCGGTCCAATGAAGGCAAGCATGCCATATGCTTTCTTCACCACCTTTTCCACCTGTGCTGCCACTTTTATAGTCAGAAAATTTCGGCCAGCATTTGAAATGTGAAGCTCCAGTTTAAATTCTTATGATTTCCCTCCTGTCCACCTTGAGAAGACGCGACTGGTGAAACCAGCAGAATAGTTTTTAATGTTACGGATTGGGACAAAACCAACACTTCGAGCAAACTCTTCATCTTCAATGACCAAGCACAATTCAATCATTAACAATCGAGATTTTCCTCAGAGCATTGTATTCAGAACAGGGAAGTCAAATAAATTTGAAACTATTTAACTGCTTAGCAAAAATAGCAGAAACATAAAAAAATTAAACTCAGGGCAAGGAAAGTAACTAAAAGGAAATCAGATCGTACTGAGCCCTGCATATTTGTGACAAGTGTCAAATGGTTTGAGGACTGAAACCTACCTCCTCCAAGCATCTTTCTTCTTCCTGTGCGTTCTCCCTCACAAACTCTTCCAGAGGATATTTCAGTAATGGGAATGGAGCAGTGGGCCAATCAAATGCTGGGATGTCCAATTTGTGGACTGCCTTAGAATGGGTTGCTGTCAAGCAGCCTGCGGGGGTACAAAGGAAAATCAATTCTGAGACACAGCATGCCAAAACTTTGTTCGTCAAGTAAATTAATTTAAACTAAACGAGATAATTGCACCAATGCTGCAAATTAAAAGCAATGTACAGCACCGATATCTAGTTTTCACACTTTTGCTCAACATAACGGAACATACAGATTTTGAAAATCAGTAACCACTTTAAATTGCTATATTGTTCAGTATCCATCACTCCCAGCCCAGTCCATCACACAAACCAGCCTCCCATCCATTGACTCTATCTGCACTTCCTGTTGCCTCGGAAAAGCATAACCAAGGACGCCACGCACCCCAGACATTCTCTCTTCCACCTTCTTCCATCAGGAAAAATGACACAGAAGTCTGAGGTCACATACCAATCGACTCAAAAAAGGTTTCTTCCCTGCTGCCATCAGATTTTTGAATGGACCTACCTCGCATTAAGTTGATCTATCTCTACACCCTAGCTATGACTATAACACTACATTCTGCAATCTCTCATTTCCTTCCCTATGAACGGTATGCTTTGTCTGTATAGCGTGCAAGAAACAATACTTTTCATTGTATACTAATACGTGTGACAATAATAAATCAAATCAAGGTTTAGATTGGCCCCTGGGTTAGTTGGAGGAAGAGCATACAAAACTGTAAAAATACTCAAATCCAGTTTGTTATTAATTCTGTGACATTTCTCAGAATTATTTATTTAAAATCTTCCTGTGAGTACATTTTCCAAGGCAATAGACTAATGCGCAATGCTAAACACGTAATATAATTTTTAGCTTTTATGAATTTACATTTTTATGTCTTGTTAACACAAAGTAATTACTGTACAAACCAAATTTTAAAAATGGACTTCTTCAGCCACTTGAGGAATTAATGTAATTTGCTTTTAAGTTGTTCAGCTATCAAAAAATGCAGATGAAAATAGCCTGTTATGCAGACTGCTATGATGTTTAATTGGATTATACAGTATACCTACATCATCTCTAATGATTCATCACCATTTTTTATAATCCCTAAAAGCATTTTGATGGGAGAAAGATAGAGAATAATTCAAAGTAGAAGCAAAGCTTCTTGTGTACATAGCAAAAAAGGTCAAGAGGCAAGCGGTAAGAAATACCTGCTTTTACTAAACTGTATCTTTAAGGAGCAGGAGACTGGAATAAAACTAAATAAGGTGATAGAAACACTGTTCATCACACCATAGAATCATAGAATGGTCACAGCGCAGAAAGAGGCCACTCAACCCAACATGTCTGTGCTGGCTCTTTGCAAGGGCAACTCTACCCCGTCCTTTTCCACAGTCATGCACGTGTCTTTCTCTTCAGGTACTTACCAATTCGTTTTTGAAAGCCACAACTGAATCTTCCTCCATAAGACCATAAGACCATAAGACATAGGAGCGGAAGTAAGGCCATTCGGCCCATCGAGTCCACTCCACCATTCAATCATGGTTGATTTCAACTCCATTTACCCGCTCTCTCCCCATAGCCCTTAATTCCTCGAGAAATCAAGAATTTATCAATTTCTGTCTTGAAGACGCTCAACGTCTCGGCCTCCACAGCCCTCTGTGGCAATGAATTCCACAGACCTACCACTCTCTGGCTGAAGAAATTTCTCCTCATCTCTGTTCTAAAGTGACTCCCTTTTATTCTAAGGCTGTGCCCCCGCGTCCTAGTCTCCCCTGCTAATAGAAACAACTTCCCTACGTCCATCCTATCTAAGCCGTTCATGATCTTGTAAGTTTCTATTAGATCTCCCCTCAACCTCCTAAACTCCAATGAATATAATCCCACGATCCTCAGACGTTCATCGTATGTCAGGCCTACCATTCCTGGGATCATCCGTGTGAATCTCCGCTGGACCCGCTCCAGTGCCAGTATGCCCTTCCTGAGGTGTGGGGCCCAAAATTGCTCACAGTACTCCAAATGGGGCCTAACCAGTGCTTTATAAAGCCTCAGAAGTACATCCCTGCTTTTGTATTCCAAGCCTCTTGAGATAAATGACAACATTACATTTGCTTTCTTAATTACGGACTCAACCTGCAAGTTTACCTTTAGAGAATCCTGGACTAGGACTCCCAAGTCCCTTTGCACTTTAGCATTATGAATTTTGTCACCGTTTAGAAATAGTCCATGCCTCTATTCTTTTTTCCAAAGTGCAAGACCTCGCACTTGCCCACGTTGAATTTCATCAGCCACTTCTTGGACCACTCTCCTAAACTGTCTAAATCTTTCTGCAGCCTCCCCACCTCCTCAATACTACCTGCCCCTCCACCTATCTTTGTATCATCGGCAAACTTGGCCAGAATGCCCCCAGTCCCGTCGTCTAGATCGTTAATATATAAAGAGAACAGCTGTGGCCCCAACACTGAACCCTGCGGGACACCACTTGTCACCGGTTGCCATTCTGAGAAAGAACCTTTTATCCCAACTCTCTGCCTTCTGTCTGACAGCCAATCGTCAATCCATGTTAGTACCTTGCCTCGAATACCATGGGCCCTTATTTTACTCAGCAGTCTCCCGTGAGGCACCTTGTCAAAGGCCTTTTGGAAGTCAAGATAGATAACATCCATTGGCTCTCCTTGGTCTAACCTATTTGTTATCTCTTCAAAGAACTCTAACAGGTTTGTCAGGCACGACCTCCCCTTACTAAATCCATGCTGACTTGTCCTAATCCGACCCTGCACTTCCAAGAATTTAGAAATCTCATCCTTAACGATGGATTCTAGAATTTTGCCAACAACTGAGGTTAGGCTAATTGGCCTATAATTTTCCATCTTTTTTCTTGTTCCCTTCTTGAACAGTGGGGTTACAACAGCGATTTTCCAATCCTCTGGGACTTTCCCTGACTCCAGTGACTTTTGAAAGATCATAACTAACGCCTCCATTATTTCTTCAGCTATCTCCTTTAGAACTCTAGGATGTAGCCCATCTGGGCCCGGAGATTTATCAATTTTCAGACCTTTTAGTTTCTCTAGCACTTTCTCCTTTGTGATGGCAACCATATTCAACTCTGCCCCCTGACTTTCCTGAATTGTTGGGATATTACTCATGTCTTCTACTGTGAAGACTGACGCAAAGTACTTATTAAGTTCCTCAGCTATTTCCTTGTCTCCCATCACTCGATTACCAGCGTCATTTTGGAGCGGCCCAATGTCTACTTTTGCCTCCCGTTTGTTTTTAATGTATTTAAAGAAACTTTTACTATCATTCCTAATGTTACTGGCTAGCCTACCTTCATATTTGATCCTCTCCTTCCTTATTTCTCTCTTTGTTATCCTCTGTTTGTTTTTATAGCCTTCCCAATCTTCTGACTTCCCACTACTCTTTGCCACATTATAGGCTCTCTCTTTTGCCTTGATGCATTCCCTGACTTCCTTTGTCAGCCATGGCTGCCTAATCCCCCCTCTGATAACCTTTCTTTTGTTTGGGATGAACCTCTGCACTGTGTCCTCAATTACTCCCAGAAACTCCTGCCATTGCTGTTCTACTGTCTTTCCCACTAGGCTCTGCTTCCAGTCGATTTTTGTCAGTTGCTCCCTCATGCGCCTGTAATTACCTTTATTTAACTGTAGAACCTTCACATCTGATTCTGCCTTCCTTCTTTCAAATTGCAGACTGAATTCTACCATATTATGATCACTGCTTCCTAAGTGTTCCCTTACTTTAAGATCTTTTATCACGTCTGGCTCATTACATAACACTAAGTCCAGAATAGCCTGTTCCCTCGTGGGCTCCATCACAAGCTGTTCCAAAAAGCCATCCTGTAAACATTCAATGAATTCCCTTTCTTTGGGTCCACTGGCAACATTATTTACCCACAACAGATTCCAGACCCTAATTACTTGCTGCGTAAAATATACTTTTCCTCTTGTTGCTGTTGGTTCTTTTGTCATTTGCCTTCAGTTGATGTTCTCTGGTTCTCTTTCCCTTTGCCAATGGGAACTGTTTCTTCTTATCTACTCTGTCTAGATCCCAAATGATTTTGAGTACATCTATCAGGTCTCTGCACAGCTTTCTCTTCTCCAAGGTGATCAACCCCAGCTTCCCTAATCTATCTACACAACTGAAGTCCCTCACCCCCGGAACCATTCTCTTAAATCTTTTCTGCACTCTTTCTAAAGTCTTCTATTCCTTGCTAAAATAAACTGCCCAGAATTGGACACAATTCTCCAGTTGGGGCTGGATTAGCATTTTATAAGGCTTCATCATACCGTACTTGCTTTTGTATTCCATGTCCTTGTTTGTAATGATGTGGAGATGCCGGCGTTGGACTGGGGTGAACACAGTAAGAAGTCTCACAACACCAGGTTAAAGTCCAACAGGTTTATTTGGTAGCAAATACCATAAGCTTTCGGAGCAATGCTCCTTCGTCAGATGGAGTGGTCTCTCCATCTGACGAAGGAGCATTGCTCCGAAAGCTTATGGTATTTGCTACCAAATAAACCTGTTGGACTTTAACCTAGTGTTGTGAGACTTCTTACCTTTTTTGTAATGCCCAGGAACCCGAATGCATTTTTAAGGACTTTCTCAATCAGCCCTGTCACCTTCAATCATTTGTGCAGATAAAGGTCTCTCTGTTCCTGTACTCTTTATTCTATATTGCCTCTCATCATTCTTCCCATCAAAATGTATCACTTTACACTTCTCTGCATTCAATTTCATCTGTCTTTCCATTCCACTCTCTCTGTGTCTACTTGAAGTCTATCCCTATCCTCCTCACAATTCTCAATACTTCCAAGTTTTGTGTCATCTGCCAACTCTGAAATTGTGCCTTAAGTGCCCAAATCAAGTACATTAATATCTACCAAGAAAGGCAGTGATCCTAGTGCCCCACTTTATATCATCTTCTAGCCTGAGAAACAACCATTCACCACCGCTTTCTGTTTCCTGTCACTTAGCTGACTTTATATGCATGTTGTCCCTTTAATTTCATAGGCTTCAGCTTTGCTGCATGCCTATCATGTGGAATTTTATCAAATGTCTTTTGTCTCTATGTACACCACATCAACCACATTGCCCTCATCAATACTCTCCGCCTCCTAGTCCCTCATTCCTGTATACCAACAAAAAAACTCAAAACAATGTGTTAAAGACAATTTTGCCTTTTAACAAATCCGTGCTGACTTTCTTTAATTAATCCACACTTGACCAAGCGATTGTTAATTTTGTTCTGGATTATTCTTTCTAAAAACTTTCTCACCATCGAGGTTGAATTGACTGGGCTGGTGTTGCTGCATTTATCCCAACACCCTTTTTAAACATTGAAATCTTTTTGGTATACAAGAATGAGGGACCAGGAGGTGGAGGATGAGGCCTGTGAAGGATGAGCGCTAACGGGCCCGACACCTTCTAAAACAACTGGAATAAAGTGCCAGAGAACCGAGACAGGCCTTCCAACCTGCCTTTACACTCTCTTGTGACAGCCTATGCTTTTTTCCCCACTCCATCCTGCAATGGTCCCTGCATTGTCATCCTCCCTGACCTGCTCTTGTGGCCACAGTATTTATGTGGCTAGTCCAACGGTAGCCCCAGGATGTTATTAGCAGGGATTCAGTGACGTTAATGCCATTGAGTGTCAAAGGTAATGGTTAGATTCTCTTTTGTTGGAGATAGTCATTGCCTGGCACTTATGTGGCGTGACTTTTATTTGCCGCTTGTCAGCTGAAACCTGGATATTTTCCAGATCTTGCTGCATTCGAAGATGGACTGGTATCCGAGGAGTCACAAATGGTGCTTAACATTGAGCAATCATCAGCAAATATCCTCATTTCTGTCTTTATGATGGGAAGAAGGCCATTGATGAAGCAGCTGAAGAGGTTGAGCCTAGGACACTTCCCTGAGGAACTACTGCAATGATGCAACTGAGATGATTGACTTCCAAGAACCACAACCATCTTCTTTGTGCTAGGTGTGACTCCAACCACCAGAGAGTTTTCCCCGATTCCCATTGACTCCTGTTTTGCTAGAACTCCTTAATGCCACAGCAAAACTGGAATCAATGGGAATCAGGGGGAAAACATTTTTAAAAATACGATATATTCTATAGCAATGATGTGATAATTCGATCTATTTTCTTTTTTAAAGCATATACATTAATTTAAAAATGAAGAGAATTTTCCTTACCAAAAGTTCTTCCGTGAAAACCACCCATGAAGGATAGAATTGTTATGTCTGGGCTACCAGGTGCCTGAAGAAGGAAGCAGCAAGATTAGATCGCCATAGCCACCAGG